>NW_024062886.1:0-1200000 GCF_006381635.1 Hibiscus syriacus
TATGAAGCAAACATGTGCTCTCTTTCATTAGATGGCGAGAGCTTCTGTATAGATCATCCTTTAGTTTCTTCAAACCTTCTTATATCATTGTTTACATTATCCTCTGTTGTTTTATCTATCTACCCTGCATTATATATCTCTTCACCTCTGTCTCCTTGGAAATACTACTAATACCAACTGTTATCTTTGAATTGAGACTGTGATCCGGTGGACTGGGTGGTTCAACTGAGAACAAAAGGTCCAACTAGTAAAAATAAGAAATGGTATACGGACATTATTAGTGGATAAAAAAATTAATAGGTGAAGAAGGTTACTTAGCATAGAATGCTCATCATCTTTGCCTTGTGTTGCCAATAAGGGTACCTGCTCCACCTATAAATGTCAAATTTGGCTTAGCTTTTCATCACATAACCAGGAAATCTTATTAGTATTGATTGGATGTATAGTCTGATAGCTTTTAAAATCTTTTTAGCAACTAGTTTTCATAAAATTACATCCCCTGAACATGACATCTTAGCAAGAAGAGCTTCTCAAGCATATCCAGATGGTTTGATTCCAAGATGCACAATGAATTCAAAGTTCTCTTTGAATGGTCTTCTCTCTCAGAAGTTCATCAAAATACCTTCATCTTTCCTCCAGCATAGTGAATGGTTGATAGTAAAGCCATGTAGGTATTATATGGAAAGACATAAGATCTTATGTCAGAAAGAACTTGTAAATTTTAGAAGAGTGAAAATAGATTATTAATAGAAAATACAAAGAAAATGGATTATTAATAAAAAAATTCTATTACATGAGAATTTAAATTTTTTAGATAGAGTGAGGTTACTGTTCCTCCCCTCTAGCCCCCTCTATTGATCCCTAGTGAAGACCATCATTAAGTGCCTCAATTCGTTTAAGCGCTATCACCCATTCAGCTGCTCATAGATGATGGCCTGATGTTTGGGTCGAAAACAACAACTCAAAAGTTGCACCTATAAAACTGGAATATGGACTATCTAATGGAAGTGGGTCGGGTTCTAGATATGAATAATCTATTTTGGATTGGGTTCCAATAAAAAATGAGTTTGAAGTTTAGGTGTATAATAGATCAAATTTGTACACAGATTGAGAATAAATCCTAAGATATTAATGAAACTTAGTTTAACTAGAAAACCCCATAGTTTTCGCCCTAACATCATTTTCCCCAAAATTCCCTTGTTTTCACATCCACCCCAATATATATACACACTATAGAAAATGTAGTTGGTTCAAATAATTAAGATGGTGTACATTAGTAGTGTGAAGATGTATCAAGATCTTTGAGAGATGTATTGGTGGCTTGGAATGAAAAATATGTAGTTAAATTCATTTTGAGGTGTCATGTGTCAGAAGGTAAAATTTGAACATCAAGTCTCATTGAGATTATTGCAATCAATTAAAATTCAAGAATGAAATTGAAAAATCATGATAGACTCGAGTTTTCTTTTATCTCTGTTAAAAAAAGACTATGTAAATAATCCTTTCACCATGTGTGTGCATTGTCTTCTCATGCATACCAACTTTTTTTTCCATTTAAATAACCATGATGATTTGAACATTGTTGAGATTATGAGATTGCATGATTTTTCGTATCAAGTATTTTAAATAAAGATTCACATTTTCACCTCTTGGTTTTGGAAGAACTCACATGTAGTTTTGGGTATGAAGCTAAAATTTTAGCATGACTTATTATTAGCAGACGGATGATCAAAATATTATAAGATATATTCTAATAGACATGTTTCAATGTAAAATCAAAGTTTCAAAGTTACTATTTTTTAAAGAATAAAAGAGAAGAATTTCATAAAAGAAATTATCCTGTAGAAGAAAATCTATGGATTAGGTTGAATAGATTAAAAAAAGCGAAGTAATCGTGTAGAAGAAAGTCTAGGGTTTAGACTAAATGGATAAGAAAGGGAGAAAATGTGGATAAATGAGAAATAAACCGGTTCAATTGTTTTATTTAAGACATCTTTTAATGATTAAAAATATTTTTTTTTATTTTCATTTTTAATCTACTTTTATTTTTTAGAAAAATTAAATTATGAAAATTAATAGTGACATGACGTGTTCTAATTGACACGTGAATTATTTTTAATGGAGTTAACGATTTGGGACAAAATGGGTAACAATTTAAAGTTCAGAGGACAAAACATATAAAAAAGTATTTTAGAAGATAATTTGACACAAATAATATATATTAGGGGGCAATTGTACATTTAAGAAAAAAATGAATTTATGAATATTAATTAAGAAATCAATGAGAAGAGACCATTTAATAATAATATATCTAATTCTTCAAAAAAAGTTCAAGCGGGAATTAGGGGTATGCAAAAAGATTTGATCCGATCGATTCAATCCGTTTATCTGTTAATCCATCCTAAAATTCGCATATCTAAACCGTTTTTTGATTTTCAGATAATTCGAATTGGATATCCAAAAAGAATCAAACAATCAAATCGCATACTGATCGAATAAATTTCAATTTTGGATTACCCGAAAATCCAATAAAAAAGTTTGTCTTTAAATTTTTACCTAGGCCCAATCAACCAGGCCGCTGCTAGTCTGAAATGCCAAATGCCCCGACCTAAAATAATCGAATTTCCCTGTCAAAATTCAATCTAAACTTTAAATTGCAAATTACACCAAAAAGAACCCTTTTGTATTTCAATTGTTGGTTTATTTGTTTGACATGGTTTATTATGATTTATTTGTTTGACATGGTCTTTTTTATGAAATTAGCAATTGTTGTGCACAACAGTGGTTATATTATGTTTGTTACTTAAATGTTGTTAATTGAAAATATTAAAGATATTATTGTTGGCATATTTGTTAGTAAAATATTGCTAATTAATTGAAAATATTAATATGTAGCGACATGATTATTGATTGGCATTTTTCTCGATATATCACCTATACCCTATATATTTTCCCTGTCATGCACCATTCAGACTGTTTTTCCCGATCTAACATCCTTTACAGTAAGGTGCGCCCCTGCAGCGTGCATTATGCTGACATGGACATACGTGTCTAAAGCGCGGCCCCTGGGGCGCGCCTTACGCCACGTGGGGCTATAACGCGGGGCAGGGGTCGCGCTTTTCAATTATCACATATTCAATTATCAGACATGCATAATACAAGGCGCGGTGCAGGGACAACGCCTTGCATAATTTACCCGAACTTCTCGGCTTTAAAGCATCATCTCTCGACTACAAATAGCCCTCTCCCCGTAAATTCTCTCACAATTCCCTCTCAATCGAGAAATTAATACAACAATCCTTTCAACCAGTAAATAACACTCGACAATCCTCTTATATTTGATTCAGAAGTTCGTTCGATCTTTCGTTATAATGTAATTTTGTTATAATATTTTTTTATTATACTTATTGTTTATTATGATTATTTGAAAAAATATTATACTAATTGTTTTCAATTAATTTCTGTGCCAGTTCAAGGGGAAAGTGGGAGCAAACGTCGAAAATATTTTGTGGTACATGTAATAATATAAAATTATATTATTTAAATTATTTACGTTTATGTGTAAATATTTTATTTTATTATATTTTTGTTAATATATTATTTATTTAAGCAGATTTGTTTCAGCTGTTTTTTTGCAGATATAATATTGTCGCACTTTTAAACTCTAAGAATGACGCGACTTTTAGCTATTATTTATTATGATGGAGAAATTCGAGAAGATGAAACCGGCGTTGTTTTCGTATCAAATGAGCGTGTTAAAATATCATTCAAGAGAAACATAACTCTTGAGGAGCTGATAACGAAGATTTCGAGGAAGGTTCATGTTGGAAGTAGTAGAAGAAAGTCGTCGTTGCAGTACATATTTCCAACATCATTGTTGCCATTAACTTATACAACGTTCGAACTATCGAACAATGATGAAGTTGAAATGATGGTTGATTCTCAAAGTAATTATTCAGAAGCCGATATTGATATGTATGCAAAGTTTGTTCAAGTGCGTGCTGTTCGGGGTCAGTCATTAAGCTCCCACTATGGGCTGGCTGAACAAGTTGATCAAGTTGACAGTTCGACTACAATAATGTGTAATTATTTTAATGCCATAATGGGAAACCCGCATCATGGTTCCGTCACATCAACTTCAATGGGGAGACATTCATCCGCAACTCCTTACGATATGTACCGAGATGGATCCACGAACAATCCATATGGCAATATCGCGTCCAGTTCAAGGGGAAGGCATTCATCTATAAATTTATTTGACCTTAATATGGAGATGCCATCGACGCAACAATATGTGTAGTTTCCATTTGACACGATGGCTTCAAGCTCCAGGGGGAGGCATTTAACTGCGAGCTTTTTCGATCTCAATGTCGATATGCCTTCTAGTTCAATGGGAAGACGTGCAAGTAGTAGGTTTTTCGACCTAATGTGGAGAGCATGGAGAAACCATCATCTTCACCAGAAAAACCGCTTCGTGAGCCTGGTGCAGATGGTGCTGAGACTGGACTATTCATTTACCCATAATCACCGCAATTCAACTCTGATGATGATGTAGATGAAGTTCCCTCAAATGTGGCACAAGTTGACCCTCCAACACACATGTATGAAGCTGATTATAGTGCAATGTACGAGCCAGAATTTACAGATATGCCTCATCTCGGTAACTATGGATATTACTCATCAATAAATAATGGTGAGTTATCTTTAGGCATGGAGTTTTCAAGCAAAGAAGAAGCGATGATGGCTATAAAAAATTACAATATCTGTAATTATGTTCAATTGAGAGTCGACCGGTCCACGACAAAAAAATATGTATTAAATTTTATCAAACTAATAACAATTTGGTATTTGAATATAATTTTAAATACAACAAATTTACAATAAGTATTAAATGGTAAATGATAAAAAAAATTACAATAACTGATATTAAATGGTAATAAACAAAATTAACCAAAATACATTAACAAAAAGTCCAACAAATTTAACAAAGTAAATTCAAATAAATCCAACCAAATTAATGAAATAAAGTAAGTATTAAATGATAAATAATAAAAAAAATTACAATAAAAAAGTCCAATAAACAACTAAATACAAATATAATAAAAAAAACAAAATCTAACGATGCATGCGACGCGAATGTGTTCCGCAGGGCGGTGGCTGTCGGTCTCGAGGAGGATTTCTTCGTATCACTGGTTGTGACTCCTCGCTGTCATCATCATCACCATCATCGTCGTCGTGAGCAGCTACATTAGGTTGATGAGGAGCTGCTGACGATGAAGCACCTTCATAGAATAAGGACCCTGAAGGTGTATGACTGACTATCCCACCGGCCTGCGAAAACTGGGAAAATACATAAAACCCAGACATCGCTGAGTGTGAAAACTGTACAGGAGGGGTCTGTGCTGCGACCATGGGTGATGAGGCTGAACCCGCCAAAATGTGGGTATATGAACCCCAAGTCAGATCTGCAAACATAGACCCATAATATCCTCCAGGAGGGGTCATAAAACTCTGTGACGGTGGTGGCAACGGGGTCATAAAACCAGGTGACGGCGGCGACATCAGGTAAGGGAATGGCGGTGGCGACATCACATATGACTATGGTATGTAAGTCGCTGTAGACGGTGGCTGCAGTAAAGGTCCTGTTGGTGCAGCTGAGGATGAACCGAAAGCACCTGCTTTCCATCCACGAGCCGGGGACGATGGTGTTGTGTCGGTGAACGTCTCTTTTGATGTCGCTGAAAGGTCCGCCCTCGTGCATCCTCGAGCATCCTCGGAAAGCAGAAACGATTTTCCATTACTGTTGAACCACTCATAATAACCGTCAGCAACCATCAAGAGGTCAGTAAAAATGGGCTCTCTACGGGGAAGGCGTCAATGTCGATCCTCCCACAACACGACTCACTCATAATGCCTCACCAGCCAATCTATATCGGTCTTGATGCGTCTATCTGTGCTATGAAACTCGTCCATATTGCGAGATGCTTCCGGAATTGGTTGAAAACAACCAAATTGCCGGAGCACGCGATCAGTGGAGCGCCACTCTATGATCGCATAATAGATCAAAGGAACCATCGCCATCCAAACATCTGATGGGCCCCTCAACTTAGGTGGAATCACTATCCTCACATCATCATTAGAATATGTCACCCATTCAAACTAAAACAAATATATATAATTTTTATCAAAATAATAATCTAATTATATAAATATAATCTAAAATCGATTTTTTAAACATTAAAATGCATACATGTGTGCCAGCCTTCTGATCGATTAGCACCCTAATTTTTCTAAATCATCAGGTAGCTCCTGATGATTTTTCCTATCAGCAGACCACCTATTCAAGGAATTGTTTTTTATTATACACTGTAAAAATGATTAATATACGAAATCAGTTTTATAATTACCTCAATAATAGCGGAAATACGAATGAGTTCTTGACAACGGGACATAAAAAGGGCAATCGATACCATGCCCAAGATTGCAGCAGCAGGAGACATCCGCCGATAGTATTTTTCCTGTAGTCAGTGGCTCGACATATCTCCCTGTACAGGAAAGCCAAAACTGCCGAACCCCAACTGAGTGATCCGACCAGATAAAAGTCACCAAGATGTCGCAACCACATACAGTGAACTTGGTTGCACGATTTGCTCGGTATCAGCAACCCTCCTATCAGCTGCAGTATGCATGCCCGTGCATACATTTTAACTTCATCATCAGACGCGTCCTCTCTCGACTCCCGAAAATTGGGATCTAACCAATTTAAAGGTATTCGACCACCGTTAAAACTTTCCGGGACACGTCCTAGATACTCCCGGCACAAAGGAGTCCATGAACCGTGCGCCATCCTCGATATCGCATCTCCATCCACCGGAAGCCCCAGGTGTATAGGAACATCCTCAAGTGTAAATACTGCACTCTCCGCAGGGAAGATGGAATGTGTGGGTCTCCGGCCTCCACCTCTCCAGTAAGGCAACAATAAATTCTGGTTCTATTTTACAGTGACCCTCATATCTACCCATTGCCCGAATCCAACCTCTACTAAATACGACAAGACACAGCTAGGTATCACTAACTTAAGGTTCCTAATAAAAGGATCTAATACACGGTCCCTCTCATAAAATTAAATAATTACAAAAATTAATTTTTAAACTAATAATCATGCATTAAATAAATAAATAAATAAATTATAACTAATAATTTAAATTAAATTAAAACGTTAAAATGTTACCATATCAGCAAAATGTCACGATATATGATTTCCATCCAAGCGAAGTAGACCACCTTCCATTTTATATTTGCAAAAAAATTAATTAAATAAAATATTAAAAAAATTAAATACTTAAATAAATTAAAAACAAAATATTAAATATAATAAAATATACCTTAAACAGTTATAAGAGAATATAAGAGTATTTGAGAGAAGTTGAGAGGATTTGGTGTGATGAAAGTAATTGAGAATTGGGGTATTTATAGGGAGGGGGTAGGGGGTGTGAACGGTCAGGGTAGGTGGGTAATTAAACCTCTGCTGTGCGCCTTTATGATGAATGTCAGATTTAAAGGTAAAGCGCGCTGTAGGGGCCGCACTTTACACACGTATATCCCAACTCAGCATAAAGCGCGCTTTAGGGAGCGTGACTTACCCACGTGGCGCCAGATCAGCGTAAAGCGCGCTGTAGGGGGCGCATCTTACTACAAAGAGTGTTATATAGAGAAAATAGTCTGAAGGGTGCATGTCAGGGAAATATATAGGGTATAGGTGATTTTTCGGGAAAAACGCCTTATTGATTTTTTTAATTTTAAATTATTTGATCTTCAACCCTAAAATTACATTAAAAAGTATTTTAAAATTGTTTAAACATGTTTTGATAAATATTTATTGTAGATATATAGAAAATATTATTTAAAGTTACAAAATATTAAGTATTTATTTTAAAAATATTAAGTATTTATTTTAAATTATTTAATTTTTAAGCCCATAAATGACATATTAAATATTTATTTTAAAATTATTTAAATATATTTTGATAAATGTATAGTGGAGGTATTAAATACATTGGATAAAATTAAAAATATTAAATTTAAATTTATTAAGTTAAAGTTTATAATCGGATCAGATATCCAGATATCTGATCCGAAATTTTGGATATTAAAAAAATCAGAAATCTGATTTTTTGGATTGGATACGGATCACAATTTTATTTACCTGAAATTTTCAAATATCTGAAATTTTGAACCAGATAATATTCATATCCGAAAATGTATACTCCTAATGGGAACTGCCTTGAAAAATGTGATAAAAAATGTGAAAAAAAGAGGGAAATCTAATTTAATAAAGTAAAATAGAAAGTAAAAGGCTGCCTTGTGTGTATACATATATATATATATATAGTTTGGTTGGCGGAGAAAGGGAAGAGTCGAGAGAAAAGCTAAAAGGCTCTGATTTATCGTTTGGAAGTAGCAGATGGATCCTCCAATTGATCCTTATAGTTGGCTAATGGATGAATGCCGGATGACATCCTCTAAAACTAATGGCGGATCTAGAATTTTTTTTTCCAGTGAATATATATCTATTGATAATAAAATTTTTTCGTATGAGATAAATACAAATAAAATTTTAAAGTAGACACTATAATTAAAATCAATAACTAACATTAAGAAATTCGAATCCCAATGCCCAGCTTGACTTACACATAGGTCCGCCAGTGTCTAAAACCAAGTCGATCCTCGTCTCCGGGAAACTGTGCCTGTTGGTTTGGAGAGGGTTTCCAAAGGTTTGAAAACCTTGCATCTTGAATCTCCGGAAGTGAGTGACAAGGACAGCGAGGCAGCATTGGAATGGTCCAACAGTCAAGCTGTCTCCTGGAGGTACTCCACAATTAGAGCTCCAAGCCCAAATGGTCCACTTCCCTCCTGCAAGAAAAACGGAAAAGAATCACAAGTCAATTGCCTAGTGTGTCTTTTGTGCTACATGAACAGATAAATTGGAAGAATTGCCTGCATATTTTGAGTTTTGAAACAGCACTTTAATGTCAATTGGTATTTCTTGCTTTTGGGAAGGAATATAATTGATTGTCTCGTCTGGTCACATGTTTGATCTTATGTTTTAAGAACACGTTCTACATATATATATTTGCATTCTATAAACAAGATAAAGGTTTCTGAAATGAACTCAGATTATCAGCAAAACAATAAGTTGACGTCCTCCATTGCAATGTTTAGGATGGTTTGTGTAGCAATGCTAACGATTTTTTTTTATAGTTTTTGCCGGCATTTCCTCATTGATTTATTCTGGAATCTTAAAACAAGTGTGCCCGAGTTGAAATTAATTAAAACATTAAATGTTGTGTGATCTCGATGTGATAACTCATGTATATGTTATGTATGCTTGGAAGGAAATTAAAACAAGTACAGATGGAATGGCGAAGATGGCAGAGGAATTACTTTGCACTTTGCACGGGAAATATGACATTGCAAAATATAATATGATACAACAAAAAGAGAAAGATGAAACTCAGATATTATTGCAAATGCAAAAACTTGTCTGGATGCAAGTAAATTCCGAAACAATATTTACTCTTCCTAAACCAATAGTCCAATAGCAGAGTTATTCATTTCTACAACAGTCCCACTGTTATGGTATCCTACCATTTCTGCTCTCCTACAATCCAAAGACAACAAACAAATATTTTCTCTTTCTAAAATCACAACAACAAAATCAATTAATACAAATTTAGATAGGTATAAAAATTCACCTTGATCTTCATCATCTGGTCCTAGAAAGGGTGATCCGGGGTAGCTCTTTTGTATATCTGAAACACCTCACCTTATTCTTTAAGCAAATATATCTAAATATCTGAGATTATTATTAGGTTATTCTTAAAGCATTTTTGATTTTCATGAATGAATTAACAAATGCAAATTGAGCCAAGTATTTGCCTATGATCTGGACACATATTTTATACAAGATTGAAATTGTCAGAAGAGAGAAACCTTGACGAGAGTTTAATATTATATATTTTTATTATTATTTACCTCTCATTTATTGTTTGGATATTATTTATTTATCTTTATTTTATTTTAGACATGAACTTCATTGGATTAATTAACCGATTAATTAACCTAAAACTAGTAGATTTTAATGGTCCATTCAACATCTTATAGAAACAAGCAAAACTTCCTTAAATATTTAATTTGGAATTTACATAGGACACAATTATCCAGAAGATAAAGAAGATTTCAACCAGAAGACTTAAATATTTATCTTTTGTGATAAACCTTTTTAATTTAATATTTTTAGTTTGCTTGTTCTATTATTATTTTATTTAAGAATTATTTATTTTATTAGAACTATTATTAGGATTTTTAATTTGATTATTTTAGGAATTAGTTATTTTATTTACTTAGAACTATCAGGTTATAAATACCCTTTAGGTTTAACAGTTGAAACTTATATTGAAATTTATTTTCCTTGGTTATTTATTGAAGTTCTACTTTTCTTTCATCTCCATCTTTCTTTCTTTATTTTCTTTCATTATTTTCTTTTCTCAATGCTAAGCATGATTCAATCCATGATTGACTAAACTTCTACTTAGTCAACATTTGCGAAACTCAATTCCATTCGTGAGAATTGAATTTTTATCTTCATATCTTCAGATCGTAATCTTGATTCTCTGAAAACTGGGAGTGACAATCAGTCATTCTCTTAAAAGTTATTACATCTTCAACTCAAAAGGTGCATGTTGATTTGAAGACTGTTTTACTTGAAGTTTGGAAGTCGGATCGGCTGGTCGTAATTCGGCTTCCTGTGAACAAACTTAGCGACAATCCATTAAGGGGAATTAAGATCGAGTTCGATTCTCGATGAAACACTATAACTCGAGTCAGACTTTTCCAACATTTAAAATTATTTTGGATCTAACGGCGATAGACGTGGCTAGACCAACAAAGATCGAATTTCGAAGATAGACTTGGAAATTTCGATTAACCGGAGAGAAGAGTTAGCTGCAGGGGTTGAGCCTTGTTGACTGTAGCTAACATACATCACGAAGGGAAAATTTTATTTTGACGACTGATCGAAATTGAGGCTAAGCAAAACCATAGGCTATATCATCTTTATTTAATTCTTATACTTTATTTATTTTCTCAATATTATTTTTATTCAATATTTATTTATTTATTTTATTCATTTATTTTCATTAATTTTAAATTCCCTTTTTATTTTCTTACAATTGATTCAATTCGAGAAATAACATTATCAAACTTCCTTAGTCCATGTGGATCTACCCTACTTCTGTATATTAATTTATTGATTTATTTAATTGATAATTAGGAATTATTTTTATTTGGCAAATTCGACGCTTGTGAAATTGGCGCTGTTGCCGAGGACTTCTGCAAATTTACTAATATTGTTTCTCGTTTTGATTTATGACTAGGAAAAATCTAGGTGAACTAGCAGATTGGGTACCTGAGATCAAAGCACTAGCCCGAAGAATACTCACACGTATACTACGAGAAAGAAGACAACAACAACAACAATCACAACAATTCGAACTTAATATGGAGATATCTTTTGTCGTAGAAACCTTCTTTGATGCCAAAGAAGACTTCGAAGTACCAATTGCAATGAATCAACAGACAATTCAAAAATCAGTTACGGCATATGTTGAACCAAACCAATACCGTTATGCATCGTATTCCCTCATGGAGAAACACTGTTTGAGCTCAAGACGGGGTTAATTCATCTTCTCCCTACCTTCCATGAATTACCAAGTGAATATCCGCATAAGCAACTCACCAAATTTCACATGGTTTGCTCCAACATGAAACCACAGGGAGTATATGAGGATTAGATTAAACTTCTTGCTTTCATGTTTTTCGTAGTTGGTTTGTATAAGGATTGGTTATTTTATTTACCACCAAATTTTGTTATTACATGGACTGATATGACTTAATATTTCTTTATATATTCTTTCCTAAGAAGAAAGCAAGAGAATTAAGGAGAAACATCTTAGGAATTCACTAGAAAGATAATGAATCACTATATGATTATTGGGAACGGTTCAAGAAGCTATACGCTAGCTGCCCGCAACACGGATTAACTAAACAAACTCTTCTCCAGTACTTCTATGAAGGCTTACTTCTTATGGAGATGAAGATATTGACGCAACAAGTGGAGGAGCTCTCGTCAACATGACTCCCTCCATGGCCAGAAATCTAATTTCTACTATGGATGCTAACTCTCAACAGTTTCGCCCATTTAATGAAACCTCAAAGTGGGTTTACGAGATAAGTACTCATTCTTTAGAGGATAAAATTAATAAGTTAACTAATGTTGTTCAATCTCTCATTGCAAGTGAAACATGACCAACAAGGTTATGTGGAATCTATATGATGATGGATCATCCCACAAGCTGTTATCCAATGCTTTAAGAAGATACTACGACTCTTATGGATGTAGTGAAAATTTTTTCAAGACCTCCTCGGAGACCTCACAATTCTCACACCAACACCTATAATTCAGGGTGGTGAGATCATCTGAATTGTAACTATGGGTAGAATACGAGACTAAATCAAGTTTATCAACCGAGGTTGCCTTCACCTCAATAGTACCAGCCTCTAAAGTCATCATTAGAATCAATTACAAAGTAACTAGAGATATCTCAGGAGAAGTTTCAGAACTGAACTAAAGCATACTTACAAGAGTTGGACAAATAGATGAGTCAATTGTCTCAAACTGTAGGGTGATCGGAGTCTCAAAGGAAATTACCATTGCAGACAGAGCCTAATTCGAGGCAAAACTCCAGTGCCATGACCTTTTGAAGTGGAACTTTTTTTGATACTGAGCCACCCAAAGCAGTTGACATAAGAACCCAATAGAAGAAGAAAGAGTAAAAAACGTCAGTGACATCTTCTACATCATCCCTTGTGTCATCTTTTGCACTATCTCCCTATGTTGTTCCACTTTTTTCCCGTCGAGACTAGTTAAGTGCGACAAACAAGCCAAGGAGAAAGAGGTACTTGATGTGTTTTTGAAGATTGAGATTAATATACGCCTTCTTGATGTTATAAAAAAACTTTCACGGTATGTAAAATTTTATAAGGATTTTGCATAAATAAAAGGAAGCTTACCGTAAATAAAAAGGTAAACTTGGGTGAAAATATTTCTGCTATCTTTCGACGTTAAATTCCACCTAAGTATAATGATCAATGTATGTTTACTATTCCTTGTAAAATTGGTAAGGTAGGTATAAAACAATCTTTGTGTGATTTGTATGCTTCAATAAATGTTATGCCTCTTTCGATATATAACTTACTTAGTGTTGAGCCTTTAAAAGAAACATGTGTAACAATCCAGCTTGTTGATAGATCCATGGTTTATTCTAAAAGAGTTCTTCAGAACGTATTGGTTAAGGCCAATGACTTGCTATTTCCTGCAGATTTTTACATCATTGATATGAAATATGAAAGTTCAAATACTTTATTCGAAATATTACTCGAAAGACCATTCTTAAGCACAAATCACACTAAAACCGACGTTAAAAGCGAGATTCTGACAATGTAATTTTATGGTGAAGTTGTCAAACTTGACATTTATAAGGCGATGAAATATCATGACTCAATGGATAATATCAATTTTGTTGATGTTTTAGAACCTACATCGATGAATTTATGGAGACTAATTTTTTTGATGAATTGTGCAGGGAATTAGAGGAAGTCGATGATGAAATAAGGAAGTTGGAAAATATTTAATTTGTTTATTCTAATTTGTGTCTTACTCTCTCAAAGACTAAGATGTTACCTTCTATTTTGTAGTCACCAGAAATCGAGCTAAAACAATTACTAGATCACTTAAAGTGTGTTTTTTGGGGAGAAGGAGAAACTTTGTCGGTTATTATATTAAACAAACTTTCCATGGAGGAAGAAGAGGATTTGCTCCGAGTCTTAAAAAACATAAAAAATGATCGGATGGACAATCGCTGATATCAAAGTATTTAATCCTTTAACTTACATGCATAAAATCAAAGTTGAAGAAAATATTAATCCTTCTCAAATTTCATAGGCGCCTAAACCCTCACATGATGAAGGTTGTTAAAAAGGAAATCCAGAAGATTCTTGACGCTGATATGATTTATCCAATTTCTGATAGTAATTGGGTAAGTCCAGTCTATGCAGTCTCTAAGAAAATCGGAGTTACAATAGTTGAGAATTCAAAAGGCGAGTTAGTCCCCACACGTGTTAAGAATGGGTAGAGAGTTTGTATCAATTACAAGAAGTTGAACTCTTTAACTAGAAAATATTATTTTTGCTTCCATTTATTGATAAAATGATTGAACGTTTAGCCGAAAAGTCTCACTATTGTTGTCTTGATGGGTTTTTCAGGTTTCATTCAAATCCCTATGTGATAATTGTCGTTTTACTATCAAAATAATTCTTGGCTTCTTAATAAATAAAAAGGAAAATATACTATAGAGAAACAGGGTCGATCCACATGAACTGTGGTGTTTATGATTTAATAAAACTCTTTCTTGATTTTAGAAGAAGATAAAATTCCAGATTAAGTTGAAAAGATATATTAAAATAAAATAAATAAAAAAGAAAGGAAAAATAATATAATAATAAATATTAATAGTAATAAATAAAAAGGGGAATTTTTAAAATTTATTTTTAAAATAAAAATAAGAATTAAATAAAAGAAAAATAATTAAATAAACAAATTAAAGAGATTGAGATAAAGAGAAACTTATTGTGAAATCAGCCTCAGACTTTAGCTTTGTCTCAAATTCCTAGATCATCAAAACAGATTTTTACTTCAAGATTCATGTCAGCTTACAAGAACAATTTTTCGCTGCCAACTCGGTTTGTGTTGTTTCAATAACAACTAATTCCGATCTTAGTTTCCTCTTAGCAAAAATTTTGCTAAATGTGTTCTCGGGAAGTTGAATATGATTCAATAAGCAAATCCTTCTTCAAACGTTAACCATAACAATATCTGGACCAATGTATGAATTTCAGTATGGGAAATATGCTTATGGACATAAGAAATTTATAATAAGGAGGTGGATTTTTATATTGGAAATGGGTATGCAAACCACATATATTATAGTAATGGTTGAAAATGACGTATTAGCACTACCGATGTAAACCATAGAGTGTTTAATGAATTGAAAGAATCCCTTGAAATGTGAATTATACTAAAATAAATTGTTTTTAGAATTTAACTTATGATTGTTTATGACTCACTAAGAAATCTCTTAACGTGTGTTAATGTCACGAGTAGGTTTTACTAGCAACAGAGTAAGGAGATCTTTGGACATCATCAAGCAAGTGTTGCCTCATCAGTAATAGTACGTCATTCATGTCTACTTTTGATGTATTTAGCTGGCATGTATTAGATTCAGTAAACACGCTCTGAAAAGCCTTTTATTTAAACTGATGCACCATGATGAAGTGCAAACATTTATTTTTGTTATGTAATTAAATATAATGCATGTTTGATATTAGTTTTAATTAAAATGTTTTTTAAAAAGAATTTTTTTACGTATTTTCAAAGGAAGAATTGTTTTAAAAGTGATGTGACATCTATATCTTGTGTACGAATAGGTATACGGGAGATGGGTGTTACAAGTTGACTAAACGGGTTGACTCACGAGTTGACTCCGCTGACTAGGTCAACTCGATCGAGTTCACTCAACCTTTCTACAAGTCTCGGTTGGGAAGAAAGCCCCACACGCACGCGACGACGACAAGGGGTGGGTCGGTTGGCCTATTACTCTGGAAGCTTCAACAAAACAAAATTTATTTCCACATTAGTCCAATTTCAGCCCAAATAATTCAAATCAACCCAAAAAACGTACGAAACCTTACCTAGCTAGTGATCTACAGAGACAACGGCGGTAAGGGACAAACCCGACTAGATTTTGGTTGGAACGGAATGGATAACCAGATGGTGGTAGCGGTGAGGCGAGATGATGGCCTAGGTGACCAGAATCGAAGAAAAATCGTGTGGCGGTGGTGGGGATTTCGGCGAAGCTTCATTGGCTTCTCTATGGAAAACGACGGCTCCGTTCGACAAATTGACCGAGTGATTTTGGTCACAGGAGACCAACACTTTGCCTGGTGCTAGCGGTGCAAGCCACTGTCAGCCGGTGCAAGGTGGATCGGGGGAGGGAAGGTGGCGGGTTAGAGATTTTGGGGTTGGGAAAAATTGGGAATTTTTGGGTTGGCTTGCTCGATCGGGGGTTTATTTTTCACTGGTAATGAAAAATGGTAAAATTTAGGGTTAAGTCCTTAAACTTTCCAAAGTTTCGAAATCGAGCTACAGGTTTCTAGAACTTGTAATTTAGTCCTTTAGATTTACTTAAATTAATAAAATCCAGCCCCTAAATTGAGGTGTGATAGGGTATTTAATGAAAAGAAAGACCCTAAGCAAAAAGCCAAAAACCATCAAGAGCCACTTGTTGGATTAAAATCCATAATTATTGACACATATTTATTATGTATATTGTTATCATAAAGTATGACATAAATTATCATAAAATATGACATAAATTAAGTGACCAAATATGTTATAAAGGCATAAGGTATTAGAAGTGTCATGGAAATAAAAGTGTAGATAATATTAAAGTTGTATTTATAATTCGATGAGGGGCAGAGTTATAAGTACAAACAATAATTGATTCTTAAATAAGCTATATAAAAGGGTTATGGTCCCCAAGAAATAGACAATCTCGTATTTACTCTTATCCCCATCAGAGAGTTTATACTTAATAAACTCTATCTTCTTGGAAGATCAAAACCAAATAAAGATTCAAGGATTTCAACCTATCAATTAATTCATGTACGCTTCCGCATCTAGTATTTTTATTCTTGATGATTTAGCATAAGTAGATCCTAGTTAATTTCAATATTTATTATGATTTTGGTTCTAACAACTGGTATCATCTCCATATCATGTTGAATAATTGATAACTTATCAATTTTCTAGGTTTATTCATTGTTATGGTTTTGTGATGTATATATTTTGATTTGTTTTTTCGATTACGAGTTTATAAAGAATCTTTTAAGATTGATACTACAATTTTAGGTTTTAATTATACATGAATTTGAATTTATGACAATAAGACCGGAATTGATATCAATCGACTGTGGTATTAAGATCGCATGTATCTAATTTCCCATAAAGTTTTACTATGGATTTGCCGCATATTAATGTATTTTGTATAATTAATATTTCCGGGTATATCAAATTTGATACTGTTTTTAGCTTCAGTCAACGTTCATGTTCGTAATTTTAACTTGTTATAGTGTTTTATTATTATTAATAATAAATATGTAGTTGAAATTTGTTATTAGTTCGTGAGCTTATTGACTCAATTATTTCGGTTTTAAGGTTTGGCGTGAATCACTGCTAAGTTTTTGATATTGTAGTTGGTCATCAATTATTGATGAATTTATGCATCTAGTAATTAGTATAGAACAATGACTATATTATCTATTGATTTCTATTCAACATGATAAATATATGGTGTTTTCCTTGTTTTCGTACATGAACAATGGTTGGCCGAATCAAGTAGAATTGATGTGATATGGGTATCAAATCATATCGATCCAATATACATTTGATTTAGAATATATATTTGAATTATCGAATATCTATATCTCTGGATTATAGAATTATTTAATATAATGATATTAAAGATTTGGGTGTTGCGTTTTCCAATAACGTCATTTAGACAACTTTATTGTGAGTTACTTTAGAAATCACAATGTGATTAGAAAATTCTTTTTTGGCTTTTGACTGTTATAGATTATAGAATATATATTTGGTATTGATATATTCGATTCGGTTTGATAAAATAATTGATCTTTTAAAAAAATTAATTCATTAGTATGCACTTTGATGTTTGGAATTTGGTTAAATATTGATAATTTTGAATTTGGTTTGTCTTCGGTAATTCATGTAGTTATGAATTAATTGCATGTTTAAGGAATTCTTCAAAAACAATAAAAGACTTAATTTTCGTTTTTAACAACACTTTTATGTAACCTTATTTTAGGTTATTTTGGATAATGTAGTGCATTACAAATTTCATTTTTGACCTTTGATTGTTATAGAAATATTAAATTTGAATATTAATATTTATTTTGAGACAACTTAATTAAAACAATAAATCATTAAAGTGACCTCAGTTATGAATAATATTTGATTTTCAAATATAAAAGTTATGTACATGTAACTTAGGATATATTAGTATTGATCGGCCCAAAGGAAGATTAAAAGTTGACATAATCGCATGTACAACTGTGGTAATAAGTATGTGATAATTATTCGGTTTGATGTGTGAGATAAATCGACCCAAAGAAAGATTTTTGCTTAACATGTTCTTATTATCAGTAATTGGTAACCGAATCAAATATAACTTAAGTTGAATATTTTGTCTAAAGGTTAAATATTAATGGAGTATTTGATATTTTGATATACAATTTAAGTGTATTCAAATTTATTATTATTTTGGTTATTTTTTTAATTTAATTAAAAGATAAATTAAGAGAAATTGATTGGTTGACAATATTTCCATGGTTTTAATTATATTGTTAATGCAATATATGTATATATTCAATTTGGTTTTTAGTTTTGGTTGTTAGTTAATAGAATATATATATATATTGAACCAAATTAATTCATATTATGGCTATGTTTGATATTTTGATAGATTAGTTGAAACATAATGCCACCAAAGTGACCTATTTTGTGTAGACTAATTTATTTAAAATATCAAGATGATTATGTGTTTCTTGTGATTCATGCGTTTATTAATGTACCCAAAGGAAAATTAATATTTGGTTGCGACACTTGTGGTAATAATATGTGACAATTATAAGGTATTTTATGTGAGCATTACATTAGTCCAAAGATTAGTCTATCATTCGACATAGCTTATGTCTATGTTGATTATTACAACAAGAGTATTGTTTACTGTTAATATTATTGTCAAAATACTTGATATTGATGTAGTGTTTGGTATCTTGAGATGAGAATTAGCCATTATTTTGAATTTATTTGTTTACTTAATATGTGAACTTCAAATTTATATATTTTTTGTTATGTATTCAACTAATTTTTTTATTTCTAACAAAATATATGCTATTATATATTTTCTTCTCATGATTAAAATGAATCTTAAGGAATGAGAAAATGCACTTATATAGTGTTTTTGGTTGTATTAACATAAATTTGCACTAAGGAAAGAACAATTTCCACCACTCATGGGGGATGACATCCTTAATTGGTATAAAAGATTTTGAGAGGTGAAATTTGTTCAAATTGCTTATGTTTAATGGTCATGAAACACAACATTTTAGAAGCCTTTAGGGGCACATAATATGAAAAGATTACTTAGGTCAATGGTTTCCTTGAAGAAATTGAAAAATATTTAAAAAAAAAACAATATGGTTTAAATGATATCACTTTTATTTTCTTTGATGTCTATAATGTACAAGGATCAAGTAAATGTGAGGGAGCATATTATTGATATGTTTCATATTTCTTCAATACTTAAGGCACTTAAGATCAAGTTTTTCTAAAGAATTACTTGTTCTTGTGAATTCAATATGGCTTCCTATAGAGTTTAATCAACTCAAAGTGAGAAATGAACTGTAAATGAGCTCGTTTCTCATTATGCGCAAGAGGAAAAAAGTTTGAAGCATAAGAAGATTGAAAGTACTCCTTTGAAAGTGCATATAAAGATAAGGGGAAAAATAAAATCAAAATGTAGTTGTTAAGGGTCCAGCTCAAAAGAGACAATAATATGTTACAAAGGGTTGTTTTCTCTTAAGATAAGTTAGGATATATGAGGGGAATTGAATTCTACAACAGTAAGCAACTACTTTTGTTATTTTCAGCAATTTAGTGGTTATAAGTTTTATGATCCCATAATTAGGAATAATTTTAAGGTGTGATATATAACATTATATTTTTGGATGTTGAGTTTGAAAGGAGAATTGAGGTTTGAGGAACTGATTTTGAGGAATAATTCGATTATAACTCTATTTGTATTATCACTTTTGATGATATCCATGTGTTCATACATGTCGTTAATCAAGAAGTGAATCTAGAATCTCAACAAGGATATTTTAAATAATTCTCTATTCAAGATGAGAAATTATTGTGGAAGAACAAACTCAACAACTTCAAAGAATAACATTCATTTAGAAGATCCACAAGATGAGAGAAATATTATTTTAGATTATTATATTTCTACAAGAAATTAGGATGACTTTGGAATGATGGAAGATGATCTAATTGAATTTCATCATGTCATAAAAATTTTGTCTCTCAAAAGTTGATTAATGTCGTGTAATAAGAGTATAAGTTCCATACAAGATAATAAAGTTTAATAACTTATCTCATTACTCAAGGTACAAAACTTATTGGTTGCAAATATATATTTAAAACTAAGATGGATGCAAATGGTGATGTTGATAGGTATAAGGCATGTCTTGTATATAAAGGATATACTCATAAAGAATGCGTTAATTTTGTGGAGACTTTCTATCTAGTTTCATTGAAAGACTCTTTCGAGATAATCATGATACTTATTGCTCATATTTGATCTTGAGTTACATAATTTTGATTTCAAAATTGTATTTCTCAATGGTCACATTGATGAGATGTTTTATATGGTGAAATTAGAAAAGTGTGTCTGATGATACAAAATTAATTATATAAAATTAGGAAATTCCGTTTATGATTTTAAGTATGACTCCCATTAATTTTATAACAAATTTGATCAAGTGATTATCTCGTTTTAGTTTGAGATGAATTTGATTGACAATTATATAAACTATAAGTTCAGTGGAGTAAACCAAATGATACCCATTATTGCTAAAGGAAACAGGTTTAGCCTTGATCAGTGCCCTAAGGATGACTTTGAAACTAAGGAAATGCGAAAAGGTTCCTTATGCTTCAAAATAAATACATAAGTAAATGTATACTCAGGTTTATACTGATTTAACAATAAAAATGTTACTTGCTCACATATAGGAGGTCTAGTTAGTAAGAGATCATCAGGTTTATGGACTCCAATTTATTAGAATATAGATGCAATTGTTTTCACATAAACTGCTAATTATGGATTGATAAGAAAGATCGCTTGAGTTATTTTGAGACAATTAAGTTGCAGTCCTTTATTCCATATATAATAGAAACATCTTAAGTCTAAGCACATAGACATTACGTTTTTTAAAAAGAAATTTAGAGTGTTTATAGAGCATATTGGTACAAACTCATAATTGTGTGCTTACTATGGAACTGTCACCCAAGGTCTTTCATGAGTACACTACTCATGTGGGTGTAATATCATTTAAGGATATTTGATTTTAGTGGGAGTTTGTAATTTTAATGCTTGTTTGTTATAGACACAATTTCAGTTACTTCAGTTTAAGGATATTTATGTTAAAGTTATTCTATGTAGAAATAATTTTTTTTGGGTTTATCCATTATGGTTTTGGTAAAATTTGATCTCACTAATGTTTAAAGAGGACCAATTGGAAATAGACATGTGTGATTCACATTGCATGTAATTTCCATGCTACACTCCATAATTGATCTATGTCATTTGATTGTGTTTGTATTTGTGACCATAATGGGTCTAGTCATGATTAATACAATGAAGACTCTTTCATCCTATATAAATATAGTTGATGGACGAGATTGTTATAGAATATCTATTGTCTGACAACATTATTTGAGCTCATAAGGTTATACATTTATCAGGAAACATATGTTGCCCAAGCGGGAGATTATTGAATTGAAATTCATAATTATGGACACAAATTTGTAATGTATATTGTTATCCGAAAATATGACATAAATTAAGTGAAAATTATGTTATAAAGTCATAAGGTATTAGAAGTGTCATAAAAATAAAAGTGTAGATACAATTAAAGTTGTATTTATAATTCAATGAGGGGTAGAGTTATAAGTACATATAATAATTTATTCTTAAATCAGCAATATAAAGGGGTTAAGGTCTCCAAAAAATATACAATCTTGTATTTCCTATCTTTGTCAGAGTTTATACCTAAGAGAACTCTATCTTATTGGAATATTACAACCAAATAAAGATTCAATGATTTCAACCTATCAATTAATTCAAGTGCATTTTCACGTCTATTATTTTTATTCCTAATGATTTAGCATGATTAGATCTTGGTTAATTTTCATATGTATTATGCTTTTTGGTTTTAATACAACCATAATTGAGCCAATGAACCATCCTCTCCCTCAGCAATCGAACAACCGAGACAAAACCATTACCCTTTTGGGAGATCCCCGTTTCGTTTCATTGATCGTTGAATCTAGAAAACCTTCGAATCAAAGGTAATATATAAAAACACTTTCGTTTTTTTATTTGTTTGAGGCTCAGGGCTTGCGTTTATTCTCATGCTCGTTTGTGGGTTTTAAGTCAAAAGGGGTTCGATTTTGGGGGGATTTGGGTCCTAGAGGCGGTGGCCATGGTGGCCTTTGTTTCTGGTCATGGGTTTTCTCTAAGAGAAAATAACAGAGTTGGGAGAAAGTTTAGAAGAAAAATGAAAAACAGATGAGTGTGTTAATGAGATGTTAGATTAGGTTAAATAGCTATAACAAGGGTTATATACATGCTTCAAAATGTTCTCGTTTTAGGCCTAGGGTAACGTGTGGGTTTTGGGGGATTATTCATCCGCCTAGTTTTAAGTTCAGTGCTATTTGGTCCCGTTTGAAATTGTTGAATTCCATGATTGAGTCCCTTTTGTTTATGCGCTTTATTTTAATCTGTATTGCTTTGTATTTCAATTTATGCTTTTTTTCATATTTGAATTATATTTTTTTAATGTTTATATTTTAACCCTCAATTGCGTTCTCTAGTAATTTGCATTTCAAGTGTATGAACTTCTTTTTAATTACGCTTGTGATCTTCGATCTTTGTTATGCTTGCATTTTGGTCTCTGAATGTTTTGTTTTATTATGAATATTAATATGTATATATATTTTTACCTCCCCTTACGGAAGCTGCTCTCACGGAGGGCATTTCATAATTCGGAGGTCTCTTACGGAAGCTGCTCTCAACCTGGTGTTGGGGGTAGCCTACTATCTTACCTCCCCCTTACCCCATACATATGGGAAAAAGGGACAACCATTTTTTTTAATATGTATATATATTTTTAATAATCTTATGTTATTTTATATAATATTCTTAATATATGTGTGTGTATATATATTTATATTAAGTGTATAACATTCTTATAATTTATATATATATATATATATATATATATATATATATTAAAGTATAATATTTTTATATGTATTTTTATAATATGAACTAGTTTTTATTGATGATATTTATTAAAAAAAAATAATTTTATAATTTGTATATATTATGATTGTATTATTATTTTATTTATATATGCATACAATATAGTAGAATATAAGGTAATAATTGATTTATTAATACTATATATTTTATATACATATGTTCATTATTATTTATATTTAATATTTTATTCCATTTACTAATATATATGTTATTATTATAACACTATGCATGTAAATATGTTTGTTTGTACATGTAGGTCTAGGGCTTAATTTTAACTAATATGTATGATACCCTCGCAAACATCACTTGGATTCAAATCAAATAATTGTATTAAAGATAATATCTTTTTATTTTGGGTTTATTGTAAGTGATTGTCTTAAAGGATAAGAAGTTCACTTCCAATGGCTTAAAAATAAAAGGGTATCCTATTAAGCAAAACCCTAAGATTGATTTAACTTAAAATTTGTGAATAAGAAAAATATCATGTTCGCTTAATTAAATTCACCAAGAAAAGGATATTAGATTGGATCTACGGTCTGGTCTCGATGTTTTTAAATAATTGAACATCGTTATTCTTTTTAAAGGTTGGTAACATCATTAATTTATTTTATTTTAGTTCTTTGTATGCATTAGAATTATACATTAAATTGTATGTGTTTAAAAGGGATCTTGAACTAATTATATCCAAGCGTATAAGTTTTATTGCAAAGATAACTAATTAATTAACTAGGTACCAATTTAGGACGCTATGGGGGTGATTGTAACCCCCTCAGACCGATACGGATAGCCCGATCCGATCCGGGAAGTCACATTAGGGCCACCGGAGCGACCCACTGTAAAAATAGCGGAAAATTTAAAACTTTTATTGAAACGTGTAACTTATAAAATCAGTTTTCACTATTTAAAAATAAAACATATTTCCAGACTCGTATATAAATCAAAATACAATTACATGCCCCCTAATCACATGTACCCTACTCTGCAACAACGCTGGACGAACTCCCTTACTGAAGTCGATAGATGCACTGGTACAATTCTTTCAACCTGAAAAGGTGAGTAATAGAGTGAGCTTTGGAAAGCTCAGTAATACAGAACTACCAGATGATGCTGATGAACGTGCAGATACAGATAAATATTTATTTCCTTATTGCTTCTGAGCATTTACATATTTTTATGTTGAGCAGAGATTCTATTGATATTTCGGGTGGTAACGGACAATGAGCTTTTAGTTCAGAGAAATATTTCGGATGACTGAGTTGAGGAGATCATAATAGGTTTTCTAGTGTGTTCCCAAAAACCATGTAACTTTTCAGATCTTTTTAAAACATATATATATATATACCCCCATCCCATCACAACATAATGTGTAGGTTCCCCAGAACCATACACCCAACCCAACATAACATATAAGGCCTTGAGCACAAAGCCAAGGTACCTGCGGAAATTCTTCCTTCAATAATACCCCCCAATTAAAACATTTTTCCGTCATTAAACGAAGATATCAGAAATCAAAACAGAATTTAGAACAAATATCAGAACAGAATCCAGATCAGAAATCAGAACAGAATTCAGGTCATTTATCAGAACAGAATTCAAGTCGAAAATCAGATAAAATATTTATATGATTAGGGAACACACCAGAGTTTACAGATATTATTCAGAGATGCTAAATAATCTTAGCATGCAGAGAAACACGGATTTTCAGTATACCGATAAAATACCGGACGTTAGAAATACTATTGGAAAAGTTCAAAAACTGACAGAATCATCAGTTATTCAGAATGTGAATTATCAGGATCATATCTTACTTGGACAGTTTTCAGAAGTTGTATGTAATCAGAAGGGTATTCCAAATCCTTTACATCCATGTCAATTGATCGGATAATCGAACAATCTTGAGAACGAAGATTCAAAATCTTAATAATCTATGTCGACTGGTCAATTCATTTTCCTTTCAGGGTATTTACTCGTTAATACCACAAATTCTTGTCCATAGATCATCTTCAGAATCATCGCTGAATAGATCTTCCAATTGTCTTTATTTCGTTTCCAAGCTTCCACGATATCATGACATACTGACATGCTTGATTTGTAGTTCATGTTCCATAAGGACATTACATCTTATAAACTCATCAGAATTTCCAGACTTATCCAATCCACTTACTTAATCCTCAATCATTGAGGTTACCTAGTTTATTTAACAGTTATATCCATTCCAGTTACTTCGGGATTTTTTTCAGAGTAATTCAAACGTTCCTAAATTTCAGACACATGTTGCACTTCCATTCCATTCAATTTGGTCTTCGTGGTTGATTTGTCGAACAAACGTCCAATTCCTAGTACTGAATACGATCTAGATCTGAGCTGAACTGAATACTTCCAAAATTTGTCATCGAGTCAAACTTGAGAAGACGAACACATGTTCCAGTAATATCTATGTCATTCAGGTATTGATATAGCTTTAGGGTTGATCTACTCACTTAAATTATTTTTCATTACCTTTAAAGGTAGTCCAATACCTATGCTTACTTGGATTCCTTAATTAATCCAAGACATTTACTTAATTTAGGCCATAAGGGTATTTTGGTAATTTTGATGTTCAGTTTTATTCCATTCATTTCAAAGCTCGAGGATATCCAATCATTCCTGAGCTTGGTGACATTCTTGAGTCATTTCCATTATAGGGGTATTTTGGTCATTTTACAGATCCACGATATTTCAATCTTTTTCCTCCATTCGGTCTTATTATTTAATTCCAATTTATATCTTTTTCCTCCATCCGATCTTATTATTTAATTCAATCTCATCATTTGTTTCAGTCCTTTCGAATAATTCTGAATGCAGAATACCCTCGATAAATTATTCTTCAGGTATTTACTCATTTCTCGGATATTTTCGGGTCAAGTGCCTTCTCAGATTTTACAAACGGAATATCATGAATTTTCCTGCTAAGTCAGGATCTTAACAATCAAATCTGTACTTAATCGAGTTAAGTATGAATCCTCTAAGTATTTTCTCATTCAGGGTTAACTCAGACTATTCGATCTCTTAAGGGCATTTCTGTAATTTCTTAACCAGATAATTTCGATATTAGCTTTTAACGAAAATATTATAATTTAGAGATCCTATGATTAATTGCTTTCCCGAACCTTCTCTGATCTTGAAGTGATTCCTTAACAGACTTCTAGTATCTTGCATAAACCCTCTTGGTGTTAAAAACCGGTTATCCATAATTTCCAAGTAAAACTAACATTTCCTTATGCACATCAATAGTTTTAGCAGATCAATAATTCTTTTCAGATTTATTAATCCACTTCCAGAGACAATTCTTGTCATTTTCCACCATAAGGGTAATTTCGTAATTTTACCTAATCGAAATATTCTCATAATTTATCATCTAAGTACCTTTAATGAGATAAATTATAATCTACAATCCATGGTTGATTCTTTTATCACTTAATTTCAGAACTTGTAATTTAATTCCAACTGTCCTCCAATTTCTTATAATAGTCATATGAGCCATATTCAGTTATCTATTTTCTACCGTATTCGTATCTAGTGTAGATCTTCATTTATTACACATATAAGACCAAACATTTCCATTCATACATTTACCAATACCAACATGTTCTATAAAGCATAAAGAGGTAGTAAAGTATTACCTCGATTTCTGTGCAATACTGATCGACCATAAAAATTCCATTCGAATGCCTTTGATCCTCAATTCAGCTTCCAATAATTCCTCAGATACATATCAACATAAATTATATCAGAAACGGAGCTTAATTGCGATAAACAGATCGAATCGGGTGATAAATCAGTGAAAGACGGCTTACCGGGTTCGAATTTGGCGAAACGGACTTCGGATTCGGATTCAGGACGTCGAAAGCATAAAATATGACTTTTCAGAAATTTGGAATTTTTGGTCAAAATCAAAGTCAACGGGTTTGACCGGCAATTTTGAGGCCTTCGGGTTCGAATTTCAAAAAACGGACAGTGAAATCGGATTTGGAACGTCGAAAAATGTCAGGATAGGTATACTCGGTCGAAGTCAAAGGTCGTTTAATGCCCGGTCAAAGCCAGTCAAAGTTTTGGTCAACAGTGGTCAACGTCGGTCAACGGGTCAACGGGTTGGGTCAACGGGTCGGGTCAACAGGTCGGGTCGGGTCGGGTTATGACCGGTCAAACCGGTCAAAATAGGAGCAAAACCGGTCATTTTTTTCTTCCCCACGCGCAGTGACGACGCGTGGGGCGCGTGAACAGTGATAAATCCCGGAAAAATTTCTAAAAATTATTTTGAGGGATTTTGAGATACTTACAAAGCTCGGTTCACAATTTTGAACGGCGAAGAGCTCGATTTCAACAAATCGGAAACTTTGACCGCTTCACCTCCTCACGCGCCGCCGTCGACGGAGACCAAGGATGACACCGGCGAACTCGGAACGATGCAACGAACACGATGGTGCGGGAGGTGTCGTAAACGGATGACCCGATCGTCGTGAATCGATGAAAAACCAACTAAAACTGAGTTATTACCGACGATACTTTCGACTGAAATTCACGACGAACGGCGATGATTCACGACGAAAGGTTTGAGGGGTTTTGTTCCTCGATTGACAACGAACACGATGGTGGTTTCGGCTCGTCGTTTGAAGGTCGGACGGCGAATAGATCGGAGTTGAAAGGAGGGTAGTTGGAGAAGGGAAAACTGGAAAATATGCATCTGCGCACGGGGAGGAGATTTATAATTCAACATATATAAACAATGGGTAAACCAAAAGTTTAGCCACTGAACTTTCTGCACTTCATAAAATGGTCTGCCAACTTTGAAACCTTACAATTTAATCCCCGATTCCTTCCAAAAATACCAATTAAATTCACTACTTTATAATTTCTTAAATTTAGCCCCTAAATTGGGGTGTTACAGTGATAATCCTTCCCCATGCCTAATCGACTCCTAGAACTCGAATTTTTTGTAATACATACTTAAAAAAGGTTGTTTTAATATAATTAGAATCTTATTTTATTAAAATGACAAATTTATTTTGGGCACTCAATAACACTCTAATCAAAGATTGACGGTGACTCTGTGAACCAAATTTATTATTTTTTAATTCGAGTCCCAAATTATTCGAGACAACCACTTTTTTTTTTAAAAAAACACCAATTTTATTTGACACTGATTTAAAAAAACAACACCTCGACATCTCTGAAAGGGCTTAGATAACGATTGGAAAGTTTTTTCATACGTTGTAACATAATGGAAACTTATCGATATAAAATTTTAACATGTGCATTCTTACATTACCAGTATTTTTTATGCATCTATATGATATATGAATTAGTGAGATTGTTGGTATTTAAAAGCTTGCTTTCATGTAAAACATTGGTTTCTACAATTGTTATAACCATCGATACTCTTCATGGTGCAACGAATAAATTATTCGATGATCTTAATCAGTGATCCGAGTATGATTAATCGAATCCATGAGGAAGGATATAAAAATTACCTTAATTCTTCTAGGTTGAGGATGCACTAAACAAAGATGTGATCACGATCACGAGACTTCGAATCCAAAGCCGCTTTGATAATTTCTCATCCTCTACTTAGTTCACCCGATTGCAAGCAAATATTTTTACTTCTCTAAATTGTTCAGAGAATTTTGCAGTAGGCAAAAAAGGTGGTTGTTAAACCCTTATGCATTTTTTTATAGTTTAGGTAACCTTAATTTTGGATTCAAACTTTTAATCTGAATTATACTTTATAAATACATATTAAAAGATTTATAATTACAATAATTTATTTTCTTTTAATATTTATCTGATATTATAAATACAATAATAATAATATTTTGTATAATTAAAATCCTCTCTTTATACCAAATATCTATATATTAATTTTAATTATATTCATGTGCAAAAAAAATTCTCATATATAATTCTTTTAATATTTTCTCGTTTCAACCATAGGATGTGACCCTATAGGTTTTTGTAACATTAAAAATATTAGAAAATTCTAATATTACAAACAATGAGTGACATCTAGCAATGTATCATTGTCGCCTAAGTTACAAGAAATCATGATTCGATATAACCTATTTGTGATTAAATCCCTTTTATATATTATATCCTTATATTAATTATATCTAGACCGAACAAAAGTAATGGAACATTCACACTTGTATAGTTCATCTAATGTTTCTTGACATCTTGAACAGACTTGTCGTAACTTTTTTCATTCGAGTTCCTTTTTTAAAGAAAACCTTAATTTAAGACTTGTTTTGAAATTTTTGATTAAGTTGATTTGGAGTCTCCATTGGGTTAGGTAGTTTACATTAATTTAACAATTTCTTTATTTTAATTTTTAGGGATCAAATTGCGATATCTTGAACTTTTATGGTAGTTTTTGAATTTCAAAAAAATTTAGAAACCCAACTCTGAATATTTCCATTTTGTGTCAGCTAAGAAAATAAAAAAAAATAGAAATAGGTGAGGCTATGGGGATGGATGCCCAGGCCTTAGCCATTAGGCGAGGCTAGTATTTGGTTTTAAGATAATATAATTTGATTTTAAATTTACCTGGACTAGATCTTACAATCCAAATCAGTTCCTCCCCTGTTTTCATCGAAACAAAACCCTAAAATATTATATTATTTAAACTCTTCAACTACTCCTCGTCGCCAGTCATCTCCCCGACCAGTCGTGACCGTCATCACCCCCAACAATAGAAGCACCAGTACAGTCCGATCAAAACCCAGGGTCCATATCATCATGAACCACTTCCTATCATCATAAAGAAGTCATCAAACTCTCATCGGAGACCCAAGGCACCAAGACTATTTTGATTAAAACCTGATTGATTTTGTCTCAAGACATCCCTCCATTGACATGCATCCACCATCCATAATTCGACCATTTTAAAAACCAACCCTCCGTCTCTTTCGTAGCAAAATGACACCGATAATAGACTCATCAACCCTTGATTTGTAATTCTAGATTTTTCAGTGTCGTTCTGACTGCCGGTGAACCCTTATGTGCCCCACGTGCCACCCCTCACCCTTGGGGGTCGTCGTCTTCCTAGAGAGTTATAGAGAACTGATTGAATAAGTCCAAAGCGATTGTACCGATCTAAGTCGAGCCACTTGAGCCATCTAAGCTGAGTCGTTTGATTTGAGTCGAGCCGAGCCACACCTGGGTGAGTCGTCGATCACCCTTGATCGCTGACTGAAAATTGACCAACATGGATCTACCATTGATCAAATGTTAGCTTTTTGAGAAACCCATCCTAATATTTTTTGACGTCCTGAGTTCATTTTTCCCTATTAAGTTCTATTTTTGGTGGTGAAATTTGTTTTGCTTCGTATCCAAGATATTATTGGATGTTGAATGAAGTTCGAGGGTGATCAGATGGGTCTTAAATGGTCGACTGATGTAACTCAGAACTCGAGGTAATACTTTACTGCCCTATACATGCTTTATGGTACATGTTGGTAATTGGTCAATGCAAGGATGAATGCATTTTGGAATTGAGTTACAAATGATTATTTTAAACCCAATCTAATTATGATAAAATATTAGTAAACTAAATAAGACTCAGATTACTCATATAAAAGAATAAAAAACCTATAAGAAATAATTATAAGAGTAGTGAATAATCGATAAAGTAATTAACCCTAGAATTCTTATTTTATGATATTTCTTGTTAAAAGCTTTAATGCTAGAAATATGGGGATAAGAAATTATGAAATTACCCATAAGAGGAAAATGATATGAATTGATCTTAATAATGGAACTGACATGAGAGTTCGATTTGACCTGAAAAATTCATAATTCACATGTTAAATTTATAATATATTTGGAAAATTTTAAGTAGTATATGTCTAATCTATGAGGTGGTAAAAGACTTTGAACTTCTGATTTCTGAAACAAACATCCAATGATTAAAATAAGACATACGACTAAATTGATGAAAATGACTGAAATACCATCAAGCTCTAAAATAACCAAAAATAACCTCTAGTACTAAAATGAACCAAATATCCTCACGATTTGGAGTAAGTTATTACCTGTAGAGAAATTCTAAAAATATCGATAAACCTAAATGTTCTATCGCCTCTAAAGGTTATGCATCATGACCCAAGCATGGAAATCATTCTTAATATTGTTACAATAAATGAATAAGATAAATTCTTTTGAAATACATGTTCGTCTCCTCAAGATCCATTCATTGATGATTCTAAAGGTGATTAGTTCAACTATATAGTGAGTAGGTATTAAGAAGGGAATATTCGTGAAGTAGCTCGACTCGAATGATTGACAAGTATTGTAGTGTTGATATCTATTTAGTTTGATTTGAATCAAAATCCTGATAATTTGATATAAATATTAAAAATTGCAAATCATCTTTTTACCCTTATTGGGTTAGGTTACTAAAAATTCTTTAGGAATCAAAATGTCTAAATTGCCATTGATGGTGTCAGTAATAAAATCATTGATGTTACATCCGAATCTTAAATAGTTATGAAACAAAAATCACTGAATATCTTCCTAATGCACCTAAATCATAAATGGTCATGAAGCATCAATGTTTAGATGTTTGATCCGTCACTAATCAAACCCTTTTAATATGCACCTTATATTTGAAATCTGATTAATTTACAAAACTTTTATGTTTTCTCTTCTTGATAACTACCAAGTGCCTCTGATATATAACTGGATCGTCTAGTGTGTTCCTTGTGTGCTATGTGACTTTTTTTATTGGGGGTACCCTTTGGGATGTATTCTGGAGTTCTGAGGTTCATCTCTGATCAAGCTAGTAATTCCTTATAGATCTAAGGTGACCCTTGGGTAGGCCCATATGCCTCAATGTACTCCCTTAGGTTAGCTCCTTGACTCATTGGGTGTAGGGTAAGCCCTTATGGATACAGTTCTGGGAGACTACATTTCGGTGTATTGGTGGAGGGTAGTTATGTGATTTAAATAGACATCACTGTCACATTTATGATATATTACTGGTTCACAATTCTCATATTATAATTTACTATTTAAATTAATTTATATTTGGGATCTAATATGAAGTTTTTATATGTTTAACTATGATCAACCTGGTAATTCCTTATATATCTAAGGTATACCTTAGGTTGGCTCCTACGCCATATGAGCCTAGGGTAAGTACTTATGGATGTAGTTTTGGGGAACTACATATCAATGTTTAGGTAGAGGGTATTACTTTGATTTTAAAATTTGTTTTCCTGAAATAAACTACCACAACTTTTAAATTATATGTACACTTATTTTAGGTTTAGTTGGAACACACTAGACACCCCAATTCAATCTCTTAAATCTGTCTATCTGAATGTTTCTTCTGAACTGTAAGTTTCCTAACTGCTATATGAAGATTTAATTAATGAACCTCAACTCATAAATAGAACATGTATAAGCATGGATCGATAAGAAAGTTTTATACTTCGCCATATATCTATTGTCCTTTATCATCATTTGGTAGTTCTATATTACTGAGTTTACCCAAAGCTCACTCTCTTACTCACCATTTTAGGTTGAAGGAATTAATCATGTGTAGTTATCGATATCATAAATGGGATTCCTTTGGCATTGCTTCCAGATTACGATACCTATATAATTAAAGGGCATGTAAGTCATAGTTGTTTTTATATTGAGTATGAAACTTGTATGATATTGTGTATGGTTAAAATTATGCTTTTAATATATGAACGATTTATGAAATTGTATATTTATTTATAGTTTTTTACGATTTAAAAACGTTCAACAAAAAATTTCATTCTTCCTAGATGTTTATTGTGGGTCACTCCGGTGACCCTAGTGTGACACTTTGGATCGGATTGAGTCACTTGTATTGGTTTAAGGGAGTTACATTTTTGGTATCAAAGCTTAGTTTGAGTTGAGTCTTCTAGGTAGATCGACCGATCGACTATCATATGGTGTTTGGTCAGTACATGCCCTAGATTATAATTGTATTATTCTGAGAGAAAACTCTTATGTCAAGTCCTCCTTATGTGATAAGTATATCTTAGTATTATGTTCTTTATGGCTCAATATGTGTAGAAAATAAATGTCGTTAGCATTCATTGATATTTTGGAAAATGCCTCATAAGTAATGCACAAGTTACTTGTTTGAGGATCCTAAGTTAACTGCCAACATATATCTAGATTATATTACCGCAAATGTTCTGTAATGATAAGCTCATAGCCAAATTTTGTTAGCAAGATTTTAAGATTAAGAACTTCTTCAAAGTGGATTGTAAAGCAAGTACATTATCCAAACATTGACAAGGTGATTTCCCCTAATTTTTTCTTTGATGAATCAAATTAGATAAATTTTAGAATCATTCTTATTCTAATTTTATGAGATTGAAATCTGGTAAGTGTTGAGCCTTATACCTTGGTGATTTGATCTATACGAGAATAAAGGAAAGTGTTTGTGTACTTGGTAAAAGTGTAAATCTAGAGGTGTTATGATATGTCAACAAGAAAAAATATGATTGGATGTCGCACTAGTGGGGAACAAGTGTTATCTGCCTAAAGCTATGGTTATGAGTGAAAGAGTGATTTGTTAATTTCTATATAAAAGGTTAGGTTTTATACGTGATGGTATAAATGTGGTTTATAATAAACAAGAATCTTATGTTTGTCTGAAGGATTGTGATATCGAGATCAATATTAAAGATTCTACACTATCTCAATATCTTCGTGGAAGAACATGTTGAGATGGGATGTAAGGGGCAATTTGAGTCATATAATCCCTAAACTATATTGGATACATAGGATTATAAGATCAATTATCCATCAACTTAGGTTGACTCTAAAACCTGAATGACTTTTATATATCATTCTAACCCCTTATTCATGTTATATTGATTAAGGATAGTTAGTCATAGTCTAATTGCTTCTTCTATGAGAATCTTGTTCAGATTCTGGAATTATGATAAGCAACAGTTCTAACTATTGAACATATTCTGATGGTAAAGGTTCAGTGGAGTAACCATGATCCCTCATAAGCTACCTAGGAGAAAGAGAAATCAATGAAAGCTCATTTTCCATAATTATTTGACTTGTATAAATTTTGAGGAAAAAAATTCTTTAAGAGAGAGTTGTCAAACCCCAATTTTAGTTTTATTGATTTTTTTATTTTTAGGGACTAAATTTTGAGGTCCTTAAATTTTAGGGTAGTTTTTGAATTTCCAAAAAATTAGGGACCAAAATCTGAATTTTCCCATTCTAAGTCAACTAAGAAAATAAAAATTAATAATAAATGTGTCTCTGGTGGTTCAAACTTGAGCCCCTAAGGGGATGTTTTCCTATGCCTTAGCCATTAAGAGAGGCAATATTTGGTTCTAAGACAATAAAATTTGGTTTTAAATCTACATGGACTAAATCTGACTCCAAAGCAATTCCTCCCCTGTTTGCATCAAACCAAAACCCAGTTAGCCATTGTAATACACCAAAATTTTGGCTAGTGACCAAAATGAATAAATTAAAAGTTTTAGAGGCTAAAGTGTAAACTTAGGAAATATTTAGGGACCAAAGTGGTAATTTTTTTGAAAAAAAATTTATTCCATAAATGAATAGTTTACCCCAAGAATGACATTTTCTTGTCACTCAGATTTTTCGTACATAGTTTGTATTACAAGCTGTAAAGCGATAAAGTTTAGAAAATTTTAGATAATCGGATCGAATCGAATTTTTGAGTTATTTTGAAAGATGGTAGAGGAAGGTTAATAATGTCATTTATATTTATTAAATTAGTTTAACTTAACATGAATCATTTGATTTAGTTTGATTTTCCATGTTAAATCGAGATCGTTTGATGAAAAATGGCAAGATTATAAATTTGGAGAATCACAAGGGAAAGGTTTGAAGATATCGAAGTGTTGGATCAATTTTTACCATATAATGAATAAAATGGACATGTTGCATGGTAATTATCAAAATGTTTTAAGGTTAAAAAGATATTTATACATTAAAATGAATTTTTAATTTGATATAAGCCAAGTGTATTAAGATATTTGTTAAGAAAATTCATGATAACTCTCTATTCTTCATCCTTTGGTCGTGACCTCCATTAATAAGGTAATAAAGTTTTATTTTTCATTTCAAGACAAATTAATTGGATTTTGGATGGAAGCATGAAAAAAGAAATTAATCTACATGATATTATCTATCAATTGGCACCAATTATTCATTTTTCATAAATTGGGTAGATGAGAAAGATGTTAGATTTTCATGTTTTGTGAATAGATTTTGATGTAGTTGATGTTGTAGAATTATTTCATGCTTGTCTAATATTTGGAAACACTTCACATTTGTTATATTTGGCTATATTAGGGTTTTATGTAGAAGATTGAAATTGAATTGATTTTGATACGGGAATGATTATTGAAGGATTGAAATATTGTTCAAAGGTTGAATTCATGCTTGAATCAAGATGAAAGTCATTTATAAGAGCACCTATGATATTCAACCATAAGAAAAAATTAGGGAAAATTATGGAAAATTTCCCCTAAGGCTAGAAACGATATGTGAATGATTCGACAAGCTTTAAAATGGTGTTTGGACAAATTTAGAAGTTTGTAAAACTTAAGTACCTATTCGTATATTTTGGAAATTTTAGGATTTAAATGAAATTTTTTCAAAAGTTAATGTACTAAGCTTGAATGTATTGTTGGAATGCTTGAATATGATGATTGGTGCTTGAATTAAAGATAAATGGCAAGGGACCATTTTGGAAATTTTAGAAATATTGAGATGAATTCTAAAGGAATTCATTTTAATGGTTGAAATGTGAAATTTGAAATGTCATGGAAAACTAGTGATGAATATGAACATTGAAGGAGTTGAAATGTCATTTTAAAGTATTAAGATTTGCATTGATGTTGTGAAATGGAATTAGTATCGAACGAATTTTTAGAAAATTTATTCCTAATATGCATATATGTTATAATTATACTAATATATGCTTTGAATTGTATGTATTGGTAAATGATGCTTTTGCATATTGTAATTGAAATTGAGATACAAGCAAGTTTAAAGAAGAGGAAAAAGTTTAAGAGTAAAGTTTAAAGAAGAGGAAAAAGTTTAAGAGTAAAGCTTAAATAGATAGTAAGGTTTACTAGTGAGGCATTAAGTGATTGCATTTTATTTATTTGTATATGTACTTGTGATATGAGGAAGACTTGTGATGAGTTAACCACGAATGATTTGGAAAGAAAAGAATTTGGATCGTATTATCATATTTTCATATATATATATATATATAGATACCTTTGATAAATAAATAATTTATGATTTTGATATAAGTATCAATGTTGATACTAATTATGAATTAATTTCATATGGTTTTATTTAATGATATTTGAATAATTTATGAAATGTTTTATGGATGATTTCGGGTATGAACTGTCTAACGCACTTGTATATGATATTTTGATATGTTAGTGTTTGTTGATACTTTTGATAAATGAACAATATAGGACATTGTTTTAAAAAGCCCATTGTATGTTTATTAAGAGTCTTGGTATAATTAGCATGCCATGAGGTGGAGTATTAGTATGTACCACAATAGAGTACATGGTGCAATGCATTCCTTATTATTAATACAATAATGTTGTGTGTTACCGTATGATTATATGGCACTAAAATGTGCAACATGTGTATACTCAATATAGACTTGCATACCATGCATTCTTATTCGTAATATATTGTACTATGATTTGAATATGTGAAAAGTGCATGTTATATAATTTGAATGATATCAAATATTTTTTGTACTTTGACTTGGCATTGTATGCCTTATATATGAGAAATGATGTTTTACAGGTTATATGATGAAAGAATGACTTTATGTTAATATATTTTTATATGATAATTAAAATAATTTGATTATTATGAAATTTTATATAATAAGATGCTTTACTTTAGTTTTTATATGCATCACTAAGTGTATACTTAACTTCTGATTGTTTCACACGTAAGTAAAGAGAAGCGAGAGGAGTGAGGAGCATAGCTTGGCATTATCAATCAAGGGTTATCTCCCAATATCAATATGACATCTCTTTTGATATTTTTGATTTTCTAGTGGTCATGTATAGTTTATATGTTTTATGTTTATTCTGATATGATAGTTATAAACTAGTTTGTAGCATTATACATATACTGACTTAAAAGTGAATATTAATAGGTATAATTAGTTGTTTGTATGTTTAGAATTTTATTAAATTATATACTAATTACTATCTGAATGAATTTCTAATTAGATAGTTTTTAGCCACATTTACTCTTTACATGTAATAATATTGAATTGACATATTGTTGTATGAGATCAAACTTTATTTGGACATTAAATTATTAAATTTTAATTTTACGTGATTAAATATTTTTAGTACTTAAATGTTAAATTTGAAGAATTTGAAAGAAATAAAAATTTATCGATTTTTGAATAGAAAATGTTTTTAATGTTTGATGTGACATTTTTTGCTCATATTTGAGTACGGATATGGGAAAGAGGTATTACAGACGTAACTGTCATCACCCCCGACAATAGGAGTGCCACTCCAGTATGATCAAAATCCATAGTCCCCCTCATTGTGAATCGTTCTCTATCATAATAAAAAAGTTATCGAACGATCGTTAGAGACTCAAGGCACTGCGATAGTTTTTTTTCGATTTTTCAACTACTTCATTCATCATTACACAACATCGCCACCTCCATCGAATTCCTCATATAATTCTAATCAAAACCCAAATTCTAATCAAAACCCAAATGGTTTTGTCCTACGCCGACACTCCATTGACGCAGCTCCACCATCCATCATTTTATAAGGTTCAACGATTTTAAAAACGTTGCTTTATCAGTTTTAGTCACAAAGTGACATGGTAATGGACTCTTTGGACCTTAATTTGCAATTTTGGAGTTTTTAGTATCGTTCAGATAGCCGGTGAAGCCTCACGCACCTTACGCATCGCCCCTCGCGCATTAGGGTCATCATCAACCTTTAGGATTCTAATGAATCATTTGAATCGATCTAAACCGATTGGACCAGTCTGAGTCATGCCACTTGAGTTTTGTGAGCCGAGCTGTTTGAGTCGAATCAAGCCGCATCACACTTAGGTGAGCCATTGAATATCTTTGATCGTTACCTAAGCGTTGACCAACATTAACTGGCCATTAACTAACTATTGATCAAGCGTTGACTTCTCCTGAGAACACCTATCTTGACATTTTTGATGTTCTGAGTCCATTTTTGGGGCCCGTTCCATAAAATTTAACCTCAGTAAGTTGTTTTCAATGTTTTATCTTCTGATTCAATCCATTTTTTCCGATTAAGTTTCGTTTCTAGTGAATTTTGTTTTTCTTTGTATACAATATATTATTAGACGTTTAATTCAAGTTTGGGGGTGGTCGAATGGACCTTAAATTATCGAATAATTTAGCTTAGAACTTGAGGTAATACTTTACTACTACTCTATGCAAGCTTTATGGTACATGTTGGTAATCGGCTAATGCATGGATGAATGTGTTTTCGAATTGATTTGTGAATGATTATTTTAAGCTCGGTCTAATTATGATAAAATATTAGTAAATTGAATAAGACTCATATGACTAGTATAAGGGACTCGAAGACTAATAAGAAATAATTCTAAGATCAATGATTAATTGGTAAATTAATTAACCCTAGGATTCTTAAATTATGATATTTCTTGTTAAAAGTGTAATTCTAGAAACACGGGGATAAGAAATTATGAAATTACATGTTAGAGGTAAATATGACATTTATTGATCTTAATAGTGGAATTGACGTGAGAGTTTATTTTTGACCCAATAAAATTCCTAATTCACCTATTAAATTTTTAATATATTTGGAAAAGTTTAAGTAGCCAATTTCTAACCTTTGAGGTGACTTTGAACTTCTAATTTCTTGAACAAATATTCGATGACTAAATTACTATAAATAAAGTATATGACTAAATCAAAGAAAATGATTGAAATACCATTAAGCTCCAAAATCACCAAAATAATCTCGAGTACTGAAATGACAAATACCCTTGTGATTGGAGTAAGTGATTACTAGTAGACAAATTCTAAAAATATCGATAAAACTAAATGTTGTATCGCCCTTAAAGGTTATGGAGTACGACCCAAGCATAACAATCAATCATAATATAGTTATAATACAAGAATAAGATAAATACCACTGAAATACCTTTTTGTCTCCTCAAGATCCATTCAATGATGATTCTTAAGGTGAATAGTTCAACTATATAGTACAATCAGTACTAAGAAGGGAATATTCGTGAAGTAGCTCGGTCCAAATGATTGATATGTATCATAATGTTAGGATCTATTTAGTTTATTTGACTTAAAATCCTAATAACTCAGTATAAATAGTTTTGAAAGAAAGGTCCTCAAATATCTTCTTGATGCACCCGAATCCTAAATGGTCATGAGGCATCAATTTCTAGATGTTTGATCTGTTAGCAATCGAATTCTTTCAATATGGACCTCCTCTCTTAAATCTAATTAATTTACAAATGTTCTATGTTTTCCCTTCTTGATAACTATCAAGTACCTCTAAAAAATAAATGGATCCTCTAGTGTCTTTCTTATGTGCTCTAATACTATTTTACTCGAGTACTCTTTGGGATGTATTATGGAGTTCCGAGGTTCAGCACTGATCAAGCTGGTAATTTCTTATGGACCTAAGGTTACCCTTGGGTAGGCCCATAGGCCCCAAGGTACTCCCTTAGGTTTGCTCATATACCCATTGGGTGTTGGATAAGTCCTTATGGATGGAGTTCTAAGGGACTACATTTTGGTGTACTGAAGGAGGGTTATTACGTAATTTAAATTAACATTTGTATCACCTTCACAATATTTTACTGGCTTACGATTCTGATATTACAATTTACTATTTAATTTATTTATAATTGGGTACTATATGAGATTTGTTATGGAGTCTTTGTAGGTTCATCTCTGATCAAGCTGGTAATTCCTTATGGACCTAAAGTGACCCTTGGGTAGGCTAATAGGCCCTAAGGTACTTCCATAGGTTGGCTCCTATACCCATTGGGTGTAGGATAAGTCCTTATGGATGGAGTTCTAAGGGACTATATTTTGGTGTACTGAAGGAGGGTAGTTATGTGATTTAAATTAACATTTGTATCACTTTCACAATATGTTATTAGATTATGATATTGATATTGTCGTAACCGGTTTTCGTCCGGGCACGAATTTATTTGTTTGGCGGGAAAATTGATGTGAATAAATGGTTTTGAAAATAATTTGGGAGTCGCCATCGGCCTTTTAGGTTAGGTAGGTCGAATACCTAAAAATTATCTTTTAACAGAGTTTTTAAGAAAACATCAGTTAAAAGATGAACTGATCTGCGTTTATAACCAAAAATTCGTTCTTTTTAATAATAAAAAGGGATTCGTGGTCGGTTACGTTTAGGGAAGGATTAGCAACCCTACAACGCCCAAAATTGGTACTTTTTTAATTATAAATTGTCTCTATTATTAAAATTTTAAAAAGTCAAAAATATATTTAATTTATAATTCTATTATTTCAAAATTATAAAAAAATATTTATTTATTTAAAAATATCAGAAAAGAACTTCTAGGTGCCTTAAGACAGCTCTTTTCTTTGATATTGATAAATATTAATTTAAATAATATTGTTTACTTTTTTATTTTAAAATATCAGAATAGGACATCCAGTTGTATTAAGACTGTCCTTTTCTTCGATAATAAAAATAAATATTTAAAAATTATTATTTATTATATATTTCTGAATATAAAAATATTTAACAATATAAAAATACAAATACTACTAAAACAATATATTTAAAAACAATAAAATAAATGAAAACATATAAAATAACTGATTAAATTACAATAAAAATAAAATTAAAAATCTAATTCATAATTAATCAAAATTATAGGGATTAATATGTTATTTCCTTATTTTATTTATTTGGTGACTAAAATAAAATTATCTAAAACTAGGATATTAGAATCAAATAAATTAAAAATATAAACTAGGGATCAAAATATTACTTATTAAAATTAAGGGATTAAATCTATAATTTATCCTAAATATATTATTTTAATATGAAGGACTAAAATAAAAGAAATTCAAATTCGAAGACTGAATTAAAAATATTATAAATTTAATTTAGTGACTAAAATATAAAGTTTACAAGTTCGGAGGACTGCGGACGGGGTTTAACTATTTTATAATTACGCGTATAGTCCTTCCCGAAACGACGTCGTTCGGGAAGGACTATAAAAGTCCAAATCGGCTGGCCCTTCGGGCCAGCTATTTCATTTCCTTTTTTTTTTCTCTCTCAAGCAGAGAGAGAGCCAGAATTCTCTCTGGCCTCTCTCTAGATTCCCTCACCGGAGGGAATCCGGCAGCCGTCTGCCGCCGCGAATTCTGCCGCCGACCACCGCCTCCGGTGGTCGGAAATTCCCTAAATTTACCTAAAACGTAGATCTAAACACCCTAAGACCGAATCCGACCTTTGTCTCCCCAAAAAGACTCCTAATCGGAGTAAATCTATGAAAATACCTTCGGTATTTTCGGTTCTTCGGCGATGTTTAGCGCTTCCGGCGATGGTCAAGGCTTCTTTGGTAAGCTTCTCTCCTCTCTTTTTCCTTCTGTTTTTGTTTTTGCTGTGTTGTTGTGGACTGGGATCGTTGGTAGTTTTTGTATCTCTCTCTGTTTCTGTTGTTTCTTTTTCTTTTCTTTTTTTCTGTCTCTGTGTCTCTCCTGTTTTTGTCTCTTCTTTTTTTTTCTCAGGTTCGGGTGGTGGCTTTTATAGCCACCACCGTTGTAGCCGTCGGACCGGTCCGAAGATGGGGTCTCGGTGAGTCACCAGACTACCAGTGGTGACTCACCGAGTAGCCATGGCGTGGACGGCTGGTATTCTATCTTCTGGAGTCTTCGGTTGGGACGTGGCAGCGGCGGAGGCGGCGAGATAGCAACGGCGGCCGCGTGTCCCTAGGGTATCAGACCCTAGGGTTTCCATCTGGGGCAATCTGGACCGTTGGATCTTGCCAGATCCAACGGTTGTGAGCTGAGGCGGCTGGTTAAATTAGGGTTAGGAAACCCTAACTGGAAACCCAAATATTTAGGGTTTCTGGTTTGATCTGGACCGGTTCTGGTTGGTTTGTAACTGGGCCGGTCCAGTTGTAATTGGGCCTGTAATTATTATTTTTTTAATAATATTTATATATGTATTTAATATATTTAATAATAATAATAATAATAATAATGATAATTATAATAATAATAATAATAATGATAATAATAATAATAATGATAATAATATAATAATAATAATAATAATAATAATAATAATAATAATAATAATAATAATAATATGGGTAAAAAATTAGTATCTTCAGCTGCCCCTCTTTGCTCATTCTTGTGTTAACAAGAATAGGGCAAAGATGAAAAGATAATAAAATTTTTTATTCATTTGGCTTCACTTGATCATAATGGAGATATTGAATAAATTCTTCTCTCTCTATAGATGAGTTCTTCTCATTATGAACTTTTTGCTGGGGATGATGCTGACCTCTTTCTTTCTGTGATAGAGTCATTAAAAAGGTTGAATAAGCTCTTGATGAGTTCTTCTCATTATGAACTTTCTCTAGAAAGGCTGATGTTAATCTATCTCCTTCTGTGATAGAATTATGCAAAAAGTTGAACAAGTTCTTCTTATTATGAACTTCTTCTTTCTTCTTCAGATGAGTTCTTCTCATTATGAACTTCTCCGGAAAAGATAATCCATCAATTGATGAATTCAGGTAAAAGGTTGAACAAATTCTTCTCATTATGAACTTCTTCTTCCTTCTTCAGATGAGTTCTTCTCATTATGAACTTTCTCTGGAAAAGCTGATCCATTAAATGATGGATTCATATAAAAGGTTGAACAAATTCTTCTCATTATGAACTTCTTCTTCCTTCTTCAGATGAGTTCTTCTCATTATGAACTTTCTCTGGAAAAGCTGATCCATTAAATGATGGATTCATATAAAAGGTTGAACAAATTCTTCTCATTATGAACTTCTTCTTCCTTCTTCAGATGAGTTCTTCTCATTATGAACTTTCTCTGGAAAAGCTGATCCATTAAATGATGGATTCATATAAAAGGTTGAACAAATTCTTCTCATTATGAACTTCTTCTTCCTTCTTCAGATGAGTTCTTCTCATTATGAACTCGAACTGGAAAAGATGATCCACCAAATGATGGATTCAGGTAAAAGGTTGAACAAATTCTTCTCATTATGAACTTCTTCTTCCTTCTTCAGATGAGTTCTTCTCATTATGAACTTTCTCTGGAAAAATTTATCCATCAAGTGATGGATTTGAATCTTTGCTAAAATCTTTGAAATTCATGTTAAACATTCAACAAGAATGAATGAAAATGCATCTATTTTTGAAAATGCCTAAATATGATGCATGAATGTTAAATTGTTTGATTTCAGATTGGTGAATTGAATATTTCTTCAATTGTAAAAAACCCAATAAAATATTCTTCTTCATATCAGAGAATCTATCATCTTTGACAAATGTAGATATAATTATCACAAAATCTCTTGAGAATAAAACTCAATAGTATAGGCTCCTGAAAAGCTTGCCTGCATGTGACATGTTGATTCTGATAACAACTCATCTGATTATGAAATGACCTTTCAAGATGATTTCACAGATATCAATATTTCTTCTAATACCGTGAAATCTTGAATTCTGATTCTGATGAGGAGAATAAACTGTTATACTTGACAAAAATGGGATTCTCAGATGCTGAAGCTTCAATAGCCATGTAGAGATGTGGTTCAGATTCATCAATTACAGAACTGATAAATTTTATATGTGCTGTGCAAATGACTAAGGCTGCTGATGCCCTTCTTCTGGTAAAAGATAGTAAGTCATTATGCAATGATCCCCATTACAAGAAAAAGTGAAATTTGGGCTATGATTTTTGAGAAAGGAATAAGCAAAAGAAGCTTGAAAAGAAACTTCTTAATGAAGATGATCATGCAGTTCATCTTTTAATTCCAACGATTGGTTCTGTCCAACCAGATTAGATAACTCAAAGAACACTTCCAGAAGATGCTATTGAGCACATTCATCTTCTAAATTCAATGATTGGTTCTGTCCAACCAGATCAGATAACTCAAAGAACACTTCCAGAAGATGCTATTGAGCACATTCATCTTCTAAATTCAATGATTGGTTCTGTCCAACCAGATCAGATAACTCAAAGAACACTTCCAAAAGATGCTATTGAGCACATTCATCTTCTAAATTCAATGATTGGTTCTGTCCAACCAGATCAGATAACTCAAAGAACACTTCCAAAAGATGCTATTGAGCACATTCATCTTCTAAATTCAATGATTGGTTCTGTCCAACCAGATCAGATAACTCAAAGAACACTTCCAGAAGATGCTATTGAGCATATTCATCTTCTAAATTCAATGATTGGTTCTGTCCAACCAGATCAGATAACTCAAAGAACACTTCCAGAAGATGCTATTGAGCACATTCATCTTCTAAATTCAATGATTGGTTCTGTCCAACCAGATTAGATAACTCAAAGAACACTTCCAAAAGATGCTATTGAGCACATTATATTTGTTCCAGTTAATGTTTGGACTAGGATATCATAATGCTCATTTGATGTAGAACCAGAATTTGTAGATTTGAAGCATTTCCATCATACTACACTGAAAAGGACTATATTCATAATTCTGCCAATTAAGAACGGAGTTTTTCTTATTCTACTTCCTCCCTGTTATGATGCTTTTCCATTGACAAAGAAATGGTGGCTTTTATGGGATCCAAGAGTAAAGTTGAACTGTTTATAAACATGTACAGGAAGCGCCAAATTGACAAAAAGGATCTGTAAGGCTCTTGAAGCTTATGACCATGAGCCACCTTCGAGTGTCCAGAAGTATGTTCTTGATGAGTGCTAAAAATGGAATCTAGTATGGATTAGAAGGAATAAAGTTGTTCCACTTGAACCTGATGAAGTGGAAATGCTTCTAGTTTTCCCTAAAAACCATACATGAGGAGCTGCTAGAGACATGTTTCCCAGTGATATAAATGTCTTGTTTCTTTTTGCTGGAATCAGTGCTGCAAAGATCGCCTTCTACTGTCTTAGTATATCTTTGAAAATAGATGTGCAAGAACTGAATGGTGATCAGTTGGAGCAATTGATGAGTAGATTTGGCGGATTCGACCTTGTTGTCGGTAGCACCACTTGTAACAATCTTGATGTTCATGGCTTTAAGCTAGTGATGATTTGCCTACTTTGTATTCCATGTATTTAAAAGTATTAACATAAAGTGATATTCAGAAATCTTTAAATTATTTCAAAATTATGTTAATTCAATAGAAAAGAATAAATTGAATTTCCAAAAATAAATTAAATCTCAAATAAATTGAACTTGAAATAGATAGAATTGTATTCAAATTTATGGCAAGCATAAAAATTCAAATGTCTCAACAAATTATAAGCATAAGTATTTCTAAATTAATCAAGTTGACACAATTTAGAGTAATGATGTAAGCTTTTGTCTGGAAGATCTCAAACGTTGTTGAAATGCTTGTAGATGTGAAGTTTCTTCCAAACTGTCAAAATCTTAAGAGGGTTTAATTGCCAGATGCCTAATATCAACCTGTATTTGAGCCGCCTTTTCAGGTTTTCAACTCAAATCCTTCCTTTGGTTACAAGATGCCCTTTGCGGGTTTTCATCTTGACCCCCCTTTCTTTTTCTTCTTCTTTTTTTCTTTTTTCTATTTTTTTTTGTATTTTCTTTCTTTTCTCTTAAGCATAATAATTCTTGACAGAATCCGAGTTTATTGGATTTCTCAGAATTTTTCCATCCATTTCTGCCAAGATCAATGCTCCTACGGAAAAGGCCTTTTTCACAACGTATGGCCCTTCCCAATTAGGCATCCATTTCCCACGGAAATCTTTATGTATAGGCAAGATCTTTTTTAATACTAGATCACCCTCTTGGAATTCTCTTGGATATACTTTTTTGTCATGAGACTTCATCATCCGTTTTTGATACATCTGTCCATGGCAAACAGCTTTCAATCTTTTCTCCTCAATAAGGTTCAATTGATCAAATCTAGCTTGGATCCATTCAGATTCATCCAATTTTATTTCTCTCAATATTCGGAGCGATGGAATCTCAACTTCAATTGGTAATACTGCTTCCATCCCGTAGACTAAAGAAAACGGTGTTGCCCCAGTAGATGTTCGAACAGTAGTTCGGTATGCATATAGAGCAAAAGGTAATTTTTCGTGCCAATCTTTGTAAGTTTCAGTGGTCTTTGTAATGATTCTCTTGATGTTCTTGTTTGCTGCTTCAACTGCCCCATTCATCTTTGGACGATATGCCACTGAATTTGCATGTTTAATCTTAAACTGTGCACAAAGTTCGGTCATCATTTTGTTGTTCAGGTTCAGAGCATTGTCTGTAATGATCCTCTCTGGTAGGCCATATCGGCAAACTATCTCTTTCTTTATGAACTTGCAGACTGTGGACCTCTTAATATTAGTGTATGAAGCAGCTTCAACCCATTTGGTAAAATAATCAATTGCCACGAGGATGAAGCAATGTCCATTCGATGCTTTTGGTGTGATTGCCCCAATGACATCTATTCCCCACATAGAAAATGGCCAGGGTGCTGTCATTACATGTAGAGGAGATGGGGGTACATGAATCTTGTCTGCATATATCTGGCATTTATGACATTTCCTCGCATAATCAATGCAATCTGTGTACATAGTAGCCCAATAATATCCATATCTCATTATTTTTCTGGCCATGGAAAGACCATTTGCATGTGTTCCACATATTCCACTGTGTACTTCTTCAATGACGTTTCGAGCTTCGCTGGTATTTAAACATCTCAATAGCATTTGATCACTGCTTCTTCTATACATAATCTCTCCATCAAGAAAATATCCAGCAGCCATTCTTCTCAAGGTTCTTTTATCAATTTCCGATGCATTTGGTGGATAACTTTGATTTTTGATATATTGCAGGATATCATGATACCATGGTTTACCATCTACCTCTTCTTCCACACTATAACAATGTGCAGGAATTTCATACACTTGCATTTTGATTGGCATCATATCAACTTTCTTAGTTGCCTGAAACATAGCAGCTAATGTAGCCAAAGCATCTGCCATTTGATTTTCTTCTCGAGGGAGATAATTGAATGTAACTCTCTCAAATTCTTTCACTAATTCAAGGGTAAAATTTCGGTATTCCAACAATTTGGGATCTTTTGTTTCCCATTCTCCTCGCAATTGATACACCACTAACGATGAATCTCCATATATCTTGAGAAATTTGATATTTCTTTCTATAGCTGCTTTCAACCCCATGACACAAGCTTCATATTCCGCCATGTTATTGGTGCAAAAGAACTCCAGTCTACTCGTAAAGGGATAATAAATATTTTCTGGAGAAATTAACACTGCCCCAATTCCTCGTCCTAAAGCATTAGATGCTCCGTCAAAATAAAGCTTCCAAGTTGCAAATTCATCATTTGTTCTGACTTCTTCATTCATGGATATGCACAACAGATCTTCATCGGGAAAATTAAAGTTCAAAGGCTGATAATAATTTGATACACGACTGGCCAGAAAATCAGCTATGACACTTCCTTTTATCGCTTTTTGGTTGACATATACAATATCAAACTCAGATAATAACATCTGCCATCTAGCCATTCTGCCTGTCAAAGCTGGTGATTCCATTAAGAACTTTAAAGGATCAAGCTTGGATATCAACCAAGTAGTATGGTATAACATATATTGTCTGAGTCTTCGAGTAGTCCACACCAAAGCACAACATAATTTTTGTATTGGTGGATATCGAATTTCACAATCAGTAAATTTCTTGCTCAGATAATAAATAGCTTTTTCTTTCCTTCCTGATTCATCATGCTGTCCTAGTACACATCCCATCGAATTTTCGAAGACCGTCAAGTAGAGAATTAATGGTCTATCAGGCATTGGTGATACTAAAATTGGGGCATTGGATAAATATTTCTTAATAAGATCCAAAGTTTCTTGACATTCTTCATTCCAAACTTCAGGATTATTCTTTCGAAGTAATTTGAACACTGGATCACATTTGTCAGTTAATTGAGAAATGAAACGAGATATATAATTTAATCTTCCCAAAAAGCCTTGAACTTCTTTTTTTGTATTGGGTGGTGGAAGATCTTGAATTGCTTTTACTTTATCTGGATCAATCTCGATTCCTTTTTTGCTGACCACAAATCCCAAAAGTTTTCCGGAAGTTACCCCAAAAGTACATTTAGCGGGGTTGAGCTTTAATTGATACTTCCTCAATCTCTGGAAAAGCTTCCTCAGATTTTGAATATGTTCTTCTTCAGTTCGGGATTTGGCAATCATGTCATCCACGTATACTTCAATCTCTTTGTGCATCATGTCATGAAACAAAGTTACCATGGCTCTTTGATATGTTGCCCCTGCATTTTTCAATCCAAATGGCATCACTTTATAACAGAATGTGCCCCACATGGTTATAAATGTTGTTTTTTCCATGTCTTCAGGATTCATTTTTATCTGATTATATCCTGAAAAACCATCCATAAATGAAAACCATGCGTGTCCTGCAGTATTGTCCACCAATGTGTCTATGTGGGGTAATGGAAAGCTATCTTTCGGACTAGCTTTGTTAAGATCTCTGTAATCCACACACATTCGAACTTTCCCATTTTTCTTTGGTACGGGAACAATGTTAGCTACCCATTCTGGGTATTTAGATGCCTGTAGGAAACCTGCATTGATTTGTTTCATCACTTCTTCTTTGATTTGCAACAACATTTCTGGCCTCATTCGTCTGAGCTTTTGTTGGACTGGTTTATATTCTGGATTGATTGGAAGCTTATGTATCACTATATCTGTGCTCAAACCAGGCATATCTTGATAAGACCATGCAAAGATATCTTTGAACTCTTGAAGGAGATTTATCAATTTTTGTTTTATCTGGACTGTCAGAGTAGTACCAATTTTCACCTCTTTTTATTTCTTCATCTGTTCCCAAATTCACAGTCTCAACCTCTTCTTTGTGGGGTAGAATTTGTTTGTCTTCTTTTTCTACCAATCTTAATAGTTCAGTAGGAACATCACATTCCAGTTCATCCTCACAACCATTGATTTCTTCCAGACATATAGGATGCTCTAAATTTATAACTTGATTAAATTTAGGAATACACATGCTATTAACACGGTGACACCTGCAAATTTAAGTCGGACATATTTCCGAAAGAATATAGTAAATTTATGAAATAAATAAATGTAAAAAATGTAAGAAAATGTAAAGAATGATTGCCATAATGAAAATTTTAAAGAAAATTCCTTATATTTAACATAATTTCCTTTACAAAAAGTTTTCATATTTTTGAACTAAACATAAAGATTAGTTCTGAATATTACTCTGCATTAATATTAAAAACTATAGGAAGATCTTCAATGGTCCAATTGGTGAGTGTTTCTCCAGGAAGACATGGTCGAATCTTATCCAAGTATTTGCCAGTTTTGTTGTCATTCATGATCATGTTGATAAATAATCCATTCATAGCTTCTTCAACTATGTCTTGATCTTTCGTCAACTTCTCTTCTTTATAGGCTTCAACAAGCTGCTGTTCTATATTAATTGTTCCCCCTGATCTGAATGTGGACTTCAATTGTGGGAAAGACATGGGTTTCCAAAGGATTTCTCCTCCTTTCAATTTTGCCTTTCTGTCTTCACATCTTCTTTTTCATCTCTTTGTTCTTTTGCTGAAGATTGGGCTTAAACCCTAGCCCAAAACGATCTTTTTTCATCTTTATACTGATAGGAACTAAAATCCCTTGAAGATTCTTTCCTAGACCTCTCCCAGCTTTAGCTCCGATGCCTAAAGTTTGTTGTACCGTCATCTTGGTGCAATCAGACAATCTGGGATATGGAATTTTTCTTCCTTCTGCAATAAAAGTTGCATTTACAAATTCAAGAGCTCGAAAAGAGCATTCAAGAGCCTCATCATTGGTGTCGATATATGGAACATCGCTTGTTATAGACGCAATGATTTCTTCTTCAGCGCTGACGCATATTAGTTGTCCATCAACAACAAATTTTAATTTCTGATGTAATGAAGAAGGAACGGCTCCTGCTGAATGAATCCATGGCCTCCCTAATAGACAATTATATGTGGGGTGGATGTCCATCACCACAAAGTCAATATTGTACACGACTGGGCCAATTAATAACGGTATTTCCATTTTCCCAAGCACTTCTTTTTTAGTACCATCAAATGCTCGCACCACATTCTGATAACTCTTCATGTGTGATTGATCCAGAGGCATTCTTTGAAGTGTGACTAGAGGCATTAAATTGAGAGCAGACCCATTGTCAATCAATACTCCTGGCAACACATGACCATGACAATGTGTCGTGATGTTCAAAGCTTTTACTGACCCCATTCCGCCTTCTGGTATTTCATCATCCGTGAATGTTATGTAATTGTCAGCGGCTATATGTCCCACAATTCTGTCAAGTTTATTGAGGGATATATCTTCGGGGATAAATGTTTGATTGAGAATTTTCATCAAAGCATTTCTATGTGCTTCTGAATTCATCAAGAGATCAAGAATAGAAATTCTCGCTTGTTGTTTGTGTAGTTGTTCAACCACACTATACTCACTATGTTTCAGGAATTTCAAAAATTCTTGAGCTTGTTTTTCTGTCACAGGCTCATTAAATGCTGGAAGGGATTCATCCTCAAATACCTTCTGAGGTATTGCCATGGCTTTTCCTTTTGCTTTCACTTGTTCTGAAGCATTGGATGTTTCGGGAGAGTAACATCTCCCACTTCTTGTAAAGAAACCGACCTCGCTCACTGCTTCAGATGTCGATGTGGTACCCAAACTCTGTATTTTCTCTTCTGTTTTATCTAGAGAAACAGATCCTCCTACCATTGAAACATTGGTAGTATAATTCCAAGGTACCCTGCGGGTGTCTTTGTATGGAAAGGGTAGAGGAGTGGTGATAACTACTTTTGGTTTTATTGGTGCAGGAATCGTCGTAGATGATTTTACATTGATGATCACAGGATCATTTATTCTCTGACTTGGTTTAGAATCCTCTGATGAGCAAACATCATCTTCTTTTTTCCTTGGTTCTTCTTCAAAGAATTCTATTTCTCTGTTGTTCATCAATTTTTGCCCCAAATCCCTAAACTCAGGACATAGTTGAATTTTATGCCCTTTCTCCTGATGATATTCACAATAATTCTTACCTTCATTCTGCTTTGGCTTGAATTGTTGTGGAATTATACCGGCTAAAGAGAGTTGTTGGAATACCCAAACAAACGGAGATTTAATTTCAGAAATGTCAGTCTTTGCTTTCTTTCTGTTCTCTTCCTGAATTGCATTTACGTTTTATCTCCATGATTTGGCAATGGATGATTTGATGCAGATGGTGTATTGAATTCCAACTTCCCAGTGTTGATCAAATTTTGAACCACCCTTTTGAATGCTAAACAGTTTTCAATGGAATGACCCATAATTCCTTCATGGTAAACACAGTGTGCCTTTGTATCATACCAAGGAGGGGATGGTGGTTGCATGGGAACCAAGGGATAAGGCCGTATAACATCTGCTTTTAACAGCGAATCATAGATCTCTGCATACGGTACTGGTAAAGGTGTAAAAGACAACCTTTCATTTTTCTTTCGAGATCCTCTGGACTCTGCTCGATTAGTGTTTGTTTCCTCTTTCTTAACCCTTGGCTGGGTTATTGTAACACTTTTCGATGAATCTTTGCTGTAAGAATTTGCATTGTTGACTTCATTCTCCTTTTTCCGGTATGTAGGTCTTTTGGAACTAGACCCATCATTCGATTCAATCTTGCCGCTTTTCAAGACATTTTCAATGAGTTCTCCAGAAATGACCAAATCTTCAAAATTTCTGGTTGCATTCCCCATTAGATGGTTTAAATAAGGAGCCTTTAATGTATGGACAAACATTACTGTGGCCTCTTTTTCTGACAAATGTGGTTGAACTTGAGCCGCATTGTCACGCCATCTCTGGGCATACTGTCTGAATGTTTCATTATTCTTTTTCTCCAAGTTTTGGAGAGTCCATCTATCAGGGACCATGTCTGTCACATGGCGGTACTGCTCTAAAAATGCTTTAGCCAAATCTTTCCAAGATCTAATGTTGGCTTTGGTCAATTGAGTATACCATTTTAAAGCCGGTCCTGTCAACTATCCTGAAAGCAGTGAATTAACAATTTCTCGTCCTTCACATATCCTGCCATTCTGCGACAAAACATAGTAATGTGGGATGAAGGCATGTAGTACCGTCATATTTATCAAATTCGGGAGCTTTGAACTTAATGGGGAGGATTAGATCTGGAACTAAACTCAATTCTAGCATCAAACCCATAGAATGATTCGTTATTTCCACAGATTTCATTCGTTCTTCTAAGCTCTTGATCTGTCTGGTCAGTTCTTCATTTACTTTTGTTCTCATTCAGCTCATTCAAATCTGGGATCAAATGCTCAGTATTAGATCCCCTATTTTCACATCGGATATAAGCAGATTTTTGCTTGAAGATGCAGGATCCACTTGTTGATCATGTAGTTTGGCTTCTTGTAATGCAGATGTACGAGCATTGATTTGTATAGGTGGAGTACCAGAGTGATAAATGGTTCTGGTGGAAAACCTAGAGGGTATATGGGTTCTTGGTCAAAAGATACAGGATTTTCATGCATTTTTCCACTGATAGCCTGCCTTTTAAACATGTCATCTATCTTCTTCATCATACTGTTGTGAATTTGCAATACTGGCTTCAATTTTTTCCAGCTTCATTCATTTCTTTGTTCTTTATGATGCTGTTCCTCAATACGCTGTATTTTATCCTCCATAATTTCTTAGTAGCTTGTCTAGTACCGTAGTGATGTAGTATTTCTCTTTTGGCCAGAGTAACTGCGATTGAAAATCTTTTCATATTATTTTTTCCAAATTTTAATTAATGAATTTTAACTTAATAAATAAAATAATTCATAGTGAAAATTATGAAATGAATGATGAATGTATGCAAAATGTATGTAAAACATTGATCCCAAAAAGTTAACTGTCATAGAACAACTTTCATCGGCATACAAAAGTTTCTTTATAATAGTTCAGAACTACAGATAAGGCGTAGCTTTCCTATTAAGCTCTATAATTTCTTTCATTAACCATGACACCTTCTTTTCGTACTTAGAAACTGGATCAACTTGATGCTCAATTATTTTGGCTTCAACAGCTATTTCCCCAACATATCTGGCAACTTCGCTCATTTGAACCATGGTCGAACACCATATTGCTTCTTTCTTCACTTCTTTCAACATAGAACTCATTGACTTTTGCCATTGTTCATTCGTTCCTTCAAGAGTTTTGCTCTAACTCAGTGATTCTGACTTGACAATTGTGCAGAATTTTTTCAAGATCTCTAATGCGTCTTCGTGAAGCATTTTCCTCATTACTTTCTTTGAGATCATTAGGTCCTAGACGAACCTTTTCTTGAAACAATGATTCTTCAAGTTGCAAAATGTAAGCATTAAACTCTGAGTTTTTATTTCTAGACTGATCCAATCTCTTCAAGTTTTGTTCGTGCTTCTTGTGTTCTTTGATTAAGCTTCTGGATTTGAACATCCTTGTTTCTACATCTTTGCATCCAATTGCTAGCCACCTCCTGCTCTACCTCAAGTCTGGTGTCGAAATTCCTTTCCAGCTCCCATTTTTCCTTTTCAATATTGGATTCTTCCATCTTTTGGCCTCTGACTTCAAGTTCAGCAATCAACTGGTTCATTTCAGATTCAATCCCTTAAACATGATATTTTTCTCGCCTTCAAATTTATCAAGATGTCATTCTTCATCTCTTCTAATCTTTGGCTCGATCCCTTTCTCTTTGCATTCATTCATGATCTCGCGGTGTTCAGCCTTGTGTTTATAATTTGCTCTCTTCTGTCAACCTCGAAATCTTCCATTTTTTGCTTCCTTTTCCAGCTTTTGAGTAGACGGTTATTCTTTCCTTTCAGATCTTCAACTCGTCTTTTCTCAATGTTCATTCTCTGGTCATCTGTACCGTCGATTGGCTGGGTCCTATGCTTTTCGGGATTTATAACTCTTGGTAATTTTTCTGTAAGGATCTGTACTCATCCTCACCTTTTTCTTATCTTTCTCAACATTGCACATTGTGATGAATGAAAGTCAATGTCAACCCCCAACAGCTTATCTTGTCTCATTTGCTCTAACTCTTTTCGACCAACCTTCTCTTTCTGCTTCAAACTCAGCTCTCAGGATTTCAATCTCTGATGGAACCACCTTGATGCGATCTTCCATAGAAATATCCCATTTTGATCTGGTAGAGGAATATTTTCGTTTTCCTGACAGATCTCCATTCTTCATAATCAGGAGTTAACATTTCTTTTGCTGCTTTAGCTCGGATGCAAAAAGTTGTTTTCCAAGCTGTAACGGCTTCCATGATGTTTCTTTTATAATTTTTGCTGTGGAATGCGAACTCAGATAACTGTAATCCAGTAGTGATAGGTACAAATTGACGACCTTCATACTGTCTTATAACAGAAGTGGTGCATATCCAATTCCTCCCCATAATCCAAGCAGCATTATCCAGTTAATCTCCACATCTGTAAAAGAATTCCCTTTGGATTTGCCACGGGGTGCACCAAACAACGTCATTGCTTTGCAGATTTCGAAAGGCATTAATCCACAATCTTTCTTAATTTCTTCGGCCATTCCTGCTCTAGAAATTCTTTTAATGGTGAGTAATCCGTATTAAAGCGTCGGTATAAAACCTTTTCTGTCCTCCAGAAATGACTACGGATCCAAACATATAACAACTGGGTACACCCTGAGAATCGTCCACCTCCTAGCCTTCTGCAAGTATTTAACGATCTGAAGGTCTCTGCTAGGATTGCAGAAACAGGATTAATCTTCTTCGGTAACTGTTCAAACAAGTCTACCACTGCAGCTTCAACATATCCCAATACTTTTGGGAAGATGACCATACCATATATACCCAGAGCAAATAGATCGAATCGTACTTTAGCGTCTGGATGACTTTGAATAAGCTCTCTGATGTTGGTCCAAGCAATGCCTTCACTTTCGCCTTTTTGTTTTGTACGGGATGCTACCCATTCTTCTCGTACCCCAGCAATCTTTGCTAATTTAACTCGAAAGGGTTGAGTTTTAATTGACTTTGAATATATTCGATTCTCCAAAGCACCTTCAAGATGTAACAAAGTTGTATATTCTTCAATAGTAGGGACCAAGTCCTCCTTATTGAAAGTGAAGCAATTGTACCCTGGATTACAGAATTGAACTAGGGATCTGAGTAATTCATCATCAACTTCAACATAGAGCAAATATGGGATGTCTCCGTAAGTCTGATAAAACTGCAATTTTTTGTTTGAATCCCAACTTTCCCAAATGCTTCGCAAATCTTGCAAATCATTTCTTTTTAGTGAAACTGAAGCATAACTGGACAAGTCAGATACATAATCATCCTGCAGACTGTCTCCTTCTTGTCTTTGTAAATCCTCAGCCACTGTCTACTTCTGAGTTTAGAATTACTTGACTTGAACACTTTTATCCATATGAAGGCTTTCCAATGAGACAATTAACACAAGGATCAATGTCTTTTATCCTGTATGATGCAATGCAAACAGAAAAATAAAGAACACACAAAAAGAAAATAAATTAGTTTACATAATAAATAAATTTAATAATAACATTTACATAAATATTCTTTATTTAAACATGCTTTTCTGAATTTAACTAATTTAAATAAACATGTAATTTAATCAATAAATAAATTAACATGAAAATCAGAATTCATTTCTCCTGTGTACACCTATTTTGGACAAAATTTCGGCATGACTTCTGATCGGAAGAGTTTCTAAGGTTTTTTATATGCAGGATTTCAGATCTAGGAGTAAAGGTACTCAAATTGTCCATGTTAGTGCCCCATTAGGCTGCTAACCCTTAATCCTAGTCCATCACAGACTAAAGTGGATCGAGTTCAATTCAAGGGGATACATTTCTCTATGCCTGACACGGAGAATAAATTCTCACGAAGACATAGAGCATACGAACCCCGAAAGTTACTTGCTAGGTCTGACACGGAGAATAAATTCTCACGAAGACGTCGCTTTCACTCCCACTTAGAAGGGACAACTCAATTATAGAGCTTTATGTAATGCAATGCAAGTGTTGTGTGTGAGGAGAAATGTTCAAACCTTCGACAGAAAAATAAATAATGAAATAAAATACTTGCAAATAAAATAAAACATATAAATATTATGAAAATAATAAATATATATATAAATTTTAAAAAGAAAGAATTAAAAATTAAATATATGAACTTTTAATTTTTAATTAATAGAGACAATTTTATAATTGATTTTTAAAAGTTTGACCTGTCCCCAGCGGAGTCGCAAGCTGTCGTAACGGTTTTCGTCCGGGCACGAATTTATTTGTTTGGCGGGAAAATTGATGTGAATAAATGGTTTTGAAAATAATTTGGGAGTCGCCATCGGCCTTTTAGGTTAGGTAGGTCGAATACCTAAAAAATTATCTTTTAACAGAGTTTTTAAGAAAACATCAGTTAAAAGATGAACCGATCTGCGTTTATAACCAAAAATTCATTCTTTTTAATAATAAAAAGGGATTCGTGGTCGGTTACGTTTAGGGAAGGATTAGCACCCCTACAAGCCCAAAATTGGTACTTTTTAATTATAATTGTCTCTATTATTAAAATTTTAAAAAGTCAAAATATATTTAATTTATAATTCTATTATTTCAAAATTATAAAAAATATTTTTTTATTTAAAAATATCAGAAAAGAACTTCTAGGTGCCTTAAGACAGCTCTTTTCTTTGATATTGATAAATATTAATTTAAATAATATTGTTTACTTTTTTATTTTAAAATATCAGAATAGGACATCCAGTTGTATTAAGACTGTCCTTTTCTTCGATATTAAAAATATATTAAAAATTATTATTTATTATATATTTCTGAATATAAAAAATTAACAATATAAAAACAAATACTACTAAAACAATATATTTAAAAACAATAAAATAAATGAAAACATATAAAATACGGATTAAATTACAATAAAAATAAAATTAAAAATCTAATTCATAATTAATCAAAATTATAGGGATTAAATATGTTATTTCCTTATTTTATTTATTTGGTGACTAAAATAAATTATCTAAACTAGGATATTAGAATCAAATAAATTAAAATATAAACTAGGGATCAAAATATTACTTATTAAAATTAAGGGATTAAATCTGTAATTTATCCTAAATATATTATTTTAATATGAAGGACTAAAATAAAAAGAAATTCAAATTCGAAGACTGAATTAAAAATATTATAAATTTAATTTCAGTGACTAAATATAAAGTTTACAAGTTCGGAGGACTGCGGACGGGGTTTAACTATTTTATAATTACGCGCTAGTCCTAAATTTACCTAAAACGTAGATCTAAACACCCTAAGACCGAATCCGACCTTTGTTTCCCCAAAAAGACTCCTAATCGGAGTAAATCTATGAAAATACCTTCGGTATTTTCGGTTCTCCGGCGATGTTTAGCGCTTCCGGCGATGGTCAAGGCTTCTTTGGTAAGCTTCTCTCCTCTCTTTTTCCTTCTGTTTTTGTTTTTGCTGTGTTGTTGTGGACTGGGATCGTTGGTAGTTTTTGTATCTCTCTCTGTTTCTGTTGTTCTTTTTTTTTCTTTTTTCTGTCTCTGTGTCTCTCCTGTTTTTGTCTCTTCTTTTTTTTCTCAGGTTCGGGTGGTGGCTTTTATAGCCACCACCGTTGTAGCCGTCGGACCGGTCTGAAGATGGGGTCTCGGTGAGTCACCAGACTACCAGTGGTGACTCACCGAGTAGCCATGGCGTGGACGGCTGGTATTCTATCTTCTGGAGTCTTCGGTTGGGACGTGGCAGCGGCGGAGGCGGCGAGATAGCAACGGCGGCCGCGTGTCCCTAGGGTATCAGACCCTAGGGTTTCCATCTGGGGCAATCTGGACCGTTGGATCTTGCCAGATCCAACGGTTGTGAGCTGAGGCGGCGGTGGTTAAATTAGGGTTAGGAAACCCTAACTGGAAACCCAAATATTTAGGGTTTTGGTTTGATCTGGACCGATTCTGGTTTGGTTTGTAACTGGGCCGGTCCAGTTGTAATTGGGCCTGTAATTATTATTTTTTTAAAATATTTATATATGTATTTAATATATTTAATAATAATAATAATAATAATGATAATAATAATAATAATAATAATAATGATAATAATAATAATAATGATAATAATAATAATAATAATAATAATAATAATAATGATATGGGTAAAAAATTAGTATCTTCAGATATTACAATTTATTATTTAATTTGATTTATATTGGGGGTACTATCTGAGATATTTTATGGAGTCTTTGTAGGTTCATCTCTGATCAAGATGGGAATTCCTTATGGACCTAAGGTATTCCCTCGAGTTGGCTCCTACGACTAATGGGCCTAGAGTAAGTCCTTATAGAAGTAGTTATGGGGAACTGTATATCGGTGTTCGGGTGGAGGGTAATGCTATGATTTTAAAATCTATTTTCCCGAAATAAACTATCATTGCTTTTAAATTATATGTACACTTATTTCTGGCTTTATTTGAACACATTAGACACCCAAATTCAATCTCTTGAATTTGTCTCTCTGAATGTTCCTTCTGAATTATATGTTTCCTAAGTGTTACCTAAAGATTTATTTAATGAAGCTCGACTCATCATTAGAACATGTATAAGCCTGGATTAATAAAAAAGTTTTATGTTTTTCCATACATCTACTTGTTCTTTAGCAATGTCCGGTAGTTTTGTATTTCCAAGCTTTCTCAAAGCTCACTCTCTTACTCACCATTTCATCTAACACCCTAAAATCCTAGCCTAGGAGAATTAAGTTACATTGCCTAGGATAAAAACCAAATTGAATAGAGATTTAAATTAATGGAATTAAATAAAGATCTAATCGAATTGAAAATTTAAATTAATTGAATTTGAAAAAGGACCCAATCGAATTGCCTAGGATAACCACCAAGTTGAAGTGGAATTTGATTTAGTTGAATTAAACAAGGACCTAATCAAAATGATTGATGAAGTGCTAACCAAATTAGAGTGATCCAATTGAAATAAGTAACAAATAACAAGATTGAATGCCAAATACATGAATTCCTAAATTTACCCTTGAATAATCTATTACTTAAGCATTAAGAGAGGCTAAATTGGGCATTTTCATCTCCAATAAAGAGGAAATAACATCATCCTATTCCTAGCAATTGATGACCAAAGTCAAGAGAAGAAAATTGAAAAGGAAAGAAAAAAAATGGAGATAATGCAAAGAAGGAGACCGGCCATGCAAGCTTAGTTCGAGCTTGAAGAACTAGGGAAATTACATATCTTAATAAGTAAGTCTTTCCCTCTGTTTCCACTCGAAATTTTAGGGATTTAATTGAGTTAATTCTTGAGAAATTTATAAGCTTGATTATTGAATAAATTCAAATTATTGGCTTTCATGATACTAGAGATTATGATGATCATGTTGAGTTAAATTTAAGTGATTAAGAACCTTATTAAGTTGGGTAAAATATGGGTTATCAACTTGAGGGTGGTAACCGAAATAATTGTTCATGCATGTGACCAAATTAAGAAATTTGAAAGGTTGTGTATCAAACCGGAAAAATAGGTATAGGATAAAGTTGTTGAAAATTGAAATTTATTGAATATTTAAGCTTTAAACAAGAGTAAATGCTGTAAAATTTTAAGAATTTGGCCTTAGAGTAAAACTAGTCACAATTGTTGTTATAGATCGATTAAGGACTATTTTGAACAAGTTAAGGAAATTCGGGATAAAATTGGACAGAATTAAAGATTTTTAATGCTATCTAAACGCATGGTAGAAACTGAAAAGAATTAAAATAAATTGTAAGGCTTAATTTAGGAAGGAATTGGTAGTTTCTAAATGGTACATTAGTAAAATAGGTAAAACTATATTGTTCTGGAAAATTTGTTAATTGGAAGACTTAATTGGAATATTAAAGTCTAAAGTTGATATGAAAATATAAGGGAGGATAAAAATAAACAATTGATAAAATAGCTAAGACGATTTGGTAAGGATTCTAGGTGAATTAGTTCACCAAAGTGCATCGAATTACAAGAGTGACAGATTGGTCACTGGAAAATTGTCTAACTTCAACTGAAAAATGTAATTTTGTAGAAGCAATTAAAATACATGTTATACATGGTTGAAAATATAATTGAATTAGCTTTCTAAGGGTATAAAGAAATAAAAAAATCTGATGAGTAAATTAAAGGTTATGGATAGATTACTTCAAGGTGTACAATCTGCCTGAACAGAATATGTTTAGTGCCAAATAGCTTAATTGAGCTTGAATTACTGTTGTATTAATTCTAATAACTTCCCTATGCTTGTGTATAAATTGATAGATCAAGGAATTGAGGATGTAGATGAAGGAACTAGGGGAGGATCCACCAAAGATAGGCAAAAAGGAATAGTAATTCAAGGCTAACTTGGAGTATTGTGAATGTAACTATGCTAGGGTTGGGAATTAAGTCCCAAACACCCTTTATTTTTATTGATATGTTCAATTTCTCATGAAATCAGTATGCTAATAATGAAATTAAGTCATATTTGAACTTAAAATTAAGGGAAAGTGTCACGCCCCAATATATATATATAATACAATTAATTTATTTTATTTAATAAAGAGACGAAAATGAATAATTTTAAAGTTTTTCTAGGTTAATTATGAATATCTATAGAGTTCAGGGACCAGACCCATAATTTTCCCATAACCTACTTTACACAAAAAATAAAATAAGGGGTGGTTGGAGGGGTTTAAACCTCTAACCGATGGAGTGGTTAGCCATGCCCCTAGCTACTAGGCTAGGCTCCTGTTTGGACTTTTAATTAATAAATATATGTATTATTATTTTATTGGGGATATAGTCCATTTTTTTCACAAATTCCCCCAATCGAGGAACCAACCCCAAACCCCTAAAAATCAACCAACCCAAAGCCATTCTATCGCCTCTCCAGACAGACGCATCTGATCGACAATAAAGTACATCGCCCAGCCCAAACGACGCGCCTCGCCAGCTCGTCCAAAACCCCCATGGCCACTCATCGTTAGCCATTGTCATTAGTATTGGGAGTCATTCTAAAGTTCACCTAAAACCTAGGTCACTCGTCAGATATCCTTTGATTTTGATTATCTCGAACGTCGGCTTGCCTCACTGCTACTGTCATTGAATCCCTCGTCGTTATAACCCCAAAATATAATCAAAACCATCACCCATCACTGCTCTGTCGCTAATCTTCGATTTGGGTAAAGTTTCGAATGCAATTTTTGGTTGATTTAAGTTATTTTGGATCAAATATTAGGCTATTTTGGATTATTTTAAGTGAATAGAATATGTTGGAGTGCTTGGCAGTCTCCCTAGACCCTATCAACACCACCACATGCCGCTACATGAGTATGGGTTCATCCCACTCCAAAAAGCTTCTAGAATTGGTTTAACCGGTCTGAACCATCTCGAATTGGTTTGAATCGGTCTAAGTCAACCAGAACTGACTCGAGTCAACCCGAATTGGTTTGACCTGATGACCTTGACATGAATCATTGACTTTAACCTGACCGTTGACTTCCCCAGATGATTGATCTTCCCGTTGACTTTGACTTTGACCTTTGACTTTGACTAAAAAGTCAATTTTTTTGAAAACTCATATTTTATGTTTTTTGACATTGAGTTCAAATCTGAAGTATATTTTGCCAAATCTGAACCCAAAAACCTCTGAATTGACTTTCAAACCCGAGTGTGTATATTAAAATTAAGTATTTATTTCAGTGTACCTAATTAAACTAAATGGGAAAATGTTATGCTATATATTTAAGGTACTCGTGCATATCCTAACCGTTCGACTGCTCGACCCCATTCCTCCCTATTCGATCGTCTGCAAAAGCCCGTTAATACTCATATAGTTCTGTAACCCTGTTAAATATGATGTTTAGTATACTACTCCGATAATAACACTGTACTATTATGACCTAGGTTCCCGTACAGTAGAAGAACGTAATGAACCTAGAGTCTGATAGATCTATCGGATCGATTCTTTTTACGAGATGTGTTCCTTGTATGCCATATACATGTTTTAAATATATGTTCGAAATATCATGTGCACATGATTTTTTTATCTGATTTGCAATGTGTCTATATGTTTGACTTGATTCTATATAAATTATTTGATTTAAAGTCTGATTTCTAATTTACTAAAGTAAGCCTGATTGTTTGATTCTTGTTCTCTCGTTATTGTTTTTACTAATAAATAAATATGTCTAAACCTTGATTTCCTACTACCACTAGTTATTGTCTAAAAAATATTTTTTCCTCTGAGGTACTCTTGGATTTTGTATGAAGTCTCTGCAGGTTCAGCTCGGTCAAACTGATAATTCCTTATATAGGTTCAGACAGATCAAATTAGTAATTCCTTATGGACCTAAGGCAACTCTTGGGTGGGGTCCTAGGCCTAATGGACCTAGTGGTAAGACCTTATAGACCCTAAGGTACTCCCTTAGGTGATACCTATGCTATGTGCATTGAGTAAGTCCTTATGGGCCTGAAGGCACTCCCCTTAGGTAGACACCTGTGCTTCAGCTAGGCTAAGGCCTTATGGACCCAAAGTGCTCCCTTAGGTTGGCACCTATGCCCTTCGAGCCTAGGGTAATTCCTGATGGATGCAGTTCTTGGGAATTGTATATGGTACTCGGTTGGATGGCTATTATGTATTTTTAAGCTAAAATTACTACTAGCATTTTCACAATTTGGAATTTAACTGATTTTGGAAACTCTACTGATGTTTCATGACTTTATTGATAAAATGATTTTGAAATCTAAACTATATGTTTTATTTCTGCGTTGTTGGAACACACTGAGCTCCCTAGCTCATTCCCCTAAACTTATCTCTTTCAGATATTTTGGATATGCATCCCAAACCTGGCACTTAGAGGATCGATAGATTAATACAACAATATTTTGTTGTAATATATTTATCTTCTGAGCTGTAGTTATTCTAGGTGACATATGCCTATATTTTGAAAATGTTGGTTTTATGATTTATACTACCTTCGATATTGATGTTGGAATATTTTATTTTTATTTAGTCCTTACGACGAGTTTTATTTACTGGAATTGAATTTTTATATTATCAAATCTATTTTTAAAGATGTTTATTCGGAATATGGTTTTAAATTATTGAAAATGTTTTGGAAAACTTTATCGTAGTCTACAAGATCTGGTCGTAATGTATAGGCCGGATATAGGGTGTTATAATTTTGGTATCAGAGTTTTGTTTTTTAAAACCTCAGACTATGAATGGGTCCACACTAGAAATATGGTTTTAAAATATTTTAGAAAATAAGTCACGAAGGTCGTGTCACCAAGTTTTTATGAGTTTAGCTGTGTGCGACACTCTAAGTGTCAATCTAATCTTAGGCTTTATGTTTCTATATTGAACCTCAAGATCCAACAAGAAGAGTGTTAGACGTGGTCGTCGACCTGGCCATTGGTGAGGTCTAGCGACTAGATTTACGAACCTCATAGACGAGATACGTATAGATTCCTCACTTCTGGTAGATAATTCTTTCCCTTTGACCCCGATGGATCTGTCCTACCCCTGGTATAGGTTTGATTACTCCGTAGAGATAATTGATCATTTTTGAGACCGAGTCAGCTAGGGTTGTATTATATGAGAATCTCGGTACGTAGTTCCTTCATTTGATTCATGGAGCAGTTCGATCTGTTGGTGTTACACCCGAAGTTTTTATCTGTCAGACTCTGATTGCTAATAGGGTCAGGACTTTTAGAGGCCCTATTGGTGGAGCTCCAATTGAAGCCAACGACTAGCCCTGCGATATTGAGCGACGTATGGATTAGCAAGGTTTAGATCTGTAGTGACGTTATTTGGGAACTGTCTCTATATTGGACGGGAATGCCCACACCTGGTGGGAGTGTGTGGTCAGTAGTGTTCCAGCTGATCATTTGACCTTGGATTTCTTTAGGGAGCATTTTAGGAGTCGATTTCTAGTAGAACGTTACTTGGCTCAGAGATGACAGAAGTTACAGGATCTAATTGAGGGAGATATGATAGTGTCTGAGTACGAGATAGAGTTTCTGAAGTGCTGAAGTATGGTTCTAGTTTGGTGCCTATCGAGAGGGATAGGTGTTGAAAGTTTGTTTAGGAGTCGATTTCTAGTAGAACGTTACTTGGCTCAGAGATGACAGAAGTTACAGGATCTAATTGAGGGAGATATGATAGTGTCTGAGTACGAGATAGAGTTTCTGAAGTTGCTGAAGTATGGTTCTAGTTTGGTGCCTATCGAGAGGGATAGGTGTTGAAAGTTTGCTAAGGGACTCAAATACGAGCTACGTCTTCAGGTGGTTACTCATCAGGATAAGATATTCGATGTTGTAATTGGGAGAGCAAAATATGCTGAGAAAGTCGAGGCTTCTGCAACTGATAAAGATAGGGTAGATCGAGATCAATCTAGGAGGTCTTCAGGTCAGTCTGAGTCTTATACACACCCTAATAAGAGGACTCGTACTACTACTCATCAGAGGAGTCATACTAGTTTGAGGCCTTCATCACCTCCACCTTCGTCAATTAGTCGAGGTGATTCTTCACCGATACCGAGTTGCGAGCATTATGGAAATCGACATGAGGAATGTGTTGTAAGAAGATGGGTACCTGTTATAGTTGTTAATCCAGTGAACAGTTTCTGAGGAATTGTTCGTATCCAACCTCTATTGATTGGACACCTGCTCAGACTCGTGGACGATCACATGCTTCTATTCACACACCAGCTAGAAGTCTTAGCCAGGGTAAGACTACCAGGTCTTCTTCTAGGGTCGATAGTAGAGCTCGATCGTAGTGTAGAGGACCAGCTACTTTTGAGGCTTGACAGCCTTCCCTTGTCTATGCTACCCAACATTCTGGTGATTGAGTTGAGCAAGCGACTTCCAGGTATATATGTTGTTATTTCCATTTCCTACCATGCAATTCTAATAACGCCCTTTAAATACTCGAGTTTAGTATTTTGAGACCCCTCATACTTTTGATTTAAGGCACTGATGTAACACCTATGACTCATACACTTATTCCAGTACAGGTTATAGATGTCACATGAATTTCTTAAAAGATTACCCGACTCAAAAGTGATTTAAAAATTTATTTTCTTCAAATGGTAACTGATAGTATAAAAAATATTAAATCAAGTAAAACTATCACATGGTATTTAAAACATATATATGTTATAATCAAATATGGCTATTTATAATAATAATACTGATTCATATTATCCATATTACAATAGCGTAAAACAATTTAGTTTATCCATTACAAACCAATCCCAAAATAATTCAACAAAGCAACTAGGACATTCATAAGTACATGCCACTAACTAAGTCAAAATTACATCACATGATGTCTTACTGATATTGTAATATATTCCTTGATGCTTTATGTCGCTCTATACTCTAGACTTCTACTCCAAGTTTTTACCTACGCGTGAAAATTATCATATGCTAAGTATATACTTAGTGAGGTAATTAGAAACAGTAAACAGTGCAATACAATTCATGCATGAAATTTAATATCATTTTCCAATGCCATAATCAAAATGACATAATATAAATATAATCATTTTTATCAATAACTATAGCCCAAATTTTTTAATCCATGAGGAACCCTGTATAGGAGTTAAATATTGCACAATAGTATTGAGGTCGAGTCTTCCTCACCTAATAATGCAGCGTAGTGCTGAGGTCAGGCTTTTCCCACCTAACTTGCACTATGTGTCTTCATTAGACACTCTAGTAGTACTTAAATTTGCAGCTGCTAGACTCTATGACATGCCTTTAATACCACTGAACCTCAATATCATACTTGGGCATCTAGTCATGAATTAAATCACCATGGCAACGTATAACCATGTAATTAGCATTAGGGAAATTCATACCCAAAATAACATCCATGGCAAAATATCATATTTATATGTGATCAATGCATTATAATTTTACACTTTGACATATCAATGTCATGTCGACTTTATAAAAAAATGACATTATATCATGCTGATATAAACAAGGTAGACTTGTTGCAAGTCTTCCTGATAATATATAAAACATCTACGTACAATGTCATGCATGTATGCACTCACCTTGACACTTTATATATAAAAAGATGTGCCTCACTATGCTCCACACTAAGTCCTTTTATACTTGATTTGCTTCGACCACAAAATCAATTACGATTTGTACAAAATCACATATTGATATTGATACATATTTTAGTATTGTACTAATATAAATACATTTACAAAACAAAATACATAATTATACTTGAAACTTATTCCCTACCAAAATACTTCAACACTTAATAATTCTTTTAATATTGCATCAACTTTTCCAATTTACACAAAATGGTCCTTCACCATTTTATCCCTTAAATTTTAAATACCAAAATTCCAGCATTGAAATTATTACCATCCAAGTAGTTTTACAAAGGCACAATTACATTTAAGCACCCTAACTATACAAATTTTGCACTTAAATAACCAAACTTTTCAAACTTCCAAAATTGTCATATATCATATCTTAACACTCATTTCAATTCCCAAACAATAATTTACAATATAGTACATCAATTGTTAAACAATTACACAACTATTCACAACTTTACTAAAATTACTGATTTGGTCCCTTAACTTTTTAAAATTTACTTAATGGTCCCAAAATTTTTCTAAGGCTTGTAGAATACTTCCTACATCATTTCCATTCCTTTCATAATTTTTCCATAATTGTTCTCACTCAAACATGCCATGGTTGGCTGCTTTAAACCTCTATAACTAGGATTTTCATGATTTTGCTAGATTTTGATTCGATTCAAGCATGAAATCCACTTCCATCCAACCTTACAACATCTCTACAATAAAATCCCTAATCAAATTTGATCAAAACACAAAGTTCTGCACCTCCATCATTTGGATAAAAATCATAGAAGCATTTATAGGAATATTGAACATGTTTTAATCGTCAAACATGCTTGAAAATGAATCTACAACCGCAAAAACATCAAGATTCATCATCAATTTCATGAACCCTAGTGTGAACACAAATCTTAGGATTTGGGATCTTTGAAATGAAGCAAGTTGAACAAGCATAAATGGTACCAAAAGATAGCCTGTCTCGCATAGAGCAATTTTATATTTCACGGTATAACTTTAAATCCAAAGGAAATTGCTCAAAAATGGAAAAACAAAATTCTTACCTTAGGAGGGTTCACGGCAATGGAAAATATGATGAACAAATTGGCATGAAATTTTAAATTAATTTCAAGCTAATTTACCTTTAATTTAAGCTTTAATGAATATTAAATTCATTTAATTGGAAAAGACCAATTTATCCTTAATGAAACTTCATATTTACCATCAAACCAAGACACCTCAACCTTATCATCTTCCAAAAGTCAAAGATGAACAAACAAAATCATACTTTACCGATTAACCCTTGCATTTTTCCAAAAATCACAATTTTGCCACTTTAATCCAACGGTCCAAATTAAATATGGAATTAAATACTCAAATCAAAAGATTTATATTATTTTCCAACATTTTAAAATGTGGAAATAATATTTTTACGTCTAATTTATCATCTTTTAGCTTTTCCTGAAATTTCTATTTGATCCGATTTACCGAATTTTTTCTCAAACTTTATCGCTTTATAACTTTTAATACAAAATCCGTACAAAAATTTTATTCCCACATAAACTTTATTCTTGAGGTAAACTAATTATTTACTGGGCCAAATTGCAACTTTTAAAATTACCATTTTAGTCCCTAAACTTTTCTAAATTTTATAATTTGGTCAATTAACATTCAAAATTTGCACTTTAGTCACTATCTAAAATTTGGGGTATTACAACTCTCCCCGTTAAATAAAATTCATCCTAAAATTTTATGACGTACCTGTTGTGAAGAGGTATGGATACTGCTTCCTAATGCCATCCTCTCTTTCCGAAGTAGCGTCCTCATTTTTATGATTTGGCCAAAGCACTTTGACTAGAGGAATCATCTTGCTACGTCGTTCTTTGATTTCTCGAGCCAAGATCGGTACTGATTCTTCTTCATAAGTCAAATCTGGTCAGATCTCAATTTTCTTTGGTGCAATGACATGTGAAGGATCCGACCGATACTTTCTAAGCATCGACACATGAAAAACATTATGAACTTTATATAATTCCAGAGGTAATTCTAACTGGTAAGCCACCTGTCTGACTCTCTTTAAGATATCATAAGGTTCAATGAATCTTGGATTTAGTTTTCTTTTGTGCCCAAAACACAATATCTTTTTCCAAGGTGACACTTTAAAAAAAACTTTATCTCCTTCTTGAAATTCAATCTCTTTTCGCTTCAAGTTTGAATAAGACTTCTGCTGATCAGATGTCATCTTGAGATTATCTTGAATTATTCTCACTTTATACTCAACCTCTTTTAATAAATCTAGGCCAACAAGATTATGATCTTTTAACTCGAACCAATTTAATGGTGTTCGGCATTTTCTCCCATATAAAGCTTCGTACAAAGCCATCTTGATACTCAATTGATAACTTTTTTTGTAGACAAACTCTGTTAAAGGAAAAATACTTTTCCCATGATCCCTTGAACTCGATCAAACATTCCCTTAGCATATCTTCTAATATCTGAATAATCCACTATAACTGTGAATCCATCAGTGGATGAAATGTCGTACTGAAATTCAATCGAGTACCCTATGCAAATAATTCCAAAATCTTGAAGTGATCCTTGGATCCCTGTCAAATATGATCGATAATGGCACTCTATGCAACCAAACTATCTCATTTATATATAACTTCACATACTTATCTAATAAGTAGTCCATTCTCACTGTAATGAAATGTGCCAACTTAGTTAACCAGTCAACTATCACCTAAATGGAATCCTTCTTATTTGATTTCGAAGGAAGCCCTGTAACAAAATCCATAGTGACTATTTCCCACTTCCACTCTGGAATAAAAATCAGTTGCAACAATACCGAAGGCACTTGATGCTCAGGTTTTACTTATTGACACATCAGACATGTAGCAACAAACTTAGTAATGGCTCTTTTCATACCTGGCTATCAAAATTGACTTTTTACATCCTGATACATGTTGTTCCCGCCTAGATGCATAGTCAGAGGACAATAATGTGCCTCAGAAAGTATATCTTTCTTTAACTTATCATCATGTGGAATGCAGATTCTTCCTCGGTAATACAGATATCCATCAGACTTGATTTCAAAGTCTTTAGTCTCACCTTTTTCCACGAGTGCAATCTTTTCCAAGCATCTCTTGTCTTTCCTTTGTAGTTATTTTATCTGATATAGAAGCATCAACTTTATCTTTAATTCGGTCAACAGTGCTACGTTTTCTTTCAACAATAGTCGGACATCTATAGCTCACAAAGCTGTAAAAGTTTTCTGACTAAGTGCATCTGATACAACATTTGCCTTTCTTGGATGATAATCAATGATAAAATCATAGTCCTTTAAGAGTTCTATCAATATTCAATGTCTCAAGTTTAGCTCTTTTTGAGTCAACAGGTACTTCAGATTCTTATGATCCATGTAGATGTAACACCCCTCACTATACAAATAATGACGCCAAATCTTTAGAGTAAATACTACAGCTGCTAACTCAAGATCATGAGTGGGATAATTCCTCTCGTGCATATTTAGTTGTTGGGAAGTATAAGCTACAACTATACCTTCTTGCATAAGTACATAACCCAAACCATTATGAGATGAATCACTATACACCACATACTCTTTGTCAGATTTTGGTTGTACCAGCTCTGGTGCTTCCATCAAAATCTTCTTTAGAGCTTCAAAATTCTCTTGACACTTCGATAATAACCAGAAAGTCCCAAGAAGATTCGAACCTCTGTAATATTCTTTGGGGATTTCCACTCCACTATTTCCTGAACCTTCTTAGGATCAACTCTTATGCCTTCTGTCGAGACCACATGACCAAGAAAAGCAACTTTTGACAGCCAAAACTCACACTTTGAGAGCTTGGCATATAACTTTTTATCCTTAAGTATCTCGAGCACTGTACGAAGATGGGCATCATGGTCTATCATTGTCTTCAAGTATACCAAAATATCATCAATAAATACCACCACAAACTGATCCAAGTAAGGTTGAAATACTCAGTTTATCAAATCCATGAATGCTTCCAGGGCATTTGTCAAACCAAACGACGTTACCATGAACTTGTAATGCCAATAATGTGTTCTGAATGTTGACTTTGGAATATCTTCCACTTTAATCTTTAACCGGTGATATCCCAATCGAATATAAATCTTAGATAAAATTACTGCTCCTTTAAGCTAATCAAGCAAGTCATCAATCCTCGGAAGAGGATACTTGTTCTTTATAGTCACTTTGTTTAACTGTCGATAATATATGTATAATCGCATTGATCCATCTTATTTTTCGTGAATAACATCGGTGCACCCCAAGGTGAAATACTCGATCTAATGAATCCTATATATAACAGCTCTTGGAATTGGGCCTTTAATTCCCTTAACTCTATCGAGTCCATTAGATAAGGAGCCATCGAAATAGGTGTTGTACCCAAAAATACGTCAATACCAAACTCCACCTCTCAGTCTGAAGGTAAACCAAGTAACTCATTAGGAAACACCTTTAGATACTCTCGTACTGTTGGAATGTCTTCTAACCTAGCTTCAACAATTCTTACATCCATCGCGTTCACTAAAATTGTTTGACATCCTTGTGACAACAATTTCTTAGAAGTAAAATTTGAAATCACATATGATAAGGGATTTACCCTTTCTCCAAAAAAATATTATCTTGAACCCTTTACATCATTTTAAAACAATCTCTTCAAACGATAAACTACCCAACCATAGTAGGAAGATAATCAATCCATGCCTAATATTATTTTGAATTCTTCAAAAGGTAATTCCAATAGGTTTGCAGGAAATTCTACTCCTTGTATCTTTATCAGACACTCTTTACAAATTTGTCTAATCTTCGCACTATGGCCCAGCGGATTGATTGCCACAATATCACTAGAAATAGGTTCTAAAGAAATTGTATTATCTCTAACCAGCCTTACGCTAATATAAGAGTAAGTAGAACCATGATCTATCAACAAAAAAACATGTTCATCAAAAAGATAAAAGGTACCTACGATAATTTCTGGAGCATCTCAATCATCATGAGTCTTGATATGATAAACTCGTGCAGTAGTCTTGCCTTCACGATTAGATACCACCTCAGACGTTCCTAGTTTGCTACACTTTTTACGATATTGCTACTGACTAATCTAGATAAAGTTCTGGACATTTATTTCTATAATGTCCAGCTTGCTTGCAATGATATCATTTTCCCTCCATGAGCCGACATTTACCGAAATGATTCTTTCCAAATAACCCATATTCTGGTACAAGATGATATCTCGAACCTTTAGTATATGCGGAAGCTGTTTGTGTTTGCCTGGACTTTCCTCCAGAAAATCCCTTTGTGTGGGAATATGGTGAGGAGAAATGATTTTTCTGCTGCTGACCCTTGTTGCATTTGGAACACGGTACAGAGTAGGAGTTTCCAAACCTTTTATTTGTCTAAGCCTTTTTCACCTCAAGATCTTCAAGGTCAACTTTTTCCATAGCTTTAGCCTTGTTTATCACTTATTTAAAAGCAGTAAAATGATGATAAACCAGAATTATTTTATATTGAGGATCTAATCCTGAAATAAACCTATCAATTATGGATTTCTCCGTCGAAAGAAACTTCGAAGAAAAACGATTCAGCTTGTGAAGCTCACATTCATACTCTTAAACTGTTCAGCTAGACTACTTCAAATTCAGGAACTATTACATCATTTCATTGACGAACACATCCCCAATATACTTTTCCTTGAATTCTCTCAGAAAGAATTCCCTTGTGATCTGCTCAGGGGAAACTCTTGTGGTGACTGTATTCCACCACACATTGGCTTGCTCCATCAGTAGATACACAACCCCTTTCAACTTTTCCTGATTGTCACAAGGAATCATTCTTAACATGTTCTTAACATCATTCAACCAGAAATCGACAGCCATTGGATCAGCGTCTATATCACCTCGAAAATCAGGTGCTCTCATTTTCCTCATTTCTTTCGGAACTGACACTAGGGTTCAGCGATTGATTATATTATCCAATACCTAAAGGAAAATTCCTCGATCTTGCACCAGCATATTGTACAAATTCAAATTAGATGGTTCTACATTCGGTTGGTCATTAGGTGGATTCTGGTTCACCTCATTACTCCCACTTTGTGTAGGAGAAGCTCACTTGCCCTACTAGATTCCTGATGATCTGACATATGAACATAGTCAAAATCATCTAACATTAGTAAGGAGTAACTTTACCCATTAATAAGCAACCTAGTATATATACAACTATCAGTAAACTTTTGACATCCTAGTGGCATGTATATATTCATAATTTAATATAAACTCATTCTATGTCCAGAAACGTCTAAATATGTAGCTCTGATACCAATAAATGTAACACCTACGACTCATATAGTTATACTAGTACATGTTATAGATGTCATATGAATTTCTTAAAACATTACCCCACTAAAAAATATTTAAAAATTTATTTTTCTTTAAATGGTAACTGATAATATAAAATATTAAATCAAGTAAAACTATCAAATGATATTTAAAGCATACATATTTTATAATCAAATATGTCTATTGATAATAATAATACTGATTCATATATCCATTTTAAAATAGCGTAAAATAGTTTATTTTATCCATTACAAACCAGTTCCCAAAATAGTTCAAATTAGCAACTAGGACATTCATAAGTACATACTACTAACTAAGTCAAAATTACATCATAGGATGTCTTACTGATATTGTAATATATTCCTTGATGCTTGAAGTCTCTCTGTACTCTTTAGTTCTACTCCTGGTTTTTACCTACACATGAAAATTATCACACGCTAAGTATATACTTAGTGAGGCAATTAGAAAAAATAAACAGTGCAATACAATTTATACATGAAATTTAATACCATTTTCCAATGTCATAATCAAAATGACATAATATAAATATAATAATTTTTATCAATAACTATACCCCAAAATTTTTAATAGATGAAAAACTCCGTATAGGAGTCAAATATTGCACAATAGTGCTGAGGTCGAGCCTTGCTCACCTAATAATGCACCGTAGTGTTGAGGTCAGACTTTACCCACCTAACTTCTACTATATGTCTTCATTAGACACTCTAGTACTACTTAAATTTGCAGCTGCTAGACTCTATGGCATGCCATTAATACCATTGAACCTCAATAACATACTTGGGCATCTAGTCATGAATTAAATCACCATGACAACGTATAACCATGTAATTAACATTAGGGTAGTTCATACCTAAAATAACATCCATGGCAAATATCATATTTATCTATGATCAATGCAATATCATTTCACACTATGACATATCAATGTCATGTCGACGTTATGAAAAATGACATAATATTATGCTGATATAAACAAGGTAGACATGTCGCAAGTCTTCCCGATGATGTATAAAAATCTATGTATAATGTCATGCATGTATTGCACACACCTTGACATTTTATATATCAAAATCAATCACGGTTTGTACAAAATCACATATTGATATCGATACATATGTTATTATTGTACTAACATAAATACATTGCCAAAACAAAATCCATAATTATACTTGAAACTTATTCTCTACCAAAATACCTCAACAGTTAATCATTCTTTTAATATTGGCACCAACTTTTCCAATTTACACAAAATGGTCCTTCACCATTTTATCACTTAAATTTTTAATACCAAAATTCCAACATTGAAATTATTACCATCCAAGTACTTTTACAGAGGCACAATTACATTTAAGCACCCCAACTATACGAATCTAGTAGTTAAATCGCCAAACTTTTCAAATTTCCAAAACGGTTGTATTTCGCATCTTAACACTCATTTAAATTCCCTAGACAACAATTTACATCACAGTACATCAAATATTAAACAATTACACAACCATTCATAACTTTACCAAATTTATTGATTTGGTCCCCTAACTTTTCAACAAATTTAGAATTATCCCCAAATTTTTCTAAGGCTTGTAGAGTACTTCCTACATCATTTCCAACCCTTTTATAATTTTTTCATAATTTTTCTAACTCAAACATGCCATGGTTGAATGCTTTAAACCTATAAAACTATAATTTTCATGAGTTTACTCGATTTTGATTCGATTCAAGTATGAAATCCACTTCTATCCAACCTTAAAACATCTCTACAATAAAATCACTAATCAAATTTCTTCAAAACACAAAGTTCTACAACTCCATCATTTGACCAAAAATCATAGAAGCATTTATAGAAAGGTTGAACATGTTTTAATCTTCAAACAAGCTTGAAAATGAATCTACAACCTCAAAAACATCAAGATTCATCATCAATTTCAGGAACCCTAGTTTGAACACAAACCCTAGGATTTGGGATCTTTGAGATTAAGCAAGTTTAGCAAGGTTAGCAAGCATAAATAGTACCAAAAGATAGTGTTTCTCGCATAGAATAATTTTGTATTTCACTGGATAACTTGAAATCCAAAGGAAATTGCTCAAAAATGAAAAACAAAATTTTTTATTACTTAGGAGGGTTCACGACAATGGAGTAGATTATGAACAAATTGACATGAAATTTTATATTAATTTCGTGCTAATTTACCTTTAATTTAAGCTTTAATGAATATTAAATTCATTTAATTGGGTAAAGACCAATTTACCCTTAATGAACCTTAATATTTACCATCAAACCAAGACACATCAACCTTATCATCTTCAAAAAGTCAAAGATGAACAAAAATCATACTTTACCGACTTGCGCTTGTATTGTTTTCCAAAAATTACAATCTTGCCACTTTAATCCATAAATCCTCAAATCCAAAGATTTATATTATTTTACAACAGTTTAAAATTTGAAAAATAATATTTTTAGGTCTAATTTATCATCCTTCATATTTTTCTAAAATTTCTATTCGATCTGATTTACCGAAATATTTCTTAAACTTTATCGCTTTATAACTTTTAATACAAAATTCGTACGAAAATTATGATTCCCACATAAATGTTATTCTTGAGGTAAACTATTTATTTATAGGGCCAAATTATAATTTTCTAAATTACCATTTTGGTCCTTGAACTTTTATAAAGTTTATACTTTAGTCAGTTAACTTTTAAATTTTGTATTTTAATCACTAAAATTTGGGGTATTACAACTGAGATCACCATTTTCGTTCTGAGTCTAGCAATATTTTACGTTATTGTCAATATAGTTTTAGCCTTGTTCTATTAAAGAACCTTTTGATACCTAGTTTTCGTTTCTTGTTTGACAGGTGAATTTTGAGTACGAAATTCTTTTAAGAGGATGAGAATTTTCACAACCCAATATATATGTATAATAAATTAATTTATTTTATTTTATTAAGGGATAAAAATGAATAATTTTATACTTTTCTAGGTTGAATTTGAATATATAAAGAGTTTAGGGATCAATTTCATACTTTTCCCATAACCTACCTGACACAAAAAATAAAATAAGGGGTGGTTAAAGGGGCTTGAACCCCTGACCCATGGAGTGGCCAGCCATGCCCCTAGCAACTAGGCTGGGCTCTTATTTGAGTTTTTAATCAATAAATATATGTATTACTAATTTGTTAGGGGATATAACCCATTTGTTTCACAATCCCCCCGATCGAGAAACTAACCCAAACCCCCAAAAATCAACCCACCCCAAGCCACTCTATCGCCCCCCGGATAGTCGTCTCCGGTCGGCAGTAGAGTGCACCGCCCAAACCAAACAACATACCTCACGATCCTGACCAAAACCCCTATGGCCAATCATCGTTAGCCATTGTCATTAGCCGTGGGAAGCCATTCGAAAGTTCACTGAAAACCTAGGTCACGTTTCAGATATCCTTTGATTCTGGTTATCTCGAATGTCGGTTTGCCTCACCACTGTCATCACTAAATCCCTGTTGTGCTCCCAAAACCCCACTGAGACCATAACCCATCGTTGCTCCATCACCTATCACCGGTTTGGGTAAGGTTTTGAATGTTATTTTTGGTTGATTTAAGTTGTTTTGGATTAAATATTGGGCTATTGTGGATTATTTTTAAGTGAGTAGAAGTTGGATTGTTCGACAGCTTCCCTGGATTCCATTGCCATCGTTACGAGCTGCCAAGTATCACTGTGTGCGCATGGGGTTCATCCCCATCCTAGAAACCTTTTAGAAATATTCCAATCGAACCAAATCTATTTGAACTGATTCGACCCAAAGTGACTCGAGTCAACCCTAACTGGATTAGCCCATTAATCTTGACTAGAACTGTTGACTTTAACCATACCGTTGACTTTCTCCTAACTGTTGATATGCTCATTAACATTGACTTTGACTTTGACCATTGATCGTTGATTTTGAAAAAAAGTCAAAATTTTTGAAAAGTAATATTTTATGTTTATCGATGTCCTAAGTCTGAATCCGAAGTCCGTTTTGCCAAATTCAAACCCGAAGTCCTCTGAATTGACTGTCAAACCCGATTGTGCATATGTAAATTAAGTATTTATTTCAGTGCACCTGATTAAACTGAAGAGGCAATGACTAATTAATGTTATGATATATATTTAAGGTACTTGTGGATATCCTGATTGTTCGACTACTCGAACTGGTTCCTCCTAATCCGATAGTCTACAAGAGCGTGCATACTCCTATAGTTCTATAACCCTATTAAATATTCAGTTTAGTATACTACTCCGATAATAGATTTGTAATGTTATGACCTAGGTTCTCGTACATCAGAAGAGTGTAGTGAAATTAGTGCTCAATAGATCTACTGGATCGATTCTTTTTGCGAGGTGTGTTCCTTGTGTTCCATATATATGTTTTAAGTATATGTTTGAAATACCATGTGCACATGATTGTTTTATCAAATTTGCAATTTGTCTATCTGTTTGACTTAATTTCATATGAATTATCTGATATAAAGTCTGATTTCTGATTTACTAAATTAAGCATGATTATCTTATTCATGTTCTCTAGTTAATGTTGTTATTGATAAATAAATATGTCTAAACTCTGATTTCCTACTACCACTGGTTACTGTCTAAAAATATTTTTTCTCTGGGGAACTCTGGATTTTAGTATGAAGTCTTTACTAGTTTAGGCCAATGCAACATATAAATGTAAAGAGTGACAAAATTCAATGCATGATGATCATTTTATCTATATTCCAACCATGTTACTATATATTAACATGATATAAACTATATATAAAATTTCTTACCAATATACTTGTCATTTATTCCATAAGCTCAACAACTTGTTCACATATTTATCATTTATTAACCAATAATCCATTGCCCAAAGTATAAATGTATGAGGACCTCGGTATAGTAATCAAATATTACACCAGAGTGTTGAGGTCGAGCCGTACCCACCTTATACACCGTAGTGTTTTGTATCGTGTGTCTTCGCTAGACACTCTGAGGTTTTCACTATGTGCCTTCCCTAGAAACTTTAGTGCTACCTAATATATAGCTGCTAGAATCTATGGCATGTCATTAATACCACTGACCCTCAATAACATACTTGGGCATATAGTCTATTTTTATTTGATCCATCCATGACGAAGTATATCAATACCATTTAACCTTTGGGCAGTTCATACCCAAAATAACATTTATGATAAACATCATATGTATTCATGATAACATCATGTGTATTAAATAGTGATCAATGCATTCTATATTCACCTTTAACATATTTAGAATATATCAATTACATGATAAATGCCATAAATATCATAACAATATAATTATGGTAGACTTATCACAAATCCTACCCAATGATGTATAAACATCCATGTATAATATTATGCATGCATTTGCACTCACTTTTAGACTTTATATGCAAGTCAAAATATAAGTCTCACTAATCTTTAACTTGATCATTTGCTTCCAATTTGGTTAAATCCCAAAATTTGTCATAATTTTATATCCTGGCAATTTGCACTACCTTTAAAGAAATATTATTTTGTATTAATATACACCTTTAAAAATTATTTTAAATTATAGCTTGTTTCTTTATCCTTATACTCCTAGTTGGTGGCTTAACATTGAGTATAGTGGTTCAAATCTCAGGCATATGGTGGGTAATTAAGTTGTTTATGAAATGTACCTAAGAAACTACTAAAATAGTATAGCCTATAGAGTTAATGGACCTCTAATATATATAATGGCAATGGCTCTTTTGGTGTATAGCTTACAAGTATGTTCTTTTGGTATAAGCCATTAAGGGTCTCTTTTGTAATGTTAGTTATAAAATAATGTTATAGCATGTTAAGTTCATTAAATTCCTAGACATGCATGTGGTTTACATTAGTAATCGGCCTAATGAATTACAGATTGAAATTATATGAAATTCTTTAGCTAAATTAGAATTCATGGCTTAATCGAATTAATTAATAAGTAAATTGATTAAAATTTGATTAATCTTGTATAAAAATGGCTCTTCAATTGTAATGTATGTTGTATATGTATGTTCAACGTTTAATGATCTTGTACTTGCTTATTAATCTCGGTAATGCTCTCGATCCTTGATTCAGGTTTGGGGGTGTTATATCAAATCAATTGATCTTGTACATATATCAACATCAAAAATGGGAGTCCTTCAGCATTGCTTACAGCGTATGGGAATCATATAATTAGGGGGAATGTTACTCATATTTGTTTTTATATTGAGTATGAAACTTTTATGATAATGTGTATGATTAAAATTATTCTTTTAATATATGAACGATTTTATGAACTTATATCTTTATTTATAAATTTTTTACGATTTGAAAAGGTTTAACAAAAATTTTAATTTTCCCTAGATTTTTATTATGGTTCTCTCTGGTTGTCCTTGTTAAATGATGAAGGTGTTGTTGATGTGTGAAGTTAGTTGTGTATTTAGGAAGCTGTTAGGGGCATATATAGGTTTTTAGTTTTTAGTTGTTATGAGTAGTTATAGGGGTTGTAATCTCTTGTATATAAGCAGTGGTATAGTTCAATAAAAGTCATGCATCTTGGTTTTAAATTTCTTCAATGGAGTTACTTCCTCACATGGTATCAATCGCCATATGATTCTGGAGCTTCTTGCTTTCCTTACTGTGTAACTCAGGGTGTTCTTGTTAGTTCGTCGTGTTGCTCGAGTATAAAAAGGTGATTGCTCAGTGGTTCTGGTATAATATTTCTATTCGAATAACAGATCTTTATGTGATTCTTGCTTATTTTTTACTAAGTGTTGTGATTCTATGTTCACTAACAAGAAGATCAATGTGGTGTTGGATGAAACAACCTTCTTGTTATGGAAACAACAAGTGTTACTTACTGTTCGTAGTCATCGGCTTGAGCGTCTTCTCACCGGTGGTATGCAATCTCCACCGCAGATGAGTATTGATGAAGATGGCAGCCTTGTTCCCAATGAAGCTTATGATGATTTTGTAGCCCAAGACAGTGTGTTAGCATCGTGGTTACTTTCTACCATTAGTCCATATCTTTTATCTCAATTTGTGGGAGCTAAGACAGCTGCATTTATCTGGGCTACAGTGTTGCAATACTTTACAACTAGGTCTTCAACCTCGATGATGAGTTTACACTGTAAACTTCAGTCTCTCAAGAAGGGAGAATATAGTATGTGGGTCTACATTGCCAAGGTTAAAGAAATTTGTGATGCCTTGGCTTCATATAGAAGTTCGATTCCTCTGGTAGTACATATTGCTAGCATTTTGAAGTGATTACCGTGTGAGTATCATTCGTTTATGGTTGTTATTACGTCAAGCAGTGACATGTTTCCCTTAGATAAGGTTTGTATCATGCTTATAGATGCAAAAATGCATATTGATGGGTTTGTTGCTCAAGAAGAAACTGTGATGGCTACGGCTCATCATACTCATGGAGCTGGTTCAGGTGATTACTCTAAACGGTCATATTCGAACTGTGATAGAGATCGTATGAGCACTTCTCGGTCAGGAAGCGGGTCTGGTGGTCGAGTGGGTTGAAGATGTGGTCGGCCGCGTGTTTAGTGTCAACTATGTGGTAAGATCGGGCACTTAGTTGATCATTGTTGGCATCGTTATGATGAAAGGTTTCAGATTGTTAGTAATAATCAATCCAGATATGATGAAGAATCTGCTCAAGCTCACACTGTTGCGTATGATAAGTGTATTTTTATGTGTTCTTCGAAGTGTTCTCGACTTCATGCTTCGAATAGTGTTGATTCATCAGTGGCTGAGCAAGATCAGTGGGTTGTTGACTCCGGTGCTACCCACTATGTCACTCCAGATGTAGATGTTTTAACTCACAGAACTAGTCGCAGTGGTCCAAGTAAGTTGGTTATGGGTGATGGTGCTTCATTACCTGATGATTTTGTTGGTAGTACGGCCATGAAGTCTTCTTCTAGAGTGTTGTTAGTTAATGATTTACTCTATATACCTGGCGTAACCTAAAATTTATTGTCTGTGTCCAAGTTTGCTAGGGACAACAATGTACTATTTGAATTATATGCAAAAGGTTGTTGTGTTTATGATGCAGTTACTGGATAGATGCTTCTCCAAGGATGTATGAAAGAGGGACTTTATGTGTTTCCTAGGTTACTACATCAAGTGTTTGTAAAAATGATTATGTGGATTTTTTTTGGCTGATGATGTTTACAGTCTTAGGCATAGAAGATTAGGGCATGCAACATATGATACAGTTGCCAGTGTATGAAAAACTATTGATGTACAAGTTAATAAAAATGTGAATAAGATTTGTGAAGCTTGTTGCATTGGCAAAAGCCATAAATTGCCTTTCTTTCATTCTAATTTTTGTGTAGGCTGAACCCTTTCAACTTGTGTACACTGATATATGGGGAACAACTCATGTAGCTTCTAATGGATATTACTATTACTTATCATTTGTTGATGCTTATTCAAGACATACTTGGATCTATTTTTGAAAGCACGATCGCAGGTAGTAAATACGTTTAAGTTGTTTCAACAAATAGTTACTACTCAGTTTAGGCTGTCTGTGAAGGTTGTGTAAAGTGACTGGGGTAGAGAATATCGTAGTCTATCATCTGTGCTCTTGAAAGAATGGATTGTACATCGTGTTGTTTGCCCTCATATATCCGAGTAGAATGGTGTGGCTGAAAGGAAACATCAGTACATCATTGAGCTTGCCTTGGTCTTGCTAGCACAGACAGCTATGATTTTGCATTATTGGTATTATGCAGTTGTTACTGCAGTGTTTCTAATCAATAGACTTCTTACTAGGGTCTTGGATGGGCTATCACCTTAAGGGAAGTTATGGGGAAAGAAACTATAATATAAGTTCATGAAGGTTTTTGGGTGCAAATGTTTCCCTCACTTGAGGCTGTATCAACAACACAAACTTTATTTTTATTCTCAGCCATGTACATTTCTAGGTTACAGCCCTCAGCACAAAGGATACATGTGTCTAGCAGCGAGTGGCAAGATATATGTTTCTAGACATGTAATTTTTTATGAGTTTATTTTTCCATTTGTAAGGATTCAGAGTTCGAGTAATACGCCTGTGCCTAATAAACAGAAGTTTGCATAACTTGAGCTTAAAACTGATATGAGGCAATTTTGAACCAACAGGACTTGTGTAGATCAAGGAACATGTTCTAGTTGTATAAATCAGGCTGATTTGACTGAGAGTGTTGCTCCACTGAGTGTAGCAGTGCAACAGGAGGAAGTTAGTGCAAGTAAAGGCAGTGTTGATAGAAATTCTGGTCATATGGGTCAAACCACAGTAGATGTGGGTGAAACTTCTCTAGAAGTTGTAGTCCAACAAGAACAATGCATTTGGTGTGTAGGTGGACGTAAACAATGCATTTCTGCATGGTGATCTACATGAAGAGGTGTTCATGCAACAGCCACCTGGGTTCGAACAAGTAGCTGATGATGGTAGTCCCTTGGTGTGTAGGTTAAAAAAGGCATTGTATGGTTTACGCCAAACTCCTCGAAACTGGCATGAGAAACTAAATAATTGCCTAGTTAAGATTAGGTTTAAAGAATCTTCAGCAGATACGTCATTGTTTGTTCGTTGGGTAGATGGTCAGTGTGTTTACATACTTGTGTATGTTGAAGATATAGTGTTAATTGGAAGCTCCAACATGTAGGTTGAAGAAGTAGTGAGGCTGCTTGGGAGTGAATTTGCCTTGAAAGATCTTTGTGATCTGCATTATTTTCTGGGGATAGAAGTTAAGAGGTGTGGTAGTTCATTAATTCTCATCTAAAAAAAGTTTATCCTATAGCTGTTGATGAAGACAAAAATGAGTACAACCAATTCTGCATCTACGCCCATGCTTGTGTCTTATTTTTCATAAGGTAAAGCCAGGTATGCCTAGTAGATGCGTCTACAAACGTGACATAATACTACTTTCCATTAGAGGACACATGTGAGGGTCCCTACAAATCAGTATATACAAGTTCAAATAGATCATCGTACTTTGTAGTTGATTTTATAAAAGGTAATTTGTGGCTTGTGAGGAAGTAACTCCATTAAAGAAATGTAAAACCAAGAGAAATTGATGAAGACAAAAATGAGTACAACCAATTTTGGATCTACACTCATGCTTGTGTCTACTAAGTTGAGTCAAGGTGTAGGGGTGTTGCTTCAGAATGCCTATGAGTATCGAAGCATTGTAGGTGCGTTGTTATATGCATGTCACACTCGTCCAGACATTGCATTTAGTGTTAATAAGGCAGCACAGTACATGCATACTCCAAGACAAGAACATCTTGTTGCAGTTAAAAGGATTTTGAGGTACTTGGTGGGAACGGTTAATCATGGCTTGGTCATTGCACCTGCAGTGGCAGGGTTTAATGTTGTAGCCTTTGCTTATGTTGATTAGGCTGCAAACACTGATGACCGTAAGTCTATCTCTAGCTATTGTGTGTTTATAGGTGATAATCTAGTGATGTGGAACTCTTGGAAGCAAAAGTCAGTTTCCAGGTAGACTATGAAGGCAGAGTATAGAAGTGTTACAGATGTTACTGCTGAAACAACATGGGTGGATGCTCTTTTGAGTGATTTGGGAGTTACAAGGCAGAAAGTACCAATAGTTTGGTGTGATAACAGTAGTGTTGTGGTCATGACAGCTAATTCTGTCTATCATGCAAAAAGAAAGCATGTAAAGCTTGATGTTCACTTTGTTCGTGAAAAGGTGGCGTTGAAGCAAGTTTTGGTGAACTATGTGCCAGGTAGTCATCAGGTTGTTGATGGTTTCACAAAGTCTCTAGCTTCTGCTCAATTTGAAGTGTTTAAAGCCAGGGTGAATGTGTAGTCTTTTCTCGGGGAGAAAGAAGAAGAAATAGAAAGAATGTTGAATGATAAAGGTGTTGCTGACGTGTAAAGTTAGTTGTGTAGTTAGGAAGCTGTTAGGGGCAGTTATTAGCTGTTAGTTTTTAGATGTTATGAGTAGTTATAGAGGTTGTAATCTATTGTATATAAGCAGTGGTATAGTTCAATAAAAGTCATGCATCTTGGTTTTACATTTCTTCAATGAACATCTTGGATCGGATGGGGTCACACGTATCGGTTTGAGGATGTTACAATAAATGTCAGTCTCTTTATTACCAAAAAATTATTTTTAAGAGTTCGGAAATTGAATACTTTTGGGGAAGAATTAGCATCCCCACGACATCCAAAATTGGTACCTAATTGCTTATACATTGTCGTCATAGTAGAAAATGCATATTCGAATTTATATTTAAAATGTGATCATTTGACTTAGGAAAAATAATCGAGATTCGCGCTTTCGTCATTTAAAAGTCTATCCCATAGATTTTTCAAATAGGACAAATGTTACCTCTTTATTTATGAAAAAAAAAAGTATGCATAATTCGAATGTAAATACATCAGAATATTGTATGAACAAATACTTGAAAATGTATGAACTATTATATATTAAAATTTATATCCATATATTTTTAAGTTGTACCAATCTGTTCGATGAATTTTAGGGAATTGTACTTCAACGACTAAGAAGACTTTTCCATCAATTAATCGATCAAAAGGGTATTACTTTTGAATTATCAAGAGATCATACAAACTTTATTTAAAAAGAATTGAATTTGGTTCAAAGACATATTTCGTTCAAATGGTCATATGGAATCGCACTTAAGTGATCTAGAAGGCTTTTTAGGATCCATTCTTTCGATAAAATACCTTCGAAAATATATCAATATATAATAATTTTAAAATAATATAAGTAATGGCTAAAAATAAATTCAAACAAACAAATATGCCACGAGTCTAAACAACCAAAAGAAAAAAAATCAGGATACTAAATCAAAATAATAGTAACATGAGTGAAGGATTAAAATACAAAATTAGAAAACTAAATTATAAATAAATTGAGGAGCAAAATGAATTGATCAACAAATTACATGCTTTGAATTAAATCTAAACGACATTAAAATAAAACATACATTGCATGAACCAAAATGAACATATGTAAAATTTATTAACAAAAACTACTAAAAATTAAAACAAAGCATACTAAAGGACTATATTGAAATAAAATAAAAAAATAACATAAAAATTGAAAGAATTGAAGAGAAAATGACTAAAATGAAACACATGTATAATTAAGTGCTAAACTTTAAAGCTAAATGTGATTCATAAAATGGTCAAGTAACCAAAAAGATATTTTCCCAATACAGGTAAAATAGTGCGGATCCACTTCCCAAGTCAGATTCAAGCCGCATATTAAGTTTTTCGTTTAGTGAACCAGACAGAACCAGAGGCGTCGTCGAACCACCCTACATGACCCTTGAAGACCATCACTCGGCCTATGTCCTTTAACGGAGACCAAATGTGTGAGAAACTGAGCGAAGAAGGCTCTCATCGGTACCAAGTTTTCTTCAAACCAGTAACTCTTCTTTAAATCTCCCCGTTTTAAAATCTAAACTTGCACTAGTGAAAAGGTGATACTTTGAAATGGAGTTCCTTTTCTTCATGTTATCTCCTTGCTCTCGTTCATTTTCTTTCTTTTTCTAGTTCAAACTCTATTTTTTTACTCTAATTTATTTGATGGTCTCGTTTCTGCTTAGGGGTAGGAATAGGTTAAGTCAGTTTTAAAAGGTCTGAGTTTGGTCTACGTTGAATATTTTAGGCAAGGGCCTGGTCTATAGCTTATTACAGACTTTTATTTTTGACTTTGCCTGACATTTTTAAAAGTTTGGCCTAGTCTGATAGCCTTTTTAAAAATCTGTTTAATTTTTAATCGAAAGTTAATTTAGTCGGATACATATATATTGATATCAAAAAATAATATAAGTATTCTAAACACTAATTTTTGTCTCTCATACCTGTCTGCATAATACCCAAAGTCAACATCATACCTTGTTGTTCCCGACACCTGCGCTAGCACACCATTAAATGCTGCTACCGTCTATAATATGTTCATGTTCTACTTTTGTTGTTATTTTTCTTTGTTTGTAATGGATATATAAATAAAAAACAAATGAAGTAATGGTGGGGAGCCCGCTCGAGAGAGATAATTAGAGGGGGAGAGATTAAAGAGAGAAAGAAATCTGGGAGAAGGGGTTAGTTTAATTTTAGGGTTAATTACTTTCTAGGACCTATAGTTTAGCCAAACATTTTTAGTTTAGTTATTAATTTTAGAATAAATTCCGTATTAAATTACTCTAACTTAAACGCATTTTATAAAGTAGACACTGTTATGACAAGTATATATACATATATATAGATCGGCCTATCATGCTTATAAGACTTTTTAATAGGTATGAGTCTGATCTATTTAATTTAATAAATTTTTAAAAAAGTCCAAACCTAACACTTTTATTAAATAAATCAGATCAGATCAAATTTTATGTACGCCAAATCGTAGACCCCTGTAAATCAGCGTGACCTATTCCCACCCATATTTCTTCTCCTCTTCTTTTCCTATATGGGTTCTATTTTTATAATGCATTTTTTCAATTTATCTTTTGTTTTTTGCTGCCAATGAGATAATCGTACGAGACAGAGAGGGTCTGGCACGCAGGCCTCATAACACCCTTTTTTGTCCATCATTCCTGCACACGGGTGAAACGGAGGATGCGACCACTATGCTTGTGATGTTGTTTGGTGTAGTTGGGACCACCGGTGCGAGGCACGTGCGGAGAGGAGATGAAGAGTCGACGGTGTTGACTCCTTTCCCATGCTAGGGTTTCTCAGCTGTTGGGTCCTACTTGGACCTACTGAACTGGGCTTCAATTTTGGTGTTGGGTTAAATTGTTTTGGGCCTCGATTGGGTCTTCTTATTAAACTCACTGGATTATTTTTTGGGTTTATTTGTTATATATGGACCTGCAATTAAAATAAATAAAGAAACATATTTAATTTCTAGTTAAAACATATATATATATATATATAGTTATAAATTAATAAAATAATTGTCATCCCTTATTTATTTTAATAATTTAGTATAAACCTTACTCGTAAGCAATTTTATTTATTATAGAATATATATTAATATTGTCCCTAATTAACTTAAAAATAATTTAAGTGATTTAACCTAAATTAAAAGTTTGAAATTAAAAAATGATTCTCTCATTAAGGCTCGGATGAAAACAAGTGTTTACAATTGTCTCTCTTTGTTCATTCTTGTGTTAATGAGAATAGGGAAAAGATAAAAAGATAACAAGTTTTTGTTCGTTTCTATCTCCATTTTTAAAATATGGTGTTGTCTCATGATACTAAGAAACTTCTTATTTTATAGGAGATGGAACTTGTATTTCAAAGGAAATATTCTCAAAAGTTCATTTTTCAAGATAAACAATCTCAAGGGAGATGACATCTTCAAGAGAACCTTTATTAAAATTTTATTTTAATGGAAATAATATCAAGAGAGAGAGGGAGACAAATTTCATTTCAAGAGAAACAATCTCAAGTGAGTTAAAATTTTTTGTTCAAGTGAAACGATCTCAATATTTATATTTCAAGGAAAATTGTCTTGAACGAGACAGACGATTTGTTCCTTCACTTGAGGATGTCAAATCTGATGATGATATTGTTCCTTCATGTTGAGGGCGTCTATTCTAATGACGACATTGTTCCTTCATGTTGAGGACGTCAAGTCATACTTTGATAATTTACTTCTTTTCTTGTGGAAATCAAATTTGAAGACAACATTGTTCATTCGTTTTGAAGAGATCTAGTTTTCTTTAGATAACTTGTTGTTGAATATGGTAGTGCTCCTTAATGTTGAGGAAATCTAGTTGCCTTTAATATTTTTTTCTTGAAAGATTTATAAAAATTATGCATCTATGAATGTAATTATTTTGAATGTTTTCACGAATGTGAGGATGGAATTTATATGATGACAATATTTTTTTATAAAAGGTAATTTTTGTATTTGTTCTCATTAGAGGAGAAAATGATATTAATAAAGAAAAATTGGATGATTTCCTCATTAGAGAAGAAAATGGTCTTTAAGAAATATGAAACTATGATTTTCAAAGAAACAATCCTAAACAGACAAAAGGTAGGTTTTTAGAGAAACAATATTAAGGTTTCTAGGGAAATAATCTTGAGAAAGACTAGATAGAGGTTCCTAGAAGAAAGGTCTTAAAAAGACGAAACTAGTTTCTCAAAAGAGATTATAAAGACATCCACGTGAGAGGGGAAATAATTTTTTCTGTTTCATGTGATGATGGATGTTTGATGCAAATATATAAATTCATGTGACATGTATGTTTATGTTGATGCATATTTTCTTAATCAATGACAATGAAAGAGGCACAAGCAGTCTTTATTCTCTTTTACATTCGACCATCTTCATTCTTTTTTACACTCGAGTGTACCCTTGTAATTCTTGACTCGTGACAATCTTTTCTTCTTTCCCTAACAAAATTAACAAAATTTCCCCCCTAAAATTTCGTCTTTCCTTGCCCAATTTATGATCCCGAGCTTCTATGTTTGATACATATGCCAATTTCCAACATCTATTCTTCAGAAAGATTATAGTATTTGAAAAATATTTTCCTTCATCTTTCATTTTAAAAATGTGAAAAAGTTTAATGAAAAAAAATAGTTCCCATTGCATTATGCTCATATTTGAAGCAAATTTCAAAACATGAGTTCATTGAATATCAAACAAATTAATTACTTTTATCAATAAAAAATTATAGCTCTTTGAAAAGTTTCGAGACTAACTGAAATTTTGAAGTATGAGTTAATTTGGGAAGGTAAGGTGTTTCAAGTTAGCTTTTTTGGTCAAGATCTAGTACTTTTGATTCTATGGTGTTCATTGATTTGATGCAGTAGTCTTTACATTCATCTTATGGAATAGCCCACCCGTTTCAAACTTTCATGAGCTTTTTTGGGGATGCCTGATGCTTTATCAAGAGTTTTGTAAGATCACTTTTTATGCAACAGTTCAAAAAAAAATATTCGAGCCACTTTTTCATGTTTTCAATTTGAATCATCCTTTAGTTTCAAGACGTCGTTCGAAGTTTTCATCTTGAACCCCCTTTGTTATTTTCCCACATTTTTGTATTATGAAATAAAGATTTTAAAATAAAAGATTAACCCTGAGAGGCGGAGTGAAATCTGAAGATAGTCTCTGCCACTTAGAAATTCATGTATGATTAGAAAGGACTTTTAATGCACGCAATGTAAGTCATGGCTCACGATTGTAAAAGAAATGGATAAATAGGCCCAAAGAAGTGTTTAAGGGTGATCAAACCAAGGATCAATTTATTCTAATGCTTTAATTCCCGGTTTGCTCAATTTGAATATGCTTTCGCATGCCTTTTATTTTTCTATTTTTTGGATCCCTCTAGATTGCTTATTTTTTGGTTTTAACCTTAGAGTTCATCTCTTTTCTCTATACCTTGGGTATTCATGATTTTCTCATTGAATTTACATCTTTGAACCAGTTGTACTTAATCAATCTTGTGATTTGGGAGTCCAATGAGCCCTTTAATATGAGGGATTCCTATCATGTGTTTTTCTCTTTTTTTTCTTTTTTTTCTTGTTGCTTCTAGCATGCCTAATTTGTTTAGACCTATATTCATAAACTTGATCCAGGATACCCCAATTTTGCTTCATATACAGGATGATTCCCATGAAAGTAGTGCTCTACATCTTTGAGATTTATTATGGAGAAAGAAAATTGGCTTTGTGGCTAAAAAGATAAGGGTGTGACTTTATTACCTTAGAGAAAAGTAATGTCAAGATATGATTTTTAGTATTGACCATGAATTATTTTGGATAACAAATTGAGGGATTAAATTTTGGCTTTGACTGAGATACAAAATGTCTAATCTTGTCACACGTCAAAGGTTTATAAGCTCAATCCTAAAAAGAGCTTTTAATTCACTTGATATTAAAATATCTATAAGATTAAAACTTGTTTCATTTCTCATAATCTTAAGAGGTACATTTCATTTATAAGTTCAAACATCAAACATTTTTATAGATATTTAAGTAAATAAAGAAAAAAGAACAAAAACAAGTACTTGAATCAATCAAATTTTAGACCTTGCATTTCAATGTCCCACAGTTCGCAATAGTTTACCCTGAGCTTCCTAGTGTTAGATACATATCGCGTTAACATCATAGCCTTCAGGAAACAGGGGTTCTTTTGGCTTGGATTGATATGGAGTCACAAGGTTCTTCTCAACAAGTACTGGAACCAATTCCTTATATGTAATTGGAATTGAATTAATGAAAGTCTTTTCTAGGATCACCTTCTGAGGTTTGGTCCCATGACTAGTTGAATAGGATCCCACCATATTGATTTAAACTCATTTCTCAGTGTTAGTACCACTAGTGCACCTTATCTTGTTGTTCTTCACAGCTCTTTAATCATTTCTCCACAGATGAAGATGTTAGAGAAATTCTTAGTTTGACCCCTAACATGTTAATAAATGGATATTTTAGTGTATCGATGAATATATTGATGAAATAGTGGATCAACTATCTTGAAAATAGTGGACCAATATTTTATCATTATTGGTGTATCCAATCATCCTTTGAATAAACATCGTGAGATGGAAGATAGGGCAACTAGTTTCATTTTATTTTTCAAAATCAGACATTTTGAATTTGGGCTAGAGCACCAAGTCAGAAACCAAGACTCGCTTGCATCCATTTCTTCATGAGAGTTTTGTCCTCTCATTCCTTTGAATGTTTCTCTTCACCAATCCTTTAAGTTATCAAGGATCTCATTCTTAGCTCCTTCCAATTTATCAAAACTAAGCATGTTGTAATCGATAGATTTATTTTCAAGATTAGCCACAGTTGTTTGATTCTGAGTAGCAGATAAGTCTGCTTAGTTTGCCGATAAGCTTCTTGGGTGAAATGATTAGTTATGGAGTAGCATGTACCATCACACACCTAGGGTTTCCACAGCTAAGGTTGTCTGCTCCTTTCCTTTTACTTGGTTGAGCCTAGACAATTTTGTTACGAATTGGTTTACCATACTAGCTTGGTTTTGCATGAAACGAAGAACAATTTTCTTTTATGTTTACTCCATCTTGGCTTCCCAATCTATTTGTATTCTTTACAAATTCTCTTATAGTTATTTCTTTAGTTGTTCAAATCTTGTTTCCATTATTGCGTGAATGAAGTTGTGCAATTAGAATCATTGCGATTCATCCATGAATTAACTCTATGTTTTTATGATTAATGCATGTAAATGGCTTACATACATGTAATACAAAATCAAAGATGCAAATGTGGATGCAAAAGGTGTTGATCCCGAATATAAGTATGATAGAACAAGTTCCATTAGAGACAAAAGTTTTCGCTATTACAAGATAATCCATTTTTCATATACATGCTTTTGCTTGGACGTTAGGTCTAATATAGGTCGATGATTTATCTCAGGGCTTCATCCTCGAAAACTATACCCCTCAAGTGTTTTATGACCTCTTGGGCTTACATAGAGGCTCTATTCAAAATACGAACTTTATCTTGGATCATGCCCCTACGACGCCAAAGTTGTGTTTCATGCCTTGATTATTAAAGGTGGAATAGTCATAGGTAAGATTCTATAATTGCAGTGTTGCTCAGATCAATGGGTCACCTTTTAAATCTTGGATGTCGCTTTATAAGTTAACTCTTATGCATGATCCTCAAGTGAGCTACCTCCTCGTTCTCTTTGAGTTTCCCTTAAACATAAATGCATGATTTTGTATGCGGCTACTTGATTGAGAACTTTTACTCTATTTATGAAAATTTTCCAATTAAACAGTCAATTGTGGATCAATGCCTTTATGTTATGTCATGGTGATATAATTCAAAAAGGAGAGAAATGACACAAAAATGAGAATAAATGAGTCAGTGCATATGATAACTACCTAAACATGCTTTTATTAAATAGAAATCCTACCCAACATGCTTTATTTTGAGAAGTAATCTTAACTGCATAGTATCTAGTTCACATGTTTTCATTCAAAAAGAAATTTATTCTATGAATTTAAAGTAAAGTGCGAAGGTTTAGAGTGTTCCTCATTCTTTTACACTTATTAGGGTGACTACTAATGGATGAAGTTTCGACATGGCTCATTATATGTAGGGTTTCGTTTCTAAAGAATTAGGTACCCAAATTGTTATTGTCGGTGTCCCTTGGGCTGTCAGACCCTCGATCTTTCTCCATTATGGGATCGTATGGATTGAGTTCAATTCGAAAGGATGCATTTCCTTATACCCATACGAGAAATAAATTCACACGAGAGCAAAATATTCACCCCTACTTGCTAAGTCCCTGTGGAGTTGCCAAGCTTTCGTAACATTTTTCCTTCGGGTTCCTTTTTAAAAGAAATCCTTAATTTATGACTTATTCTGAATTGATATGGAGTCACCATCGACATTTGGGTTAGGTAGTTTGAACAACTAAAAATATATTTTTAATAAATTTTTAGAAAAATATCTTTTAAAAAAGACAAATATCGGTATGTTTATTACCAAAAACGCATTTATAGGAGTTTGAGAATCGATTACATGTGAGGAAGGATTAACATCCCATAACGTCGAAAACTAGTAACTAATTGCTTATATGTTTTCATAGTAGTGGAAATTATAGATTCAAATCTATATTTAAAATGTGATCATTTTACCTTAAAAAAAACATTCGAGATTCACGCTTACGTCGTTTAGAAGTCCATCTCATATATTTTTCAAATAAGACAAATGTTGCCTCATTATTTATGAAAACAAAAGTATGCATAATTCAAATGTAAATACATCAGAATATTGTATGAACAAATAATTGAAAATGCATGAACTATTACACATTAAAATTTAAAACCATTTATTTTGAAGTTAAAAACCATTTATAAGACTTTTCCATCAATTAATCGATCAAAAGGGTATTACTTTTGAATTATCAAGAGATTATACAAACTTTATTGGGAAAAATTGAATTTGATTCGAAGTACATATTTCTTTAGAATGGTCCTATAGAATCGCACTTCAGTGATCTAGAAGGCTTTTCAAGATCCATTCTTTTGATAAAATGTCTTCGAAAATATATTAATATATAATATTTTAAACTTACATAAGTAACGGCTGAAAATAAATTGAGACAAACAAATATGCCAAAGTCAAAATAACCAAAATAAAAAAAAATTCAGGAGACTTAATTAAAATAACAGTAACATGAGAAAAGGATTAAAATAAAATTAATACAAAATTAGAAAGCTAAACTATAAATAAATTGTGGTGCAAAATGAAATGATCCACAAATTACATGCTTTAAATTAAAATATAAACGAAACCAAAATGAAACATACATTTCATGAGCCAAAATGAACATATGTAAAATTTACAAACAAAAACTACTGGAAATTAAAACAAAGCATACTGAAGGACTATATTGAAATAAAATAAAAATCTAACATAACAATTGAAATAATTGAAGAAAAAAATAACATACGATTCATAAAATTGTCAAGTGACCAAAGAAGATATTTGCGCAATACATGGAAAATAGTGTGAATCCACTCCCCAAGTCAAATCCAAGTCGCATATTAAGTTAAATATTAAAAACGAAAGAAGCTAATTTTCTCTTTCATCTCGTTGCCGCTAAACATAGAGAAGCAAAAAGACTTCTCTCTAGAAACTCTCTTCAATTAGTGAACCAGAGAGCACCCGTGGCATCGGTAGACATCCCAGATGACCCCCGAAAAGCACTACTTAACCTGGGTTCTTCAAGGGAGACCAGGTGTACGAGAAATTGAGCGACGGAGGCTCTCCTCAGCATCGGGTTTCCTTCGAACCTCTAACTCTTCTCTAAACCCCTTTTCTTAAACATGAACTTGCACTAGAGAAAAGGTGATACCTTTGAAATGGAGTTCCTTTTCTTCTAGTTATCTTCTTGCTCTCGTTCCTTTTTTCTCGTTTTTCTAGTTAGAAACTCTTTTTTTTGCCCTGATTTTTTTTATGGTCTCGTTTCTGCTCCCCTCTTTTTTCTATTGGGTTATTCTATTTTTATAAGGCCTTTTTCCTTTGTTATTATGTTTTGGGTAGTTAATCATTAAATTATGGTAAAAAAATGATTTTAATTATGTATGTTTTAATTTGATCCATAGATCATATAACTTTTTAAATAGTTTAATCAAACTATTTTTCGTTAAATTTTAATAGAGATAATAATGTGTATATTAATAAAAATAATATAATTGTATATTTAATCTTCAATACTGATATATTTTATAAATTTAATTTTAACTTTAATTTAGTTTAAAATTATTAGCTATTCAATCCAAAGATACTATGTTAATATATTATTATGATTTATTTTCAAGTGATATGTGTCACCATATGATTATAGAATTATTATTTTTAATTAATTTTAATATTTTAATTTGATAACTTTATTTATGAATCAAGTGGTGACACGTGCTAAAACTTGTATTAAAAAAATTGTAGAAATAATTTTGTTAGGAGGATTCAAACAGGGACTATCAACATGCAAGGCTTAACCACTAGGCTAATCACTCCATATGACAATGTATTGCAAACTCAATTATATATTTAGTTTTATATTATTTCATACATCTATATATATATATTAAATTATTGAAACAAATTTAATAAATGAATTATATCTTTCACACGCATTTATATATAATTATAAGTAATACAAATTTATAAATAAAAATAAGTTTAATATTTTTATATTTTTAAATTAAATTATTTTTTGCTTTCACAATTATTTTTAAATTATTATAAATATAAAGCAAATGAGAATTATTATTTTTTTAAATTGAAAACAAATAGTTAAGATCCATATTATAATTTTATTTTATGTTTTAAGTTGTTTTCGTGACTTTAGATTCTCTAATAATTTTTTAATATAATTTATTTTTTTAATATAATTTATTTTTTTAATATAATTCATATATAATTATTTAAAAATAATTATGAAGAAATTAATCAAATTTAAAAATATAAAAATATTAAACTCGTTTTTATTTATAAATCTTGTATTACCTATAATTATATATATATGTCTATGAAAAATATAATTTACTTATTAAATTTGTTTTAACAATTTAATATATATGTGTATGTGTGAAATAATAGAAAACACAATACATATATAACAGTTTGTAAAACTATAAGATATAAAGTAGTTAGCCTAGTGGTTAAGCCTTGCTTAGGGACATTGATGGTTCTTAGTTCAAATCCTCCTAATAGCACCATTTTCTCAATTTCTTTTCCTTTACATATGTGGCAACTCCGGATTGGAGGGTTAATTATTTTAAATTAAATTGGAATTAAGACTAAATTTATAGAATATGTAAGTATTGAGGAACAAATATATAATTATGTCATTTTTATTAACGGACACGTCATCATCAGTTAAAAATTAACAAATGGTGGTTTGATTGAACAATTTAAAAAATTTGATAGTCTCTTTGATTAAATTGTCATCTCTTATTTATTTTAATAATTTAATATACTTCATGATTAGTTTAATCTAACTAGTAACCAATTTTATTTATTATAAAATATTTATTAATATTAATCCTAATTAACTTAAAAACAATTAAAGTGATTTAACCTAAATCAAAAGCTTGAAATTTAAAAAAATGATTATCTCGAATAAGACCCAAACAAAAATAAGTGTATAAAAGACTATTACAAATCAATAATTTATTATATATGATATCAACTTATTCAAGCATGGCTTTACGTTTCTACTCTCGATCAATCAAGTGACCTAATATATTATTCTTATTATGTATGAGGGATAAATCATTTATTGATAAAGCATATCTGACTACATAAAATTGTGGTATGTCCAATATCAGTCTTTATGGTGTAACCAATTACTACACACATTTAAATGTATCAAAATATGTGACAATAAATGTTGACATAATGACTACCTCAAGTTATAAGATCATATATGAAGTTATCCCATGAGCAATACTGTGAATAAATAGCCTCAAATGTTGTTCTCTAACACATACTGATGTATTGATTTCTTATATCTCTATGTTAGTGGTAACACTTTGTCATTTATCAACCATATATTAACCTCAAATGTATTATTATTGTCCATGCCTGCAATAATATTTGGCCAAGGACTTTTTAAGAATAATTATATCATCATATGGACTTTTATTATTCCATAATTTATTTAAATACACAAAAAATATGATTGAAAATAATAATGGTAATGACTTATTTAATAAACATGATAAAATAAATATTTCATTACAACCATCTCATGATTGGTCTTTGTGCATATTCTAACAAAAAAGACACTTAACTGGTCTTTGGGTATTCGGGTGGATCCGAGTAAAGAGGAGATTATCATTGCAGCTCCTCTAACGAGGCTATTAAGGAATGACGTTTCATTTGTCTGGTCCAAACCTTAATATTATAGTTTTGAGAAACAGAAGACTGTTATGACTGAAGCCCCAATATTGATTGAGCCTGGATTTTTCATTTTATAGTGATGTTTCTCACTCTAGACTAGGATGTGTTCTGATGCAGGATTGGGAGGTTGTAGCTTATGCATCTCATCAGTTAAAGCCACATGAGCGTAACTGTAACCCCCTCAGACCGATGCAGTTAACTTGATCCGATATGGAGTGTCACATTAGGGCCACCGGAGCGACCCACTATAAAAATAGCAGAAAATTTAAAACTTTTCTTAAAACTTGTAAACTCATAAAATCATTTATGAGTACAAAATAAAAGTTATCAATATTCGAAATAAAATAGATTTTCAGACTCGTATATAAAACAAAATACAATTACATGCCCCCTAATCACATGTACCATACTCTATAAACAATGCCGAAAGAACTTCCTTACTGAAGTCGATAGATGCACTGGTACAATTCTTTTAGCCTGAAAAGATGAGTAACAGAGTGAGGTTTGGAAAGCTCAGTAATACAGAACTACCAGATGATGCTGAAGAACGTGCAGATATAGATAAACATATATTTTCTTATTGGTTTCGAACACCTATGGATTTTCATGCAGAGCGGAGATCCTACTGATATTTCAGATGGTAACGGACAATGAGCTTTCAGTTCAGATAAATACTTCGGATGAATAAGTTCAAAAGATCAAAATAGGTTTTCTAGTGTGTTCCCGTAAAACCAGTAAAAAGATACAGATCTTTTAAAACATATATATATATACCCCCATCCTTTCACAATCTGTTTGTGTAGGTTCCCCAGAACCATACACCCAACCCACACAACCTGTAAGGCCCTGAGAACAATGCCGAGTAACCTGCATAAATACTTCCTTCAACAATACCCCCAATTAAAACATTTTCCGTCCATAAACGGAGATATCATAAATCAAAACAGAATTCAGAACATATATCAGAACAGAATCCATATCAGAAATCATAACAAAATTCAGGTCATGTATCAGAACAAAATTCAAGTCGGAAATCAGATAAAAATTTTATATGATTAGGGAACACACCAAAGTTTACAGATATTATTCAGAGGTACTGGATAATCTTAGCAGGCAGAGAAACACGGATATTCAGTATACCGATAAAATGTCATAATTTAGAATCACTATTGGAAAAGTTCAATAACTGACGGAATCATTAGTTATTCAGAATGAGACTTGAGCTGATAAGGAAGAATTGAAGGTTCAGGACATTTACAATCTGTGTCGATTGATCGGATTATCGAACAACTCTTAGATGAATAGTTCCCAGAACTAATACTTATCGACTGGTCAATTCATTATCCTTCCAGGGTATTTACACTTTAATACCAAAAATTCTTATCAATAGATCATCTTTGGAATCATCACTGAATAGCTCTTCTAATGTCTTTATTTCATTTTCACGCTATCCATATATCATGAAATGCTGACGTGCTTGATTTGTAGTTTATGATCCATAAGAACATTACATCATGTATGTTCATTAACGTTTCCAGACTCATCCAAATCAATTACTTAATCCATAGTCCTTGAGGTTACTTAATTCATTTATTAGTCAAGTCCATTCCAGTTACTTCTAAGTTCTCCAGGGTAATCCAAACGTTTCTGAATTTCAGATACATATTGTACTTCTGTTCAATTCAATTTGGTCTTTGTGGTTGATTTGTCTAACGAATATCCATTTCTTATTACCGAATGCGATCTAGAGTTGAGCTGAGCTGAGTACTTTCAAAATTATCATCGAACCACACTTGAGAAGACGAACACACCTTCAACTGATACCTATATCGTTCAGGTACTGACATCTCATTACGGTTGATCAATTCACTTAAGTTATTCCATAAATTCTAAAGGTAGTCCAACACCTATGCTTATTTGGATTCCTTAATTAATCCAAGACATTTACTTAATATAGGTCATAAGGGTATTTTGGTAATTTTGATGTTAAGTTTTATTCCATTCATTTCAGAGCTCGAGGATATTCAATTATTCCTAAGCTTGGTGATATTCTTCAGTCATTTCCATTACAGGGGTATTTTGGTCATTTTATAGATTTACGGTATTTCAATCTTTTCCTTCCATTCGGTCTTATTATTTAATTCCAATTTATCATCTATTTCAGTGTCTTCAAACAATTTTGAGATAAATTGGTCTTTAGGTATTTACTCATAACCCGAATATTTTCGGGTCAAGTGCCTTTTCATATTTTTACCAACTGAATATCAGGAAATTTTCTACACTAAGTCAGGATCTTTACAATCAAATCCGTATTTGATCGAGTTAAGTACAAATCTTCAAAGTACTTTCTCATTCAGGGTCAACTCGAACTATTTTACCTCTCAAGGGCATTTTCGTAATTTCTTAACCAGATAATTTTGATATTACCTCTTAACGAAAATAATTATAATTTAAAGATCCTATGGTCAATTACTTTCCCGAACATTCTCTGATCTTGAAATTATTCCTTAACAAACTTCTAGCCTCTTGCGTAGACCCTTTTTGGCGTTAAAAACCAGTTATCAAAATTTTTTAAACAAAACTATCATTTCTTATGCACATCTATAATTCTATCGGATCAATATATCTTTTCAGAGTTATTAACCAACTTTCAGGGATAATTCTTGTCATCCTACAATATAAGGGTATTTTCGTAATTTTACCCTACCAGAGTATTCTCATAATTTCCCATTCAAGTACCTTTAACATTTAACCTTGGATGATATAAAATATAAGTTACAAATCCATGGCTGATTTCTTTATCACTAATCACAAACTTGTAATTTAATTCTAACAATTCCTCAATCTCTTCTATTAGACATTCGATCTTTATTTAGTTACAGAATTTCTACCACATTCATATCGAGTGTATAAATTATTCAACTCCACAAAAGTGATCAACATTATCCTATTCATGCATTTACCAATATCAATATGTTCCATGAAGCATAAAGAGGTAGTAAAATATTACCTCGATTTTCGTGCAATACTGATCGACTATTAAATTCCATTCGAATACCATCGATATTGAAATCATCTTCCAATATTTCCTCGGATCCATATCAACAAAAATTATATCAGAAACGAAGCTTAATTAAGATAAACGGATCGAGTCGGATGATAAATCAGTTAAAACCAACTTACCAGTTTCGAATTTGGAAAAACAGACTTCAGATTCAGGACGTTGAAAGCATAAAATATGACTTTTCGAAAATTTGGAATTTTCGGTCAAAATCAAAGTCAACGGGTTTGACTGGCAATTAAGAGGCATTCGGGTCTGAATTTAAAAAAACGGACTGCGGAATCGGATTTGGAATGTCCAAAAATGTCAGGATAGGTATACTCGGTCAAAGTCAAAGGTCGTTTAATGCCCGGTCAAAGCCCGTCAAAGTTTTGGTCAACTTTGGTCAACACCGATCAAGGGTAAACGGTCAACGGGTCGGGTCGGGTCAACTGGTCGAGTCGGGTAAACGGGTCAGGTCGGGTTGGAACCGGTCAAACCGGTTAAAACAGTTCCAAAACCGGTCATTTTTCCCTTCCCCACGCGTAGTGGCAGCGCGTGGGATGTCTTTCAGCAGCCTACAAATCGCGAAAAAATTTCTAAAAATTATTTTGAGTGATTTCGAGGTACTTATAAAGCTCGATTCAAATTTTTGAACGACGGAGAGCTCGATTTCAACAAATCAGAAACTTTGACCGCTTTACCTCCTCATGCGCTGCTGTCGTTGGAGACCAAGGATGACACCGGTAGACTCGAAACGACACATGGAACACGATGGTGCGGGAGGTGTCATAAACGGATCATCGGATCATCGTGAATCGACGAAAAACTAATTGAAATCGAGTTATTACCGACGATACTTCCGACTGAAATTAATGACGAACGACGACGATGCACAACGAAATGTTTGAGGGGTTTTATTCCTCGTTTGACAACGAACACGATGGTGGTTTCGGTTCATCGATCAGAGGTCGAACGGCGAGTAGATCGGAGTTGAGAGAAGGGTTGTTGGAGAGGGAAAACTAGGAAAATATTCTGCTGAACATACGGGGGGAGAGATTTATAATTCTCTCCAAAATAAAAATGGTTAAATTATGAGTTTAGTCACTGAACTTCCTGCACTTCTTAAAATGGTCTGCCAACTTTAAAATTTTACAATTTAATCCACCGTTTCTTCCAAAAATACCAATTAAATTTACCACTTTATAATTTCTTAAATTTAGCCCATAAATTGGGGTGTTACAGCAACTACCCCACCCGCGATATGAAATTAGTTATTATGGGTTTTGCTCGAAAGATCTGGAGAAACTATCTCTATGGAGACAAATGTTATATCTTTACATAAGAGTTTGAAGTATACACTTACTCAGAATGAGCTAAATCTGAGGCTGTGTCGCTGGTTCGAGCTTCTGAAGGACTATGATTGTGAGATCGAGTATTATCCGGGCAAGGCCAATGTGGTGGCTGATGCCTTAAGCTGTAAGGCAGAATCTGATTTGAGGATCTTGTTTCCTAGGTTGAGCTTGTATGATATGGCAGTTTGTTGACAAAGTTGTATGTTAAGCTAACCTTAGCTCTTGGATAGGTCTTTGTTTTCCAATATTGAGCAGGTCCAGTAGGTATCGATTTCGGATTATATTTTGATCAGGATGGTATTATGTGTTTCCATAGTCGTTACTGTATTCCTAAAGATAGTGAGTTGAGACAAACTATTCTTCAGGAGGCCTATGGTATTCCATATGCTATGCATCCTCGTGCGGGTAAGATGTACAAGAATCTCAAGGAGCGTTATTATTGGGTTGGTATGACAAGGATATTTTCAATTATGTTGTAAGGTATCTGATTTGTCAGCAGGTCAAGGTATAGCCTCAATACTTGTCTAGTCTTTTGTAATCTATTATGATTCCATAGTGGAAATGGGAGTGCATTACAATGGATTTTGAGACTAGGTTACCTCTGACTCCTTCTAAAAAGGATTATGTCTAAGTGATGGTTGATCAACTCGCCTAGTCAACTCACTTTATTCTGGTGCGAGTTAATTATTCTTTGGAGAACTGGCTAGGTTGTATATCTTTGAGATCATTTGACTTTATGGTGTTCAGTTGTCTATCATTTCTGATTGAGATTCGAGATTCACTTCTAGATTCTAGAAGGTTTTGCACGAGGCTCTGGGTACTCGTCTAAATTTTAGTACAACTTCCCACCCGTAGACTGATGGTCAGTCCAAGAGAGTGATACAAGTTCTAGAGGATATGCTACATGGTTGTGTGACTAACTTCCGTGGTAGTTGGGAGGAGTTTTTTGCTCACAATAACAACTATCAGAATAACATCTGCATGTCACCGTATGAGGCTCTATATGAACGTAAATGTCATAATCCTATCTGTTGGACTGAGTTGTGTGATAGGAGGATTTTGGGACTCGAGCTGGTTCAAGAGACTGAGAATATTATCAGACTGATCCATGATTGCCTGAGAAAAACATTTGATAGAAAAAAATCTTATGTTGATCAAAGGATGAAGGATACCGAGTTTAAGGTTAGGGATCAATTTTTTTTTCTTCTGAAAGTATCCCCGTGGAAGAAAGTGCTGAGATTTGGACGTAAATGTGTCCAAGATTTATTAGATCGTATCGTATTCTGAAGATAGTCAGACCTGTGGTTTATTAGCTTGAGTTGCCTCCCTAGCTTAGTCGTATTCACGATGTTTTCCATATTTCTATGTTGAGGCAATACCATTTCGATCTGAGTCACACCATTCAGGTTGATGAGATGAATTTGAGGCCTGGTTTGTTTTATGGGGAGAAAACTATTCAGATTTTAGACCAAGACGAGAGAGTTCTTCGGAAAAGATAAATTCTGATGGTTAAGGTTCAGTAGAGCAACCACAGTCCTGCAAAAGCTACTTGGAAGACATTAGAGTTGATGAAAGATTAATTTTCACATCTGTTCAAACTAGATAAATTTCGATGATACACTTTCTTTCAAAGGGGAGTTGTCACAACCTAATTTAGGGGATAAATTTTTTCCTAAAGTTATTTTTGTATTAAATTTGAATTCTAGTTAAATTAGAGAACTAAAATAATTTTTTAGTTAATTTCATATTCAAATCAAGAAACCCCAAAAGCCCAATAACCAATGGCATGATTTTTCTATTTTCCTTAAATTTTAGTTTAAAATCCCAAAAGTCTATAACACTCTTCTTTTAAAAACCCCAAACCTTTCTTTTTCTCTATCTTCCTATTTTTAATCTTCTGCTTTAAGGAAACTTTAATATTCCATTTTGCCACCAATCGTAGTTCCATTTGCTACAACGCCCATGCCATTGTGATTCTTACATCATCTTGACTACACCGATACCCATTTTGTAGCCTCTGTTGTTGGCGTGTGGAGGGGTAAGCATTAAAAAGTTTTTGGTGAGTCGTTATCAAGCTCTCTGCTATTCAACAATGTGAACCGAGTTTGGTAAGTGTCTTAAGACCCTTTAAATTAATTTTTAGAAAATTTTTGTAACTTTTTTGACGACCAAAACTACCGTATGTGCCGCCACCGTGCTTGGGGTTTGTTCAATGCCTGGCAAATCTTTTTGAATCGAGTTGACCTGACCCGCTGATCCATCCGACTCATTGACCTATTCGATCCGCTAACTCGTCTGACCATCTAACCTAAAATCTGAACCAACCTATTACTAAACGTTTAAACCGAATTGAACTGGCCCAACTAAATCAAACCAAACTGATCTAGCCAAACTGAAGCCAAGCCGACCGTTAACCGTTGACAATTTACCATCGTTGACCATTGACCATTAACCAATGTCAGTGACCAGCGTTGACTTTTTTTTGAAAATCTCCCTCTTAACATTTTTCAACGTTTTGAGTCCGATTTTGAGGTATGTTTAGTCAAATTCTAATCCAAACCCCAAATCAAACCTGTTAAATCGAAAATGCTTAGTATTCTTAGCATTTTTACTTATTTATTTGGGATTTAATTATAGAATTAATCTAAAATTATATTTTCATAAAGGTACTCATGATTCCCTTGATCGATGGTCGACTAGATCTGGTGCTTCCCGTTTGGTAAATCAACTCTGTAACACCCATCTCCCGTATACCTTTCTGTACATGAGATACAAATGTCACAACAATTTTAAAAGCAATTTCTCATTTGAAAACTCAAAAAATTTTGTTTCTTTTTTTAAACATTTTAATTTACTAATAATAAAACATGCATAACAAAAATAGATAAACAAAACGATATGTACAAATACTTAACTGTTTTACATCATATTAAATACAATGCTTTTCAGAGCGATTTTACTAAATCTATTACATGCCAACTAAAATACATTAAAAGTAGACATAAATGTTATACTGTTACTAACGAGGCGACACTTGCTTTGATGTCCGATGATCTCCTTACTTAGTTTGTATTAAAACCTACGCGAGAAATAAACACACGTTAAGTATTACTTAGTGAAGCAAAACTAATCGTACAATGAAATCATTATATCATTATTTCATATCGATCAAATACCAATTCATTATTTTCAAGTTATTATCATTTCTTTGCAATGTACCCGTAGTGCACATATGATCATTCATAGACATATTATGAATTTCGTGGTTTGTACACATAGTGCCGAAATAGTTATTCATCAACATATGATGAATTCCTTGAATTGCACACTTAGTACCGAAACAGTTATTCATCAACATATGATGAATTCCGTGAATTGCACACTTAGTGCCGAAACGATTATTCATCAACATATGATGAATTCCGTGAATTGCACACTTAGTGTCGAAACGATTATTCATCAACATATGATGAATTCCGTGAATTGTACACTTAGTGCCGAAATGGTTATTCATCAACATATGATGAATTCCATGAATTGCACACTTAGTGCCAAATAGTTATTCATCAACATATGATGAATTCCATGAATTGTACACTTAGTGCCTCTTTGGTAATTACCACACACATATATTAAGCAAACATATATCTATAACTAGTATAACATATAGTTACACAATTAAATGCACTCACCTGGATTGCCTCGCTATTGTATACAAACGCAAAGCTGATTACTCAGGTACTTTGCCTTTGCCTGCTTGACTCGAGAGCTTGATTTCAATATACTCAAACATCCATTAAAGATATATACAATATCAATTGTTAGTATATTTCCTAACAATTATACTTAAAAATACTCAAGAGTACATATTATTAAATTTTCCATAACAATATCAGCCTATCTTAAAGTTTCTGGATCCATAGTATCGATACCCATACCATGGTATCGATACTGCTATACTATGGTACCGATACTCTATTAAGTATCGATACCATTTTTGCATTCTGTTAACAATGATATTGATATCTTCCTCATAGTATCAATACTGCTTGCATCAATATCGATACTTATCAGCTGATTCCTTAATTTTAAGCCTATAGTATCGATATTGTTCTATCAGTACCGATACCCTTACCCAGATTTTCATTTTTTCAGCCCGATTATTACCCAAATTTGGTCAAAGTTTCTTATGTTTACACCCACAATACTATTAAACTCTCCCTTACTTATCCCTATTAACTTTCCTTTATTTAGATTCTTAAAACATCTAAAATCTCCCAAAAACATTCAAATATAAGAATCACACCACTTTTTCTAACTTGATTTTAAACCCATGCAATGCTTCTAATCTTTTATTTACATATTTGACAAGTCAAATATACTAACAAACATCATTAAAAACTCATATTCTAACATAACACTCAAAAACCCATTTTCTTCAATCTTAAATATCTCATCCATCTCTTAGTTTTGATCCCATTTAATCATTCCTTAAGCTTCTATCATACTCCATACATTAAAACCAGCCAAAACGAAAGAAGAAACTAACCAAATAGAACTTTACCTTTGCTCTGGTTGAGGGCTTTTTTCACGGGAAAGGAGAAGAAAAGAGAGATAGCTTTTGGTTCACTTAAATTCCTATTTTCTTTACTTTAATACTCACTAAAGAAAATGAATTTTAAATTCATTCTCCTATAAAAGACCGAAATGCCTTTTTACTTATCCATTGTTACACTTTAGTCTAAACCACTAATCTAAATAATTTCTCATCTTTTATCATTTAGTCATATAAATCCTCAAATTTTAAATATTTTCAATAAAGTCCCTAATTTAATATTTGGGGCATTACGATTCTCCCCCTTAAGAAAATTTGTCATCGAATTTAAAGAAGTACATGAAATGAAGAGGTGTGGAAACTGCTTCCTCATGTCCTCATCTATTTCTTAAGTAGCTTCTTCTACCTTATGATTCTACCAAAGTGCTTTAACCAACGAAATCCTTTTGTTACTTGATTAATTGGTTTCCTTAGCCAAGATCCACATTGGTTCCTCCTCATAAGTTAAAAATGATCAGATCTTTATTTCTTCAGGAGTGATAATATGGGGTGGATCTGATCTGTAACTCCTAAGCATCGATACGTAAAAACAATTGTGGATCTTGTCCATATCCGGAGGCAAAGCTAACTGATAAGCTACTGGTCCGACCCTTTTTAAGATCTCATAAGGTCCAATGAATCTCGGACTCAGCTTTCCTTTTCTCCCAAAACGTAATATCTTCTTCCAAGGTGATACCTTCAGAAATACTTTCTCCCCCACTTGAAATCCAATTTCCTTTCTTTTCAAATCGACATAAGACTTATAGAGATCGGAGACTATCTTTAGATTGCTCTGGATAATTTTCACTTTTTCCTCCATTTCTTTCATCAAATCCAGCCCAACTGGATCTCGATCTTTTAGTTCAGAATAATTTAATAGTGTTCTACACTTCCTCCCACACAAAGTTTTATACAGGGTCATCTTAATACTGATTGATAACTATTATTATAAGTAAATTCCGCTGAAGGCAAATACCCTTCCCATGATCTTTTAAACTCAATCACACATGCCCTTAGTATATCCTCTAGTATATGTATAGCTCGTTCTGACTACCCATCTGTCTGCGGATGAAAAGCTGTGTTGAAGTTCAATCGAGTACCCAATGCCTTATGCAAATACTTCCAGAACCTTGAAGTAAACCTTGGGTCTCGATCAGACATTATCAATATCGATACTCCATGCAGTCTAACTATCTCTTTCATATACAACTCCACATACTTATCCATTGAATACTCTACTCTAACTGGAATAAAATGAGCTGTCTTGGTCAATCTGTCCACTATTACCCCGATCGAGTCCTTTTTACCTGGTGACAAAGGTAGCCCTGAAACAAAATCCATAGTAACTCACTCTCACTTCCACTCAGGGATGGTTATCGGTTGTAGCAATCTAGAAGGCACTTGATGTTCTGCTTTCACTTGCTGAAATGTTAAACATTTTGACACAAACTCCGTAACAGCTCTTTTCATACTAGGCCACCAGTAACAACTTTTCAAATCATGATAAATCTTATTTCCACCTGGGTGAATCGTCAAAGGGATATAATGTGCCTCACAAAGAATATCTTTCCTTAATTCATTATCATCGGGAATGCAAAGTCTTCCACAGTAATATAAACATCTATTATCCCTCATTTTAAAATCTTTGGCCTCTTATTCTTTAACTTGTGCCAACCTCATCAAGCATTTCTCATCTCTACTTTACATCTCTTTTACCCGATCCAAGAACATAGAATTTAACTTTAATTTAGCAATAAAAGCACCATCTTCCTTCAAAGACATACGTGCATCCAAAGCCCTTAAAGCTGCAAAAGTCTTTCGACTGAGCGCATCGACTACCACATTAGCCTTTCCCAGATGATAGTCAATAACCAAATCATAATATTTTAAGAGCTCAATCCATCTTGTCTATCTCAAATTCAGCTCTTCATGAGTCAACAAGTACTTTAGACTTTTATGATCTGTTTACACATGGCAACGCTAACCGTACAGATAATGGCGCCAAAAGTTTCAAAGTAAACACTACTGTTGCCAATTTGAAATCATGCGTTGGGTAATTTTTCTCATGATTCTCCAGCTGTCTTGAGGCATAAGCCATCACTTTCCCTTCTTTCATCAGCAAACATCCCAACCCATTATAGAATGCATCACTAAAGACAACATAATCTTTACCTGACTCCGGTTGCACAAGAAATGGGGCCTCGGTTACTATTCTCTTTAACATTTCAGAACTTTCTTAGCATTTTCAATCCAAAAAAAAGGCACATCCTTCCATAACAACTTAGTTGGAGGCAAAGCTAACATTGAGAAATTCTTTACAAATCGCCTATAATGACCAGCAAGTCCCAAGAAACTCTGAACTTCATAAACATTCTTTGGGGGTTACCAATCCACTATAGCTTGAATCTTTTTGGGATCTACTCATACGCCTTCTGCAGAGACTATATGACCAAGGAAAGCACTATCAGTAAACCAAAATTCGTATTTGGACAATTTCGCATACAACTTCTTATCACGAAGCATCTGAAGAACCACTCGAAGATGAGCATCGTGTTCTTCCCTTGACTTGGAGTACACTAATATATCATCTATAAATACCATAACGAATTGATCCAAGTAAGGTTAGAATACTCTGTTCATTAAGTCCATAAGTGATACTGGAGCGTTAGTCAATCTAAATGGCATTACCACGAATTTGTAGTATCCGTATCGAGTCTGAAAAGCTATCTTTGGAATATCATCCTTCTCAATCTTAAACTGATGGTATCCCGACCTCAGATCTATCTTGGAGAACACTGCTTCACCTTTCAATTGATTAAACAGGTCGTTAATCCTCGGAAGAGGATACTTGTTCTTTATCATTACTTTATTTAACTGACGGTAATCAATACATAACCGCATAGACTCGTCCTTATTTTTCACAAATAGCACAGGTGCTCCCCAAGGAGAAACACTGGGTTTGATAAATCCTTTATCAAGTAGGTTTTTCAACTGTGCTTTTAATTCCCTTAACTCCATTGGAGCCATTCGATACGGAGCCATAGAAACTGGTTCGGTACCCGGGTAAACCTCAATTCTGAATTCGACTTCCTGATCTAGAGGTTAACCCAATAAATCCTCTAGAAACACCTTTAGAAACTCTTTAACTATTGGAATATCATTTAATGTGTCTATTACATTAATTAGAAAGACTATGCATCCCTTTGACATCAATACTATTTCAGAACCTTCCAAATCCTTCAAAAATAACCATTTCCTATGACAATCCACCCATCCATGATGTGGAGACAACCAATCCATGCCCAAAATGATTTCAAACTCATCAAAGGGAAACTCCATCAAGTTTGCCGAGAATACAACCCCTTGAATCTTAATTGGACATTTTTTACACACCCATGAGATCCTTGCACTATGATCCATAGGGTTTACCGCTATCATTCCACTAGAAATTGGTTCTAAAGGATTTCCTCTAGTTCTAACCAATTGTGTACTAATATAAGAGTGCGTAGAACCAGAGTCAACTAGAACAAAACAGGCTCATCAAAAATATGGAATGTACCTGTTATGATCTCCAGATCATCTCGACCTTCATTGGTCTTTATATTATAAATTCGAGCTACTCCCCGAGTCTCTTGTCATTGACTAGCCTCAGATTGACTACCTGATCTTTCTCTTCTTCTGCTTCTACCAGGTGTTGTTACTGATCTCTCAGTTTGCACTTATCTATCCCCATATCTATGTGGACAACTTTGAGCATAATGACCCGTTTCTCCACAAATAAAACAAGCGCCAAAGAGCACTCTACATACTCCCCGATGAAATCTGCCACATGTCTGACATGGATTAACTCTATCTCCATAAGCTCTACCTAAGCTAGAAAAAAAAGAATGGGACTGCTAAGATTTATGTGAAGATGCAACAGAATCATCCCTGTCAGTATATCGGGAACCTGAGCCATTGCCTCTCTTAGAATGATGTGTAGATGAAGACATTCCACTCCTTTTTCCCGTCCGTATACTCTGGTTCGCTGCTAGAGTTTCCTCTTGAGCTCTTTCAATAGCCTTAGCTCTATTAATTACTTCTTGTAGGCTAGGCAAGTTTAAGGCCAACATCATCTTTTTCAACTTAGGCCTCAAACCTTCAATAAACTAATCCCGTCGATCTTTATCATTAGGAACTACCTCGGTAGTATAACGGCTAAGCTTATTATATTCATACTCATGCACTGCTCGATCACCTTGTTTCAAGTTAAGAAATTTCAACAACAAAGACCTCATAAATTGCTTCCCGATATACTTATTCTTGAACTCATCTTGAAAGAATTACCAATTCACTTGTTCAGGTGATGCATACATCGATGTATTTATCCACCACACCCTAGCTGATCCTCGGAGTAACGATACAACATCGACCAATTTTTCATGATCAGAGCACTATAAACTTTCCAACATCGCCATAATATCATTCAACCATAAATCCACGTCCATCAAACCTTCACCTTCTTCTCCCCTGAACTCAGGAGCTCCTAAACTTCTTAACTCCTTAGGGATTAACATTTGTAGTGCTAGAGGAGCAGAGGGAGGTGGAGGAGGTTGAAACCTTATCAAGATAGCATCGAAAGCTTGCATAAAAGCTCCAAACTCCAGAGCAGGCATACCCTGAGGTGCCAGTGCGCTTGCATTCTTAGACGAAATCAGATGTTCACTATTCTCTTCATAACTTTCACTACCCGATCCATCTTTATTCTCTCGTCCAGCCACTCTTCTCGAATTCATAGAATTCAACATCTAGTATAACATACATAAAGATAATACTTATGCTAGTAAGGAGAGACATCTATCATATTCTTTCTATACCCTACCAGTAATCTTGACATCTTAGTGGTATGCAAACTCCTTTTACGTCAAAATACAGTCAATTTCGACCAAGAATCGGCTAAACCTGTAGCTCTGAAACCAATAAATATAACACTCATCTCCCGTATACCTTTATGTACAAGAGATACAGATGTCACATCACTTTTAAAAGCAGTTCCTCATTTGAAAACTAATTTTTTTGTTTTTAAAAACATTTTAATTTACTAATAATAAATAGGCATTACTTAAATAGATGAACAAAAAGAAATGTACAAATACTTAACCGTTTTACATCATAATAAATCCAATGCTTTTTAGAGTGTTTTTGCTAAATCTATTACATGCCAACTAAAATACATCAAAAGTAGACATGAATGTCATACTATTACTGACGAGGCGACACTTGTTTTGATGTTCGATGATCTCCTTACTCAGCTTGTATTAAAACCTACACGTGAAATAAACACACATTAAGTATTACTTAGTGAGGCAAAACTAATTATATAATGAAATCATTATATCATTATTTCATATCGATCAAATACCAATTCATTATTTTCAAGTTATTATCATTTCTTTGCAATGCACCCGTAGTGCCCATACGATCATTCATAAACATATTATAAATTCCTTGGTTTGCACACATAGTGCAGAAACGGTTATTCATCAACATATGATGAATTCCATGAATTGCACACTTAGTGCTGAAACGGTTATTCATCAACATATAATGAATTCCGTGAATTGCACACTTAGTGCCGAAACAGTTATTCATCAACATATGATGAATTCCGTGAATTGAACACTTAGTGCCGAAACAGTTATTCATCAACATAAGATGAATTCTGTGAATTGTACACTTAGTGCCGAAACGGTTATTCATCAACATATGATGAATTCCGTGAATTGCACACTTAGTGTCGAAATGATTGTTCATCAACATATGATGAATTCCGTGAATTGCACACTTAGTGCCTATTTGGTAATCATCGCACACATATATTAACCAGTCATACATCTATAACTAGTATAACATATAGTTAAACAATTAAATGCACTCACCTGGATTGCCTAGCTATTGTATCCAAACGTAAAGCTGATTACTCAAGTACTTTACCTTTTCCTTTCGCTTTGCTTGACTCAGGAGCTTGGTTTCGATCTACTCAAGAATCCATTAAAGATACATACAATATCAATTGTTAGTATATTTCCTAACAATTATACTTAAAAATAATCAAGAGTACAATTTATTAAATTTTCCATAACAATATCAGCCTACCTTACAGTTTCTGGCTCCATAGTATCGATACCTCTACCATGGTATCAATACTACTTTACTATGGTACCGATACTCTATTACGGTATTGATATCCTTTTTGTATTTTTTTAACAATGGCATCGATACCTTCCTCATAGTATCGATACTCCCCTTTTGGTATTGATACTGGTTGCATCAGTATCGATACCGATCAGCTGATTCCTTAATTTTAAGCCTATAGTATCGGTATTGTTCTATCAATACTGATACCCTTACCCAAATTTTCCATTTTTCATCATGATTTTTACCCAAATTTGGTCAACTTTCCTTATGTTTACACCCCACAATACTATTAAACTCTTCCTTACTTATCCATACTATCTTTCCTTCATTTAGCTTCTTAAAACATCTAAAATCTCCCAAAAACATTCAAATCTAAGAATCACACCACTTTTTCTAACTTGTTTCTATACCCAAACAATGTTTATAATCTCTTATTTACATATTTGACAAGTCAAATATACTAACAAACATCAGTAAAAACTCATATTCTAACATAACACTCAAAAACCCATTTTCTTCAATCTCAAATATATCATCCATATCTTAGTTTTGATCTAATTTAATCATTCCTTAAGCTTCTATCATACTCCATACATTAAAACCTAGCCAAAAACGAAATAAGACACTAACCAAAAAGAACTTTACCTTTGATATGGAGGAGGGCTTTTTCCACGGGAAATGAGAAGAAAAGAGAGATAGCTTTTGGTTCACTTAAATTCCCCTTTTCTTTACTTTAATACTCAATAAAGAAAATAATTTTAAATTCATTCTCCTATAAAAGACCAAAATGCCCTTTTACTTATCCATTGTTACACTTTAGTCTAAACTACTAATCTAAATCATTTCTCATCTTTTATCATTTAGTTAAATAAAAATCAAATTTTAAATCTTTTCAATAAAGTCCTTAATTCGATATTTAGGGCATTACAAACTTGATACACGTTCTTCGAAAGTTACTCGTAGGTTTATGTAAATTGCTTAAATAAGATTTATTATTTATCATTTTAGGATTGTGATCTAGTTTTCCGATTTGCAAGACTTAGCATTACTGCTGATCGTGATAGGTAGACCTGATAGTAGGCTACTGTACCTAACTTCTTATACCGATTTACGTGTGTTCTGGATAGTGTTACAATACTATTTTGAACTATTTATTTGATATGTTCTTGATTTCTGATGATATTTAAAAATTTTACTTCATGATATTTGTTTTACCACATGCATGAAAATTCTAGCATCTGATTTACTGTATGTTTTTTACATGATCTTTGGTTACTGTATTTCTGTACCTGATTCTTGAATATGTCATGTTTTCATGTTTTAAAGTACTAAATTACCATTTCCATTCAAACATATGCATATTTAATGTAATTAGGGGTATGATATCTTAGGCTTAGTCTATGACTTGTAAAATCTTATCATAGGCTCCTCTGCTTTGTGCATAAGGTACGTCCTTACCGTAGGTCCCTATGCTATCAGTATAAGGTCCTTATCAAGTGTACATGTGGCTGTACAATTCGGGGGAACCTACAGATTTTGGTGTTCAGATGTGGGTAGTGTTCATATTTTAAAAGCATGATTTATAAATTAACTTTTACTAAAATATTTATCTGAACATTATTATACACCGTAAGTAGCACACTAAGCTTTTTACCTCACTTCTTAAATTTTAACTTTTCAAATACTGTCCAACAGTAGGTTAGCAGACTTGGCATCAAGAGGATTGACCATTCTCCCTTTTTTCCATCACTATATATCTTTATATGCCCCTTTTTGTTATATTTTAGTGACACATGTTGTACTACTATCTTGACATACTTGTATTATTGATATTTTGTTTTCCAACTTTGGTAACTCTATATGTTTACTGTATGAACATTTCTTATGGTTATTTTTGTATCATACCGTTATATGGGTTTTTATTTAATGAAATGGATTTTGATTACGTTTTAAATCTACAAAGGAATTTAGTATACGACATTAGACCGCCAAGTTTTGGTAGAAACACCAAGGCTGGGTCTAGGGGGTTACAGACATTTTTGTCATTTCATTTCCAATAATTTCAGCATTAAAATCCTTAACGAGCACTACTCGAAAATGAATGTTTCGAGATTAACTACTTAATTAAACAATCACAGAGGCTAGGTTTTATACCGATCTTCTAAAATTTTATAGCAATCATTTTGGTCTTAATCGATTTATCATCATTTTACCGAAATCAATATGGGTTTAGAATACTTAATATTTATTACTCCCCCAACATATTTATTTATGCATCGACAAATTACCTTTCATGTACCATAAAGAATGTAAAAAAGGTAGTAATGTATTACCTCAATTTTTAGCAATATCGGTCAACCATTTAAAGTCTATTAGATCGCTCTCGAAAGTGAATTCAACGTCCCATAATATCTTATACAAAACAAAATGAATTACATTAGAAACATAACTTAATAGGGAAAACAAATCGAATCAGAAGATAAAATACTGAAAAATTGCTTATCGAGTTTGAATTTGGAGAAACAAACTTCGAATTCAGACTCAATACATCTAGAAATATAAAATATGATTTTTTTAAAAATTTGACTCTTTGGTCAAAGTCAACCCTAGTCAAAGTAAACTCTGGTAAAAGTCAACCCATGGTCAAAGTTAACAGTCAGGTCAGCGATCCAAACCGGTTCAAGTTTACTCAATTTGGTTTGAATTAATTGAGTTCGGTTCTAAAAGATTCGTCAGAAATATGAAGCACACACGTGAAGGCAGTGCGTGGCGATTCAAGCGGTGACAACAGGTTCGGTTCAGATGGTTGATTACTCTTGATCCATTTTCTTACCAAAAACAATTCAAAACATCATCAAAAATCATCAAAACACGAAATAATTTGAACAGAAATAGAAATCAGAGTTTACCAATGGTGTATGGAGCAAATGCAATAGTGAGGCGACGATGGTGGTTGGGTTTTGGTCGAAATTGGGTGGGGAACTCAATGACGAGGGAGGTGTGGTACGACAGTGGTAGAAACGACAAGAAATCACAAAACATCACGACAACTTGCTTCGGCCCCGACGAAGCTTCGATCGTTGATTCACAGTGAACGACATGCCTACTCGGAAAGAGGGTGGTCGGAATTTGGTTGTGACTAGATGGTGAACACATTGGTAGGGATAAAGCACGTCACAACAGCTGGGGTGATGATAATCGGTGGTGAACAAGATCAGGGAAGGGTTTGATAATTTGGGGATTTTTGGGATTTTATTAAAATTGAAATGGGGGAAGATTTGAGGATTTAAAATCCCAACTAAATAACTATAACATTTATTTTTAATAAAATAAACACTAATAGTGACCTAGCTCAGTTGGTAGGGCATGGTTGACCATACCCTAGGTTACAATTTCAAGGCTTGCAAGCCTCACCTAATCCATTTTTTTCTCTACAAAGGTGAGATGGTATAATTCATGGTTAGGTCCCTGAAATTTCAAGAATTTCAAAGGCTATCATAAAATCCTTGAAATCTTATGAATTAGTCCCTAAAATTAATTAATTAATATCAAATTAGAAACCCAAATTAAATTAGGGTGTGACACTACATGAGTGATATTCCAAACAAAATATTAAAAAGGTTTACCAAACCATACGGGTAATCACGGGCTCACGTGAACGACCAGATCTAGAGGTTCACAAGTACATTAATTAAATAACATCATAAGTCAGTTCTCAGTCCAACTTCAAATACGTTCAAATAAACTATTTAAATAAATATGCATGCTCGGGTTCAAGGCTCGATTTGGAGGCTTTCAAGTTAGAATTTGGCTAAACAAACTTCAAATTCGAACTCAGAATTTCAAAAAACATAATATATAACTTTTAGAGAAAAAAGGTAACTTTTTAGTCAAAGTTAATGGTCAACAATGGTAAAAGTCAAAGTCAAAGTCAATAGGTCATGTCAACAATCAAGTCAATGATTCAATTCTATCAGTTCGATTAGTTCAGTCGGTTTAGGCTAACCCAATTCAGATCGATTTGACTTGGTCTATTCACACTAGACTATTTCTAAAAAAGCCTTGGTTGGAGGAGAAGCCCCACACGTAGGGACGATGCGTGGTGACATGTGCAATTGTGAACAAGGGGTAATGACCATTTGATTACACCAGATACAACAATCACCAAAAATAAACTCGAGATCATGCTAAAACCAAAAAGATATGAACGGAAAAAGAATCAGAATGCTTACCTAATGGCGACAGAGCGAAGATGAGGCGACAACCCAATAAGTTTTTGTTCAAAACAAAATGATGATCTCGATGGTGAATATGGTTTGGTGAATAGATGTTGAAGTTCTCGAAAACGACGAAAACAACTACAAGGAAAGGTTTTCCAGCGAAGCTTCTAGTTGTTCTCCATGGCGAACAACGGTGGATCGTGATAAGAGGTTGACTAGGATTTGATTGAATTGGAACGATGTGTCTCATGATACGGGTGGTGGCACCTACCAATAAAAGGTGGCCGAGATCTATGGTGTTGAGATGAACAATTTTTATCCCAAATTTACGACGATCGGTGGATGAACAAAGGTAATCGGTGGTCGGGATTTGAGCATTAGGCGACGATGATTCCGTTGGTCGCGACAGTGCACTCCATGGTCGGCCGGAGCAAGGTGGTTGACGGTGGTGCAACGATTTGAAAGGTTTTGGGAAAAGGCTTTTCGTGGGGATTATTTTTTTGGAACGAATAGAGTGGACTTAGGTTATAAAAATGATTTATATTAGGTAAAAAGATATTTTTAATATTTCTTATCATCTATAGTGTCCTATATAAATGGCAATATCATAGGCTAAAGCTTCTAAAGAATGTAGGTTTAAATCCTATGAAGCGTAAATTTTATTTTTTTTATTAGTCAAAGGGTGATGGGAGAATTCTGGTTCAAGTCCTTGAACTAAATGGAAGCTGACGAAATAACTTAGGATTTCCAAAATCTAGAAATTTGGTCCCTCGAATATATTAATTAAAATTATTAATATTAGATCGAAAAATTCAGGGTGTGACATATAAAATCTGACCCGACCTGATCCAAATCTGAATATTTTATAAAAATCCTACCCTATTAGATTGGATCGGGTCAAAGTCCATCGATTTCAAGTTAAATTCTCATCCCTATTTATGTATGATATTTAATATTAGAAACAATTAGGAGTTGAATTAGTGGTCTAATTTTGCATGAACCTATAGAAAAGATTGATCCCTAGAAAAATTGGACCGATCCTTTTGGCTACTGTGTTGAAAAAGATCGATCTCTTTGTACGAAGGATCGATAAGTACATAACGGAAACCAATTCCAACCTATAAAAAATGCAAAAGTTGAGACACCAAATTAATTTGCAATGTTGCCAAGACACATAAAAGTCAAAAAACAGAAAACAAAATTATGAATCCTTGACTAATTCTATATATATCTAATTAATTTTATGTAAAATTTATTAAAAACAAATAAAATAATAAATAATAATAAAAACAAGAATTTAATTAGAATTTCTAGATTTAAAGAGAATAAAATTCTAACTGAAAATTTTTATTAAAATTTTAAAAAATATATATTTATTATTGTTTTCAACATATTTAAAATATTAAATATATATAATTTCCAATTTTTTGAAAAAGAATCCAGTCATATTTAAACATTTATTAATGAATAATGTCAACTCTATCATATTTCGTTCTTATTTACACACCATCGAAATGGACATAGATGATTTTTCGAGATGTTAGTTTGTTCCATTTAAAAAGTGACAATAATATAAAGAGTGATTAAACCAAAATATTCAAATAAACTAACTACGACTTTAATAACTTCAACAAAAAAAATTAACTTTTTCAAATGTACATCGACCACAATTCTCATTTTATAAAGAAGGATTAAAATGAACATTTTAATATAATACAAAGACTTGTAATAAACTTTAACCACTCTTTTCTGTTAATAGTATTCTACATGTTCATGTAAATGCGTGACACTCTCTTAATTGAATCCAATGAATAAATGAAGGGTGGACAAATAATTCAAACACCATTAATTGGTTCTAAATTTATTTACAAGTATTGATAACAATGGCTACAACAAAAAATGATATAATTGGGGCATATCCCATAAAAAATATTAAATCTAGCTCCATCTACACACTCCTGGACCCTCATCAAAGACAAAAACTTGTTTCAAATATCTTCACAAAAGACTTTAAATATGAAATCACGGAATCGCTTAGAGTACTGCTTTGGATCCACAGCCGATATGGAAGTTGGGTCGTATTGAATGGATTTATATGCATGCTCGAGCCTCTTGGTAATGTCATAATCTTGAAGTATGTCAATGATTCCAAAGAACATTATCACCTCGTAGCATTCCCCCGTTTGTTCTCCTACCAACTGAAATACAGACTCGGGTTTTCTTATAGTTCTTTCTACTCTTGCTGGCATGTTTGTACCCAACTTGATGCCACCCCAGCTGCATGAACAGACGTAAGATCTCATGTTAGGGACAAATTTATAAAATTTTAAAGAGAAATAAATTTATAAAAAAATCTAAAATATATAAAAATTTAAAAAATTTTGGAAACGAATTCACCCCTTGTTCATCCCTGCCCACCTGCAATACTGCGCTCATTTGGTTCTTAATACACTCCTTTCCATCTTAGGGGAACCTTTTGCTTGCTAATAATCATGTGCATGCTAATAGATAATTTATTTAGTTTAACTAAATTGGCTATGAAGAAATTTGATGTGAAAAGAATCCATCAAGTCATCTTAGGTTAAAGAGAATATTGTTCTCCCTAGAGGTTTCGAGTTCAAGCAGTTATGTCTGCAGGGTGTGTTGTCAATGACTAAGAGAGATTATAAACAAATATTACATTTGTAATCAACCCAAACTATTGAAAAAATTGTGATTGTACATTGCGACTAGGTTTCGATTAGGTTTACACCATTATTGTTATAACATATAGGAAGATATAGGTTCAAACGTGCTTAAGTGTCAATTTTTTTCTAATAATCGAGGGTGATTATAAGATAGTATTTGTTCATAATCTTTCATAGTCATCGACAATGGAGACACACTCGTAAATGCAATTGTTTGAACCCATTATCTCTCGAGAGAACAACACTCCCTTTAACCACTAAGACTAGTTGATGGGTTCTACTTAAGTATAAGATTAGACAATTTAGGCATTGTATTATGAAATAGATCATGATTATACATGAGCTTATCTATATCATGAGTGAGACAGAAAACCTAGAATAAATATAGAGAGACGAGACTATTTACCTCTTAGTGTCTAGCATATTCTCCTCCGTATCGGGTGAAGTTGATTCAATCGCATTATTTCCTGCAATGGTAAACAATGGAACTTGTGAATCGAAAGAAAAAACTTGGAGTGGAGAAGCTTGCACTTAATTAACCTTATGAAATGAAAAAGGAAACGTCAAGAAAAATAAAAGATAACCAGATGAAGGTTGGCTTCCGCAAGGAATTATTTCTCCGTTCGATGTTATTTCTTTGAAGTGAATGCCCACCAGAAGACTGTAGTCCATGGTCCTCTCCGTTTCTAGAAACTCACAATCCCTATCTATTTGCCTGTTAGTAAAAAACATAGAAATATTCAATGCAGTTGATGAAAAATGATTAAAGCCAATGACAAACTAGTTTTTGATTCATGGAACATGATGTATTAACAAAAATCATAACCAGAATTAGGTGCTATATAATATTATTGCTTTAGGGTGAAGCTAGTAGAAAACATTAGGGTAAACTATACATTTAGTACTCTAACTATCACTTTTGTTGTATTTTGATCGCTCAACTGTTATTTTTTAAAAAGACCATACATAACGTTACGTTTTGGTTTCATTTTGGTCACACGTTTTTAGAAAATTAACAGAATTATTGCATTTAAAAAAAAATCAAAGATGATGTGACATTACCTTATGATGACACATCAACATCACCGTTAATTTTTAACTGTGAATGAAAAAATAAAACCAAAACGTAACATAAGGTATGATTTTGAAACAAAAAAATAATTTGATGATCAAAATAGAATAAAAATTGGATGATTGTTGCATTTTGAATAATTGGAGAGGTGGATCTCAAAGGATGTATGTATTGTGAGAATATGTTTATATATGTGTCTCTTCTGTAACCTTGATCATTATTATGTGCTTTCTTTCTTTTCTAATTAGAAGGTTTTTTATAATAAGACATAATGTAATCTTGTATGACCATTTTGCTTCATTAAAAGTCATACATTGTTGAGTAAAAACAACAGAACAAGAATGATATTTGAAGTATTAAACGTCTAGTTTATAAAAAAATTAAAATAGAAAACAAAAAGAAGTGCCTTTTACCAGCAAAACTCGTCAAACCAAGTTTTTTCGAGTTTGAATATGAAATTCAAATCAAGGTCCTTAAGAATGGCAGTGGTGTCGATCTCAGACTCAGGCTTATCTGTTATGCGTCCGAGAGAAGATCCTTTCAAATCAAAGCGTCTATGAATTGTAAACTCGGAGCGTAAAAGGTTTCCCATAATAATGAATCGTACCTGAATTTATCAATTTCATCCTTTAAAACACTCAACATAAATTGGATTGTATGAAATGATATTCACTGACCTTTCTTTGAATGGGCCCTGTTAACTTCACGCAATGCAAGCCATAATATTTAATCACCAGTGTGTTCTCAAAGTTTCGAACATGGTTATAATATGCAAAAAGCATCCTTATAAACACCTATAGAAGAAATCAAGAGTAGTTAGTAACATGATGGAGCTTGCAATAATCAACATTACTCTGAAACTAGGATTGTAAACGAACCGAGTCGAGTTTGAATATTGCTGAACTCGACTCGAAAGCTCACAAGTTTAAAACTGTCAAACTCGATTTGTACTAGAAATAAAAAATTGAAGCTCGACTCAACTTGAAAGTTCGTGAGCTTAAAATTGTAAAGTTAGACACGAAATAAAAAATTAAAGTTCGACTCGAGCTCAAAAACAACTTGAACTAAAAACATTCTTAGACTTTTCCTGATTTAAGCTCAAATTCAAGATCGGTTCAAGCTCGAACACGAACTCGAACTTGAACCTTAAGTACATGAAATTTATTTTTTAAAATAACATATAAATGTTAATATTATTAATAGTTTAATTTTAAAATAAAAAATAATATATTATTTTTTGAGTTGACTATTAAATAACTCGCTTCGGCTTGTTAAAAACTTGAGGTAAGTAGCAAATAGCTCGCTTCGGCTCATTAAAAACTCAATTCGAATCCATTTGATTCGAATTTTAATCGAGCTTTGATTGAATCGAACTCGGATGATTCGCAATCCGTCTCGTCTAATTTAAAAGATCATGAAACTATATTTAATGGGTGTGGAATTACAAAACTTACTTTCACTTCTGACTTCTTCATTGTCTTTATCATGTATCGATCATCCTCCGTCAAGTAAAAAAAGCTACCACTTTTACCAGGGGAAGATAGTTCTCTAAGTGCACCATTCCCACATATTGATATCATGTAATCTGCAGGGTCTACCTTGAACAACTTCCTCAAAGCCCTTTATACATATCATGATTTAAAGTTACTACCAAACCATGTAAGCATGAAACCAATAGGGTAAAGTATGCTCTCTAATTATAGGATGTTGCTTTGTTATGTTCACCGATTATTAAAAGTTACAAAATGATTACCTGATTATATGTCATTGCTTTGTTGAGTCTCCGACTATTAAAAATTACAAAATAATGACTTGACTATTTATATGTTTCAAACTCATCTTTTTCTATTAAAATATTAAAGGTCCTCTAAGCTAGAAGTTAACATGTTGGCTGGATGTGATAAAATCTGATACTAGAATCTTAAATGACTATACAACTCAAACAGTTCTAAGACCAACTTTTATCACATCTCAGTTAGCATGTTAACATCCAGCTTAGACGACCGTAATTTTTTTAATGAAAAATGACGGGTTTGGAACATATGAATAGTCGGTGAGCATTTTGCAACTTTTAATTGTCTAGTGACTCAACAAAACAATACGCTATAATCAGAGGACCATTTTGTAACTTTTAATAGTTAGGGTACTCAACAAAATAACATACTGTAATTGAGACCATTTGTATACTTTACCAAAAAAAAATAATAGCAAATGAATGAACATATAATATATGCCTTACCTAAAAACTACTGGACAATAATCCTTCCATTTAAATTCACAAGATTGATGTGGAGGAGTGTACTTGCTGCCTTCTGTAGGAAACCTAGTCCAAAATTTCTCCTTGGGGTCAAATGCTGCTGCCTTTAGATCAAGAGATGTCGCTGGAGCAGGCCTTCCCACAGAATGCCTGTTTAATCTCTCATAAAGCATATAATTACCATAGAGATTTTATGCAATTTTAGAAAGAAAACAAAGTTGATAATAAAGCATAGAGTGATTTCATGTATGATTATTGCATTGGAAGAATAAGGATATTCTTCACGTGTGTTTATAATTTAGATTTATTTAGAACTAGTAACATTTTATTCACATATGAACTTAATATTTCCTTCACCACAAAGAATAAATAGGAAGATTATACTTGTACAACACTAATTTTATTTTTAATTTTTTTAATAGCCGGATGATTACATGATGATATTTGTTCATAATTTTTCTTAATCATTGACAATGCACAAACACTCTACATATATAACTACTCAAATTCAATATATCTAAAGACAACAACACTTTATTTAATCATTGATGTCACTTTTATAACACCATTTTATTGGATGACATCTTTAAGAAATATAAAGAATAATTCATTACTAATATAGGTGTTTAACTGAAAAAATAAAGTATAAAAAATGGGATCAACCGTATAGATGAGAACTCTAATCACATTACACTACTCTTGCTGACAAGTTTTCATAGGATGGACATGAATCGAGTTGGGTTGGACTTTCGGCCAACCTGATAAAAATATACCTTTTATCTGATTTTAATTCGTTTTGGGTTTAGGGTCATTTTACTTGATCGAAAATCTAACCTGAATATAAATATAAAATTCTTAATTTTATTTAATAAAATAGGAGTCTACTTGAAATAAATTCATATAAGGAGTGATATTATTGCAATGATCCTTAAATATATAATTATATTATTTTTCGGATCATGTCAAACACTTTTCACCATAAACTTAAATTCAAGTTGATCTAAACTCAAATATTTAAAAAAAAGCCCGGCCAAAAAGAGTTGTGTCGAGTTCGAATCACATGCCAAACCATGTGTTTTCACCTAGCTAATAGAGGTTCCCTTAAATTTTAAGTCTATTTTAGGCATATCCTATAAAACTAATTGGAGTCAAGGAAAACTAAATGTAATTATCAAAACTAGTTTTCCTAATTGAATATGAATAAGATTCTAGTCCTATCATGTACAATTTGATATTTAAGTTGTTAGAAAGTTAATTGATGATAAAAAAAGGACAAGTTAAAAATATAAAAAAAATACAAAAAATATAGAGAACGGAACCTGATTCCCAGTTGTAGATTGAGCATAAGTTCATAGTTCTTGTGCCCTTTAGATATAGTTTCTCCTGGTTTTTTCCCAATTTTGGGCAATTTCAGTGGCAGATCAGGGTTAAACTTAGGATTTGTATCATCATGTTGATGTTGAATACATGAGATATCAGAATCTGATTCTCGCCTCGGTTCCAGACAATCGTTACTATCATCATCACTCTCCCACATGTGCATTTTATCCGGCCTTTCCATCCCGACGCTTCCCTTTCCATCGACCGGCAACTGCCTCAAATTGTCATCTGTATTCGCCGTGTACCATGCCAACACTTTCTGGGACGGCATAATCGAAACATTCTCCCTGGGGCAAATCTTACAATCAGCCAACTCGGCATATACCGACTGAGGATCCCAGTCAGTAGTTGCAGCCGGGGATGACTCCGAAGGATAATACGTCCCATTGTGTTCTTCAGGATCATTACTCCAATTCCCCACGTAATAACTCCCATCAGGCCAATAATAAGTCCCATTTCCCTTCGGCAAACCCTCTTCCCAATGTCCATCATATTTGTTCCCATTGCCCCACACAAAGGTGCCATTGCCACAAATCAAACCATTCTTCCACTCTCCTATGTAATGGCTATCGTTTTGCCATTGGTATTTGCCGAGTCCTTCTTGCAAACCTCGATGCCATTCGCCGTCGTACCAGTCTCCGTTCGGAAAAAACCTCATGCCATGACCATGTTTAAAGTTCATAGCCCATTGCCCCTTGTATGTATCCCCACTAGGTCCAGTATATATACCAATCCCATTAATATATCCATTTTTAAACTCCCCTTCGTATGTAGCACCAGACGGCCAACTAAATCTTCCTTTCCCCGTAGTTTTGCCTTTGTGCCACTCTCCTAAGTATATGCACCCATCGTTCCATAGGTATTTCCCTTGTCCCTCGGGGAAATTGCCGTACCACTGCCCGGTATAATAATCACCATTGGGTAGGATTTTCTCTACTAAGTAGGGCTCCCCGGATATGCCGCGATTTTCGAGATCTTCTTCCACCGCGTTGGCCAACGTTATGGTCCCGAAAATGCTGTTTGCACGCTTCTTTGCAGCGTGTGTTTTGCGCATGGTGGCCTCCCATGCCTTTAGAACACCGCTTTGCTCTTTGCTCATTGTGTGCAACCTTTTGTGTATGTTACGATCGACAAGCTACGTTTACGTTGATCATTTGAGCCCGATTATGATTGTATACAACAAAATCATGGCTACCCTGAAACAAAATTGTCATACAAAAATTGAATAAATATATATAACAATGCAGAGAACTTTGTAATTAAACAAATGGTAAGGACCTTACAAAGTTTGTCTGCCTTTCTTTCTTGTTTCAATGAAGGAAATGTAAAAGAGAGATTGAACCAAAGACTTATTTTCTTCTTAATCCCGCTAAAAAAAATCAATTTTTGAGTAAAATTCATTTTCTTTTGAAAATTTTATGGGATAAATTTTGTGGTTAGATCACTGAGAGTCACAAATAAACCGTACAATCAGCCTAAATGACGTTTTTAACAAATAATGTGATGATATGTGGCAATTGATCTTTGTATTACTATGTTTATAATCGGACATGTTAAACCCATTAAGTTGTCCTGTATTTGACAACATATTGACTATATATTTTGGTATCTTGCCTAAAAAAAGTTAGTATGGGAAGCACAATTCTTTCCTACAGATTTTCCCTTTATGATTCAAAGGGTGACTTTTTCATCCCCTACATCCTCTAAAAGCCCTTACATTTGGAGGGATAAGCGACCATCCAAAGCCTGGACTATGAATTTATTAAGAGCACTTAAGTTCATCCTGGGCATGCACATTATTCGTCATAGGGATAGGCAGTAGGAATGTGCACTATGAGTCTTTCCATGGTTTCGTTTGACCACATGGAACTTAGATAACTAAGTTGGGTATCCACCATGAATTCCTCAACCAATGGGCTTGAGACCCATCCCCTCGACGAATCTAGGACCAGCTTCCGACTTAACCCTTTGGTAAGCGGATCTGCTAGGTTCATTTCCGACTTCACATACTCTAAAGAGAGCACTCCATTCTTTATTAAGTGTCTAACTGATTCATGTCTTATGCGAATGTGTCTTTTCTTACCATTGTAAGCTTGGTTCTTAGCCACACATATAGCAGCTTGTGAATCATACAACAATGAAACTAGAGGAGTCGGTCTTCCCTACAACGGAATATCTGCTAACAAGCTTCTGAGCCACTCGGCTTCTTGCCTAGCTAGATCAAGAGCTATAAACTCTGACTCCATAGTAGAACGAGCAATACATGTCTTCTTTGATGATTTCCACGAGATTGATGCTCCACCCAAAGTAAAAACATACCCGCTCGTAGAACTTACCTCATCATTATCAGAAACCCAGTTGGCATCACAATATCCTTCTAGTACTGCAGGAAAGTCAATAAACTCAAGTTTCCAATCTAAAGTACCCTTAAGATACTTCAGTAAGCGTTTAAGAGCAATCTAATGTTCACCACTCGGATTATGAGTATATATACTACTCACAGCATAAACAATATCAGGCGGTGTATAGTTCATTAAGAACATTAAGCTTCCAAAGGAGTTCGAACAGGGACGACATCAAAACTGTCAAATTTCTTTAGCACTTTCTCTATATAATGTGCTTTATTTAAAGAAAATCCCTTTTCAATTTTGGTAACTTTGACTCCTAAGATTACATCTACTTCTTTTAAATCCGTCATCTCAAACTTTGTGGTCAAGGAGGGATTTTTTTATTTATTTTGATTTATTTAATTAAATTTATTTTCAATCCAATTAAATCATGACATGTGTTATCATTGATTGGGTGACAATTGCAATTGTGGAAGACTGAACCCACGACCTTATTTCTAGAAATGCAACGCTCAAATCACTGGACCAAGTTCTTCAATCGGTCTAATAATTACAGCATATTTTATCTATCTATAATATTGTTAAGGATAGAAAAAAAATCATTTAAACGAGGTTTTAAACCTAGACTAATTATAAAATATAATAGAACCTAAGATTCATATTTTACAATTAAATATATTATGTTTTAAACTGTATTTATGTAAATTTTAAAATTAAAAATAAATTTAACATTTTTTTACAATTTTTAATTAAATTAAAATTTTTCATAATAATTTTAAAAAATAAATATGAAATTAAAAGAATAAAAATGAGTATAATTATTATATTAAACTTCTTTTTATATATTTTATAAACTATGGCCAGCCTAAGATTCATATTTTATAATTAAATATATTATAACATTTTAAATATATTTAATCTATATATAATGTAAGATTTAAAATTAAAAGTAAGTTTAATATTTGTATATTTATATTTTTAAAAGTAAATATGAAATTATAAAAATAAGTATGACAAAATTATTGAATTTAGTTTCAAGATATAAAAATATTAAATTTATTTTAAATTTTAGGCTAAAATATACAAAAGGTCCACAACCTATGCTCTTTTTTCAGTTATAGTAATTATGTTAACTGACATATCATCATCTCGTTAAATATTAACAGCATGTGGCTTGAATTATACCAATTAAATAGTTAAGTGGGGTCATATTGACAGAATTTTGAAAATATTGGTTATTTTGACACCAATCCTATAGTTAAGAGGTCATTAAAGTAGTTTACCCTAAAAAATAAAATTAAAGTGCAATTAATAAAATTCAAATGATGCATCGATCTATAAGAAATTGCAATCTCCAATTTATTTTCAACCCAATCAATGATGACACATGTTGTGATTGGATTAAAAATAAATTTAATTACATAAATAAAAATAAATAAAAACTCCATTCAGGTGCTTACATGTGTCACAATTGTATGTTGACATGTGTCACGTCCTGATTGAAAGATTGATTTATTAAATTAATCGAAATTAATACCAATTTGATTAAATGTAAAAAAATTGAGGATCAAATGTGTAATTATAACAATTATGTTAGCTGACACGTTAGCATCTCGTTAAATATTAATGGCATGTGGTTTGAATGACACCAATTAAATAATTGAGTGGTCATATTGACACAATTTTGAAAATGGTGGTTCTTTTGACACCAACCGAATAGTTAAGTTGTCATTTAAGTAGTTTACCCTAAAAAATAAAATTAAAGTGCCATTAATAAAAATCAAATGATGCAGCGACCTATAAGAAATTATAGTCTCCAATTTATTTTTAACACAATCAATGATGACACGTGTTGCGATTAGATTGAAAATAAATTTATTTAAATAAATTAAAAAAATAAAACTCCATTCAGGTGCTTACATGTGGCATGATCGTATGGTAGCATGTGTTACCTACTGATTGAATGGTTAATTTAATAAATTAAATCAAAATTAGGACTAACAACAACAACAAAACCCTATTCCATATGCAATGGGGTAAAGGGAGGTAGGGTAGTAGGCTTCCCCCAACGCCAAGGATGAGAGTAGCTTCCGTGGAAGACCTCCGACAGTCAGAAAATTAAAAATAAAGATAAAATGCAATGCATGTATAAATAAATAACAAATACATAGTTGAACAATCTTCATATGTAGTTTTCATATGCGCGTCTGTAATGGGAAGTAATCCCTGCAAATGAATCCCTGCGTAAAAATCTCTGCATATAGACAGAAATGTAAGACCCGACAAAATTTAAAAAGAGGAAACATGACGAGAAGGATACACAGAAGTCAACGATAACAAGCAACGAGAAGGAATAAAGTCAAATGGGTTAAAACCTAAACTAAGGCAACACTACTCCGCTACCCTAGTTTTAAGCCTTAATAAATTCCAATGACAGAGACGTAAAAAAAGTAGAAGTCATGGAAATTACTACAAAGGCATTAAAAGAAGACAGAGATGATACACCCTATGGATGTGATCCGCAGTACTCGGCTACCCTGGTCTTAAGTCTCCATACTTTCCTATTAGAGGTCATGTCCTCGGTAAGGGCTAAATCCTTCAAATCAAATCTCAAGCAGTCTTCCCACTTCTGCCTTGGTCGTCTTCTTTTTCTAGCACCGTCGACTGTAATCGACTCTACCCTCTTGACTGCATTCGACGGTTGTTGCCTAAGGATATGCCCAAACCACCGTAATCTTCCCTCCCTCAATTTTTCGGATACAGGCACCACCCCCAAGGACATCCTAATAGCAAAGTTTGGTGTCATGTCCCACAGAGTCCTACCACATGCCCATCGAAGCATTCTCATTTCTGCGGCCTCCATCCTTCTTACGTGATCCTTCTTGATTGCCCAATATTCTGATCCATACAACAGCGCTGGTCTTATTGCCATTCTATAAAATTTTCCCTTAAGTTTTAGATGCACCTTCTTATCACACAAAACTCCAGTAGCAACCCTCCACTTTAGCCATCCCGCCTTTATACGGTGTGTAAGGTCATCATCCATACCCCCATCTTTATGTATCATAGACCCTAAGTACTTGAAACAATCCTTTGACGGGAGAACGTGTCCTTTTATGCATACTTCTACATCTTCATCGTTTTGGTTCCCACTGAAGTTTGAACATAAATACTCTATCTTTTCAATATTGATTCTTAGACCTTTTTCTTCCAAAGCAGTCTTCCAAGTAGCCAATCTACTATTCAGCTTAGTTTTTGTTTCAGCAACTAGGACAATGTCGTCAGCGAAAAGCATACACCATGGAACACCGTCTGGTGTCGCACAATAGATGTCGTCCATAATCAAGACGAAGATGTAAGGGCTAAGAGTCGACCCCTGGTGGAGTCTGATTTCCACCGGGAATGTTTCAGTTTCGCCAACTGTAGTCCTGACGTATGTAGTAGATCTACAATACATATCACGAGGAACGCTATCATACGTCTTCTCAAGGTCAATGAATGCCGTATGAAGATCTCTATTTTTTTCCCTGTATTTCTCCATAAGCCGTCAAAGTAGATGAATCGCCTCCGTAGTAGACCTGTCTGGCATAAAGCCAAATTGGTTTTCTGAAACCCTAGTAACCTGTCTCAACCTAGCATCTATCACCCTTTCCTATAGCTTCATGGTATGGCTGAGTAGTTTAATACCTCTGTAGTTGCCACAACGTTGGGGATCTCTTTTATTCTTATAGATTGGTATCACCGTAGACTCTCTCCACTCCTCTGGCATATTGACAGTCTCTAAAATAATATTAAAGATATTGGTCAACCACTTAACTCCCTCTTCTCCTAGGGCCAACCACACAGTGATTAGGACCAAATTGATTAAATGTAAAAATATCGAGGATCATATATGTAATTATAGTAATTATGCTAACTGACATGTTAGCATCTCATTAAATATTAATGGATGTGGCTTGAATGATACCAATTAAATAATTAAGTGGTCATATTGACACAATTTTGAAAATATTGGTTATTTTGACACCAAACCTATAGTTAAGTGGTCATTCAAGTAGTTTATCTTAAAAAATAAACTTAAAGTGCAATTAATAAAATTCAAATGATGCAACAACCTATAAAAATTTGTAGTCTCCAATTTATTTTCAACCCAATCTGTCGACACCCGTTTTCGTCCCATAATTATTATTATTATTTATTTTATTGCAGGCCTTTATAACATGCCTAATCGTGCAAAAAAAAACTAAAAACTAAAACCGGCCCAGAACCCATTACACCCAAGTCACTAACCCAAGGCCCAGAGGGAAGCAGACCCACTAATAGACCCAAACCCGTTAGGGTTTTTATCCCCAGCAGAGTTGTCAAGTTATCAAAATGGCTTTTGAAAGGGGAGTCGTTTCGAGTAATTTAGTGACCTGTTAATAATAAAATGTGGTTCGATGAGTCTCCACCGATATTTGATTAGGGTGTGATTGGGCACCCAAAAAATATTTGTCATTTTAAAAAAATCATTTTAATTAAAACAACAAAATTTGAGTTCGGGAGTCGATTACGTGTGGGGAAGATTATGACCCCTACATCGCCCTAAATCGATACCTAGTCGATTAATTAGTTACCTTTGCAATGAAATTTAAGAATTCGAGTCTAATTTAATTCAATATTCCATACAGATAATATTCTTTTGATAATGCAGACCACAACTTTATTATTTTAATTAAAATGATTTTTTTAAATGAAAAATATTTTTTGGGTGCCCAATCACACCCTAATCAAATATTGGTGGCGACTCCTCGAACCATGTTTTATCATTAACATATCAATAAATTACTCGAAACAACCCCCTTTCAAAAAACCATTTCGACAGCTTGGTGACTCCACTGGGACTTTTTTAGAGAGTCAGGCCATTAGTCGATTAATTAATTGTCTTTGTAATAGAATTCTGAATTTGTTTTAATTTAATTTTTGATCCCTTGTTTGGTTTAAACAAATTTTATGTTTTGATCAACCACCAAATAGTTGTATTGATTCGTTTGTTGGTGTTATCAGAGTAAATAAATATTCGAGATTTTGAGATTTCTGTTTGGTGTTGTTTGATTTGTTTTCACTTTTCCTCACACACTGCACAAATGTATTTGCATAACATGAACTAAAACCTCGTTCCATCCTATTTAAGTAGGAGTGAGAAACTACTCCCTCGTGTGGTTTTTACCTCCGTATGGGATAGTGAATCACTCTTGGGGATCATACCTTACGGTCCTCGTGATGGTTTTCACCTCTGTATGGATAGAACGAGATGTGTCCCCTCGAATTGAACTCAATTCGTAATCTTATGATGAGCTAGGATTGAGGGTTTGTCAGCCCAATGGGGCACCAACAAGGACAATTCGAGAACCTCTTACTTTAAAGCCAAACCCAACATATAGTGAGCTTAGAATCCAGATAGAACCTTACCCAGATCTTAAGAATCCCGTGAGGAGAGTACAGAAGGAAAAACCTTTTTGAGCCTTTTAATTTTTTTAGTGTAATTTTAATTTCTAAATAAATATATGCTACTAGAGATCATGCAATTAGATTTATTTTTTGAATAAGCATGTGAACTAGATAACATGAGGTTAGGTTTTTCTATAAATAAAGCATGTGGTAAAAATCATGTTTGGGTAGGATCTGCTAAAGCATAATTGGGTAGCCAGCATGTGGGGTAGTTTTTATCGACAAATTATATTATATCTGATTAATTTCTTTACGATTATTGACTAATTTTCTCTTGTCCTTTTGTTTTATTTTGTTCTCATTTTTTGCATTACACTATTCATTCCATGGTGTTGATCGGTGACCGATGTCTTTATAGAAGGCTAGTAATATGGAACGAAAGATACAGAAAGAGGTAGAAGATAATGCAAATGGTCTGAGATGGTTTGAGCAGTCCCAGCTAATAAATGGAGATAGCTTATAGCCTGGGTATGTGTCAGATCTTATTAGGTACACACACATCAATATCTGTCAAAATGATCTAAGTGAGTTGAAAGAGATTTGGGGAAGTGGGAAGCATCCGATAAGCAGTTGTTTTATCAACTCTATGGTGACATCTCATATCTCTTAAATGTTCCGATCGAATGAAATTTGTTAAGTCTCTCGTGTAGTTCTAGAATCCCGCTTACAATTTCTTTACTTTTGGCCTAGTGGACATGACACCTACCATAGAAGAGTACCATGCCTTGATTCGTTGTCCTATATTCCAAGCAGACAAAGTGTACACCAAGCCGCCAAATACTCATTTCTTCAATAAGAAACTACTTTTTATGACCGACATGAGTGAAGAGTGGGTCGTAAGAGGCATCAAGAAGATGGGAGATAGTGAGTGCATTTCCTGGACCGCTCTGAGAGAAGTAATTGACTGTCATCCCAACAGGCAAAAGAGGATTTACCTATTTTCTCTGGGTATTTATGGGCTAGTCATATTCCCAAAGGTTTTAGGGCACGTTGATGTATCAGTGGTTAACTTATTCTAGAGACTAGATAGAGATGTGCATACCATTCCGAGAATCTTGGCAGAAACGTTTCGTTCCTTGAATTCTTACAAACGAGAAGAATGATGCTTCATAGGGTATGTACTATTGTTGTTGGTCTGTAACCTTAATCACTTCAAGCATGTTGAGAGGGCACCTAACCGAGTATTCTTAGAAGGGTTTTCTCCCTTGAAGGATTTCCTTTCTCAAGAGTGGTGTGGGGGTTTCACTGAAAAGAAGTGGATGGTCATTTTCAAAGATATTCGAGACAGTGATATATTGTGGTGTACTTAGTGTAAAGTTTCCTCAGACATACTATATAGGTGTGGAGAAAGAGATTGGGTTCTGTTTATAGGTATTTGGGGTTTTATTGAGTATGCCCCGTTACTAGTTTCCAGTCAGCATGGGTCGAGACAGTTCATTCCGGCAACTTGGGATTTATCCGGGTCTGGATTTGCATTCCAATGAGAGCAGTACAAAAGTAACGGGGCATCGTAGAGTAAATCTCTTTACCTTCAACTTGAAACTGTCACAGGAATACGAGGGTGTAGAAGAAACAGAGTTAATGATAATATCTCGATGGTCAATCCTGAAAATACTCATCCTATGGAAGAACATCTCAGAGTGGCACCATCTCCTCTAGAACTAGTTAAACTTGATTTTGAGGCCGAAAGGAAATAGTAGTAGGTGACGTTACAGAGATTAGAGGATGATACGTACCAGAAAAGCTTAGAAATCAATATCCAAAAGGGTTAAGCTGAACAGATCGAAAAGGTAAAAAAATATATCAGATTGGATTTCGATGATCTCTAGCTATCTTACCAGCGAATGGTCAAAGCTCAGATGGCTACTAGCTCAAGTAAGTCTCCTGCTGAATGAAAACATGAAGTGACGAGTTTAAAGAGAGAAGTCAAGGAAAGCAACGAAGAGTTTAAGAATAGTAAACATCAGGTGAAACTACTTTCAACATAAAAGAGTGCATTAGAGCAGCAACTTCAAGAAAGTCGGAACCATAACGAGAAATTGAAGGGTATAGTCTTGAGTTTAGAGACAACTTTGCAATGGTACCGAAGTCGAGAAAGTAGTTCAAACCGTACGAAAGTTGAAAACTTGAAGAAGTGTGTGAATGAACTTGAAGCTATGGTTCAAGATTTTTAGAGAATGGCAAGTAAACTGTCGATAGTCCCCTATGAAGGAGTTATACACTGGCGCCATCATTGGGAACAAGTTCACTGGAGAGTTAAGCAAAGGGATAACCTCATCGCCAGCTACCTGTAACATGCTCAAGGAGTGCCTCAGTACTTGGTTAACCTATCACATGAAGTTGATGTTGTCAGCGAAGGATTGGAGCCCGAGACTGAAAAAGCTCAAAGGATTTTAGATTTACTGGGGCACATGCAGCAATTAGGAGAGATAACTTAGATTTATCTGTGAAATGTTTAAGCCTTGTAACCAAACTTTATTTATAATATAAAAAGTTGTTCTAAGGAATCGTTTCAGAATCAACACCTTGCATTGCATTTACATTGTATCTACATTACATTTACTTTTTCGCATTGCATTTTATTCATTAATAGTCATATTTTTCATATTCAATAATAAAATATCAATATTAATAAAATAATTATGTGGTAGAATATTTAAAACTTCTAAGCATCTGTACCATACTCGAAAAAAGGCAATGGAAGATAGAATTTCCCAAATTAAGAAGACTCAACTCAAAATGCAGGAGAGTTTTAGGAAAGCTCAAGAAGAGATGTGCGAACAAATGTTGAAAGCTCATAATGATATGATGGAAAAACTAGCACGTATGTTGCAAGGAAATACTATGAGTCATGAAGAGACTCCGATTGTCATAATTACTATTAAGGAATATGTGTATTCCCTAGGCTTTATATCGTGGGCTGATCCTGGAAAGGCTTGCACTGTTGGTTCATCTGAAGAACCATTATGTCCTCTTGGCTGTACAACACCGCATGTTAGAGCACAGTAGGCAATGACTACTTAGCCATGAATGATACACATAAATTTACATGGAACCTCTATAAACTCACACCCAGTTAAATATGTCCCAGATTTCAATGAGGAGGGCAAGAAAGAGAAGACGAAGCAACTAGTGGAGAAATAGAAGCAACTAGAAAATGAAATCAGGGTAATGAAAAAAGACACCAGCATGTATGGGATCGATGCCAAAGAGCTAAGTTTGGTTCCTGATTTAGTGCTACATTCCAAGTTTAAAATTTCATATTTCAAAAAATTCGATGGCACGAGATGTCCCTATGTACACATCACTATGTTATGCAGAAAAATGACAGGCTATGTGGGGGATGATCAACTGTTAATCCACTACTCTCAGGAGATTCTACCAGGATCAGTCATCCATTGGTACAATCAGTTTAGTCGCATTCAGATTAAATCCAGGAAGGATTTAGCTAAAGCATTCCTAGAACAGTATAAGCATGTAAAATACATGAGGCCTAAGCGGATCATGTTGCAAAGCATGGAGAAGAAATATAATGAAAGCTTCAGGCAATATACCCAGAGGTGGAGGAATATGGGTGTATAAGTTCATCCTCTGCTTAAGAAAAAAGAAACCAACATGATATTTGTAAACACTCTAAGACCTCTTGTCATTAGCCACCTCATAAGAAACCCATCCACGAGTTTTGCTGATTTGGTCATAGCAGGAGAAATGATAAAATGACGATCAAAAGTGGGAGGCTTGACGGAGTAGAGTCTAGAAAGAAGCATCTAGTGAAAAAGAATGAGAATGAGGTTAGTAATGTAAGGAACTATGACTCCAACAACTTACTATGTCTCGATCTCAAGCCAAAGGGTCGTCCATACAGAAATTCGCCAGATAAGGGGTAAGAGAACCAAGACAGGAGAGGGAAAGGCTTCAATTTGACTCGATCCCCATGACCTATAAAAAATTATTTCAGATCTTATATAATAAGCATGTGGTGTCACCTTACCATACATCACCGATGCAACCTCCCTACCCTAAATGGTATGACGCTAATGCCCAATGTGAAAATCATGCAGGGGCTTCAGGACATTCAATAGAGAATTGCGTTGCTATTAAAAATATTGTCCAAAGATTAAGACAAAGAAACAACATCAACTTTGGTGACAATGAGCTACCTAATATGGCTCGGAACCCACTATTGAACCATGCCAGTGCATGGGTCAACACAATTGTTGAGGAAAAAGGAAAAAAGTTATAACCGAGGTGAATAAGGTGAAATCACCCATGCATTGGGTATGAGTGCAGATCATCAAGGCAGACTTATTGGCCTCTAACGTTTACAAGAGTCAGCATGCATGCCAGTATCACAACAATGAGGATCATACCATACATGATTATGCTAAGTTCTGAGATTTGGTGCAAAGGTTGATGGATGACAAGGAGATGGAATTTTACAAAGAATATGCTAAAGAGGAAAAAAACAGAGATATGTGTGTCTGATGGTTCGTCCAAAGGAGTTTTTAATTTCAAATATCCTCTAGTCATCACACTAAAAGCTCATGTGGCACAGAGAATAACTCCTAAAGTGGTAATCATACCACCTTTTTTATTCCCTTATAAGGACAATAAACTAGTCCCTTGGAGATACGAGTGCCAAATGGATAAAGTGGGTGTTTTGGAGATCACCAAAGGAGAAGTGGATGAGGTAGGCCATTTCACCAGAAGTGGGAGATGTTATTCTCCCAATCAGACCAATGAACCTAAGAAAAGAGTTGTTGCCGATAAAGGGAAGAAAGTTGAAATACTGGTTAAAGAGGATGAGCCAGTTATTAAAGAGCCTATGATAGAAAGTGAGGTTGTGGAGTTCCTGAAATTTTTAAAGCATAGAGAGTATAACATCGTCGAATAACTACATAAGCTACATGTTCGCATTTCGATCTTTGCTCTTTTACTAAGCTCTGAGGCACACCGGAATGCTTTGTTGAAAGTCTTGAATCAAACTTTCATGTCGAAGGACGTACTTATGGAAAAGATAGATTGATTGGTTGTGAATATCCAAGCTAATAATTTTATCTCTTTCTCCGACTGGTTGGCAATCCCAAAGCCCTGCACATTACCATCCAGTGTAAGGGGCATGTGTATCCCGAGTGCTAGTTGACAATGGCTCTGTGCTGAATGTAATGCCATTAGTGACCCTAAAGAAGTTATCGATCGACAACACACACATGAAGAATTTCCAGAGCGTCGTTCGAGTTTTTGATGGAATAAAAAAAGAGGTGTTGGGGAAGATTGATATCTCTTTGACCATAGGCCCATCAACTTATGAGGTCGAGTTCTTTGTCATGGACATCATGTCGACCTATAATTACTTATTGGGAAAGCCTTGGATCCACCAGGCAGGAGCTGTGTCATCCACTCTACATCAAAAACTCAAATTCGTAATTGAGGGGAGACTGGTGTGCATTAATGCTAAGAAAGACATCATTACTTCTGTGTTTACTACTCCTCCATATGTCGAAGTGGAGGAAGAAGCTGTTGAGTGCTCCTTCAGGTCCCTGGAGTTTGTTAATACAACTTTCGTGGCTGAGGGGAAGAAGATATCAAATTTTAAGATGTCCAACTATACCAGAATGGAACTAAAGGTGACTTTGGGAAGGAGAGTCAATGCTGGAAAAGGTTTAGGGAGCCGCTATAGAGATCTATTAATCCAATTTTTTACATCATAAAGAGAGACTGTTTTGGCTTGAGATATCACCCAACATTGAAAGAGAACTGAAAGGTATTCAGAAGAGCCAGAAAATGAGAAGAGCAAGGTTAGCCGGGGAAGATATGTAGTGCGAGCCTATGACTTTTCCATCGCTGCGTGACACATTCGTCTCTAGAGGCCATATGTTTCAGGGAGGCCAGTCAGCTAAGGAACCAATTGTCGAGAATGCCTTTGGGGATTCATGCATCAATATGATATCAGATGATGAGGTTAAAGAAGGAAGAGCAATCGACATCTATCCTGCACCGCCAGGCCTCGTGCTAAATAATTGGACTATAGGGGAATTACCTGTAATTTACAAAACTTTTTCAGAGTAATGCACAAAAAACGTTCCCTATTGTCTAAAACCTAGGGAAATAGGTGATCTTTTGTAAAGGGTTAATGTACTTGTTTTAAAATATTGTTGAAAACACTTTGATGTTTTGATATACCAAACAAAATTGTTAATTAGTTTTTACAAATTTTAAGATTATATTTGATTCAATCATTCAAATATATAAAATTATTCTTTAAAGTTAAAACGTCAATTTTTACTCCTCACTCTACTAAAAATTTGAGTCCTATACTGAAAATATTTTTGAAATAAATTTTACTAAGGGTTTCAAACTTTAATCGAGTCAAAAATGATTTTAAGCATAGTAATACCGATACTACTAAAACATTATTGATACTGTTCAAGAAGTATTGATATAGATAGCGATACTAAAGTCCAAAATAATGAAGTAGTACCAATAATTTTGAGAAAGTACTGATATTGTCAAAATAAAATGCTAACATGGTACTGATACCATATACGGCATTTATACTACTTAGTGTAGTAGTATCGATACTCTTAGTGATAGTACTGATACTACCATTTTGATTTTAAGTTCGTTAGATTCCAATATACTACAATGGTACCAATACTATGTAAAATATCGATACAACTGAATATAGTAGTACCGATACCCTTTTGACAATATCTACTCCAAAGTTTCCCAACGGTCAAATTTTGTGTATTTAATGTAAGGAGTATCGATACTGATAGATAGAGTACCGATACTACAAGCTTCTAAACAACATTTAATAAGGGAAATTGTCCCCTATTGGCTATACTAACTCCCACAATAACTCAAACGGTAGGTATTGAGTGAGGGAGTATATAAACAAGACCCCAAGTCATTTGTGAAGATAAGAGAAAAAAAGAGAAAGCCATAAACAACAAATTTGAGCCAAATTAAGTCTATATCATTCAATATTCTTTTTGCTTTCAAAGAACACTTCTTGTACTCATTTGTATTCATTTCTCAAGTGTTCTTATTTGTTCTTGAATTGTGCAAACACATTCCTAGTGAGGATTTTATAAGTTTGCAATTTGTAATTTTCTCTTTGAGACAGTGTATCAAGAATTCAGAGTATATTTCTTGAGGGAGTTGTAAGGTTACACCTTATCCTCAAAGGTAGATACAAATTAGAGAATTTGTGGAAATCCTTAGTGTAGATAGCTAAGGTAGTGGATGTAAACTTTGGTTGATAAAGTTGAACAATTGTAAATTCTTATGTTCATTTGTTTATTTTTTTTCTCTTAAGCACCACCAAATTTTTAATTACCAATTCACCCCCTCTTGGCTATTTCATCCTTTCAATTGACTCAATAAATATTCAATGAAAGATGCATTCCTATCAATTCACCAAGTGGCAAACATTCTCCCATGCATATTTTTTCATTCTTTATTGTTTATATATATTATTTCATTATATTTTTATATGGGATAGATTATCTTGTATGTGTATATGTATATATATCCTCTCGTTCGTTATTCTTTCAGGACCTCCGGTATCAATAGTATGAATGTCGATGACTCTGACTCGGAGATAGATTTCAAGTTGCTCATATGTCAGGGGGGAAATCGAGGGTTGTGATAATGATGAGGAATGTGACTTACCTTCTGAACTGCTAAAAATGGTGGAGAGGAAAGATAAACAGATTTTACCATATGAGGAGCCCATTGAAACTTTGAATCTGGGATCAAATAAAAATAAGAAAAAAAGTAAAGATTGGCTTCACCCTATCTGCTGAGGGACGACTGAGTTTGATTGAACTACTTCAAGAGTACAAAGATGTATTTACCTGGTCATATGAGGACATGTCGAGTTTAGTTATTGAGTTGGTGGTACATAAATTGCCAATAAAGCCATAATATAAACTGGTAAAATAAAAGCTCAAAAGGATGGGACCTGAAATGCTACTGAAAATTAAAGAATAAGTAAAGAAGCAATTCAATGCTAGATTCCTTAAAGTAGCCAAGTATCCAAAATCAGTGGAAACCATTGTTCCAATACCCAAAAATGATGAAAATGTTTTCATGTGCGTTAACTACAGATATATTAATAGGGCGAGCCCGAAAGATAACTTTCATTTGCTACACATAGACACCCTGGTGGATAATACTGCTAGAAATTCCTTATTTTCATTTATGGATGGGTTTTTGGGTTACAATCAAATAAATATGCATCCGAAAGATATGGAAAAGACTACTTTGTCACTATATGTGGCATGCTTTTCTATAAGGGGATATCATTTGGGCTAAAGAATGCAGGGGCACTTACTAGAGAGCCATGATAACATTGTTTCATGACATGATGCATAAAGAAATAGAAGTCTATGTCTATGATATGATTATTATGGCCAAAATAGAAGAACATGTAGAGAATCTAAGGAAACTCTTCTAAAGATTAAGAAAATGTCAGCTAAAACTCAATCTAAGCAAGTGTACCATCAGGGTAATGTCTGGGAAACTATTAGGGTTTATAGGGAGTAAAAAATGGATTGAAGTAGATCCAAAAAAGTTCAAAGTTATTCAAGATTTACCACCACCCATAAACACAAAAAGAAATTTAAGGATTCCTGAAGAGATTGAATTAAATTGCTTGATTTATTTCACAATTAACCGAGAAGTGTGACCCCATTTTTTCCTTCTCCATAAAAATAACCTAGGGTCGTGGAACAATGATTTCCAAGAAGCTTTTGAAGCAATAAAATAATATTTTTCAAATACTCCAGTCTTAATGCCATCTATCTTCGGCAAACCCTTAATTATTTACTTGTCAATCATCAAGAATTCAATGGGGTGTGTATTTGGGCAGCATGACCAAACTGAGAAAAAGAGAGAGCAATTTATTACCTCAACAAAACGTTTACTGATTACGAGGCAAGGTACTCACCGATCGAAAAGTTGTGTTATGCTTTAGTTTGGACTACTCTAAGGCTCAGACAATATATGTTGTATCACACTACTTGGTTGATCTCTAGACTCGATCCTCTAAAATATCTAATGGTTATATCTACTTTATCTGGAAGAGGGCTCATTGGAAAATTTTATTGTCTTAGTTTGACATCCAGTAAGTGAGCCAAAAAGCAGTTAAAGGGAGTGTTATAGCAGATTTCATTGCAAGCATGGCTTCTGAAGATATGAACCTCTGAAATTTAATTTCATAGATAAAGATTTGATGGCTATTTCAGCCGAAGAGGTAGTTGCTTCCACTGATGACCATTTGAAGATGAATTTTGATAGTGCTTCGAATGCCTTGGAATAATTTTAGTCTCACCTAGTGGATAACGCTATCCTTTCACCAGTTGGTTGAACTTTGATTGTATAGACAATATGGTTGAGTATGAAATGCGTATTCTGGGTCTTAGAGCTGCCATCAAGCATAAAGTAAAAACACTCAAAGTATATAGGGATTCAACCCTGGTGGTTTATCAACTTAGAGGTGAATGGGAAATAAAATATCCCAAGTTAGTGGAATATCGCAAGTTGTTCTTGGAGATCATCAAAGAGTTTGAAGTAGTGACATTCTATTACCTCTCAAGATAAGAGAATCAAATGGAAGATGCTCTAGCCACGTTGGTAACAACCTTTAAAGTAAATGAACATTCAAATATGATGTCCATTGAGATGTAAGCTTATGAGTATCCAACCCACTGTTATAGCATAGAAAAGGAAGATGATGGAAATCCCTGGTATTATGATATCTTGCAATACATCATATAGAAAAGTTATCTTGAACGGGCAACTGAGAATGACAAAAAACTATTCAAAGAATGGTTGCAGGGTATGTGCTTGATGATGAGATCATGTACAAGAAAAGTCATGATCAAGTTTTGTTGAGGTGTGTGGATGCCAAAGAAGCCAAAACAATCATCAAAGAAGTGCATAAGGGAGTATGTGGTACCAATGCTAATGAACATGCAATGGCAAGACAAATAATGATATTTGGGTATTACTGGTCAACCATGGAAATCGATTGTATCAATTATGCCAAAAAATGTCACAAATACCATATTTATGAGACAAGCTCTATACCCCTCCTCATCCATTGCACATAATGTCTGCTATGTGGCCATTCTCCATGTGGGGCATGGATGCCATTGGAAAAATTTCGCTCAAAGCTTCAAATTTCCATCATTTGATCTTGGTGGCAATAGACTACTTCACAAAGTGGGTAGAAGCGACATCCTATGCAAATGTCACCTAATCAACAATCTGTAAGTTCTTAAAGAAAGATATTATTTGTAGATATGGGTTACCTAAAAGAATCATCACTGAATATGGTAATAAAGACAGCCAATAAGAACATCAAGAGGCTCATAAAGAAAATGACTGAGACTTATAAAGACTAGCATGAGAAGTTACCATTTAATCTATTTGCCTATCTAACTTCAGTAAGGACATCAACTGAGGCAACTCCGTTTTCTTTAACCTATAGGATAGAAGTTGTGTTACCCATTGAGGTAGAAATTTTGTCACTTCGAGTATTGTCAGAGGTTAAATTGGATAAAGTAAAATGGGTATAAGCTAGGTATGACCAACTGAATTTGATTGAGGAAAAAATATTAAAAGCTAACTGTCATGGGAAAATATGCTAGAAACATATGATGAGGGCACATAATAAGAAGGTTCACCCACGAGAGTTTTAGGAAGGAAACCTAGTGCTTAAAAAGATTCTGCCAATTTAAAAGGACTTCAGAGGTAAATGGATGCCAAATTGGGAGGGACCCTATGTTGTAACGAATGTCTTTTCTAGAGGAGCTTTGATCTTGACCAAGATGGATGTACCAGAGTTACCTAACCCTGTGAATTCTGACATTTGTCAAGAAATACATCGCCTAAAAAAGAAAAAATGAAAAAATGAAAAGAAAAAAAAAAAAGAAAGAGACAAAAAGAAAAGAAAAAAATTAAAAAAGAGAAAAAAAGAGAATAAATAAAAGGGGGTTTAAATTGAAAACTTGTACAGGGTATCTTGAAATCAAAAGGGGTCTCATGTTGAAAACCCGCAAAGGGTGGCTTGAGAATTATTCAAATTCAGAATTCATGTATGGTGGAGGTTCTAAATTAGTTTTGAAGACTTGAACAATGATATCAAATGGTTGTCAGGGTTAGGACTAGAAATCGAAAAGGCTTGGATAACTAGAAAAGAAATGAAGAACACATGAGATTCAAATATTGGTTTATGACATCCAACATTTGGGGAATTTGGTAGCACAGGGGGAACTTCACACCCTCGCGCATTGTCACAATTCTCAAGATCCTTTTAACATAAGCTACACTCGAGTTATTCTATGGCGTGCAGTTCAAAAGCATTCGTACTTTTAATATATGAAGATGCCTACTATATTTTTCTTTTGATTATTCCAGTTAAATGTTTGCCATGTATTTACCCAAAAAAACTCTTTACATTTATATAAATAAAAAGAGGTCTTTTTCTTATTAAAGACATATTGCAAGCATCCTAATTTGAAAATAAAAACATGTAGATTAACTTGGGAAACATGAGATCATTGTGTATTATTATACAATTTTTTTTGGAAAAGTGCAGGTATTTCGTAGCTGAAAAATGACTTTAGCATGAGGCTTACATGATGATGGGATACAGAAAGTTAAAAACTTGGGGCCACACGTAAAAGCTCAGCAAGTTGGGATAATCCAAAGATTTTTGTCGCTGATCAAGTAGCTGGTCATGATGATGCCTGGTTTAAAGAGTAAAAAGAATAAAGGTCATGTTTGACCAAATAGTGTCTAATCAAAATTATCAGTGGGACTAGTCGTTGTTGATTTTCGTACCCAAGATTTGATTGAGTTGCAAGATGATCGACAAAAGAGAGTTCTCATTTGAAAAAGAAAATACCCTAAAAATGCATCATTGCACACGTTTTAGGCATAAATAGGATCATGACATTTATAAAATGAATGATGATGATAAATGCATTTGAGTACTTACAGGTTTTTCAAAAAGAAAAGTTAGAGATATCGAGACCCAACATAAAAAATTTGATATTCTTAAAGAAAAGAGGAACAAGTATGCCTTAATTCAATATTCCCTGAAGAACAATTGAATGAATCAATGTCTCCAGATCTGATTTCCCCTGGAGAAACAGCAAAATAGATCATCTATTTCTAGATTTGATCTTTCCTTAGTAGTAGTGGAACAAGTCTGTCTCGATTCAATCTTCCCTAAGGAATAGTCGAATGAATCAAAATTTTCAGATCGGATTTTCCCTGGAGAAACAACGGAACAAATCCTCTCTTTCCAGTTTTTATCTTCCCTGAGTAGCAGTGGAACAAATCTGCCTCGATTCAATCTTTCGTAAAGAACTATGGAATGAATCAAAGCCTCCAGATCTGATTTTCCCTAGAGAAATAGTGGAACAAATCTTCTCTTTCCATATTTGATCTTTCCTTAGTAGTAGTAGAACAAGTCTGCCTCGATTCAATCTTCCTTGAAGAACAGTGGAATGAATCAATGATCCTGATTTTCCATGAAGAAACAACGAAACAGACCCAATCTCTTTCCAGATTTGATCTTCCCTAAGTAGCAGTGGAACAAGTCTTTCTCGATTCAATTTTCCCTAAATAACAGTAGAATGAATCAACGTCTCCAGATCTGGTTTTCTATGGAGAAACATCAGAACAAATATTCTATTTCCAGATTTGATCTTCCCTGAGTAGTAGTGGAACAACTCTGCCTCGATTCAATCTTCCCTAGTGAAGCAGGGGAACATATAGTCTCTTTCCAAATTTGATATTCCCTTAGAAGCAGTGGAACAAGTCTGCCTCGATTCAATCTTCCCTGAAGAATAGTAGAATGAATCAACATCTCCATATTTGATTTTCCCTGAAAAATAGCATAACATATCACCTCTTTCTAGATTTGATCTTTCCTGATTAACAGTGAAGCAAGTCTACCTCGATTCAATATTCCCTAAATAACAGTGGAATGAATCAACGTTTCCATATATAATTTAACTTGAAGGAACGACGAAGCAGATTTCTTTTCATACTTCATCATTAAAAATCTCTCTTGAGATGTAACCCCCTCAGATCGATGAGGGTAACCCGATCCGATCCGGGGTGTCACATTAAGGACCCCAGAGCGACCCACCGTAAAAATATCAGAAAAAATTACGTTTTTATTAAAACGTGTAAAATCATAAAATGATTTATGAATACAAAATAAAATTTATTCGTATTCAGAAATAAAATAGATTTTCAGACTTGTATATAAAACAAAATACAACCTACATGTCCCCTAATCACATGTACCATATTCTGCCAGCAACGCCGGAAGAATTCCCTTACCGATGTCGATAAATGCACTGATATGATTCTTGTAACCTGAAAAGGTAAGTAACAGAGTGAGCTTTGGGAAACTCAATAATACAATACCACCAGTTGATGCTACATGACATGCAGATAAATGGAAAGCCATATAATTTTCTTATTGAATCATACATATACTGGTTTTTGGGATAATTTAGGGTTCCACTGGTAGTTCATCGATTAAAAGCCATGAAGATCTCAGTTCATAGGAAGCATTTACAGTATCACATTTTTAGGAAGTCGAATAGGATGTCTAGTGTGTTCCAATCAAAACCAGTGAAAAGATATAAATCTTATAAAACCATAGCAGAACCCTCCAACAAAACTCCATTGGCTTACCCTAAGCACACAGCAAAGGGAGCCAACCTAAGATATGCCTTGGGGCCTATGGGCCTACCCAAGGGTATCCTTAGGTCCATAAGGACTTAACAGCTGGATCAGGGATGTACCTCCATACTCCAGAATCATGTTCAGTAGAAATCAGTTTTAGCCATAAATCGTAATATCTGGATCGTGATCCAGTAATATGTCATAACCATGATAATGAAATAACATGTATAATTGATCTCCACCTGTACACCATAAATAGTCCCATAATTAACCTAAGGGAAAACCTTGGGGCCTGAGGGCCTACCCAAGGATCACCTTATGTCTGTAAGGATTTACTAGCTTGATCAGAGATGTACCTCAATACTCCAGTCTACCCATATAATATCCCAATAAAATAATTTCAGTAGGAACCAGTATATTTCATGGTCCATAAATCAATAACCATCATATTCTCAGTGAAAATATGAAACCTGATAACACATTTCTGGTAACCATAATTCATAAACCAATAGATTCCATGATTTTATAAATCAGGAACAATTCATAGTTTTCGATGAAAACCGTAATCAAATATCATATACCATGTTGTCATGGTTAATAAACCAGTAAATCAATACTTTCGTTAAAAATCATTTCAAAACATATAAAACCTTCATGTTGTACATGTAGAACACACTAGAGGATCCAAGTATTTTTCAAAGGCACTTGGTAGTTTATCAGAAATGGAAAACATGAAACTGATGTAATTGGTTCGGATTACAAGAACAATGTCCTATTGAAAGAGATCGATTATTAATGGATCTAATCAGACATTTAGAGTTGATACTCTAAAATCCTGCTATGATTCAGGTACCTCAGGAAAGTGTTCAGGAACCTTATACAGAATAATTCTATATTCATATTTACTGAGAGTGATTCTATTACCCAAACAATCATGGGTATTCAGGAGTATGCATTGAATTAATAGGATTTTAGTCTAATTGAACCAAATAGGGTATTCATAATCCTTTGTATCTGAGTTACTTGTGTTTTCATATATGGCCGGAGTAATTTGAGCTGATAAGGGAGAAACGAAGATTTAGGGCACTTATAATTTGTGCCGATCTATTAGATTATCGAACAATTCCCAAATTGATGCCTGTTGACTGGTCAATTACTTGCCCTTTCAGGGTATTCACTTTTTAATACCAATAATTTATTGTCCATACATCCTCTTCAGAATCTTCACTGAATAGATCTTAAGGGAACTAACAGATATTCCAATGGTATTTATTTCATTTTCACATTTCAACGATATTAAGAAATACTAATGTACTTGATTTGTGTTTTATAATCCATAGGGACAGTAAATCATCCATGTTTATTTGGATTCTTTAATTAATCCAAGACATTTACTTATTTTAGGCCATAAGGGTATTTTGGTCATTTTGGTGCTCAATATTATTTCTATCATTTCATAGCTTGAGTTCCTGAGCTTAGTGATATTCTTGAATCATTTTCATTCCAGGGGTATATTTGGTTATTTTACAGATCCATGATTTTTTTCAATTCTTTCATTATATTCGATCTTATTATTTAATTCAACTTATCATCTATTTCAGTCCTTTCGAACAATTCTGACAAAAGAGCACCCTCAATAAATTATTCTTCAGGTATTTACTCATAACTCAGAGATTTTCGGGTAAAATGCCTTCTTAGATGTTACAAACAGGTTATCAGGAATTTTCTGTACAAAAACAAGATATTAACAATTAAATCTGTAATTAATCGGGTTATTTTTACCTCTCAAGGGCATTTTCGTAATTCCTTAACCAGATAACTTCAGTATTAAAACTCTTAACAAGGATAAATAGAATTTAGAGATCCTAGAGTTAAATGGTTTTCCAAATAATCTCTGAGCTTGAAATTATTCCTTATCAAACTTCTAATTTCTTGTACATGCCATCAGAATTTTATACAGTTACCGACTTTTTTTTACCACATTCGTATCGAGTGTAGGACTTACCTAGCTATACATATGAGATCAAACATTTTCTTATTCATCCATTAACCAATACCAACATGTTCCATAAAGCATGAATAGGTAGTAATTTATTATCTCGATTTTCAAGCCATACTAATCGATAATTTAAACTCTATTTGAATGCCCTCGATCATGAAATCAACTTCCAATAATTCCTTAGATACATATCAACAGAAATTTCATAAAAAAACGAAGCTTAATTGCGAAAACCAGATCGAATCGGGTAATTAATCCATGAAAAACAGCTTATCTGGTTCGAATTTGGCAAAACGGACTTCGGAATCAGACTCGAGACATCGAAAAACATAAAATATGACTTTCCAAAAATTTTAACTTTTTCATCAAAGTCAACGGTCAACAGTCAACAGCTCGATCCAGGCGGCTCAGCTCAAATGACTCCCCTGGATGACAGACGACGCCCACTATAAGGGGGCGGCACGTGCGGTGGCTCCGGTCGTTGGTTCGGCATGAAATTTTCTAGATTTGTAGATCGAGACCTCTAGAGTCTTGTGCAAGTGTTATTTTTCATCAAAACATAACGGATTGTAGAATTTTAAAGCGTACCAACTTATCCGACGTTGGACGGTGAGTGACGACGACAGATCAACAATGGCGAGACAATTTTGGTCGGGTTTTGAGTGCACGGTGATGGTGAGTCCGATGGTGTATGAGGTGTGATGAACGGATCGCCGAATCGACCAAAATTGATAAAAACCAACAACGATCGAGTTAAACCGACAAATCTTTCAGTTGAGATTTACAGCAAACGACGCAGATTCACAACGAGATGGAGGTCGGGTTTTGTTCTCCGTTTAATGGTGAATCTATTGGTGGTTTCAGATCGACGAACGATGGTCGGACGATGGAGAAATCAGAGTTACTAAAGGGGTTGAGGGGAAAAAATTGGGGAAAATATTGGGGAAAAACATTATGGGAAAAAGCTCGGGGATGGGGTTTTATTTTTCAACATATAAGAAAATAGGTAAATTTAGGACTGGGTCCCTGGATTTCCTGCTCTTCATAAAATGGTATGCTAAATTTGCGATTTTACACTTTAATCATCATTTTCTTCCAAAATACCACTTAAATTCAATACTTTATAATTTCTAAAATTTATCCCATAAATTGGGGTGTGACAAATCTCCTCTCCTAAAAAGAATTTCATCCTCGAAATTCATTCATGTCACATAATTGCATAAATTAAACTTCCATCAGTTCTTTTATAACTTCAAGTAACTTTTACAAAAGTATTGGTCATCTATTAATCTTTAACCAGTTGAGTATACATTTTCGTCAGAACTCTCATTCATTCCAATAAAAGAATCAGAACAAACTTATCCTTGTGGAATCAATTCAGCCTTGGTTACGAGAATAGATTCATAGAGTAGTAACATATCCCAATTTCATTTTTGGAGTAGGGTCAGAATTTCTCCATTGAGTAACTCTCACATTACTCGTGAGGTATTTTACTGAATTTAGACAGACGTTACTGGTATTCCTTTATGCAATGGTAGAGCCCTACAGGATAGAAAACTTAGGTTAGCTCGTTACAGAGATGGACTCGACCTTGGAGTTTCGACACAGATATGAACGATTGTAGTCTAGGGGCATGTACTGATCAGACATCTTTTGACATTCGATCGACCGGTCTATCTTGAAAATTTTAACTCAACCTAAGCTCTGATACCACTAAATGTAACCCCCTCAGACCGATACGAGTAACCCAATCTGATTTCAGGTGTCACATTAGGCCCACCGGAGCGACTCACCATAAAAATCTTGAAAAAAATTTACATTTTTATTAAAACATGTAAAATTATAAAATGATTTATGAATACAAAATAAAATTTATCTGTATTCAGAAATAAAACATATTTTTAGACTTGTATATAAAAAAATACAACCTACATGCCCCCTAATCATATGTACCGTATTCTGCCAGCAACGTTGGAAGAATTCCCTTACTGATGTCGATCGATGCACTGATATGATTTTTGTAACCTGCAAAGGTATGTAACAAAGTGAGCTTTAGGAAGTTCATTAATACAAAACTACCAGTTGATGCTATAGGATGTGAAGATAAATGGAAAGCCATATAATTTCCTTATAGAATCAGACTTATACTAGTTTTCGGGATAATTTGAGATTCCACTGGTAGTTCATCGAGTATAAGCCATGAAGATCTCAGTTCATATGAAGCATTCATAGTATCATGTTTTTAGGAAGTTAAATAGGATGTCTAGTGTGTTCCAATCAAAACCAGTGAAAATATATAAATCTTTTAAAACCATAGCAGAACCATATCTCGATCTGATCCAGGGTGTCACACTAGGGCCACCGGAGCGACCCACCGTAAATATCTCAGAAAAAATTCCGTTTTTATTAGAATATGTAAAATCATAAAATGATTTATGAATACAAAATAAAATTTATCAGTATTCAAAAAGAAAACAGATTTTCATACTTGTATATAAAACAAAATACAACCTACATGCCCCCTAATCACATTTACCATATTCTGCCAGCAACGCCGGAAGAATTCCCTTACTGATGTCGATAGATGCACTGATACGATTCTTGTAACCTATAAAGGTAAGTAACAGAGTGAGCTTTGGGAAGCTCAGTAATACAATACTACCAGTTGATGCTACATGACATGCAGATAAATAAAAAGCCATATAATTTCCTTATTGAATCAGACGTATACTGGTTTTTGGGATAATTTGGGGTTCCACTAGTAGTTCATCGAGTAGAAGCCATGAAGATCTCAGTTCATAGAAAGCATTCATAGTATCACATTTTTAGGAAGTCGAATAGGATGTCTAATGTGTTCCAATCAAAACCAGTGAAAAGATATAGCTCTTTTAAAACCATAGCAAAACCCTCCAACCAAACTCCATTATGCAGTTCCCCAGAACTACGTCCATGGGGTTTACCCTAAGCACACAGCAAAGGGAGCCAACCTAAGATATGACTTGGAGCCTATAGGTCTACCCAAGGGTATCCTTAAGTCCGTAAGGACTTACCAGCTGGATCAGTGTTGTGCCTCCATACTCCATAATCATATCCATATAAATATCCAGTAGAAATCAGTTTTAACCATAAATTGTAATAGCTGGATCGTGATCTAGTAATATGTCATAACCGTGATAATAAAATAACTCGTATAACTGATCTCCACCTGTACACCATAAGTAGTCCCATAATTAACCTAAGGGGCGTTTGGATGGGGGAAAAGTGGGATTCCAATCGGAATGGAATCCATATTCCTCCGTTTGGTTAGCCCAAGAATCTTATTCCTGGTAAAGTAAGATTACCAATAGTGGATTTTTTGGGGTATATTACCGGGAATGTCATTACCTCCCTTTCCTTAGGTATTGTTGGATTACCGGCATTTTAGACTAAAATGCCCTTAATTTTTTTTCTTTCAAAAATATTCTTCTTTTGTCATTGAATAATAAAAATTCTACGAATGTTAAATTACAAATTTATCCTTAAATTATTTTAGATTTACAAAAAAAAATCTATAATTAAAATTTTATCCTTGGGGCCTGAGGGCCTACCCAAGGATCACCTTAGGTCCGTAAGGATTTACCAGCTTGATCAGAGCTGTACCTCCTTATTACAGTCTACCCATATAATATCCCAATAAAATAGTTCAAGTAGTAACCAATATATTTCATGGTCCATAAATCAATAACCATCATATTTTCCAGTGAAAAAAGGAAACCTGATAACACATTTCAGGTAGCCATAATTCATAAACCAATAGATTTCATGATTCCATAAATCAGGAAAAATTCATAGTTTTCGATGAAAACCGTAATCAAATATCACATTCTATGTTGCCATGGTTCATAAACGAGTAAATCAATTACTAATGTATATAATTAACCATTTAGAGTTGATACTTTAGAATCCTGCTATGATTTAGATGCCTCAGGAAAGTGTTTAGGAACCTTATACAGAATAATTCTAGATTCATATTTACTTACACAAACAATCATGGGTATTCAGGAGTATGCATTGAATTAACAGGATTTTAGTCCAATTGAACCAAAAGGGGAATTCAAAATCCTTTGTATCTGAGTTACTTGTGTTTTCATATATGACCGGAGTAATTTGAGTTGATAAGGGAGAAATAAAGATTTAGGGCACTTATAATTTGTGTCGATCTATTGGATTATCGAACAATTCCTAGACTGACGCCTGTTGACTGGTCAATTCCTTGCCCTTTCAGGGTATTCACTCTTTAATACCAAAAATTTATTGTCCATATATCCTCTTCAGAATCTTCACTGAATAGATCTTAAGGGAACTAACAGATATTCCACTGGTATTTATTTCATTTTCATGTTTCAACGATATTAGGAAATGTTAATGTACTTGATTTGTGGTTCATAACCCATAGGGATAGTACATCATTCATGTTTATTTGGATTCCTTAAATAATCCAAGATATTTACTTATTTTAGGCCATATGGGTATTTTGGATATTTTGGTGCTTAATGTTATTTCTATCATTTCATAGCTTGAGGATATCCAATCCTTCCTGAGCTTGGCGATATTCTTGATTCATTTATATTCCAGGGGTATATTTGGTTATTTTACAGATACATGATTTTTTTTTTAATTCTTTCATTATGTCCGATCTTATTATTTAATTCAACTTATCATCTATTTCAGTCTTTTCGAACAATTCTGACAAAAGAGCACCCTCAATAAATTATTCTTCATGTATTTACTCATAACTCAGATATTTTCGGGTCAAGTGCCTTCTCATATGTTACAAACATGTTATTAGGAATTTTCTGTAAAAAAATAGGATCTTAACAATTAAATCTGTAATTAATTGGGTTGGGTACGAATTCTCAGGGTATTTTATCATTCAGAGTCAACTCAGATTATCTTTACCACTTAAGGGCATTTTCGTAATTCCTTTACCAGGTAACTTCGGAATTAAAACTCTTAACAAGGATAAATAGAATTTAGAGATCCTAGAGTTAAATGCTTTTCCAAATAATATCTGAACTTGACATTATTCCTTATCAAACTTCTAATTTCTTGTACAAGCCATCATAATTTTATTCAGTTACCAAATTTTTTTACCGCATTCGTATCGAGTGTAGGACTTACCTAACTATACAGATGAGACCAAACATTTTCTTATTCATGCATTTACCAATACCAATATGTTCCATAAAGCATGAAAAGGTAGTAATGTATTACCTCAATTTTTGTGTCATACTGATCGACCATTTAAACTCCATTCGAATGCCTTAATATTGAAATCAACTTCCAATAATTCCTCAGAAACATATCAACAAAAATTTCATCAACAATGGATCTTAATTTTGAAAATCGGATCGAATCGGGTGATTAATCAGTGAAAAATAGCTTATCGGGTTCGAATTTGGTGAAACGGACTTCGGAATCGGACTCAAGACATCGAAAAATATTTATTCCTTATCAAACTTCTAATTTCTTGTACAAGCCATCAGAATTTTATTCAGTTATCGACTTTTTTTACCACATTCGTATCGAGTGTAGGACTTACCTAACTATACATATAAGATCAAACATTTTCTTATTCATGCATTTACCAATACCAACATGTTCCACAAAGCATGAAAAGGTAGTAATGTATTACCTAGATTTCCATGCCATACTGATCGATCATTTAAACTCCATTCGAGCGCCCTCGATCTTGAAATCAACTTCCAATAATTCCTCAGATACATATCAACAGAAATTTCATAAAAACATAGCTTAATTGTGAAAAACGATTCAAATCGGGTGATTAATTAGTGAAAAACAACTTACCGGGATCAAATTTGGTGAAAAGGACTTCGGAATCGGATGCAGGACGCCGAAAAACATAAAATATGACTTTTTGAAAATTTTAATTTTTTGTCAAAGTCAACGGCGATCAACAGTCAACGGCTCGGTCCAAGCGGCTCGGCTCGTCTCAAACAGCTCCCCTGGATGACAGATTACGCCCACTCTTAAGGGGCGGCACATACGGCGGCTCCAGTCGTCGGTTCGGTGTGAAATTTTCCAAATTTGTAGATCGAGACCTCGGGAGTCTCGTGCAAGTGTTATTTTACGTAAAAACATAACAGATTGTAGAATTTTAAAGCGTACCAACTTATCCGACGGTGGCCGGTGAGTGACAACGAATGAGTAACAATGGCGAGACGATTTCGGTCGGGTTTTGAGTACACGGTGATGGTGAGTCTGATGGTGTAGGAGATGTGATGAACGGGTGGCCGGATCGACTGAAATTGACGAAAAACCAACGGCGATCGAGTTAAAATCAACAAAGCTTTCGGTTGAGATTTACGGTGAATGATGCCGACTCACGATGAGATAGAGGTTGGGTTTTGTTCTCCGTACAATGGTGAATGTATTGGTGGTTTTAGATCGACGAAAGGTGGTCAAACGGTGGAGAAATCGGAGTTACAAAAAGGGTTGACGGGGAAGAAAATTGGGGAAAAGCATTTTGGGAAAAAGTTCGGGGAGGGGTTTTATTTTTCAACATATAAGAAAATAGGTAAATTCAGGACTGGGTCCCTGAATTTATTACACTTCATAAAATGGTCTTTTAACTTTGCGATTTTACACTTTAATCCTAAATTTCTTCCAAATACCACTTAAATTCAATACTTTATAATTTCTAAAATTTAGCCCCTAAATTGGGGTGAGGCATGAGATGTTCAGACAATATTAAATATCTAAGTACAAATTCGATAGGGCGAAAACACATTGTCTCTTCGTCTTTGCCCTATGCTTATTAACACAAAAATGGGCAAAGAGGGGCAGCTTTCAACACTTGTTTTTGTCCGACTATTATTATTATTATTATTATTATTATTATTATTATTTATTTTATTACAGTCCCAATCGTGCCACAAAAAAAATCAAAAAACTAAAACCAGCCCAGAACCCATTACACCCAAGTCACCCAACCCAAGGCCCAGAGGAAAGCAGACCTAGTAACATACCCAAACCCATTAGGGTTTTCATCTTCATCAGAGTCGTCAAGATGTCGAAACATTTTTGAAAGGGGAGTCGTTTTCAGTAATTTAGTGACATGTTAATGATAAAACGTGGTTCGAGGAGTCTCCACCAATCTTTGATTAGGGTGTGATTGGGCACCCAAAAAATATTTGTCATTTAAAAAAATCATTTAATTAAAACATTAAATTTGTAGTATGCGTTACCAAAATTTGAGTTCGGGAGTCGGTTACGTGTGGGGAGGATTAGTACCCCACACAACGCCCTAAATCGATACCTAGTCGATTAATTAATTGTCTTTGCAATGAAATTTAAGAATTCAAGTCTAATTTAATTCAATATCTCATACATATAATATTCTTTTGAATTAACAATGAACTTTAGAATGTAATTTTAATATTTCTTTATTTCGATTGAAGTAAGAATCGATTTCTTTAATGTATGAGAGGTTGATTCTTCTCGATAGAAAATAATTAAATATTATTGTGTTTTGTCCTGAAATTAAAAAGAATATTATCTGTATGGGATCTTGAGTTAAATTAGACTCGAATTCTTAAATTTCATTACAAAGACAACTAATTAATCGACTAGATATCAATTTAGGGCGTTGTGGGGGTGCTAATCCTTCCCCACACGTAACTGACTCCCCAACTCAAATTTTGGTAACGCATACCGCAAATTTTTTTGTTTTAATTAAAATGAATATTTTTTTTAAATGAAAAATATTTTTGGGTGCCCAGTCACACCCTAATCAAAGATTGGTGGCGACTTCTCGAACCACATTTTATCGTTAACAGATCACTAAATTACTCGAAACAACTCCCCTTTCAAAAATTATTTCAACATAATCAATGATGACACATGTTGCGATTGGATTGAAAATAAATTTAATTACATAAATTAAAATAAATAAAAACTCCATTAAGGTGCTTACATGTGTCACAATCGTATGGTGACATGTGTCACGTCCTGATTGAATAATTAATTTATTAAATTAAATCAAAATTAAGACCAAATTAATTAAATATAAAAATATTGAGGATCCAATGTGTAATTATAACAATTATGTTAACTGACACGTTAGCATCCCGTTAAATATTAATGGCATATGGCTTGAATTATACCAATTAAATAGCAAAGTGGTCATATTGACACAATTTTGACTATGGTGGTTATTTTGACACCAACAGAATAATTAAGTTGTCATTCAAGTAGTTTACCCTAAAAATACTCGACACAGTAAAAGACATTAATCTCATAGGCGTGGTTATCCCTTTGAATTACAGGCAGAGCTAGATGCTTCGAGCAATGCTAGTTTAGCTGATGTCTGCCCCTGCTCCCACTTATTTTTCGGCACCCTACTTTAAACCTAAAGTCAACACATCTTTTCGTCCTACTAAGATTCAAACTCCTAAAAATAGGATAAAATTTTACTAGGATTCAAACTCCTAAAAATAGGATAGAGTTCTACTATTATTTAAACTCCTAAAGATAGGATCCACAAGCATTATAAATAGTCATTGTAACTCACTATTGTAACATATTCGGAGGAGGATATACGAAATACCAAGCAAAATATTACAAGCAACTTGTAGCCATTTTTCGAAGCATTTATATTTCGAAAGGTAAAGTTCATACCTTCGCATGTTATTTTTTCCTTACCCTTGCTGTGTTTTGATTTCGAAAGAAAACTGAGAGAAGTGTTTTTGGTCGATGAACGGGGGCGTTTTATAGATCTATTTTTGTAGATCTAGTCCCCGAGGCTTGTGTTTTTGAAAAACTATTCGGATTTTTATAAACGGGTCGTGTGGATCCGCGTGTTTTGTCATTTTTTTCTTCGATTGGCTTTTAATTTTGACCCCTAATTAATTTTTTATTTTAATTTAACCCTTATTATTTATATGTATATATGTATATATTTAATTATATTTTATTTATTTATTTGTTATAATTCTTTTTTATTTTTCTTTGCGTTATATTATATTATTTTTTTATTATTATATATATATATTATACTATTATTATTTTTATCTATGTTTACTTATTTACTATGTTTTTTAGTATATTTTCCTAATGTTATATATATATATATTCTTACTTTATTTTATTTTATTTTATATTTCTATGATTACTATTTTTTTAGTTAATATTATATTTATATTTATTTTGCATTTATTTATTATTATTATTACTATTTAGTATTTTATTATATTATACATACATTTTTATATTTATATATATATATTTTTTATTATTTTATTTATACTATTTATTTATTTTCATTATATTTTTAGTTTCTTTTCTCTTATTATTATTTTTTTTAAAAAAACACTTTACCTTTTTTATTCTTTTTTGTATATATATTTTATCTTCATTTATTTTATTTTATTCAATTTCATTTTTTTTCATCCAATTATTTTATGTTTATTATTATTGGTTTCATTTATTTCCTTGGTTTACTCTTTAGTTTTGTTACTTTCTTTTGTTATTATTATTTTCTTTTAAAATCTTATTTTTTAAGGGTATTTCCGTAAACACATTAAGGGTAAGTAATTTGGATCAAATTTTACCTTTTAATTTAACTTGCAATTTTCTTAATCAAAGACAACTGAAAATTACGTAGTACCGAAAGGACGGTTCAAGGGTGTTAATCCTTCCTTGACCGTAACCGACTCCCGAACTTGACACATCTTTGGAAAGATGCAGATCATGTAAGAAATAGGATATCCGATTAACCCATTTGTTTTAAATAAATGATCGGTGGCGACTCCAATCCACATTTTTCAAGTCGAAGCCCAATTCCGAGGCCCAACCGAAAGACGGTTGCGACAGCTTGGCGACTCCACTGGGAACACAGGTAAGTGAGTCAGGCTAAGGTAATTTCCAGTTGTCTTTTAAACGAAAAGGGTAAGTTTAAATTTTAAGGTAATATTTCGATCCTTTTTACTTACTTTTGATTATATTTTCGAGTAAATAGTTGGACTAATCGTTTTCTCATGATTTCAGCCTTCAAAGTTTTTTTTTTCATCTAAGGCTCTATGCTCGAGCTCCAAACCCTATTTTAAGTGGGGGTGAAAGTGACACCTTCGTGTGAATTTATTCACCGTGCGGGCCTAGCAAGTAGCCTTCGGGATTCATATACCTTATGTCTTTGTGTGAATTTATTCACCGTGCGGGCATAAGGGAATGTGTCCTCTCGAGTTTAACTTAGTCCACACAAGCCTGTGATGGGTTTAGGACTAAGGGTCTGGCAAGCCCAAGGGGGCACCGGCAAGGAGAACTCGAGTACCTTTTTTTAGAACCTAAACCCGGAGACTACAAGGAGTTAGGGCCCAACCCAAAACCTCATTTTAAACCATAGGATGCTGAAATTATTTCTTGCTTTACTTTCTGTTCAAAACATGTGAACTATAAATTTATGCGGTTAGGACTTGTTCAAAATCAACTTGCAGGATAGAGATCATGTCCGGGTAGGAATAATAAGCATGTGGGGTAGATATCATGTGGGGTAGGACTTTTATTTTCATGATTGCTTTGATTATTATCTTTACCTTACTAACTCTTTTCATTTTTTCCTCTCTTTTATTTTATTTCCATCATCTGCATCATTCAAAAGAGGTGTTGATCCACCAAAAAACGTGTTCGTTAACCATAAATGATCTGCATTAATGGATAAAGGTGTTGTAATACAGGAGATTAAAAACCCCGAGGTACGACTATGGTCTGAGAAGACTCATAAAGTAAAGGGAGACAGTCTTCAGGGAAATTATATGTCAAAGCTTGTTAGTTATGCATCTGTCAGCCTGAAATAAAATGATGTCCAAGAACTGCGAAATATTTGGGACAGTTGGGGGAATGACATAAAGCAGAAGTTTAGCCAACGATATGGTGATATTGCCCTCTTACTCCATGTCAAGACTGATGAGCCCCTGCTCCGAGCATTAATTCAATTCTGAAACCCGAGATATAGTTGTTTCACCTTTAACCGGGAGGACATGGTGCCCACAATTGAAGAGTATACTACCCTACTGCACTGCGAAAACATCAGACTAGAGAGGGCATATATCAAACACATCAAGAGTCAGCCTTTCAAGAACGAATTAGCTAAGATTGCAGGGGTTGATGAAAAATGGGTGACTGATCGACTTCGACACAAAGGTAACGGGGAAGGAATCGAGTGGATCCATATAAAGCAACTAATGAAGAACCACCCTGATGAATGGAAGACTATAGATCTTTTTGCACTGGGTTTGTACGGTTTGATTATCTTTCCGAAGACCTTGGGGTATATCGACGCAGCCGTAGTAGAACTATTTGAACAACTTCCAAGGCGAGTCAACCCAGCGCCGACCATCTTAGTCGAGACCTTTCGGTCTCTTAATCATTACAGAATAACTGGTGGAGGAAGGTTCATTGGATGTGTTCAGCTCCTTCAAGTCTGGATTCACAGCCACTTCTGAAAGACTAACGGGGTTGCTTACCGTCGATTCAGAACTACCTATTCACCATTGGGAGAGTTCATCGCTATGAAATGGCATGAAGGCGCTTTGAAGGAAGAATGGATGAAGGTCTTCACTCATCTTCAGGACCGGGATATTACTTGGAGAGCCCTTTGTTGTTCCTCAGTGATGTTCTTTTCCGATTTGAAGATTCTGACACTACGACCTTACTTGGACTTTGGGGTGCAGTTAGGTATGCTCTGTTGTTGGCACTTAGACAGTATGGGGCACGTCAGTTTGTCCCAGCAACATACGGATTATCTACATCAGAGTTTGTGTATCACGGTGACAGTTATAAGAAGAAGATCAAAAATATAGCCGAGTCATGGAAGAAAGTATCCTGGATAGATGTTGTGGCTGCTAGATATATGCTCACTCCGGATTATGTGGAATGACGAAGATTGAGAAAGAATGATAACATCCCGGTGCCAGACTGTGAGGACACACGGACCATGAAGGAGCATCTCAGGCATGCCCCTTCTGAACTTGAGATAGCTAAGGCGGAGTTTGAAGCTGTGAAAAATGAGTTAAAGTAGAAGGTCAGAGAACTTTAAGCCGAGCGCTATCAGTGGAAGCTAGATGCCGACTCTCAAAAAGATCGAGCAGATAAACTGGAAAGAGAGCAGAAAAGAGACCGTTTTGAGCTCGAAGATTTTAGAAAGGGGTATCAAGATGTTGTCAAGGATAACTCCAAGTTGAAAGTGTCCTCTGAGTACTGGAAAGATGAAGCCCATAGCCTGAAAAGAAAATTCGAGGGGCCTGATGAGAGAACTTGGAAAGAACAGATGAAGACTGCCCAGAGGCGCTTAGCAGACAGTCAGCATCAAAACCTACGCCTGAGAATCCAAATGGCTGATCTGGAGAAACAACATGAGAGAGATGTTAAAATAATAGCTGAGTTAGAAGCTATTGTAGATGGATTAAAAAAGTAAGTGAGTGAGCTTCAGATAATGCCCTTTGACGGGGGTTTGCAGTGGCGTTTTCGTTGGGAGCAAGCACAACAAAGGGTGAAGGCCAGAGACGCAGTCATCCGAGACTTCCTGGATCAAGTACAGAAGGCAGCTCGCCATCTACATGGCCTGACAAGGGAAGCTGGAGTGGTTCGACAAGGCTTACAACCAATGAAAGATGAAAACAGAAGACTTGCCAACCTACTGGAAGTTGTTCAGGGTCTAGAGGATTTAGTCCGAATGTACCTTTGATTATTTTTATGTATCTTACAAGATAAAAGATTTTTTTCAAAATAAGGATTATTTATAATAATGGACATTTTTCTGGATCAATGCCTCGAACATTTCATGCATTTTTTTTTTCATTTTGCGTTGTGCATCTACATTTCATTTTTTTCATAAACATGAAATTTCTTCATGGAGGATTCGATGAAGTGGTTTTAACCACATGACACCAAATGGAAGCAAGATTGTAACATCAAAAGAAAAGATTGAAAACAATACAGTGGGAGCCTGATCAGCTGATTGTAGGACAAAGCCTGCCAGGATGATCTAAGAAAAGAATCCCCATATCCTAAGAGCTACGATGTTGAAGCTGTTAGCTGTTACCACATAAGAAGCCCCAAACATTCCTCTGAAAACTGTAAGGCGCTTGCCGACGAAGGGGGCATGGCATATACCATTTGCATTTAGAGGATTGTTTTGTTTGAACACGTCTTTGATCTTTCATGTTTGCTTAATCTTTTAAATGATTGAATTTATGCTGCTTTCTAAGGTGGAGCAATTGAACAAATTTTAATCTTTAGTTCTTCGAATATTAAATGAATTAATGATTCTTTTAATTCTTCAAGAATTATAGATTTTTGACATATGGAAAGATTAGACCTTTCTTACCCTGTCTCAAACCTCATAATAAAATACCTTGATTCTTTGCCCAAAACAACTCGTGGTCATTACCAAAAGACGAAATTTTGACATTACCTCCTTTTGAAATTCTTGAACATTGCTTTTATCTTTTTGATACACTCATACCTTTATTTGAGTCAATAAGATCACACCACTGTCTTTTTTAGACTAAAAAATAACCTTTCTTACCATTAAAACCCAAGGCATTGAATTGTTCATTTTAACATGAGCATTCTTCTAAAGAACTAACTTGGGGCATCTCGCGGGGAGCCTGAACATTGAGACATCTGGGAAAAAAAGAAGAATTCATTCGAAATAATTCTACCATACATTAATTACATTGTTTTCGTGTGAATAGAATTAATCTTGAAAATCTATCCCCCTAGGGATACCTCTTCTGTGAAGATTTACATGTATGAAATGATGAACGACTTTCTTTCTTTATCCCTTCACAACAGGAGAAAAAATATATCCCTTCTGTCCCCTTTTGAGCCTGTAGTATTTTTCTTCTAATTCAACCCTAACCAAGGATCACCCTCCACACTGGGGGGCAAGGTGGAAGAAATATGCTCACATGAGCGAAGACATTAATTCAGATGAGATACCAAAAGGTGAACCAAATGCCAAGTGCGAAGATTCAATCAGAACAAAAAGGGCAAAAACAAAAAAGAAAAGAAGCAAAAAAAAAGAAAACAAAAAAAAGAAAGAACAAAACTCAAAAAGAAAAAGGGACAAAAAAGCACATGCAAAGATTCCCTAAAGACAAATGGTACATCAAGCTTCAAACTATGAGATTGATCAAGCACAATCATTCCTGAATCACTGAATCACTTCACTCGAATATCATAGAGCATCAAGAGAGAGAAACATTTTGAGCAAGATTGAAGGCATCAGAATGAATTGATCCTTGGTTCAACACCCTGAAACACTTGTTTGGGCCTATTTATCATTTTCTTTCATAACCATGAACCCTGGCCTACATTACGTGCCTTAAAAGTCCCTACAAACAAAGATTAATCCCGCCCATCAGGATTAATCTTTGTTTGCAAAAAACAATGTAATTAATGCATGGTAGAGAAAAATAACAAAGGGGGGTTCAAGACGTAAATCCTGAATAACGTCTTGAAACCAAAGGAGGATTCGAGTTGAAAACCTAAAAAGGCAGCTCGAATATAAAAATTATGCAACTGAGGCGATCATACAAATTTCTTGATAAGGCATCGCACAATCCAAATGTGACTATGAAAGCTGGGAGTCGGAGAACACTTCCAGTAGAGGAGCATGCAAGCACCCCATCAAACCTTTGAGCATCAAATACCAAACCTTTGACCAAACACAATAACCTAAGGCCTTTTTATCCTTTCCTTACTTAACCATTTCCCAAAGATAGCTTTGATCTTGGCACGTGTCAAATAGCTATAATTTATTGAAGGATTAACATTGTAATTAAACATTTGATATCTAATGAACTCTAGTTTTATGATTTGTCTCGATTGTAAAACCGTGAAAGAGACAATATTTTCAAAACTTTTGATTAAACATTTTTCGAAACTCTTTATTGATATTTTCAGAACTTTGAAAATAAAAGAGAAAGAAAAACAATTTTTTTTCAAACAAGACAGTCTCTCTAGAGTGGATCTTGGTAAATGACATGTGACTCTTAGACACAAAACTCATGCTCAGAATCAATGCTGAAGCAAGAAATGAGGAACATTTGGGGCATCTTTAGAGATTTAACATCAAATATTGGGGCATTTTTGGATATTGGGGCATCATTTGGGGATTCAACATCCTAATGCAAATTATCAGACCTTTTTCAGGAGATAAAATATAACCAATTCATGTTACATGCATCTTATGCATACATTTTAGAGCATCATATTTATCATTTTCCACATACATAATTTTTTGCAGCTTTTAGAGTCAAGTTTCAACTTCAAGACGAAGGATACTCGATTCAAAAACACCTTTAAAGATTCATGTTGGTTGCTTAACTCAGCAGCAAGAAGCTATACTTTGACCAACTCGACAGATTGAAAGTTTCTCTCGAAACAACACAATTTGCTCGAGAGTGGATTTCAACTTCACGACGAAAGATATCTAGCTCGAAGCCAAACTTCACAATAAAGGGGTCTCCACGATTTCAACTTCACGACGAAGGGAATTGTGTCCACCCGCAACATACAATACTTGGATTTCAAATTCACGATGAAGGATATTCAAGTCAAGGCTCAACTTCACAACGAAGTGGCTATCCGCGATTTCAACTCCATGACGGAGGATATCGTGCCACTCGAGACAACACAAGTTCAACTTCACAATGAAGGGACGGCTAGTTGTCAACAAACAACTTCCCAAATTCAGAGCCAATTTCAACTTCACAGCGAAGGATATTGGACTCCAGACAACACAAGTTCAACTTCACGATGAAGGGACCGCTGGTTGTCAACAAACCACTTCTCAATTTCAGAGCCAATTTCAACTTCACAACGAAGGATATTGGACTCCAGACAACGCAAGTTCAACTTCACGACGAAGGGACCGCTGGCTGCCAACAAACAACTTCCCAATTTCAGAGCCAATTTCAACTTCACAGCGAAGGATATTGGACTCAAGACAACGCAAGTTCAACTTCATGACGAAGGGACCGCTGGTTGTCAATAAACAACTTCACAATTTCAGAGCCAATTTCAACTTCACAGCAAAGGATATTGGACTCCAGACAGCGCAAGTTCAACTTCACGACGAAGGGACCGCTGGTTGTCAACAAACAACTTCTCAATTTCAAAGCCAATTTCAACTTCACAACGAAGGATATTGGACTCCAGACAACGCAAGTTCAACTTCACGACGAAGGGACCGCTGGCTGTCAACAAACAACTTCCCAATTTCAGAGCCAATTTCAACTTCACAGTGAAGGATATTGGACTCGAGACAACGCAACTTCAACTTCACGACGAAGGGACCGCTGGTTGTCAACAAACAATTTCCCAATTTCGGAGCCAATTTTAACTTCACAGCGAAAGATATTGGACTCTAGACAACGCAAGTTCAACTTCACGACGAAGGGACCGCTGGTTGTCAACAAACAATTTCCCAATTTCGAAGCCAATTTTAACTTCACAGCGAAGGATATTGGACTCCAGACAACGCAAGTTCAACTTCACGGCGAAGGGACTGCTGGTTGTCAAAAAACAAATTCTCAATTTCAGAGTCAATTTCAACTTCACAACGAAGGATATTGGACTCCAGACAACGCAAGTTCAACTTCACGACGAAGGGACCGTTGGTTGTCAACAAACAACTTCCCAATTTTAGAGCCAATTTCAACTTCACAGCGAATGATATTGGACTCGAGATAACGCAAGTTCAACTTCACGACGAAGGGACCGCTGGTTGTCAACAAACAATTTCCCAATTTCGGAGCCAATTTCATCTTCATAACAAAGGATATTAGACTCGAGGCAACACAAGTTCAACTTCACAACGAAGGGACGGCTGGTTGTCAACAAACAATTTCCCGATTCCAGAGCCAATTTCAACTTCACGACGGAGGATATTGGACTCGGAACAATGCTACTTACTTGGATTTCAACTTCACGACGAAGGATATCCAATTTCAGGCTCAACTTCACGACGAAGGATCCACCCGCAGTTTCAACTTCACGACGAAGGGAATCGTGCACACAAGCATCATCCATCTTTAGATTGGATTTCAACTTCACGAAGAGGGATATCCAACTCAAAGAAGGATTATCTGTCAACAAAGACCTTCGAGTTCGACTACGCTCAGCTCCAAGGCACATCATTTACAGCATAACTCAAGGCTAGAAGGGTTATTTGCCATCAAAATTGTCGAGTTCGATTCCATTCAGCTCGATGACACATCAATCGCACTACTTTTCGATTGCAGTCGAAGTTTTCAAGTCGAGAAGAGGACCTGGGTTAGCAGTGCCTGAGTGACAAGCAACCATTTTCAAGCAGCATAGCTTAAGTCAAGAAAAAGCTATTTGTCAATGAAGATTTTTGAGTTCGATTTCGATCCAAGGTCTTTAAACCAAGAAGAAGACCGAAGGGCAATGGGAAGCCATGTGCTGATTCAAATTCCGAACTACGGCTTCAATTTCATATAATTTCAAGATGAACTCGACTTCACGATGGAGGAGCCATCCGTAACTCAATTCGACAGGGAGTTATTGAAACATCAGAGTCAATTTTCAAATCCACTGAATGAAAAGTGTGTCTTTTAATCTTTTCCCTATCCCCGTTACACGACTATGGGAAAAGAGGGGCAGCTGTCAACACACCTTTTCGTCCTACTAGGATTCAAACTCCTAAAAATAGGATAGAATTTTGCTAGGATTCAAACTCCTAAAAATATGATAGAGTTCTACTATTATTTAAACTCCTAAAGATAGGATCCACAAGCATTATAAATAGTCATTGTAACTCACTATTGTAACACATTCGGATGAGGATATACGAAATACCAAGCAAAAAATTACAAGCAACTCGTAGCCATTTTTCGAAGCATTTATATTTTGAAAGGTAAAGTTCATACCTTCGTATGTTATTTTTCCTTACCCTTGCTGTGTTTTGATTTCGAAAGAAAACTGAGAGAAGTGTTTTTGGCCGATGAACGGGGGCGTTTTCGAGATCTATTTTTGCAGATCTAGTCCCCGAGGCTTGTGTTTTTGAAAAACTATTCAGATTTTATAAACGGGTCGTGTGGATCCGCGTGTTTGTCGTTTTTTTCTTCGATTGGCTTTTAATTTTGACCCCTAATTCATTTTTTATTTTAAGTTAACCCTTATTATTTATATGTATATATGTATTATTATATTTTATTTATTTGTTTGTTATAATTTTTTTATTTTTCTTTGCGTTATATTATATTATTTTTCTATTATTATATATATATATATATATTATATTATTATTATTTTTTATCTATGTTTACTTATTTACTATGTTTTTTACTATATTTTCCTAACGTTATATATATATATATATTCTTACTTTATTTTATGTTATATTTCTATGATTACTATTTTTTAGTTAATATTATATGTATATTTATTTTTCATTTATTTATTATTATTATTACTATTTAATATTTTATTATATTATACATACATTTTTATATATATATATTTTATTATTTTATTTATACTATTTATTTATTTTCATTATATTTTTAGTTTCTTTGCTATTATTATTATTTTTCTTTTTTAAAAAAACATTTTACATTTTTTATTCTTTTTGTATATATATTTTATCTTCATTTATTTTATTTTATTCAATTTCATTTTTTTTTCATCCAATTATTTTATGTTTATTATTATTGGTTTCATTTATTTCCTTGGTTTACTCTTTAGTTTTGTTACTTTCTTTTATTATTATTATTTTCTTTTAAAATCTTATTTTTAAGGGTATTTCCGTAAACACATTAAGGGTAAGTAATTCGGATCAAATTTTACCTTTTAATTTAACTTGCAATTTTCTTAATCAAAGACAACTAGAAATTACGTAGTACCGAAAGGACGGTTCAAGGGTGCTAATGCTTCATTGACCATAACCGACTCCCGAACCCGACACATCTTTGGAAAGAAGCAGATCAGGTAAGAAATATGGTATCTGATTAACCCATTTGTTTTAAATAAATGATCGGTGGCGACTCCAATCCACATTTTTCAAGTTGAAGCCCAATTCCGGAACCCAACCGAAAGACGGTTGCGACACCTAAGCATGCCAACAAATTCAATCTCATCAATAGTGCAATCAATAGCCACTAATAATGTCCGTACACCATTTCATATTTTTACTAATTGGACCTTATGTTCTAAGTTGAACCACCGGACCATCGGATCACAGTCTCAATTTAAAGACAACGGTAGGTATTAGCAGTATTTCCAAGGAGACAGAAGTGAAGAGATATATAAAGACAGAAGTGAAGAGATATATAATGCAGGGTAGATAGATAAAACAACAGAGGAGAATATGAACAATGCTATAAGAAGGTTTGAAGAAACTGAAGGATGACCTATACAGAAGCTCTCGCCATCTAATGAAAGAGAGCACATGATTGCTTCATAAGTTTCAACTCTGGGGACACTTGTTTTAAGATTCCAGAAGAAATCAATGAGGAAATGCCGACCTACACTAACAGAATTCATTAACATTGCCAACAAACAAATTCTAAACATTGCAATAGAGGATGTCAATTTATTGGTTTGCTGATAATATGAACTCTTTTCAAAAACTTTTTAGTTATAGAACATGTAACCATTTGCATTCCTTCCCAAAACAAAAAAGATACCATTTGGCATAGAAATATTGGTTCAAAACTCAAAATATACATGGAAATCTTCCATATAAAGCACGAAATCCAACTACAAAATATTCCAATCTACCTTTCCATGTAGCAAAAAAGAAACGCATTACCCAATTGTCTTGTTATGCTTTTCAGTTTTTTCCTGGTCTCGGATTTGGAGCATTTGGGGCTTCGAGCTCCATGTATGCTTCATGAAGTTGTTGAGTTTGAAACTGTAATTGAGGAGTAGCTCCAACAGACAAAGGTTGAATCTTGAACCATTGCAATAATACCTGCATGTTGCTGTCACTCTTCTCCATATCAAGAGGCACAATTTATCTATTCCCCAACATTTGGTTTTCGTTGAAATCTGAGCGATCAAAATAAGGGCAGTTTTTGGTCTCAGACTCTTCAGAGGGTGACATACGACATTCTTCCATTATCCAACCAAAATGATCATTTGGATCCATCTCAATCTTGTTCTAAACACAGAAAATACAACCTTTTCGATTCTGTCTTCTCTAATCCCTACCTATACTTTAATACATTATTAAAACATATTTCTCGCTTTTCATCACATTTTTCAAGAGGCTTCCCCGCTTGAAATTTTCAATGAATCATATAAATTATTAAATTTATTCATATGATAAATTATGACGTTATTATTTCAAAAAGCCTCTAAAAAATCATCTATTAGAAAAATAGTCCCAAACAACATTAATTGAAAAAGTTACATAGATACCTCAACTTCTATAAAAAAGAATGAGGTCAGATCTCGCATTTAAAAAAAATAAATTGTGTATTTATTGTTGTTTTTATCCAAAAATTATGAGTTTATTTAAAAATTTGATGAATCGCGAGATCCATTAAACACGATTTGTGAAATGCAAGATAATCCTAGATATGGAGAGATAATTTTTAAATTAATGTTTGTTTAGGAATTAATTTTTGAATAAATAAATTTTAAATAATAAGGCCCGTAAATTATATTATAAGCACATGTTTGGAGAAAAAAGTTGCTAACGGATTCTTCAGTCTCAAATAGCAGACAATGGTAGGTATTAACAGTATTTCCAAGGAGACTTTGGATTACAAGAAATATAATTCAGGGTTGATACATAAAGCAACAGAGGAGAACATCAACAATGTTTAAAAGCAAGAAACACCAACATATATAGACTTTGGATCACATTCCTTCCCAAAGCAAGATACACAATTCCACATAAAAGTGGCGTTTCAAAAACTCAAAATGCATAGGGAAATCTTTCACATAAAGCACCTAATCAAACTACAAAATATACCATTTTATCTGTCCATGTAACACAAAATACACTAGGCACTTGCATTATGATTTCTTTCAGCTTTCCTTTGCCCCATCTTGCCTCTGAAACCTCCAAAATAGTAAGAGAATATAGACGGGCATCTTCTTCCTCCCGATCCTTTCCCAGTTTCAGTAGCAGATCCAAAACATTAACTCTTGGATGATGATGGATGCGTTCTCTCTCTGTTTTCTCCTCCATTGCCGTCGGATTTGAACCATTGTCAAAGGAGGCGACAGTCAACCAGGACTGTAAATAGGTTTTGAAGATTTCATCATCTTTCAGTGGGTTAGGAGGAAAAGATATTGTGGCGCTAACTTTGTCGGAGGGGGCAGAAATTTCATCGTCAGAATATGAGGGATGAAAGAAGGAACAACTTCCTAGAGCACCCTCCACAGAATATGTCATTTGGCATTCTTCCTTAACAAAATTGAAAACGTCAGTTGGTTCCATCTGGAAACTTAAAACACAGAAGGCAGAGCCTTTTCGGTTCTCTCTTGACTGATCCCTTCCTCCTCCAACCAAAGTATATATGGTGGGGAGAAGCTTCCTTCGCTCCCTTTTACTTTTTATTAATCACAATTTTTAATAAAAAATAAATGTTTTAATTATAATAATATTATAATTCAATTAAATCTTTTTAAAAGATTAGTTATAATACATTTAGGTGTACGGTATTCATTTTATATTTTTTTTCTTAATTGTTAATATAAATTATTATAAAAGTCTATATAAATGAAAGAAAAAGTTTTATAAACATAAAAATAACCAACACGAGATCAAGATAAAATAAAATTATCTATATTTAATAAAGATAATATGTAACATGCTTCAAATTTTTTGATTTATCATATTGGTCTAAAACTAATAAAATATTATTTATTTTACATTTTAATTTTTGTACATGTAAAATTATAAATTATTATCGTAAAATATAAATTTTATAATAAAAAAAACAACGCATTACATCTAAATGCTACGAAAATGGATTCCTCGAGATCCGAGAAACAACAAGAATTGAGAGAGAAACACTGTGTCCAGCCCCCTAGAAAAATTTACAACACAGTAATAACCATGGAAGAGCAAAAAAACAAGGAAATAGATATCAAAAGTAATGTTTTGACGACCAACCCAAAGGAGGGAAATGAACAAGAATTGGCCAAGAACCTGCAGGATACAGCCATGTAAGACGTGATATCCACGCAGGGTGGTGCAAGCAACCAAGAGAACCCCACTAAAAGCGTTGTAGCAAAAATATCATATGCTGCTGTGGTCGCCAACCTTCCTAAAAATGAGAAAGTTACAAGTGATAAGTTTCTGGAAGAAGAGATTGTATTTCAAGAGGGTGATGCCAATATTGATACAGGCGAATCATTCTCAAAGGTAGAACTCTCAAATCGGGTACATGATATCATTGATCGTAATATGAAGTTCATTGTCATAGTTCGCCTACTAGGTAAAAAGATTAGATACACTGCTCTACTTAGGAACGTAAAATCAGGTATTCGTTCAGTTTCAGTCGGATCCTATAAGGTCGGGTGAAATCAGATACAAATCATGTTAGGTCAATTTGATGGTTCGAATCGGATCAGGTCGGGTTCAGGTTGAATCAGTTTGGGTCATTTTCAGGTTGATTTGACACCAGCTTCAGTTCGGATTTAGGTCGGGTTAATTTCAGTTCGAATCGATGTCAGTTCAGGTCCGGAGAAGTTAAACACCAACTTCTTTTATGTTCAGATAGACTTCAATAGGATCTCGTTCAAATCTGGTCACATCATTGACATTTAAAATTCAGGTTGGATCTTTACCAGATACGGATTGAGTTCAGGTCGGGTCATTTTTTATTTTTGGATTAATTATTTTTCGCCTTTCATGAACAATGAATTGCAATTTGTAATTATATATGATTTAGAGTAAAATACTAAAAATATAAATAATCATGGATCAATTTTTATAAAAATATAAATTTAAGGACTAAATTGAACAAATATGAAATTACAAATAAAATTTAAATAAATTAAACAACACGAATTAATAAAGAACCAAATCAAAATAATTTTAAAATGTGAGGTTGAAATTAATATAAAAAGACTAAAATATACCCATTTAAAAAGTTATGAGCTAATTACAAAAATATATAAATAAGAAATAAGTATGGGCCAAATTCATACGCAAATATAATTGGAAGGATTGAATTGAACTAATATGTAATTGAACGAATTAAAATTTAAATAAATTAAAGAACACGAAGTAATCAAATATAAATAAATTTAAAATATGAAGAAAATCTAAAAAATAGACTAAATTGCATTCATCTCAAAAGTTGAGAAAAAAATTAAAAAAATTATATATATAGAAAATATATAATAATCTAATATATATAAACTATATAGTTTATATTTATATACTATATCTAAACTATATTGTATATAGACTATATATATTATAAAAACTATTTAATATATAAACTATGAAATTTATATTTATATATTATATATAAACTATATATGAATTATATATTATGTATAAATTATATATATTATGTAAAAGTTATATAATTTATATATAAACTATATATAAAGTATATATAATATATATAGACACTATATAATTATATATAGATATATAAACTATATAATGTATATATGAACTATATATAAATTATAATTTATATATAAACTATATAGTTTAACTATATAGTATATATGCTATATATATATAAATTATGTAATATATATATATAGCTATATATTAACTATATAGTATATATACTATATATATATATATATATATTATATACTATATAATTTACTTATATAATTATATATATACTATAAAAACTATATAGTTTATTAAGGTAAACTAAATAACTATTATATATATATATATATATTATATAAATTATTAATATAAATTGTAGTATATATATACTATATATAAACTATATAGTTTATCTATATAAACTATATACTAATACAATATATAAACTATAGTTTATGTAAAATTGTAAATTATATGGTTTATTAAAATAAACTATAGTTATATAAAATTATAAAATATAGTTTATTAACATATAAAATATATTTTATATAAAATTATTATATATATTTAAACAAACTATAGTTTATATAAAAATTATAAACTATAATTTATATAAACTATATATATATAGTTATAAATTATATAGTTTATTAATATGAACTATAGTTTATTAATATAATATTAATTGAAAGAATTGAAAAATATATAGGGATAAAATTGAAAGAATTAAAAATATAAAGCTTAGATTACATCATTACCTTTGGACTAAATTAAATGAATTTAAAACATGGGGACGTCATTACAATGCTAATTAAACTTCAAAAATACGCGGCCAAGATGACTGAATTTTAAGAAATATGTAAACTAATTTTTTTTCTAATTTCGGTAATTTTTCTATTTTTTTCTCATTATTTGATTTTGATCTCTCTCTACACTCCGATTCTTTCAAAATCCTCTGACTTCTCTTTAGAAATCTCATCCACAAACACCCAAAACCCAAAAAATGTTTAATTTTTTTTCCGATCAAACACCTCAAATTCAACCCTTATTCATACGTGTTCATCCCAAAAATCCTCATTTGATATTTACAAACACCAAAAGCCAAACTATGTCTTATCTATGTTCATCCCCAAACCCCTCATTTGATCTTTACAAACACCAAAACCCAAAGCCTATCCTATTTTTTCGATCAAACACCCCAAATTCAACCCTTGTTCATTCATGTTCATCCCCAAACCTTCTTTGATCCTTACAAACACCCAAAATCAAACCTATTTTTTTTCGATCAAACCTCAAATTTAACCCTTGTTCATTCATGTTCATCCTCAAACCCTTATTTGATCCTTATAAACACCCAAAACCAAAACACAAACTATTTTTTAGATATAATCGAGTACTGTTCATATTCTAATTTTTTATTCTCTAACCCTAAATCTAATCGAGCACTATTATATAACACCTATAGACTGATGTGGGTGACCCAATCCGATTTGAGGTGTCACATTAGGGCCATCAAAGGACCCATAGAAAAAAATCCCAAAAAAATTAATTTTTTCTTTTAAAATGCGTTAAGTCATAAAACAATTTATAATTAAAATAAAAGTTCTGAAAAATCATTCATACTTAGTATAAAAATCAAATGTGACCTACATGCCCTCTAATTACACTCGTACCGTACTCTTCATCAAAAGCCAAATGAACTCCCATTACAGATGTCGATAGTTACGTCGGATCAATTCTTTTAACCTAAAATGGAGAGTAAAAGACTGAGCTTTGGGAAGCTTAGTAATACAGAACTACCAAGTGATGTTGAAAAAATGCAGATAAATGGGAAAGCATAAATTTTTCCTTATTGATTCAGACGTCCACGGGTTTTCGTGAGGAGCTGAAGTTCCACTGATATTTCTTCAAGTAAAAGACAAGACAATTTTAGTTCAGAGGAAACATTCAGAGGACCGGGTTCAGGAGATCAAAATAAGGTGTCTAGTGTGTTCCCACAAAACTAGTGACAAAGTACAAATCTTTTTTATAACCATAATAAAACCCTCCAATCGAACACCAATATTCAGTTCCCCAGCACTGCATCCATAAGGACTTACCCATAAGGGAATACCTTGGGGCCTATGGGCCTACCCAAGGGTCTTCTTAGGTCCGTAAGGAATTACCAGCTTCATCAGAGTTGAACCTCCATACTCCAGAATCATACCCATACAATATCCATTAGAAATTAAATTTAATAGTAACTATAATATCAAGATCGTGATCCAGTAAAATCTCATAAGAGTGACAATGAAATAAACCATATAACTGTCCTCTATCTGTACACCATATGCAGTCCCATGATTTACCCAAGGGAGTGCCTTGGGGCCTTAAAGCCTACCCAAGGCCACCTTAGGTTCGTAAGGAATTACAAGCTTTATCTGAGGTGAACCTCCATACTTCAGCGTACCCAAATGATACCCTAGTAATCAGTTCATACAATAAATAGTAGATTCCATAATCCATAATTCCTGAACGATTATATTTTTTAGTGAAAACACATACCTTGTAGAAATATTTCATAATCCAGAAAATCAGTAAATCAGTAATTTCAGAAAATCACATTTTAAAACAGGTAAAATATTTACATGTCACATAAGGATTACACTAGAGGATCTAGATATTCTTCGGAGCTACTTGGTATTTATCAGGTAGGGAGCCATAAAACTTTTGTAATGTAGCAGGATTTTAGAAACAAGATCCCTATAAAAAGGGGTTTGATAACTAACAGAATCATCATTCATTCGGGAAGTGATTTATCGATCATATATTATTCAGATCTTTTTGGAGGCAATTGAGTAATCAGTAAGACATTCAGAATCTTTTACAACAGAGTGTTCCCATTATTCATGTAACACCCACATACCGATGTGGGTGACCCGATCCGATCAGATATGTCATATTAAGGCCACCGGAGCAACCCATAATAAAAATCTCAGAAAAAATTAAAATTTCTGTTAAAACGTGTAAAATCATAAAACAAATTAGAATTAAAATACAAGTTCAGAAAACCATTCATATGCTACAAACATAATTAAAATCATACACGTTTCAGACTCGGATATAAAAATAAAATACAACCTACATGCCCCATAATCACATGCATCGTACTCCGTAATTAACGTCGTTGGAACTCCAATACTGATGTCGATAGTTGCACTGGATTAATTCTTTTAACTTGAAATAGTGAGTAAAAGACTGAGATTTGGGAAGCTCAGTAATACAGAACAACCAAGTGATGCTGAACAACATGAAGCTAATAGGCAAACATAATTTTTCCTTATAGAAACATTTTAAGCCATATTTTTAAAATCATAGTAAAACCCTCCAACAAAACACCAATATTCAGTTTCCCATAAGTAAATCCATAAGGACTTACCCTATGCCCATTGGGCATAGGTGCTAATATAAGGGAACACTTTGGGTCTATAAGGTCTTACCCTAACCGAAACGTAGGTACCCACCTGAGGGGAGTGCCCTCTAGTTCATAAGGACTTACCCAAAGCACATAGCAGAGGTGCCCCCCTAAGGGAGTTCTTTAAGGTCCACAAGGTCTTACCACTAGGCTCATTAGGCTTAAGAGCCCACCCAAGGGTCACCTTAGATCCGTAAGAAATTACCAGTTCGATCGGTCTAAACCAATATAAGGAATTACCAATTTGATCAAGCTGAACCTATCGTAAGGAATTACCAGTTGGATCGGTCTGAACCTATATAAGGAATTACCAGTTTGATCGAGTTGAACATGCAGAGACTTCATACCAAATCCTAGAGTACCCCAAATAAACATTTTTTAGACAATAACCAGTGGTAGCAGGAAATCAGAGTTCATACATATCAATTCAGTAGAAATGATATCTAGAGATCATGAATTAGACAGGAAGACTTAAAACTTTAGTAACTCATAAATCTTGGTAAAACACATTTTAGAACAGCTAAAACAAGCATATATCACATATGGAACACACTAGAAGATCCATTTATTTTCCGAAGGTATGATATTTATCATTTAGGGAGCCATGAATGTAACACCCATAGACCGATGCAGGTGACCCGATCCCATCCAGGGTGTCATATTAGGGTCATCAGAGCGACCCACCATAAAAATCGCATTGTTTAAACATGTAAACTCATAAAATAATTATAAACACAACATTAAAATTTAACAATATAGACTTGAATATAAAACAAAATACAACCTAAATGCCCCCTAAACACATGCACCGTACTCCGCAAGCAATGCTGGTGGAACTCCTTTAATGAAGTTGATAGCTGCACAGGTTTGATAATTTAACATGAAAATGTGAGTAATAGAGGGAGTTTTGGAAAGCTCAGTAATAAAATACTACCAAAAGATGAAAGGGTTAGAACCTCTAATCACGAGAGGTTGACCGTTTTTGTCTTTCTTGGTCAGCATTTGGTCATCTTCTATGACCCTTTTCTTTGAGTGAGGCTTATCTCTCACAAGAGAAATTTCATCCCTCATTAGCTCTTCTGTTATTATTGGCCCAATGGAACCGTCTACAACCACATTTGGTTTTTGTAGCTGGCCTAAAATATCCTTCTCCTTAACAGGTCCTCTGGCCACTATCATTTCAGTCTCAGCACTAGCATTCATAGTCTCATCCAAGATGGGATCCACTAGTGGCTTCTCTCCATGGATCACAATATTTACCATGTTCATTAACTTGGTCATCTGTTCTCTTGGTTCATCCTGAAATCTTCTTGCTTGATTGATCATCTCATGTTGGTTTTTTATGAGTTGCTCTTGCATTTTCTCAATCTTGCCAACACGCGCTAGTATCTCATTCATTACTTTGGATCTTCTTACAGACACACTTCAGGTAACTTCAATTTGCCTTCAATATTTCTCTTTTAACTGCCTTTTCTTTGAGCGGTGTATCCAATAGTTTGATCCTTTTTTATAAGACATCGCTTGTTAGTTAATGTGAATGTAATGAGGGGAAAAAATAAAAAATAATGTGAAACTATCAAGAATGCATGATGTATAAAATGTTTTAGGCATTGATCCAAAAATGTGTTTGTTATTATAAATAATCATTATTGGGGACAAAAGTGTTATTTCTTAGGAGACAAAAAACATTTTAAAGGTATAGACCCCGAACAACTTCTGACAAGTTGATTCATCTTCTGTCTTTTTTCTATCACTAGTTGAATACCTTGTCGAACCACTCTAGCCTCTCTAGGATGATTTTTTTACTTGTCCCAAGAAGTCTCGAATGGCTGCATCTCTGGCTTTCACTCTCTACTGAGTCTTCCCTCAACGAAAGTGCCTTTGGAAGCCTCCATTGAAGGGAATTATCTTAAACTCACTTGTTTTCTTCTTGGATTTGTCAACAATGACCCCGTTTTCTTAGAAGGGACTCTCCTGGTCGATAACCTTTTTTCTTATCTTGCCCCTGCAACCTTTGCCAACTCAAAAAAGCTTACTTTAGGTGTGCACGGTGTAAATTCTGGTCCATTCTGAGTATTCTTTGACCATGGCTAGACTTATGAGCTTTTTATCTCTTGTATTATAACCCCTTTGTCCAATAATGTAAATTATTTACATTTAACGAACACGTTTTTGGTGGATCAACACCTCTTTTGAATGATGCAAATGATGACAATAAAATGAAAGAGAATAAAAATGAAAAGAGTTAGTGAGGTAAGGATAAGAATCAAAACAATGATGAAAATAAAAGTCCTACCCCACATGATATCTACCCCACATGCTTATTATTCCTACCCGGACATGATCTCTATCCTGTAAGTTGATTTTGAACAAGTCCTAACCGTATAAATTTCTAGTTCACATGCTTTGAACAGAAAATAAAGCGGGAAATAATCTCAAAACAACCTAGGTGTAACCCCCTAGACCCGGCCTATGCGTTTCGACTAAGTCTAGTGGATCACAAAGATATTTTCCAAAACCGTTATCCAATCAATGAAAAAGCACATTATTCATGACATGAAATTGTAATAAATTATACTATTAAAACTCAATTCTTAAATATAAAACCAATCAGTAATAAATTAATTTAAAACATATCTTAAAAATCAAAACCACGATAATTTGAATAGTAATAGCAAAAATATCTTATAAAATCCAATACTTTAAAATAGGTCCATGTCACCAGAATAAAGTCAACTTGCAAGTTTAAAATATTACAATCAGATATACTTCAAGAGATATGTTGATCCTCCAAGTGCTCGAACCGAGGTATCTAACCAACAGTATCTGAAAGGGGGAAAAACATTTTCGAAAGGTGAGCTAGGCTCAGTGTGTCCCAACATTACCATAAAATCACAATAGGTACATTAAACAAATCATAGTCCAGTAAATCTCACAAATTCGTAAAAGAGTTTAACTTTTGAAAATCATAGTTTAAACCCTTTTCTGGTACACCATCAGTAGTTCCCAAAATTATTTTCCATATAGCTTACTTTATGCACATAGCAAAAAGAAAGCCGACTTAAGGATAGGCTATGAAGCTTGTATCCTTAAGCCCAAGTCAATAAGTCCATATAGCTTACCCTAAGCACCGAGCAAATGAAAGCCGACCTAATGAAACATCTTGGGGCCCTCAAGAGTCACATTAGGCCCGTTTATTAGCTTGATCAGAGCTATACAATTGTAGTTCAATCCATCCCAAAATCAATATCCATACCAGTCATCAAAGTCCATAAATCATCAACAATAAATCGGTGTACCAACAATAATAATCCATAGATTTCAATGTACCATATTTCAAAACATATAAAACCATTATGTAGTAAACAGGAACACACCTCGATAATGGGTTCAGATAGTAGATCTACTGCTTGCTGGTTTCACCACGCTCTGCTACAGTTTTCGAACGGGTGAATATTGGTACACGTGGTTTAATTGATCTAGAAGAGTTGGGTCGAGTTGTCGAACGATCCGGAGAGTCTCTTGTACCTTCAAACAATAATAATTAATTAGCCCCAAATCTTACTTAATTGTTCAAAGCTAAAATTCTTAAGTATATAAGCATTTTTCGGGTTTGACTATTATTTTGGGGTATTTCGAGTCTGAATTTGGCCAAACGGATTGCGGAATCAGAATCAGGACGTCGAAAAACATAAAGTATGAATTTTCGAAAATTCAGATTCTTGGTCAAAGTCAAAGTCAACCACTTTGACCGTCAATTTAGAGGCCTTCGGGTTCGAATTTGACGAAACAGTCAACGGTAACTATCAGAATAGGTATACTCGGAAAAGATTTACGGTCGTTTCAGGGTCGATCAAAGCCATTTTAAGTTTTGGTCAAAGGAAGTCAACGGTCAACGGTAACGGTCAACGGTCAACGGTCGGGTCGGGTCAGTCGGGTAGGGTCGGGTCAGTCGGGTCGGGTCAGACCGGTCAAACCGGTTCGGACCGGTCAAACCGGTTCGAACCGGTTGAAAACCGGTCAAACCGGTTTCCAGCCCTCCACTCTCCCTGCGGCGGCGCGTGTGGCGCGTGCGGCCTCCTCCGGGGGTCTAAAAATTCAGGAAAAATTTCTAAAAATTATTTTAAGCGATTTCGAGATACTTACAAAGATTGGTTCAAACTTTTGAACGGCGGAGATCTCAATTTCAACTCGGCCAAATCTTTGTGCTCCACCTCCTCACGCGCCGCCGTCGACGGTGAACAAGGTTGACACCAGCGGACTCGAAACGACACAAGGAACACGATGGTGCAGGAGGTGTCGTAAACGGAGCAACGATCGACGGTGAATTTAAGATTTTCCCGGCGATAAAGCTAACAAAAACGTCGAGACTTTTACTGTAAATTCCTGACGTTTGGCAGCGTTTCGCTTCAATTAAATTGAAGGATGTGTTCCACGCTCGATGATGAACACAACGGTGGTTTTAAAACGACGATCGGAATTTGGACGACATCAGAATCGGAGTTGGAAACGACGTATGGGAATGGAAAATTGGGAGCATTTTGGTTCTGAAAATCAGAACCAAATGCACGCTTATAATCACCCAAAGCTGCCGACAGTTTTAGGGTAAATTCAAGGCTTGGTCCCTGGATTTCCTTTACTTCTAAAATAGCCTATAAACTCTCATAAATTTTGATTTAGTCACCAACAATTTACCAATTTTCACAATTAACCTCCAATTTCAATTAAATATTATTTTGTAAATATTCGGGTTGTTACAATTCTCCCCCTCTACAAGAAATTTCGTCCTCGAAATTTACCTTATGAGAACAGTTGAGGAAACTGAGCCTCCATTGACTCCAATGTCTCCCAAGTAGCTTCTAAGAGGCCTCGGTTACTCCATTTAACTTTGACCATTGGAATACGCCTATTCCGAAGAACTCGCTCATATCTTTCTAAGATTTGAATGGGCTCCTCCTCATATGATAAATCAGGTCTCAGCTCTACTTCCTCAACCTGAATGATGTGACTTGGATCTGGACGGTATCGACTTAACATAGACACATGAAAAACATCATGAATACGACTAAGATGGGAAGGCAACTCGAGCTGATAAGCAACAGGTCCAACTTTCTTCAGAATACGATACGGCCCAATAAATCGCGGACTCAGTTTACCTTACGTCCAAATCTCAACTTTCTTCTAGGTGAAACTTTTAAAAAGACCTGATCTCCAACCTCAAACTGTATATCTTTCCTTCTCTGATCTGTAAAAGATTTATGCCTATCAAATGCCTCTTTCAGACGGTCACGGATCAATCTGACTGTGTCCTCTTTCTCCCACTAACTCAGGTCCAAAGTCTTCCTATCACGCAACTCAGTCCAACAAATCGCGTGCGACACCTACGCCCATAGAGTGCTTCATAGCGTGCCATACGAATGCTGGTCTGCAACTGTTATTATAAGCGAATTCAGCCAAAGGCAAAAAATTCTCCCAGCTACCATAACTGTTATTATAAGCGAATTCAGCCAAAGCAAAAATTCTCCCAGCTACCATGAAAATCAATTACACAACCCCGTAACATATCCTCCAGAATCTGAATTACTCTCTCAGATTGACCATCAGTTTGTGGGTGGAAGGAGGTATTATAATCCAATCTCGTACCCAAAGCCATATGTAGCGCCTTCCAAAATCTCGAAGTAAATCTCGGATCTCGATCTGAAATGATAGATAACGGAACACCATGCAATCTAATAATCTCTGAAATATACAACTTCGCCAACTTGTCCAACGTATAATTTACCCGTACAGGAATGAAGTGAGCTGACTTTGTAAGTCTGTCACATCACCCAAATTAAGTCCTTTTTCGAAGGAGTCATAGGTAAACCAGTAACAAAATCCATAGTAATACGCTCCCATTTCCATTCAGGAATCTTGATAGGTTGTAACAAACCTGATGGAAGTTGATATTCTGCCTTAACTTGCTGACAAGTCAAACACCTCGCCACAAAATTCGAGATGTCCTTCTTCATGCCGACCCAATGATACCTCTCTCTCAAATTTCGATACATCTTATCTCCACCGGGGTGCATAGCATATGGACTACTATGAGCCTCCGTGAGAATAGTCTGCCTCAACTCAGCATCATCCGCACACATACCGTCCTTTGAAGCATAAAACTTCATCCTGATCAAGGGCATAATCTGAGCTTGTCCCTTGCTCTACTTGCTCAAAGATGGAAAGCAAGGAGCTATCAAGGGGCTGCTTAGCTTTGATCTCATCAACCAAGGTCGGCTTAACTTGTAATTCTGCTAACAGAGTGCCATCGTCATATAAATTTATCCTGGCCATTAAAGATCTCAACTCTGTTACCGTCTTTCGACTCAAAGCATCCGCTACAATATTAGCTTTACAAGGGTGATAATCAATCACGCAATCATAATCCTTTAGAAGCTCTAGCCAGTCGTTGTCTCAAATTAAGCTCCTTCTGGGTCAGAAGATACTTTAAACTCTTATGATCCGTGAAATGTAACACTTCTCTCCATAAAGATAGTGTCTCCAAATCTTCAGGCAAAAATCACTGCTGCTAACTCCAAATCATGAGTAGGATAATTACACTCATGCGGTCGCAACTGACGGATGCATAAGCCACTACCTTACCTTCCTACATTAGACACAGCCGAGTCCTGAGTGTGACGCATCACTAACACTATAAATCCTTCCCGGACTCTGGTTGAATCAACACTGGCGCTTGAGTCAATATTGCCTTTAATTTCTCAAAGCTCTCCTGTTGTGCCTCACCCCAGTCAAACGGCACATTCTTCCTTAACAACTTTGTCAAAGGAGAAGCAATGATCGAGAAGCCCTCAACAAAACGTCGATAATAACCAGCCAAGCCCAAGAAACTGCGGATTTCAGAGATATTCTTGGGTCGTTTCCAATTCACAATAGCCTCGATCTTGCTTGGATCGACCTGAATACCTCGCGCAGAAATAATATGCCCCAGAAACGACACTTCTTGAAGCCAAAATTCACACTTGCTTAGTTTGGCATATAGACGATGCTCTCTCAAAGTCCGCAGAAATTTTTTTAAATGCTCGTCATGCTCTGCCTCAGTACGAGAATAGATCAGAATATCATCAATAAAGACCACCACAAATTGATCCAAATATGGTCGGAACACCCGATTCATCAAATCCATGAAAGCTGCAGGAGCATCATCAAACCAAATGCATCACTAAGAATTCTAATGACCATATCTAGTGCGAATGGCCGTCTTGCAACATCAGATCCTTTAACTTTCAATTGATAATAACCCGAACGAAGATCAATCTTAGAGAATACAGTAGCTCCTCGCAACTGATCAAATAAGTCATCAATCCTGGGTAGTGGATATTTATTCTTGACCGTCATCTGATCCAACTTCCGATAGTCAATACATAATCTTAGCGACCCATCCTTCTTTTTCATGAACAGAATTGGAGCTCCCCATGGTGAAGTACTATGCCGAATAAATCCTCGATCGAATAATTCTTGCAATTGGACCTTCAACTCCTTAAGTTCTTTTGGAGCCATGCGATAAGGTGCCATAGAATAGGTGCAGATCCCGATAAGTCTCTATTTCGAACTCTACCTCTCTATCAGGAGGTAAACCAGGCAACTCCTCTGGAAAGACTCAGGAAACTCGCTAACTGTACGATCTCTTCGATCATGGACAATGAACCTTAGTGTTCAAAATACAAGCAATGAAAGTCTCATACCCCTTCCGGATCATACGATCAATTTCCATCGCTGAAACTATATTGGAGAGATAGCCACGCCGTTCACCAATTAACACAACGGTCCGACCATCTGAAGTCTTTAGAGTAGCCCGCTTGTATTCGTAATCCAGATTTACCTTGTGTTTATTCAACCAATCCATCCCAAGAATTAGATCGAACTCCTCTAAAGGAAGTTCCATAAGATCACGTGAAAATTTCTCCCTGAACCTCAAGAGGACAACGCCGAAATACTTTATTCACTAATACCGCTTGTCCTACTGGACTCGTAACTGTAACAGTATTTTCAGTGTTCTCGATCGGAATCTAAAGGTTTCGAGATACCGAGCTCGATACATAGGAGTGAGTGGAGCCATTGTCCAGTAATGCAAAGTATGGGATAAAATAAATAGTAAATGTACCTGCAATAACCTCAGGCTCATCTCTGTCATCCCGACGTCTAGTGGCATAAACCAAAGCTGGTTGTCTAGCCTCAGAAACTGTTGGCCCTCTATTTTACTGAGGTCAGGCTCTACTGTCAGTCCTGGACGCTGAACCACGAGCCTTTACTTGGCTACGATCTCTAATTGGAGTCTGTACTGTAGTCTGAGAACACACAGGAGTCTGAGTAGCGGTCTGCTCAAACGAAGCTAGCTGAGGACAATCCCTCTGAAAATGACCACTAGATCCCACTGATAGCAAAGACCATCTTCTTACGACACTCTCCTGTGTGTTGTGTTACCACAAAACTCACAGAGGAACCCATGATAATACGACGAGGACCGCCTCGACTACCAACTAACGGTGAGGATGCTACAGGCCTGAAACGTGTATTGCTTCTCTGAGGGACTGAAGTACGAGTCCTTTTCCCGGACTGTGCTGATGACTCCATCGGCCTGAAATTTCTTAGATCGTTCATGTTCAACACGCTCTCTACCAGAAGCTAAAACCTCCACCTCTTCAGCATTTTGGCTCTGCCCACCAGCACATCAATATCTCATCCTGATGGGTTACAACTTGCTACGCAGCTCGTATCTGAGTCCAAGGCAAATTTACGACATCGATCTCTCTCAGTAGGTACCATACTGAGTCCATACTTCAGCAACTTCAAGAACTCGATCTCATACTCAGAAACAGTCATGTCTCCCTGAACCAGGTCTTGAAACTGTTGACGTCTCTGAGCTAAGTAGCGCACTCCCAGAAAACGACTCCGAAAGCGATCCTTAAAGAAATTCTAGGTCAAACGATCGGTAGGAACACTACTGGTTAAGTAGCGCACTCCCAGAAAACGACTCCGAAAGCGATCCTTAAAGAAATTCTAGGTCAAACGATCGGTAGGAACACTACTGGTCACTGACTCCCACTAAGTGTAGGCATTGCCATCTAACATCGCCACAGCACCCTGATATCTCTTAGTTGAGTCTAAACCCAACTGATCCATGCGTCTCTCTGTATCCTGGAGCCAATCCTCAGCTTCAGTAGGAGCTCCACCAATCTGTCCCCCAAAAGTTCTAACTCCATTGGCAATCAAAGTCTGCGAACTTGGAACATCTGATACAACACCAGTAGCTCTGACTGCTCCCTGTATTAACTGCAGAAATTGTCTACCAAAATTCTCATCCAAAGCAACTCTGGTAGACTCTGACTCAATATTGGTCGCTCCTATGATCGGTGTAGTCATGCCAATACCAGCGGCATGAGGCAAATTCGTTGGGGTCGTAGGAGTAGGATCACCTATCGGAGGTGGGGGATCTTTCCGTATCTCATCAATCGGATCTGCAAATCTAGCCACTCGACCTCGTCCACGGCTAGTTCGACGACTACGTCTAGCACTCATTTTGATAGATCTCAAGTTTACTACAGAAGATAAAACTTAGGGTTAGATAAGCACTTGGAGTCTCGAACACAATTTAAAAATCTTAATAATTTTATGACATGGCCTTTGTAATTTATTTTGTAAAATATTTCAAAACCGTATTTTCAATATGGACTTATACACGGTCCGAGGGTTAAAAACCAAAGGCTCTGATACCAATAAATGTAACCCCCCTAGACCCGGCCTATGCGTTTCGACTAAGTCTAATGGATCACAAAGACATTTTCCAAAACCGTTATCCAATCAATGAAAAACCACACTATTCATGACATGGAATTATAATAAATTATACTATTAAAACTCAATTCTTAAATATAAAACCAATCAGTAATAAATTAATTTAAAACATATCTTAAAAATCAAAACCACGATAAACTGAATAATAATAGCAAAAGTATCATCATTATAAAATCCAATACTTTAAAATAGGTCCATGTCACCAGAATAAAGTCAACTTGCAAGTTTAAAATATTACAATCAGATATACTTCAAGAGATATGTTGATCCTCCAAGTGCTCGAATCGAGGTATCTAACCAACAGTATCTGAAAGGGGAAAAACATTTTCGAAAGGTGGGCTAGGCTCAGTGTGTCCCAACATTACCATAAAATCACAAATAGGTACATTAAACAAATCATAGTCTAGTAAATCTCACAAATTCGTAAAAGAGTTTAACTTTTGAAAATCATAGTTTAAACCCTTTTCTGGTACACCATCAGTAGTTCCCAAAATTATTTTCCATATAGCTTACTTTATGCACATAGCAAAAAGAAAGCCGACTTAAGGATAGGCTATGAAGCTTGTATCCTTAAGCCCAAGTCAATAAGTCAATATAGCTTACCCTAAGCACCCAGCAAAGGAAAGCCGACCTAATGAAACATCTTGGGGCCCTCAAGAGTCACATTAGGCTCGTTTATTAGCTTGATTAGAGCTATACAATTGTAGTTCAATCCATCCCAAAATCAATATCCATATACCAGTCATCAAAGTCCATAAATCATCAACAATAAATCGTTGTACCAACAATAATAATCCATAGATTTCAATGTACCATATTTCAAAACATATAAAACCATTATGTAGTAAACAGGAACACACCTCGATAATGGGTTCAAATAGTAGATCTACTGATTGCTGGTTTCACCACGCTCTACTACAGATTTCGAACGGGTGAATATCGGTATACGTGGTTTAACTGATCTAGAAGAGTTGGGTCGAGCTGTCGAACGATCCGGAGAGTCTCTTGTACCTTCAAACAATAATAATTAATCAGCCCCAAATCTTACTTAATTAGTCAAAGCTAAAATTCTTAAGTATATAAGCATTTTTCGGGTTCGACTATCATTTTGGGGTATTTTGAGTCTGAATTTGGCCAAACGAATTGCGGAATCGGAATCAAGACGTCGAAAAACATAAAGTATGAATTTTTGAAAATTCAGATTCTTGGTCAAAGTCAAAGTCAACCACTTTGACCGTCAATTTGGAGGCCTTCGGGTTTGAATTTGATGAAACGGACTTCGGAAACGGATTCGGGACGTCGAAAACTATCAGAATAGGTATACTCGGAAAAGATTTACGGTCGTTTAAGGGTCGGTCAAAGCCATTTTAAGTTTTGGTCAAAGGAAGTCAACGGTAACGGTCAACGGTCGGGTCGGGTCAGTCGGGTTGGGTCGGGTCAGTCGGGTCGGGTCGGGTCAGACCGGTCAAACCGGTTCGAACCGGTCGAAACCGGTCAAACTGGTTTCCAGCCCTCCACTCTCCCTGCGGCGGCGCGTGTGGCGCGTGCGGCCTCCTCCGGGGGTCTAAAAATTCCAGAAAATTTTCTAAAAATTATTCTAAGCGATTTCGAGATACTTATAAAGATCGGTTCAAATTTTTGAACGGCGGAGAGCTTGATTTCAACTCGGTCGAATCTTTGACTGCTCCACCTCCTCACGCGCCGCCGTCGACGGCGAACAAGGTTGACTCCGACGGACTCGAAACGACACAAGGAACACAATGGTGCAGGAGGTGTCGTAAACGGAGCAACGATCGGCGGTGAATTTAAGATTTTCCCAGCGATAGAGCTAACAAAAACGTCGAGACTTTGACTGTAAATTCCCGACGTTTGGCAGCGTTTCGCTTCAATTAAATTGAAGGATGTGTTCCACGCTCGATGATGAACACAACGGTGGTTTTAAAACGACGATCGAAATTTGGACTGCGTCGAAATCGGAGTTGGAAACGACGTATGGGATTGGAAAATTGGGAGCATTTTGGTTCTGAAAATCAGAACCAAATGCACGCTTATAATCACCCAAAGCTGCCGACAGTTTTAGGGTAAATTCAAGGCTTGGTCCCTGGATTTCCTTTACTTCTAAAATAGCCTATAAACTCTCTTAAATTTTGATTTAGTCACCAACAATTTACCAATTTTCACAATTAACCTCCAATTTCAATTAAATATTATTTTGTAAATATTCGGGTTGTTACACTAGGGTTTGAAATGAGGTTTTGGGGTGGGCTTTAATTCTTTGTAGTCTCTTGGTTTAGGGTCTAAAGAAGGTACCTGAGTTCTCCTTGCTGGTGCCCCTTGGGCTTGCCAGACCCTTAGTCTTAAGCCCATTACAAGCTCATGTGGACTAAGTTAAACTCGGGAGGATACATTCCCTTATACCCGCACGGTGAATAAATTCACACGAAGACATAAGGTATATGAATCCCGAAGGTTACTTGCTAGGCCCATACGGAGAATAAATTCCCACGAAGGCGTCACTTTCACCCCCACATTTTCAAAAATCTGAAATCATTGAAAAAAAGTCAGTACAACTATTTACTTGAAAAATAATCAACGATGAATAATAAGAATCGAATAATTAAACTAAAATTTAAACTTATAATTTTCTCTCAAAAAGACAACCGGAAATTAATTTCAGCTTGACTCACTTACCTATCCCCAGCAGAGTCGCCAAGCTGTCACGGCTGTCTTTCGGGTGGGCCCAGAATTAGGCTTGGACTTGAATAAATAGGTTAGAGTCGCCACCGATCATTTAAAAAATATTTAGGCTGATCAGACACAATCTTTCCTGATCTGCGTTTTACCATAAATGCGTCGGGTTCAGGAGTCGGTTACAGTCAAGGAAAAAATAAATGAATAAATTGATAAAATAATAATAAAAATGTTAAGAAAAGTTTTCTTAGTAGGGTATTTATTTATTTTAAAATACCAAAATAAGACATCTAGTTACTTTAAGACAGTCCTTTCTTAATATTTTTAAAATAAATAAATATTGCCTTTAATCCAATTATGAAATTGGTCGAGTTCATAGGACTAAAATGAAATGAATAGAAAACAAACAGTAATGGTTAAAGGACTAACTTTAAAGAAATAAAAATTAAAGACAAAAATTAAAATAATTATTGAATATAAAAGAGCTAAATTAAAATTAATTAAAAATGTAAAGCTGAAATTAAAACATAAAGTAAAAGGACTAAAATGAAATAAATAAATAAATAAATAAATAATAGCACCAAATTGTACTAAAAATAAATAACAAAAACAAGAATGACCAAAATATAATCAACAAAAAACAGCATGCAAAATTAAAATATAACAAAATGCAAATATGATTGGAATGTAAACAAATAAATTTGCATGTCCAAAATTAAAATGAAATAAAGTGCAAGAGTAACCAAAATATAAACAAAATGAAATTAATATGTCAAACTCGAAATAAAAAAAAATGAGAGAACTAGTGACCAAGATGCAAAAAATTGAAATTATAGCATCATATTCATAAATAAAATAATAACATAATTAATTAATGATGAAAATGAAATAAAATAGAAATTAGCATGCAAAAAATCGAAAATAAAAAATAAAGAAAGTATATCGGTGACCAAACTAAAAAAAGGCTTAAACTAGGAGGGCTTATAGGTGATTAAACTATAGCACTTTCTAAACAAAATATAAACGGGAAATAACACATAAGGCCCAACAATTTGAACTAAAGATCAAAATAGTTCAAGCCAATGGTTAAAATACAAAAACACGGCAAATTTAGGATGACTAAAATGTAAATATCCCAAAAGTTTTTAATATAGTCTAATTTATTAACCTTTAAACCTAAAAATGAATCTAAACCCAACCCTTTTTTATTTTCCACTCTCAGCCGAAACTACACCCCCATCAAAGGGCTTGACAAACCCCCACGCCGACCACCGTTTCGGTGGCCACCTTGCTCCAGCCACAGCTCTTTCCAACCGAGAAAAGCTAAAACATTATCTAAACTAACCTAAACCCAAGGCTTTCTCTACTCTTCTTTCTTATTTTCTTTAAAACGAGGGCCTCCAACCTCCACAAAAGCCATGATTCGATCGAAAAAGCTCACCAACCACTATCATCGGTGGTCGGACTACCAATATGAACCCTTAAGAACCTCGAGCTTTCCCTCTTTTAACTATAAAATGAAAAACAAAACCTCTAGTCCACATGAAAAACCACTTAAGCACTAAACTGAATCCATATGTATCTCAACGACACCAACTCCGACGAAGCTACAACACGAGCTAAGGTAAATGTTTTCTTCTCTTTTCTGTTTTATTATTATTATTATGAATCTGCTATTTGATTTAGAAAAAAATATAAAAAAATTAAAATGTAAAGCTGAAAAATAAATAAAAATCAAATGGAAAAAAGCCTTTGCTATGTTTAATTTCTAATTTTTCTGTGTGTATTACTGCTAGATCCAGGTAAAATTACATATTGTTCTAGGGTTTTTATAACCCCAGTTTACATGTAAAATAAATAAAAAAATTACACTCTCTTTTTGTTTTGTGATGATGAGCTAAACATTGGCGTGGGGCATTGGTGGCCATGGGTGGAGCTGTCGGCAACGTGGAGCATTTGGAACCATGAGCGTGGTTGTTGTGCTGGAACGAGGAAGGGCATCTGGCTCCTACTGGAAGCCATAGGTGGAGGGACAATTGTTGTTGAAGCTGCTGAAATGTGGAGCAAGGGAGTCCATGGCTTGGTTGGAGTGTTAGCAGCTGTTAGAGGCTAAGGTAAAAATAGTGATTACACAAACAACTAATAAAATCACAAGATCATAATTAATTAAAGAACAAAATATAAACAATGCAAAAAATAAAAAAAAAACTATAGAAAAAGATTAAAAAAAACTCAAAATCTCAGTAAAGATATTCAATTACTTTCATGCTTTTAAAAGAATTCTTTGAATTTAAAAAGCACATAGTGAAAATAAATAAATAAGAGAAAGATAACATCATATCATATAAATTAAAAGCGTACAACTCTCAATTTAAGATTTTAAAGAGGTATTTAGTTAAAATTAAAATAAAACAACAACAACAACAACAAAACCCAATTCCCATATGCAATGGAGTAAGGGGGAGGTAGGGTAGTAGGCTGCCCCCAACGCCAGGTTGAGAGTAGCTTCCGTGGAAGACCTCCGGCAGTTAGACAAATTGGTTTTCCGAAACCCTAGTAACTTGTCTCAACCTAGCCTCTATCACCCTTTCCCATAGTTTCATGGTATGACTGAGTAGTTTAATACCTTTGTAGTTACCACAACGTTGGGGATCTTCTTTATTCTTATAGATTGGTATCATCGTGGACTCTCTCCACTCCTCTGGCATCTTGGCAGTCTCTAAAATATAGATAAAACATGAGTCTAATTAACTTAATTTTAATTAAAAATTTAAATTAAAATTAAAAATAAATGAACGTATATAAAAAAATTCTCTTAGGCAGGGGGCAAGGCCTACCTCCACCCGTATATATATATATATATATATATATATTTCAACCAAGAACAAAATATAATACTTTGTTCAATAGTTAAGGTGTGCCGATATCTATCCTAAAAGACAAGCTTTAATCTTTCTTTTCTCTAACTTATTTCTATTAATTTTAACTAATTAGATGGTGACATATGTCATTATTTATTGAATTCTTAAATTTTGTAACTAAAATTAGTTTTAAATTAATAAAATGTGTAAATAATAGGATCAAATATGTTAATATATAAATTTTCTAAACTACCATATCAACAATTATGTTAGTAATTAACGGTTAATAGTTTGATTGAAACTAAATTGAAAGCAATGTGACCTAATTAAGACAGATGTTAGTTTAGTCATCAAAATAGAATTACGTCAATAGTAAAGTGACCTTAAGTGTAGTTTAACCTATAGATAAATAAATAGGTGGCCATTGATGCGCGCACGAGGCATTTCCTTATCGAGAAGCACCCAAGCAGATAAGAGCCTTCTAGCTTCCTGCCTGGAATCGAAATCTACCATCACAAATGGCCTCTGCTTCATCAACACTCCTATCACCACAATTCTCATTTTCTTCGAAATCTTCATTAAAACTCAGAAGGATCTCTAATGCACCACCAATGCAAGAAAGCCTGAGCCTCATCGATAGTAAAACACGAGTCCAGAGGAGAGAAATTTTCATTAAAGGACTGGCAATGTTGCCGGCCGCCGTATTCGGCGGAGCTCCCATAGCAGAAGCAAGAGAAGTGGAGGTGGGATCATATCTTCCACCATCCGCCGCCGACCCTTCTTTCGTCGTCTTCAAGGCCTCCCCCAAAGACACCCCAGCTCTACGCGCAGGTATCCAGTCCAGTGCAGTTGTTCTGTTTCTACTGAAAATTTCAATTTTTTTATTTTAAATCTTTCTATTTATAATCTGTTTTTGTCTACTAAAATTTTATAAATTTATCTCCTAGCGTAAAATTAAAATTCTACGTCATTTTCTGATTAAGATGGTTGAAATTTTAGATCTAGTAGTTTTATTGCAGGAAATGTGCAGCCGTACCAGTTTCTTATTCCACCGACATGGAAGCAAGCTCGAGTGGCCAATATATTGTCAGGGAATTATTGCCAGCCCAAGTGTGCGGAACCATGGGTGGAAGTGAAGTTCGAAGATGAAAAGCAGGGGAAAGTCCAAGTGGTTGCATCTCCTTTGATACGTCTAACGAACAAGCCTAATGCGTCGATCGAGGAAATTGGAGACCCTGAGAAAGTGATTGCCTCACTTGGTCCTTTCGTCACCGGCAATTCTTATGATCCCGATGAACTCCTCGAAACATCCGTTGAAAAACGTGGACAACAGACGGTACGCACTACTTCATCTTCAACCCATTCATTATTTCATCTAATTTTAGATTTTCTAATATTATGTTTTCCATTTATTTAAGAATTACATGCGGAAGGATCATAAAGGAATCTAAGTGATAAAAAAGAATATTATTTTCTCTAGAAGTTCTAGTTCAGATAATTGGATACCTGCAGTGTGATTGATTAAAAAGGTTCTAAACAATAGGTCTTGTAGGCACCCAGACAATTTAAAAAAATTAAATATTTAGAACTCATCAAGTAATCTCAATGTTAAAAAGAAAAAGTTGATCTCTATAAAGATCTTTGGTTCGAGCAACGACATATGTTGAGAGAATGTTAATCTCAGTAGTTAAAGAAAATTATGAACGAATACTATCTTATAATCACCCATATACACAATTATGATAGTTTAGGATTTCTAAAGAGAATAACATTTCTCATAACTACTAAAACTACTTGATGGATTCTTGTAACTATTATTTTATGCTGTGCAATAAGTAGTAAGGATTATAATACTTTATTAATATGCTTAATTTATAGATTATGTATATTAAAGATCTACATACTAATAGTGAACCACGTTACATCAAATATAATAAACTTTATACATTAGTCTAATTGGGTATATAAATGTATAAATCTATATCATGGGTGTAACTCAATATTTGTGTAATTGTAGTTGGTGTTTATTTGACTCATTCTAAGCTTGGTTTTGGCAGTACTACAAATACGTACTTGAGACTCCATTTGCTCTAACGGGTACCCACAATCTGGCAAAAGCAACAGCAAAAGGAAGCACCGTTGTATTGTTCGTAGCCAGCGCTAACGATAAACAGTGGTCTACATCCCAGAAAACTTTAAAAGCAATGCTTGATTCATTTGAAGTCTAATTTAATGTTACATTTTATAAAGAATGAGAACCATAGAGGAAGAATTACTTAGTCTTGTTTGTTGGAGAGGTCCTATTTGTGATACATGTAGTCCTGTAATATTCTTGTCATCTGATCGTGTTCTACAAATCATCTCCTCGATTGCTCTCCTTTGACTTTAATCTGTCCAACAAATCCCCGCCAAGAATTGTTTTAGCTGCTTGGTTTAGACCTTTTGATTTCCCAAAAATAAAAGTTAATCTAATGTCTAAAATAAAAACATGGGGAAGAGAATACATTATCTCAGGCCAAATATCCTATAAATACTCATTCTAAGTCAAATTATTGGCTAATAGGAAAATTCGTATTTTTTTCTACATTTTTATATATGTTGTAACAAATTTGACAGTTCATCTTTATGCAATTTTCGTGACTAACAAAATCCAATTGTCTCCAGTTGTCGTTGTGGCAACAATGTAACCAACAAAATAGTGCAATTCTCAGTGACAGCTTGATACAACAGTCTTCCTGGTAAAGCAACGTGTCCACATCTCATTGCAACTAGAGAAAAATCAAGCAACATTGTTGTGAAAGTATTAGAAATAATATATAAAAAAAAAGTCACCTAAAATAATTCCTTTTAGCGAGTTACCGCACCCCCATATCTAAAACTTTGTTCGTCCTTAAACAATGTAATGTAAAGACATTTTTTTTTATTTACTTGAGTTGAAACATAACACCTTTGTAGGAGTTATCACACCCTCATATCTACAACATTGCTTGTCCTCAAGCAAAATGTATTTACTAATGTTCTGACTAATACAATGTACCAACACAAGTTCCAAAATTGAGTAACATTCATTAAGCTTTATGCAACCATCCTTTTCTCCATTCTCGACATGCTTCAACACTACTTGTTACATTCTGAATTTCCCATTAGTATTCAATTAGGTGTAAGAAAAAATCAATCAAGATACAAGCAATTAAAAGTGATAGTGGATGCTTTAACAATTATTAGCTTTTAATTGACTAAGTTCAATATCATTTCCACTCGGATATACCTTGCTTGTTATGAAATTTAACACACCTCTCAACCTAGGTACATTGAAGAAGGCAAGTCATTACATAATGGTTTAAGGTTTTGTCACCATCAGGCCCGTTGTTAGGCACTCATGCCGGTAGGGGAGGGTCCCTTCAAGCTCATTTATGCATGGATGATATTACCATCATTTTCTATTGATCTCAACCATTATTACCTTGATACTTAATTTTGGTATTATCATATTTTTTCCCAATGTATCAGCATAGGTGAGTTTGTCGTGACAAGGTTGTTCGTAGGGGTGTACATGAACATAACGTGCAGTGAATTGTTCGTGAACCGTTCGTATAACATTCGTTTATGTTCATTTGTTAAGCTGAATAAACGAACATGAACAAAAATTTTCATGTTCATTTAATAAATGAATGAATACTAACATAGGTGTGTTCGGTTCGTTTATGTTAACGAACTAGCATGTTTATCAACTCCTTCATTTATATTCATGAACAAGCTTGTTTACATGGTTCTCATTTTTCCTTTTATTTTTTTAGATTTTAAATATTGGTGAAGATGGGAACTAAATTGAACACATGGTAAAAGTTGAATTTTACACTATAAATTTTAAGGAGTTTAGACAACAGAGTCGTAATTTTATCATTTCTCCTTAGCTTGCAAATGAAATGATAAAACTAAAAATTGAATATATAAACGAATGATAAACAAACACTAAATGAATGCTAAACGAACACTAAACGAACGCTACATGAACCTATTAATGAACATGTTCGTGAACATATAAATGAACATGTTCACGAACGTTAAACAAACACGAACACCTTCAAACATAAACAAACAAACACGAACATAACCTTATTCATTTAAGTTCGGTTCATTTACACCCCTAGTTTCCGAGATCAAGTACACTCTCCCCTAATCATTAAAGAAGCTAACTTATTTGATTTTGTTTAATTCAAAAAGAAGGTTAGAGTTCGTTTGGTTCTAGAAAATATTTTCTATTTTCATTTTCTATTTTTGTTTTCAAAAAATAGTTTTCATTTTCAATTTTTTGAAAATTAGAAAATATGTTTGGTTAATATAAGTGAAAACTTGAATTCAAAAATAAAATAGAAAAAATGTAACATCCCAAAGACCGGGTTAGTGACCAAATTGTAAGATTTTAAAATTTCGTGTTCAAATTAGATAAATTGAAAAGTTCAAGGAGTTAATTTAAATTTTGAGTGTAGGTTAATTAGAAAATATGGAAGGGCATATTGGTCATTAGACAAGAAAATAGTTAAAAATCCATTATGGTTGTTTTATAAAGCTACGTGGAAGATGGGAGAAAGAAATCAGAGAGTTCTAGACATTTTCTTCATCCTTTCGTCCTCACCATAAGCTAAGGTAAGAATTCTTCTAATTGGTAATTCTTTATAATTTATAAGAGGTTTTGATCCTTGAGGTATTAGGAAAACTTAAGGAAAGCTTAAGGTTGCTTAAAACTCAAAGATTGATAAGTTATGAGAGAATAAATATAAGAAGTCTTTAAGTGAGTTGTTGAGGAAGAGTTAGTAAATGAAGTTTGAGATTAAATTTGACTTTTCATCAGTTAGAACAAGTGATTTATGAGGTTAGAAAGGTTTTATAACAAAGTTGAAAATTTGATATGATTTTTTATTTTAAGTATGCTATTGATAATTTGGATGATTAGGAGTAATAAAGTGAAATAAGTTAGTTTGGGAGAGTATAGTTGAGTTTAAAAGCTTTAAAGAAGAGTTAGATGAGAAAGTTAGCAAAGTTTGGGAAATTTTAGAGTTAAATGAGTCAGTTCTGGGTTAGGGATATCTGTACTGGATGAACAGTATCGATACTTCAAAGTGAAAATGGATGATATTTGGGTATGTGTATTAATACTGGATGAACAGTATCGATATCATAAGTCAAAAATTGATAAATTATTCATGGAGTATCTATACTGAAGTAGTAGCATCGGTACTGGGGGTATCGATACCAATGTAGAAGTATCGGTACCATTTTTAGCATTGAAATTCCAAAATCGAGAAATGGTATCGATACTGAAGTATAGTATCAATACCATAGTAAAGAAGTATCTGTATTGTACCTAAGGTACCGATACTATTCACATAGAAAGTGTGAAATTAAGTGTTTTGTGTAGCATATATTTTTAAGGAATTATTTATATTAACTGAACTACGATATTCATATAAGTCGTATATTTGTGTAGATATAGATCAAAGGCAAGTCCAAGATGATTCGAAGCCATAAGAGTGTTATAGAGTCATAAGTGTTTGTTTTGACTAGTGAGGCCAAGGTGAGTGCATATTACTATGGTATATAATTATATGGAAATTAGACTTGCGATGAGTCTGTTTCCAATGTTTTGCTTTCATGATTACATGAATAATAGTATGTGTTAATATGATTTCTATGTGAACATATATTGCTAGATTTGATGCGGTATGATATTGATTTATGTGATATGATCTTTGTAAGTATGTGAAAATGTAAAATAAACTATATGATCATGAGTTAGGTAAGTACATGACTATGTGATAATCTATGTGAATTGATATAATGAAATTATATGATTAAGTGAAAAAGTGAAATAAGCTATGTGTCATTGACCTAAGCTATTATATGAACATGTAATATAAGTGATTATGTGAAACTATGAGATAAGCTATATTGCATTGATCTACGAGACTATATGAAAATGTGTACATGAGTACATGCATAAATTTATATGTTATATGTTATTCTATATGCTATGTGATCTATGTGAACATATGAGAACAAGATATAAGATATGTGACATAATTTACGTGATTACATGAACATAAAATATAAGCTATGTGACATAATCTACATGATTATTGGTCTATGTGAAATAAGATATAATAAATAATATCAATGGTAAAGCCTATAGTATGTGATAGGAGAACTGAAGGTATAATTGACATGCCAAGAGTCGAGGGTTCTAAGCGGTCCTTCGGGATAATTCTACGTGGTCCTTTGGGACATTTCTACGCGGTCCTTCGAGACATATATGTTGTCCTTCGGGACATTCTATGTGGCACTTCAATGCAATTTCTACGCGGCACTTTTGTGCATTTTATACGAGCTGTGGTGACAGCATTTGTGCACAACCTCAATGCACTCACATATCTTTAATTCTCAAAAATGTACCATGGGATATTAAAAGAAATAATATGAATAAACAGTGTGTAATGTTATATGATTTGTTTTGTGAAATGTATTGTGATGTTTGTATTATATGATGGTTTACAAAGATTAAGTAATAATATATATATTAAATGGATAAATGATAAGGATGTTGATAATGATATTGATGATGATAATGTAGGAATATGTACATATATGCATTTTTGTTATATGAAATTGTTCTATGGTTTCTTTGATATGATGTTATGACATGTTTAGAATATGTTTAGGTGATTGCATATTTTCTTTCCCAGTAATGTATTATGAACTAATAAAAGAAATAACATGAATTAATCATGCATAAGGTTATATGTTATTGCTAGTGAAATGCATGATCATATATGCTATGAGTGATTAAATATAGGATGATTTTTTATTTGGTAAGAGTATGTAGTTACATGTTCCAATATGTCATTTATGAAATTTTATGCCTCACTAAGTCTTCGACTTAGCATGTGAGTGTTTCACACACAGATATATAGAGAAGCAGGAAGAGCAAACCTAAGTTCAGACAAGACAATATACCCATACAAGAAGATCATATCAGAAACAATGTATATAGTACATTACTTTGTTTAATTAAAGTAGTTGGCATGAAATGTAAAGATTTGAATCAGATATGCTCTGATAGGTTTTGTAAAACCAATTGTTTTTATTTAATACAAATTATTTGGATTTTATTTTTAAATGTGAAATTAAATTTTCAGTATCTTGTAAAAGTAAAGAATTTGAAAAGTCAATGTGACACATCGGATTCGTATCCGGGTCGGATACGGGTTGGGGTGTTACAAGAAATGTATGTGGTATCTAATTTTCTAAAATATAAATAAATAAATAAATAAATAGTTATTAAATAATTAAATTAAACTATAATTATTAAAAAAATCATTACATAAATTTAACATGTAAATTATGTAAATATAATACAGTAAAATTGATAAGAAATTTCATAACACAAAATTTATTTTAATTTATGAAAGAATATAATGTTAATGCATATTGACATCAATTAAATTTAAAAAAAATACACAAAAAATATTGTTACAAGCAATAGCACACAAAAGTATGATTAACATAAAAAATATGTTGAGTGGTAATTGAGACCCTCAAACTTTTGAGAAAAATAATTAGTGTAGTCCTTAAATGTTTTTTGTACCAAATATTATCCTTAAACTTAGAAGAAAAAAATTAATCTAACCCTTTAAAATAGAAAATTCAAACGTTGACTGTCATGACGCTTATATGACAGTTCACAAACTTACATGACAATCTACAATAATAATATGGTAGTTCACGATACTATTGTGACAATACTTGATGGATGATAATGTGATAGATGGACTTAATTGATTATTTTAGAAAGTTTGAGCACTTATTTATTTTTTAAAAATTTAAAAAATATTTAGATTAAAATATAAATAATTACTAAGATATTCAATTCATTAAATATAATGATTCTACGAAATTAAATTATTAAAAATTTTAATTTAAGGACTACATTGAGTGTAAAAAACGTTTAGAGATCATAATGATTTTTTATAAAAGTTTGAGGGTTTTAAATATCATTAAATCAAAAAATTATTGTTTGAATGATTTAATCTTGTGTAAGTTAAGTTAAAAATTTAGATATCATAATTCCTTATTTTTCAAAATTTTTAAAACAATTTTAATAAAAAAATCTGAAAACATTTTTTTTATGTTTTCATATTTTCACTTATTTTTATTTTCATTTTCCAAAAATCATTTTTGAAGTTTACAACCAAACACGTTTTCCTCAATAATTTTATTTTCTAAGAAAATGAAAATGAAAATAAATTATATTTCTTAAATCCATACGAATTTTTAATAGCTTAGTTCTATAACTTCATTTAACATTCCTCTAATTTGAACACTTTCAAAATATTCTTCTTTTACCTAGTCTTATTTAAGTATGTCATCATCAAATTTCATTAAAATTTAGGTCACAATACTATAATTTTTTTAACTTTAATGTTGAAACAATGGTCACCACCTCATACTGGTCGGTACATTCAATTTAGTCAAACCTACATGTATCTGATTAAGGATCAAGATAAGTTTTTAGGTTTCTACAATACGGTTTTCATAAGATTTAAATATTTTAATAGAGAGACTTTTTTTCTCTCTCGATGACAGACTTGAACGAAACGTCGGAGATCTCCGATGACGCCAACAAGACCACCAGACCCATAGGTTATCCATGATTCAAAAATGGTGATAGACGAACCAGTGGATACCTTGTCGTCTTACGCTTCTGTCCTTTCTGGAAAGGTTAATAGAGAGGCTAAAACCAACGATCCTAACGTGGATGAAGAGCAAGATATTGATCTTATGGTCGAGAACTTCATAACTGGTACCCGATGTTTTATACCCTCTATCTAACTTTTCTTTCGAGCGTGCTTATTGTTTGATGGAAGCGAGCATGTTAAGAACAATCGTACTGAAACTTTTAAGCTGAAATATCAGCTTAAATGCGCTCACCAATGTAACCCCCTCAGACCGATAAGAGTAACCCATCCAATCCGGGAAGTCACATTAGGGCCACCGGAGCGACCCACTGTAAAATAGCCGAAAATTTAAAATTTTTCTTAAAACATGTAACTTATAAAATGATTTATCAGTATACAGAAATAAAACATATTTTCTGACTCAAATATTAAAACAAAATACAATTACATGCCCCCTAATCATATATACCATACTCTGCAAACAACGCTGGGAAACTCCCTTACTGAAGTTGATAGTTGCACTGGTACAATTCTTTTAACCTGCAATGTTGAGTAATAGAGTGAGCTTCGAAAGCTCAGTAATACAGAACTACCAGATGATGCTGAAGAACGTGCAGATACAGATAAACATATATTTTCTTAATGATCCATACATTTACAGACCTTTATATTGAGCGGAGATCCTACTGATATTTCAGGTGGTAACGGACAATGAGCTTTTAGTTAAGAGAAGTATTTCGGATGTTTAGGTTCAGGAGATCAGAATAGGTTATCTAGTGTGTTCCCAAAAACCATGTAACTTTTCAGATCTTTTAAAAACATATATATATATACCCCCATCCCAACACAACACAATGTGTAGGTTCCACAGAACCATACACCCAACCCACACAACTTGTAAGGCCCTGAGCACAAGGCCGAGGAACCTGCGAAATACTTCTTCACAATACCCCCCAATTAAAACATTTTTACGTCATTAAACGGAGATATCATAAATCAAAACAGAATTCAGAACAGATATCAAAACAGAATCCAGATCAGAATTCAGGTCATGTATAAGAACATAATTCAAGTCGGAAATCAGATAAAATATTTATATAACTAGGGAGCACACCATAGTTTACAGATATTATTCAGTGATACTGGATAATCTTATCGGGTAGAGAGATACAAATCTTCAGTTTATCGATAGAATGTTGGAAGTTAGAATCACTATTTGAAAAGTTCATTAACTGACAGAATCATCAGTTATTCAGGATATGATTTATCGGGATCATCTTATTCGGATACTTTTCTGAAGCTCTACGAAATCTGAAGGTATTCAGAATCTTTACAATCAATGACGATATCCGATTATCGAACACTATACCAGGAAATACTGACGTACTTGATTTGTGGTTTATAATCCATAGGGATGATACATCATATAAGTTCATCTGAGTTTCCAAACTTATTCCAATTTCTTACTTAATCATCAGTATTTGAGGTTACTTAGTTCATTTAGTAGTCAAGTCCTTTACAGCTACTTCAGGGTTTTCCATAGTAATTGAGACTTCTAAATTTCATATACATATTGCACTTCCGTTCAATTCAATTTGGTAGTCTTAGTTGATTTGTCTAATGGATATCCATTTCTTAATATTGAATGCGATCTAGAGTTCAGCTGAGCTGAATACTTCCAAAATTATCATCAAGCCACACTTGAGAAGACGAACACACATTCAAATAATATCTATGTCGTCCAGGTACTGACATATCGTTACGATTGATCAACTCACTTTGTGTTCTATAACTTTTAAAGGTATTCCAACACCTATGCTTATTTGGATTACTTAATTAATCCAAAACATTTACTTATTCTAGGTCATAAGGGTATTTTGGTCATTTTGATGCTCAATTTTATTCCATTCATTTCAGAGCTCGAGGATATCTAGTCATTCCTGAGCTTGATGATATTATTGGGTCATTTTTATTTCAGGGGTATTTTGGTCATTTTATAGATCTACGGTATTTCAATCTTTTCCCTCCATCCGGTCTTATTATTTAATTCCAATTTATCATCTATTCCAGTCCCTTCGAACATTTCTGATAAAAGAGCACCCTCCGATAAATTGTTCTTCAGTTATTTACTCATAACTCGGATATTTTCGGGTCAAGTGCCTTCTCAGATTTTACAAACGGAATATCATGAATTTTTCTATGCAAAGACAGGATCTTAACAACTAAATCCGTAATTTATCGAGTTAAGTATGAATCCTCAAAGTACTTTCTCATTTAGGGTCAACTCGGACTATTTTTACCTCTCAAGGGCATTTTCATAATTTCTTAACCAGATAACTTCGATATTAACTCTTAATGAACATACTTATAATTTAGAGATCCTATGGTTAATTGCTTCCTTGAACATTCTCTGAGCTTGAAATGATTCCTTAACAGACTTTTAGTATCTTGCATAAACCCTTTTGGGGTTAAAAACCGGTTATCCATAATTTTCAAGTAAAACTAATATTTCTTGTGCACATCAATAGTTTTATCATATCAATATGTCTTTTCAGATTTATTAATCCACTTCTAAGGACAATTCTTGTCATTTTCCAACATAAGGGTAATTTCGTAATTTTACCTAGTCGAAATATTCTCATAATTTATCATCTAAGTACCTTTAATGAGGTAAATTATAATCTACATATCCATGGTTGATTCCTTTATCACTTAATTCCAGAACTTGTAATTTAATTCTAAATGTCCTCCAATTTCTTATAATAGTCATTTGAGCCATATTCAGTTACCTACTTCCTACCGCATTCGTATCGAGTGTAAAACTTCATTACTTACACATATGAGACCAAACATTTCCATTCATGTATTTACCAATACAAACATGTTCTATAAAGCATAAAGAGGTAGTAATGTATTACCTCGATTTTCATATCATACTGATCGACCAAATAAATTCCATTTGAATGCCCTCGATCTTTAATTCAGCTTCCAATAATTCCTCAAATACATAATAATATAAATTTTATCAAAAATGGGGTTTAATTCTGAAAAACTGTTCGAATCGGGTGATTAATCAGTGAAAAATAGCTTACCAAGTTCGAATTTGTTGAAATGGACTTCGAAATTGGACTCAAGACGTCAACAAAACCCAAAATATTACTCTTGAATTCTAGCTCACCAACTTGATTTCTAGCTTCCAATCTTTTTCTAACGAACACGAACAATCTATCGTACAAATAAAGCTTCAAATAATTTTCCTCACATTAAAAATAACTTAGAATCTAATTAATAATTTAGGGACCCAATTGTTAAAACTAAAAACATTAGGAGTCAATATAACTTTTTATTACCAAAATTAGGGACTAAATCGAATTGATTTAAACTATCTTGGCTTGGGTGAAATTTTATTGAAACTAAAGGACAGTCAAAACCATACCAAAAATAGAGGATTGAAGCTGCCATTTACCCTTCATCCATTATCCAACTTTCTCAAAACCCACGTGATCTTGTTCCTGTCCTGTTAAACTAGAGAAAGCAAAGTGCAAATGCCCAAACTAATTAATAAAATGCTAATTGTATGCCAGCACACAAACTGAACATCTATTGTCGTGCCACACTCAGAGAAACATTCAAATGTTTCATATGTTCCAGGTTCGGTTGGTTTTATTTTAATTCTTTCGAAATGTAAAGATAATCGTGATCCAAACGCATATGACAGAAGCAGACACCACCATGCTAAGCGTTTTCATTCCATCTTCCTCTCCTTGCTTCCTCTCCGACATCTTCAGTCCCGCCTTCTGGATTAACGACTTCCAGTCCTTCATATGCTAATAAATCGTTGACTGATTTACTCATGGCGCTACCAAAATTGGACAAACTGTTAGCGATCGACGAAAAGAAACCATCGCCGCTTTGCAAGTAATGGTTTTCCCTGATTGAAGCGACGAATAGCTTCAGCTTCAAAACGTTTGGAGAGATTAGCTGTAAAACGAAACCTACGCTTACGATTCTTGACGATCGAACAAAGTTTCCTCCATCTTTCCAAAGCTTCCTCCGACGAATTCTTCGGCTTCACTTCTCCAAAGTTTTTCGTTCAAGTAACTCTCCATTTTCTTCTCTTTTTGCAGGTGTTTTGGGTAGAAAGAGCAGAATTTATGTACAAATAAAGAAGAAGAAATGGCAAGGAAGGTTCACTCAGTGATTTAAAAATTAATGTGAAAAGGAAGTGATGTCAAAGACTTTGGAACTTTACACGCAGAGGCAACTCTTTCATGTTGGAGTGATTGAACAACTCTTCCACTTGTTATTCTCCATTTTTAATATAATAATAAGATTCAAATAATTGGGGTGTGACAATTCTCCCCTCCTTAAAAGAATTTCGTCCTCGAAATTCATTCATTCATGTCACATAATTGCATAAATGAAACTTCCATCATATCTTTCATATCTTTCATGTAGCTCTTATAGAAATACAGATCCTCCACTAATCCTTAACAAGTTGAGTATAGACTCTAATCAGAACTCTCCCTCATTTCAATAAAAGAATCGGAACGAAAAATTCCTTGAGTAATCAATTCAGTCTTGATCATGAAAATAAGCTCATAGAGCAGTAGCATATCCCAATTTCATTTCCAGAGTCGAGTTTGAATTTCTCAGATGAATAACTCTCACATGGCTCGTGATGTACTTTACAGCGTTTAGACAGATGTTATTGGTATTCCTTTTTGTACAAGTATAGCCTTAACGGATAGAAACTTCGGTTTACTCGTTATAGATAGTGACTCAGCCCTGGAGTTCCGACTCAGAGAGGTACGATTGTAGTCTAGGGGCATGTACTGATCAGACATCTTTTGAAATTCGACCGGCTAGTCTATCATGAAAAATTTGACTCAACTAAAGCTCTGATACCACTAAATGTAACCCCCTAGACCGATAGTAACCGATCCAATCCGGGGATTGTAGTCTAGGGGCATGTACTGATCAGACATCTTTTGAAATTCGACCGGCTAGTCTATCATGAAAAATTTGACTCAACTAAAGCTCTGATACCACTAAATGTAACCCCCTAGACCGATAAGAGTAACCGATCCAATCCGGGAAGTCACATTAGGGCCACCGAGGCGACCCACTGTAAAATAGCGGAAAATTTAAAACTTTTCTTAAAACATGTAACTTATAAAATGATTTATCAGTATACAGAAATAAAAACATATATGCTGACTCAAATATTAAAACAAAATACAATTACATGCCCCCTAATCACATGTACCATACTCTGCAAACAACGCTGGGAAACTCCCTTACTGAAGTCGATAGTTGCACTGGTACAATTCTTTTAACCTGCAATGTTGAGTAATAGAGTGAGCTTCGGAAAGCTCAGTAATACAGAACTACCAGATGATGCTGAATAACGTGCAGATACAGATAAATATATATTTTCTTAATGATCCATACATTTACAGACCTTTATATTGAGCGGAGATCCTACTGATATTTCAGGTTGTAACGGACAATGAGCTTTTAGTTCAGAGAAGTATTTCGGATGTTTAGGTTCAGGAGATCAGAATAGGTTATCTAGTGTGTTCCTAAAAACCATGTAACTTTTCAGATCTTTTAAAAACATATATATATATATATATATACCCCCATCCCAACACAACATAATGTGTAGGTTCCCCAGAACCATACACCCAACCCACACAACTTGTAAGGCCCTGAGCACAAAGCCGAGGAACCTGCGAAAATACTTCCTTCAACAATACCTTCCAATTAAAACATTTTTACGTCATTAAACGGAGATATCAGAAATCAAAACAGAATTCAGAACAGTTATCAAAACAGAATCCAGATCAAAAATCAGAATAGAATTCAGGTCATGTATAAGAACATAATTCAAGTCGGAAATCAGATAAAATATTTATATAACTAGGGAACACACCAGAGTTTACAGATATTATTCAGTGATACTGGATAATCTTATCGGGTAGAGAGATACGAATCTTCAGTTTATCGATAGAATGTTGGAAGTTAGAATCACTATTTGAAAAGTTCATTAACTGACAGAATCATCAGTTATTCAGGATATGATTTATCGGGATCATCTTATTCGGATACTTTTCTGAAGCTCTACGAAATCTGAAGGTATTCAGAATCTTTACAATCAATGATGATTACTCCGATTATCGAACAACTCCAGATGAATAGCTCCCAAAACCAATACTTATAAACTTGTCAATTCATTAACCTTCCAGGGTATTTACTCTTTAATACCAAATATTCTTATCCACAGATCATCTTCTGAGTCATCACTGAATAGATCTTAAGGAGACAAACAAATATTCTAATAGTCTTTATTTCATTTCCATGTTTCAACTATACCAGGAAATGCTGACGTACTTGATTTGTGGTTTATAATCCATAGGGATGATACATCATATAAGTTCATCTGAGTTTCCAAACTTATTTCAATCTCTTACTTAATCATCAGTCTTTGAGGTTACTTAGTTCATTTAGTAGTCAAGTCCTTTATAGCTACTTCAGGGTTTTCCATAGTAATTGAGACTTCTAAATTTCAGATACATATTGCACTTCCGTTCAATTCAATTTGGTAGTCTTAGTTGATTTGTCTAATGGATATCCACTTCTTAATATTGAATGCGATCTAGAGTTCAGCTGAGCTGAATACTTCCAAAATTATCATCAAGCCACACTTGAGAAGACGAACACACATTCAAATAATATCTATGTCGTCCAGGTACTGACATATCATTACGATTGATCAACTCACTTAAGTTGTGTTCTATAACTTTTAAAGGTAGTCCAACACCTATACTTATTTGGATTACTTAATTAATCCAAAACATTTACTTATTCTAGGTCATAAGGGTATTTTGGTTATTTTGATGCTCAATTTTATTCCATTCATTTCAGAGCTCGAGGATATCTAGTCATTCCTGAGCTTGATGATATTCTTGGGTCATTTTTATTACAGGGGTATTTTGGTCATTTTATAGATCTACGGTATTTCAATCTTTTCCCTCCATCCGGTCTTATTATTTAATTCCAATTTATCATCTATTCCAGTCCCTTCGAACAATTCTGATAAAAGAGCACCCTCCGATAAATTGTTCTTCAGTTATTTACTCATAACTCGGATATTTTCGGGTCAAGTGCCTTCTCAGATTTTACAAACGGAATATCATGAATTTTTCTATACAAAGACAGGATCTTAACAGCTAAATCCATAATTTATCGAGTTAAGTACGAATCCTCAAAGTACTTTCTCATTCAGGGTCAACTCGGACTATTTTTACCTCTCAAGGGCATTTTCATAATTTCTTAACCAGATAACTTCGATATTAACTCTTAATGAACATACTTATAATTTAGAGATCCTATGGTTAATTGCTTCCTTGAACATTCTCTGAGCTTGAAATGATTCCTCAACAGACTTTTAGTATCTTGTATAAACCCTTTTGGTGTTAAAAACCGGTTATCCAGAATTTCCAAGTAAAACTAATATTTCTTATGCACATCAATAGTTTTATCATATCAATATGTCTTTTTAGATTTATTAGTCCACTTCTAAGGACAATTCTTGTCATTTTCCAACATAAGGGTAATTTCGTAATTTTACCTAATCGAAATATTTTCATAATTTATCATCTAAGTACCTTTAATGAGGTAAATTATAATCTATATATCCATGGTTGATTCCTCTATCACTTAATTCCAGAACTTGTAATTTAATTCTAAATGTCCTCCAATTTCTTATAATAGTCATCTAAGCCATATTCAGTTACCTACTTCCTGCCGCATTCATATCGAGTGTAAAACTTCATTACTTACACATATGAGACCAAACATTTCCATTCATGTATTTACCAATACCAACATGTTCTATAAAGCATAAAGAGGTAGTAATGTATTACCTCGATTTTCATGTCATACTGATCGACCAAATAAATTCCATTCGAATGCCCTCGATCTTTAATTCAGCTTCCAATAATTCCTCAAATACATAACAATATAAATTTTATCAAAAACGGGGTTTAATTCCGAACTGCACTTAGTGTCCTTACACACTATAGTGCTAATATAAACATGCAACTGTTATACTATATGGCATGCCAACTATACCCTGTCCCTCAATGACTTACTTGGGCATATAGTCTATTTTATTCGATTCATCCATGGCAAAGTATATTATCATAATTTAACATTGGGCAATTCATACCCGAAATAACATTCATGGTAAAATATCACATTTTCCATAATCAATGCATTATAATTTCATATTTTGACATATCAATGTCATGTCAATTTATAAAAATATGGCATAATATCATGGTGATATAAACAAGGTCGACTTATCGCAAGTCTTCCTAATGATGTATAAAACATCCATGTATAATTTCATTCTTGTATTGCACTCACCTTGACACTTTATAGTTTCCAATATATGTGTCTCACTATTGTTCCACAATAAACCCTTTTCTATTTAATTTGCTTCGATCACAAATCAATCACAATCTGTATAAATCACAAATTCATGATAATACATATGTTATTATTGTACTAACATAAATGTATCCCAAAATAAATTCCATAATCATACTTCAAACTATTCACCACCAAATACTTTAACACTTATTAATTCTTTCATATTCAAACAACTCGTACTACCTTTAAAGAATTAGTATTCTGTATTGATATACACACTGGAATTCAATTCCGTTTATTCCATTGAATACTAGACTCGAATATGAATCTATCTATATGAAGAACTCCTTCATATTCATTCTATACAATTTATGGTGAATTTTCAAAGTTGATCAACAGAATCTGTTTTGCAGAATCTGCTGTTCGATTTTTCTGACCTTTCCTTGGTTAAAAATTCATATCTTCTTGTATACTCCTTTAAATTGATTCCCGTTTGTTTTAAACGAAACTAGATCAATATATGAACACAAATATATAAAAATAACCTCAAAATTATTTTATATAATTTCTGATGAATTTTCGAACCTATTGTCAGATTCAAAATCCAAACTGTTTTCTTTAACTTCATTCTTAGGTTCTTCATCAATTCTTACAATCAATTCTTTAAAATCACTTAACTCTTCAAAACCCATAATTCTTAACAAAATTGCTTCAAAATTCAAAACAAAAATACCTACCTTGCAAGCTGGGAGGTGCCGGCCCTTGGATGAAGCAGAAGCTGAAATGTTCCCCCATTATTGTTATTCTAATGTTAATTATATCTAGCACATGCTTAATATAATATCATACTAGAATTTTTTATTCCATTCCATATTCATTTTTGCCCTTAATGAAACTTCCTATTCACCATAAAACCAAGCCACCTTATACATATCATATTACAAAGTCAAATATGAATTAATTTGACTTTTATTTCAGAAATTCCCCTAAATTTTCAAAATTTGCGTTTTAGTCACCAAATTCCACTGTTTCGGTTAAATCTGAAAAATTGCAGATTTCCAAACCAAATTTCTCTGATCCAAAATATTATAATAATATTTCCAACCATTTTATAACATCCTTCCAATTGTTTTGTAAAATTCCAATTCAATCTGAAATACTGATTTCCTTACCGGTTTTAACCCTTTCTATTTTTTCTTTACTAAATTTCCAAATCCTAAAATATAATTTCTATAAAACTTCACTCTCAAGAGTAAACCATCTATTTATGAAATAAAATTCTTTTTAGGAAATTATCACTTAATTCCCTAAACATTTTCCCAATTTTCTACTTTGACCATCAAACTTTCAAAATTTTCATTTTGGTCATTGTCTAAATTTTTGGGGTATTACATAGTGTATATGGTATTGTAGTGTGTAAGGACACTTAGTACAACACTATAGTGTGTAAGGACGCTCAGTACGACACTATGGTGTGTAAGGACACTCAATGCATATGGTAAGCACTTCGGTGCATCTTTGACTCAAATACCCAGTGTCTTTATAGGGTTATGGTTGGGCTATGGTTTATACGTTAATAAATGATAAACATGTGAATAAGCTTATGAGCTTATGGAATACATGACAAGTATATTGGTAAGAAATTTATATGTGGTTCATATCATGTCAATATTAGTAGCATGATTGGAAATACAGGTAAATTGATCATAATGCATTGAATATTATTATTTTTTACATTTATGTGTTGCATTGCCTTGAATATATTTCTATTGATTTCCTCACTAAGTATATACTTAGTGTGTGGTGATTTTCTCATGTAGGTAAATTAAAGTGGAAGGAGTAGGGAGTTGAGTTTGACATCAATCACTAAGAAATGTTTATAGGTAACAGTAATGACATCCGACTGTGTTTCACAATTTTCTAGTTGGCATGTATACGACTAAGAAGTGTTTGCAAACTAGAAGTATGGTTAGTATTAAATATAATTTAGTATAAAAAATATTATGATACTAAATCATGCTTTAAAAAGGTATTTTAAATGGGATTTTAAATTAGATAGTTTTATTTATTATTTGAACAAAGAAGAACTACTTGTTACTACCTGAGATCGGATTTGAATTAGAAGTTGAAATATTATATTTTGAATTCCTCTGATTATTTATTTTATAATAAATGTACAAATATGAAATTTTTGAAAGAAACTAGATTTACCTATTTTGGGTTAAGAAATGTTTTGATTATTTGATGTGACATCTATGACTTGTGTACTGGGACATATACGAGAAATGAGTGTTACATATGATGAAAGAAAGACTTTAATATGTATGTTTTATATGTTTGTATATTATTTATTGTTATTTACTGTACAATGGTTTATATGATATTTTATATACCAATATGTTCTATTTTAATTTTTATAATGCCTCACTAAGTGTATACTTAGTGTGTGATGATTTTCACGCATAGAAAAAGGAGATCGAGTGAAGTAAGGAGCTTAGCTTGGCATCACTTATCGAGAACTACTTACTAGTATCATTAATGACATCCTACTGTTGTTTTGATTTGTTAGTTGGCATGTATAAGTTTTCGTAATGTTTTTACATAGCTAAATTTAATTTGGTTAAAGATGCTTTGATATGTATATAATTTTTAAATGGTTTATAATAATTTATATGGGTAGAAATTAGTAAGTAATATATGGTTATGAACATGAATTTTGGTTTTATATTTTGATAAAGTTATACATTAATAGCATAAAGATTAATTTCTTTAGGCAATTTCACTCCTTATATGAAATAGTATTGAATTGTCACGTTCCTGTCTGAAATTGGACGTGAAAATATTTCTAAATATTACTTTTCAGATTTAGGCGATTAAATATATTTGCTTATAAATGTTAAATTGAACAAATTTTTAAGAATCAAAGTTTTACTGATTCAAATAAGAATTGTTCTATACGTTTCATGTGACATTTTTTATTTGTGTTTGGTGACGGATACGGGAAATGGGTGTTACAAGATCGATCTATCATAACAAGATATCAAACCCTTTTGCAAAGGGATCAATAATGTTTTTGAGAATGCAATGGATCCGTTCTTTTTCCTTCTTTTTTTTTTTTGAAAAGTTATATTTTTACTCCGATGACCAAAATGAATGACATTTAATACGAAATTGATACAACCTAAGCCATATGATTGATATGGAATTGAATTTAATGACATAAATTATATTAATTTTGCATGAATGTTAACTTGAAACATCAAGCTATGAAAATTCTCAACATTAATCAAATTAGTCCATAATTTACACAATTAATGTCCAATCAAGCCACACAATCATACCAAAACTCTATGAATTCTAAACATGTATCTTTCTCATATATGCTACATGTAAATATCATATTCTCAAACTTCATCATACATGATCATTTAAAACATGGAAAACATGGTTTAACAACATTAAAAACATATTGCAAATTTAAGGCCAAACACAACAATACAAGCATAGAAGGTCATAAAAATGTAAATAATGCAATATCAATTCCCCTAACTAATTATAATTAAACACTATGTAAGGAAAATCTATCATGCTAGTAAATGTATAAAATCATTTTAAACAACATGAAAAAGTGAAATTGTATAAAATTAATCTTTTTTACCACTTGAATCAATATAGAATAATTAAGTGTCTCTTTCTTCAAGTGTCGTTCCTTCTAGTGTATCTGAAGCTTCCAAATTTCTTAACATTATTCACCATAGTTCCAACACACCTAAAATGGCCAATCATATAGCTTTTGGTAACCAAATCTTTTTGAGTTCATTGACATTAGTTTGAAATAATTTTGTCTCTTTGGGTATCTATTGGGACAAGATATTCTTATTTTTGGTAGAAATTAGTCCTTTAGGGACTTACAAATTTTTAATAATTTTTCCTTCAAAAAATATAAGGAAATTAGTTTGCATATTGTAAAAGTTATTTTTAACAAATTTTTATTTGGAGCAATCTTCATTTCCAAATTTACTTTTAATTTTTTAAATTAATTTTTTATTTTTCAATATAATCAATTTTCTTTTGATCCTTATGAATGTTGGCAAACAATTTTTATGTCTAAATTCTTTTTTTAAAATCATTTAATTTTACTTGCAAATCATTGACTTCGATTTTACATTCTAGAGCTAACTCATTAAATGAATATAATTTGAATCGGATAAGTTAGAAAACATTTTCGAATCACTTTATTTTCATCCGAATCACACCATAGGAGAAAGAAAAAAAATCATTAATAATTTGTAAAAACTTTCAAACGAATGATATTAATCATTTTTATTTTTTAGATTTAATTTTTTATATAAAATATTAACTAAGTACGAGATAATATATATTTAAAGATAACATTCAATTATTTGAAACTGAACGTTCACGTCTTTGATATTTATTACGTTCGAACCTAAGACCTCAAGGAATCATAACAATTTATTTACCATTTATGTCGTTTGTTTTGAGCCATATTATAAAATATTATCACATAATTCTTTTATTATTCTAAGATGAGTCTGTCACGCTCGACCAGCACCGATGAGCATCACTAATGATGAGCAACATTAGTTTAATTTATAAAAAATTTAAAAAATCTAAAGGAGTTAACATATAATTAAAAGTTAATTAAAAATTTAAAGGTAAATTATTTAAAATAAAGGATAAACTATACCAGTGACCACCTAACTATTATCACTTTTCATTTTGACCACCAATTTTGAAATTATCAATCGGGTTACTCAACTATTTAAATGCATTCAATTAAAACACTTGTCATTAATATTTAACGAAGAAGTTGATGTGGCAGTTAAAATATTTGATATAATTACACATTTGGTCACTCTAACTTATATATTCTACCAATTTAGACCTAAGTTTAATAAATTAAAATAAAGTTAACCCTCAAATCGAACGGTGACACATGTCATTACACTTGGCATGGTGTTATGTGTTACTGGTGCCAAGTGTAATGACATGTGTCACCATTCGATTGGACGATTAAATTTATTTTTTAATTTAATATATTTTTCTCACCAATCAGAGGGTGACACCCTTTAGATAAAAGAAAATTTTTGGGCGCTTAAATGATGCCCAAAAGAATCAAACCAATAGTTCTTGGGTTGAACAAACAAGGCTCAACCATTAAGCCAAACTAGTTATTTGATTCTAATTTGACTACATATGTTATTTATGTTGTATATTAGTGTAAACTTAAATTCTCAATATTTTATATATTTTAACTTAAATTCACATATTAAACTAATTTTGCATCTTAACATTAAAAATATATTTTATTTTTATATTCACTTATTAAATATATTTTATTCTTTTCTTAACCTAAAAATATATTTTATTCTTATCTAACTTATTCCATAAATTATATTCTTAATTTTAAATTATTAAATATATTTTATTGTTACCTTAAATTATTAAATATAATTATTTTTTATTTTAACTTAAAACATATCTTTTATTCTTACCTTAACTTAACAAATATATTTTATTTTTATCTTAACTAAAAAATTATTATATTTTCATCTTAAATTTAAAATATTATCATAATAAAATATAAATATTTAAGTTAAGATAAGAACAAATTATATTTTTAAAATTTAAGATAAGATTAAAATATATTTTTCATAAGAATAAAATATATTTTAGATTCTGGAAAGAATAAAATATATTTAATAAGTTAAGATAAAAAATTATTTTAGCGTTAAGATGTAAAATTAATTTAATATGTGAAATTAAGTTAAGATATATAAATATTAAGAATTTAATTTTACACTAATATACAACATATATAATATATGTTGTCAAGTTTGAACCAAATAACTACTTTAGCTCAATGATTGAACCTTGCTATCTTCGACCTAGGAACCCAGGTCTGATTCCCCCGGGTATCACTTAACTGCTCAAAATTTTATTTCCTTTAGATAGTGACATGTCTGATTGGTGACACATGACACCATTTGATTTGAAGGTTAAGTTTATTTTAAATTAAAATAATCTTATTAAAATTAGGATCAAATTGATAGAATATATAGGTAACAATAATCAAATGTGCAATTATACCAAATATTTTAATTACCACATCATCTTCTTCTTTAAATATTAATGGAAGTGGCTTAATTGAATGCATTTAAATAGTTCAGTGACATGATTGACAACATTTCAAAAATGATGATCAAAATGAAAAAGGGCAATAGTTAGGTGGTCACCGATATTGTTTACCTTTTATTTTAAATAATTTACCTTTAAATTTTTAATTAATTTATAATTATACGTTAAGCCATTTAGAATTTTAAACTTTTATAAATTTAATTAATAATTATCATCATTAGTGGTGCTCATTGATGCTCGTTGATCATTGTAGAATTTTTTTAATTTTATATTTTTTATTTATATTAATAATAAAGTCTCCGACCAAATTAATATAAGACATTAATTTAACATTGAACCGATTAAAAATAACCAAAATATATTTTTATTTTAAATTGTATTTGGGATTATTATGTAGTTATTTTGTCTCTTCATATATTTTATATAGTTTTTTTAGAAAAATAATTAAAAAAATACAATATCTTTAATACAAACATATCTAATAAAATTTGACCCTGAAGCATATAAATCGGGCTGCAAATAATGTGGCTGATAAGTTAGCAAAGATAGCTGCAACAAGAGGGGAGGCTCACATGGTCTTCTACACTCCACTGGAAGTTGCCAATTTGGTTCAACATGAAGCTGCTGGTTGTATTTTGGCAGCAGAGGCTTAAGTTTGTTTAGCTTTTATCTTTACTTCACCAAAAAAAACATGTCTAATAAAATTTAATATAAATTCTTTTGTTCCACTTATGATTATTAATAATCAATTTTTAAATATATATATATATATATATATATATATATGTGCATTCATATCATGAAGTGTAATAAAATATAATACTTCTAATTCTATTCGTAAAATTTAAGAACTTATCAATATATTAAATATTAGGTAAATTGCACTTTTAGTATCCAACAATCACTTTTGTTCCATTTTGGTTCATCCAATTATTTTTATTTCAAAATCATACTTAACATAACGTTTTGGTTTTATTTTGGTTACTAAGCATTAAAAAATTAACAAAACTATTAGTGTGTTGTTTAAAAAAATCAATGTTGACATGGTATTACTTTATAGTGGTACATCAGTATCACTGTTAATTTTTAATGGTGGATGACTAAAATGATAACATTAGGTATGATTTTGAAACAAAAAATAGTTGAGTAACCAAAATAGTACAAACGTTATAATTGGATACTAAACTTGTAGTTTACCCATAATAATAAGCCGCATATTATGAAATTTCTAGACCATTGAAATATGGGTCCAAGTTGACTAAGGATCAAATATATAATGGTTTATTCCGGGAAGTTGCTGCGCTCCGTCAAACGTGCAACCCTTCTACTGTTTTCTATTTTCCTTTAGGGTAAAGTATATTAATAGTCCATGAATTTTTAGTGCGCTTGCATTTTGGTCACTTAACTTTTAAAATTTACAATACAATCAGTAAATTTTTAGTTCGTTTTTAGTAAGGTCCCCGACGTTATCCTCGTTAATTTTACCTGACGTGGCAGTTATCTCTGTTAACTTTCTGTTGTGGCAACTTCTTCTTCTCCTTCTTTCTCTCCTTCCTTTCTTCCTTCCTTCTTTTTTCTTCCCTCTTCTTCTTCTTTCCTTCTTTCTTCCTTCTTCTTCTTCTTCTTCTTCTTCTTCTTCTTCTTCTTCTTCTTCTTCTCCAAATAATGATTGTTTTTCATTTGTCCTTTTTACCGATTTTTTTCATTTACAACCCATACAATAGTTTCAGTAACTCAAAAGCTTGTCAATGGATCAAGTCGAAGGTTTATAATAAAAAAATATGGATAAGGAAAAAGGGAAACTCAGAAAAAGGGGAAAACCACCCTTCTTCTTTAACATGTTGGTGCTTGAAAAAGGAACGAGATGAGTCTTTTCGTAGCTCGAATATGGTGCTGTCTAGTAACCAGGCCACACAGTGTAGCTACAACAGATGAAAAATGTGAAACAAACACTCAATACACGTGAAAAAAACAACAAAATAAGATTTTTAGTGTAAATATTGAAAGTTATGAGGCAAAAAACATGAAAGTGAAAGAAACCTAGAAAAAGAGGGAGTTTAGCTTAACCTTTTGAGTTCACTGATAAGACAATGAGATAGAGAATAAGAGTTGAGGTGGTAATGGAGTGGTGATCCATGATTATTTATGTTAGCTTTATCGATCAACTGAATAATGCCAAGAGGGGGTGAATTGGTCTTTAAAAACTTTGTTGTCGAATTTTACACTAGGAATTTAGAGTGGTTCAACTTTCTAAACTAAAGTCTACATCCATTACCTTAGCATCCATACTAAGGATTTCTCAAATCCACTAGATTTGCTAACCTTTGAGGACAAAGTGTAGCCTTACAACAACATGCAAGGTTTATACCCCAAAACCTTGCTTACACTCTCTCCACAAGAGGAATTACAAATTTAGCAATCAAAAGAAAACCTCAAAAAGTCAAATGAGTTTGCAACTAATTAAGCACTCCTCCAAATCACACTTGAGCAATAATAAACAAGAAAGCTCACAAATGTGTTAAAAAGAATATGAAAATTTTAGCTCTAAAACTCTTTTGATGTTGGTTTGATCTTGCAATTGGCTTTCTTGTTTTTTGAAGTTTCTATTGTTTAGCTTAGGTACAAGCCTCTAAGATTTGCATAGAAGAATTGTGTAGTAATTAATATGCGCCTGACTCAATGAGATAAGAGCAGAAGTGAAAGGTGGAAGCTTCTTTGGATGACGATTCGTTTTGGAAAGCTGCTTAATATTTTTTGTGAGAGAAGAAGAGGAAGAAGTTGCCACGTCATAAAGTTAACGAAGGTAATTGCCATGTGAGATAAAATTAACGGGAAGTAACGTCGAGACCTTATTGAAAATGAACTAAAAGTTGAGTGATTATATTATAAGTTTTAAAAGTTTGGTGACCAAAATACAATCGTCCTTAAAAGTTCAGAGATTATTTATATACTTTACCCCTATCGATTCTACTTTTAAGTGTTAGTAACCTTTTTTATTAAATAAATAAATAAACAAAAGCCACAATTTTAATGTGCGGCAGAGAAAAGTCAAAAGGCTAGCTATCAGTACATTGGTATAAGATTGAAAGGCTTCAAATAAAAATGTCAAACAATAATTGGAGTAGCAAAATTAGTTTATTTATGTAATATGATTTCAATTGACGGTTATGTCTTTTAAAATAATATTTTTAATAATTTGATATGTAACACCCCAATCCGTATCCGACACGGATACGAGTCTGAGATGTCACATTAACATTTCAAAACCTTTATTCTTACAAAATAATAGAACATTTGGACTTATATTAAGAAAATACGATCATATACGATTAAATTGTGTTTCATTATAGAAATTTAAGTCAAAAAGGTTTTTATGAATAGTAATATACGATATGAACAGTACTATACTGTATAAACAGTATCGTGAACAGTAATGTACAGTGCCGTAAACAGTACCCGTGAACAGTACCAAATGTTAAAATTTTTCCAGGTTGCTGCTAGGGTACCGATACCCTGCTACAGTACTAATATAGTATTTCCGTAAAATACGTATAAATTCATAAAAATCTAAGTTTTCATTCGTATAAAATTTTCATTTACATATACACATTTAAAACATTACAAAACTCAATCATATGATTTTACAAACCAATAAAAGTATATCGAATTCAAATCTTTATTACATGCCAACCACTATCATTATTACAAAATACATACTATTTAATTCTTTTCTGATCTGATCTTTGGAAAGGAGGAACTTACATGTCTTGCATAACTTTTATCAATCTTCCTTTTCTCGAAACCTACGTGTGAAACAATCACACGCTAAGTCATAAACTTAGTGAGGCATATAAAACATAATTATATGCTAATTGTAACTTCTACAGTGCATGAACATTTGATACTACCTTATCATACCAAAGCATATATTCTTCTCTGTAACATATACATACATGCACATATCATGTAACATAACATCATTAACATGCTTATCATTTCTCATTTTATCATCATTAATTTCTTTTTATACCATATCAGCAGATAATATAACTCTAAATCACGCAAATGCATAAACAATTTCCAATCTCATATAACAAATACATTTCACTTAGGAATACACACAATATCACATATAAATCTTGTAAATACTTTTGATATCTTTTATAGGCCCATGTACATTACTGAGAACTTAAAGTATTCGAGTACATTGAGGTTGTGCACTTATGCTGTCACCACAGCTCGTATAAGTCCCACTGAGTGGTATATGAAATTTGTCCCGAAGAACCTATGTATTTGTCCCGAAGGACCTATGTAATTGTCCCGAATGACCGCGTAGACCCTCGACTCTTGGCATGCCAACTGTACCTATAGCTCTCGTATCATATAACATGGGCATTTTTCTTATGCTTCATATATTCATGTACTCATATCATTTCTCTTATGATCACATATCATATGTGCATATAATCACGTAATTTACTTTCATGTAATTCATGTCACTTTCCATATGATTTCATATTCGTATGTCACATAGCTCGTATCACTTTGCATGGTTTCACATAAACATATATATCATATCTTGTTCACATATATTTCCCACATAACTCATATCATTTGATTCATGTCTTATTCTTATATCATCATATTTATATATCATCTATGTTCATTCACTTAATCTCATATGTTCATATATCACATTGCACATAGAATAACATATCAGACATATCACATATGCATATAATCATGTCACATACAATAACATATAAACTTATACATATATTCATGTACATACTTTCGTATATTCTCTATATCAATTCTATATAATTTATCTTACATGTTCCTATAATCACTTATGGAATCCTATATTCTAATATTCATGTATAACGTTATGCATGCATCATAAATCAAATAACATTTTAAGAGTTACTTCTTACCACAGTAGCTCCGTCACTGGCTCATCGCAAGTCAATGTTTGTTCAATAACCTAAGTACAAATTAAATTGCACTCACCTTAGTCTTGCTTTGATTCGATCCTAATTCTTTGATTGTTCCGGAACGAGATTACATTCTATATCTACACAGCAATACATATATACATATCAATATTCCAATTGATATACTATAATCTTTCCTTTCTTGAACTAATGAAAGTGTTACTTTCATTTCTTGACTAAACGAAAAGCTTAATTCCATTTTCTCTTATGGTGGTATCGGTACCCCCTGCATAATCTGTTAAAACCCAAAATTTACTGTTTAAACCCAAAAATCATCATCTCTTCACTCAATTCTTCTATTTGAAGTCCCTATAATACCATTAAACTCAACTACTATAACTTAAACCAACTTATATCCATATAAACCATCTTTATCTTCCATATCTCCTCATGATTCTTAAAATTAAGAATCTTACTAAACTTTCAAATTTGTTATAAATCCTTTCTAACTTCATAAATCTCTTATTCTTAGTGATGACAAGTCAAATTTCTTCTCAAAATTCACTTATTAACTCTTTTTTAGAAATTCATCTAAAACCCCATTTTCTTTAATCCTTCATAACTTCTTCATCTTTTGATTTTAAGACAACTTAAGCTTTCCTTAAGTTTAAGTATCACCTAAGGATTAAAACCCATACTCAAAATCAAGAAATTAGAAAACTCACCTTTGCTTGGGATGTTTCACGTTGGAGATGAAGAATAGAGTTTTCATCCCACTCTCCCCCTACATGTTTATCTTCTATTAAAGGGGAGAAAAAATATCTTTCATGTCAAATGACCATTTTACCTTTTAATTCCTGTAATAATTACTAACAAATTTTAGGAAATATTTTCAAATAAATCATTAAACTATTCAACTATTCTACTTTAATCACCAAATTCTAAAATTTTATAATTTGGTCACTAACCCGGTATTGTGGATGTTACATGATATATTGTTTAAAATAATATTAAATGGTTAACTGTAACACTCTCAGACTAATACGGTTAACTCGGTCTGATATGGAGTTTCACATTAGGGCTACTGGAGCGACCCACCGTAAAAGTAGCAGAAAATTTAAAACTTTTCTTAAAACATGCAAACTCATAAAATCATTTATGAATACAAAATAAAATTTATCGGTATTCAAAATAAAACATATTTTCAGACTCTTATATAAGATAAAACAAAATACAATTACATGTCCCCTAATCACATGTAACATACTCTGCAACAACGCCGAATGAACTTCCTTACTGAAGTCGATAGTTGTACTGGTACAATTCTTTTAATCTGCAAAGGTGAGTAACAGAGTGAGCTTTGGAAAGCTCAGTAATACAGAACTACCAGATGATGCTGAAGAACTTGTAGATATAGATAGACATATATTTCCTTATTGGTTCAGATATCTACATATTTTTAGGCTGAGTTGAGGTCCCATTGATATTTCATGTAGTAACAGATAGTATTCAGTTCAGATGGAAATATTTCGGATGTTTAGGTTCAGGAGATCAGAATAGGTTATCTAGCGTGTTCCCTCAAATCCAGTGAAAATATACAAATCTTTTCTTAAAACATATTTTTATTTATCAAAAACCATAGTAATCCCTTCCACCGAACACAACATGATGTGTAGGTTCCCCAGATCCACAGCCTCGGCACAACAGTTAGGCCCTAAGCACAAAGCTGAGGAGCCTGCATATATTCTTCCTACAACAATACCACTAAATAAAACATTTATCAAAAACCATAGTAAATTCCCCCAACCGAACACAACATAATGTGTAGGTTCCCCAGAACCATACAACCCCGGCACAACAGTTAGGCCCTGAGCACAAAGCCGATGAACATATAAGTATTCTTCCTCTAACAATAAACCCCCAATTAAAACATTTTTCTGTCAGTAAACGGAGATATCAGAAACCAAAACATAATTTAGATCAGATATCAGAACAGAATCCAGATCAGAAATCAGAACATAATTCAGATCAGAAATCAGAACATAATTGAAATCGAAAATCAGAACAGAATTCAAATCGAAAATCAGATAAAACATTCATGTGATTAGGGAACATACTAGAGTTTCCAGATATTATTCAAAGATACTGAATAATCTTATCGGGCAGATAAACAGGGATCTTCAGTTTACCGATAGAATGTTGGAAGTTAGAATCACTATTGGAAGAGTTTATGAACTGACAGAATCATCAGTTATTCAGAATATGAATTATCATGATCATATATTATTTGGACATTTTTCAGAAGTTGTACGTAATCAGAAGGGTATTCAGAATCCATTACATCTAAGTTACTTGTGTTTTCAGATATGACCAAAGTAATTTGAGATAATAAGGAAGAACGAAGATTCAGGACCTTTACAACTATGTCGATTGATCGAATAATCAAACAACTCGAGATGAATATCTCCCAGAAGAAATGCTTGTCGATTGGTCAATTCATTGTCCTTCCAGGGTATTTATTCTTTAATTCCATAAATTCTCGTCCATAGATCATCTTCAGAATCATCGTTGAATATATTTTACAATGGTCTTTATTTCATTTCCACGCTTCCACGATATCATGAAATACTGATGTGCTTGATTTGTAGTTCATGACCCATAAGAACATTACATCATGTATGTTTAACATTTCCAGACTCATCCAATCACTTATTTAATCCTCAACCATTGAGGTTACTTATTTCATTTAACAGTCAAATCTATTCCCGTTACTTCAGAATTTTCCAGAGTAATTCGGACGTTTTCTGAATTTTGGATACATATTGTACTTTCTTTCAGTTCAGTTCGATCCTCGTGGTTGATTTGTCGAACAAATATCCAATTCTTAGTACTGAATGCGATCTAGAGTTGAGCTAAGTTGAATACTTTCAAAATTATAATCGAGCCAAACTTAAGAAGACGAACACACATTCAAGTAATATCTATGTCGTTCAGGTACTGACATATCATTAAGATTGATCAACTCACTTAAGTTGTGTTCCATAACTTTTAAAAGTAGTCCAACACCTATGCTTATTTGGACTCCTTAATTAATCCAAGACATTTACTTAGTATAGGCCATAAGGGTATTTTGGTCATTTTGGTGTTCAGTTTTATTCTATTCATTACAGAGCTCGAGGATATCCAATTATTCCTGATCTTGGTGATATTCTTGGGTCATTTCCATTAGAGGGGGTATTTTGGTCATTCTACAGATCTGGTGTATTACAATCATTTCTTTCCACATGATCTTATTATTTAATTCAAACGTATCATCTTTTCTAGACCTTTCGAACAATTCTGACAAAAGAGCACATCGATAATTTATTCTTAACTCATAGATTTTCAGGTCAATTGTCTTCTCAGAAGTTACCAACAGATTATCAAGAATTTTATGTACAAATTCAAGATATTAACAATTAAATCCGTAATTTATCGAGTTAAGTATGAATCCTTAAAGTACTTTCTCATTCAGGGTCAACTCGGACTATTTTTATCTCTCAAGAGCATTTTCGTAATTTCTTAACCATATAACTTCGGTATTACTCTTAACGAGAATAATATAATTTAGAGATCCTATGGTTAATTACTTTCCCGAACATTCTCTGATCTTGAAATAATTTCCTTAATAGACTTCTAGCATCTTGCATAAACCCTCTTGGGGTTAAAAACCAGTTATCCAAAATTTCTAAGCAAAATTAGCATTTCTTATGCGCGTCTAAAATTTTATCGGATCAATATGTCTTTTCAGAGTTATTAACCAACTTCCAGGGACAATTCTTGTCATCCTACAACATAAGAGTATTTTTGTAATTTTACACTACAGGAGTATTCTCATAATTTCTCATCCAAGTACATTTAACATTTAACCTTTGATGACATAAATTATATGTTACAAATCCATGCTAATTCTTTTATCACTAATCACAGAATACATAATTTAATTCTAACAATCCATCAATTTCTTATATTAATTATCTGAATCGTATTCAGTTACCAAATTTTTACCGCATTCATATCGAGTGTATGAATTAATTAAAAACCCAAATGAGACCAAACATGTTCATTCGTGCATTTACCAATACCAACATGTTTCATAAAGCATGAAAAGGTAGTAACGTATTACCTCAATTTTTATGCAATACTGATCGACCATTAAATTCCATTCGAACGCCCTCGATCCTTAATTCAACTTCCAATAATTCCTCAAATACATAACAATATAAATTTCATCAAAAACGAGGCTTAATTTCAAAAAACGGATCGAATCATATGATAAATCAATGAAAAACAACATAACGGGTTCGAATTTGGCGAAACGGAGCCCAAAACGGATTCAGAACGTCGAAAAACGTCAGGATATGTATATCTGGAAAAAGTCATCGGTCGTTCAATGGCTGGTTAACGCCGGTCAAAGTTCTGGTCAACGTCGGTCAACGCTGGTCAACGGGCTGGGTTGGTCAGTCGGGTCGGACCGGTCAAATCGGTTTATTTGTTTTTTTTTGTCCACACACGCACCCAACCTTCCCCACGCGCAGGGGCGGCGTGAGGGGCGTCGTGGGGTGTCCAAAAATTCCTGGAAAATTTTCTAAAAAATATTTTAAGGCATTTTGAGACACTTACCAAGCTCGGTTCATAATTTTGAACGGTGGAAAGCTCGATTTCGAAACATAAAAAACTTTGATTTCCTCATCCCTCCACGTGTCGGCGACGACGGAGTCACAGAGGACACCGGTGGACTTGGAACGATGCAAAGAACACGATGGTGTAGGAGGTGTCGAAAACGGGTGGTCGGATCAACGTGAATCGACGAAAAACCAACAAAAATGGAGTTAAAACCGACGATACTTCCGACTGAAATTAACGACGAACGACGACAATTTACGATAAAATATTTGAGAGGTTTTGTTCATCGGTCGACAACGAACACAATGGTGGTTTCGATTCATCGAATGGAGGCCGGACGGTGAGTAGATCGGAGCTCAAAGGAGGGTCAAAGGGGAGGGAAATTTGGAAAATTTTCTGCAAAAACATACGGGAAATGAGTTTATATTTTCAACATATAAGAAAAATGGATAAACTATGAGTTTAGCCACTGAATTTCCTGTACTTCTTAAAATGGTCTGTCAACTTTGAAATTTTACAACTTAATCCCCAATTTCTTCCAAAATACCAATTAAATCCAATACTTTAAAATTACTAAAATTTAGCCCCTAAATTGGGGTGTTACAATTCTCCCCTCCTTAAAAGAATTTCGTCCTCGAAATTCATTCATGTCACATAATTGCATAAATGAAAATTCCATCAATTCTTCTATATCTTCAAGTAGCTTTTATAGAAATATGGATCCTCCACTAATCCTTAACCAGTTGAGCATACATTCTTATCAGCTCCCTCATTCCAATAAAATAATTAGAACATATTTATCCTTGTAGAATCAATTCAGCCTTGGTTACGAGAATAGGCTCATAAAGCAATAGCATATCCCAATTTCATTTCTGGAGTTGGGTCAGAATTTCTCAGATGAGTAACTCTCACATGGCTCGTGTGGTACTTTACAGAATTTAGACAGATGTTACTTGTATTCCTTTATGCAACGGTAGAGTCTTAACAGATAAAAACTTAGGTTTGCTTGTTACAAATAGAGACTCAACCTTGGAGTTCCGGCTCAGAGAGGTACGATTGTATTCTAGAGGCATGTACTGATCAGACTTCTTTTGAAATTCGATCGGCCGGTCTATCATGAAAATTTTGACTCAAACCAAAGCTCTGATACCACTAAATGTAACCCCCTTAGATCGATATGGTTAACCCGATCTGATTTGGAGTGTCACATTAGGGCCACCGGAGTGACCCACCGTAAAAGTAGAGGAAAATTTTAAAACTTTTCTTAAAACATGCAAACTCATAAAATCATTTATGAATACAAAATAAAATTTATCGGTATTCGAAATAAAACATATTTTCATACTCTTATATAAGATAAAACAAAATACAATTACATGCCCCCTAATCACATGTATCATACTCTGCAACAACGCCTGATGAATTTCCTTACTGAAGTCGATAGTTGTACTGGTACAATTCTTTTAATCTGCAAAGGTGAGTAACAGAGTGAGCTTTGGAAAGCTCAGTAATACAGAACTACCAGATGATGCTGAAGAACGTGCAGATATAGATAAACATATATTTCCTTATTGATTCATATATCTACAATTTTTTAGGCTGAGCTGAGGTCCCATTGATATTTTAGTTAGTAACAGATAGTATTCAGTTCAGATGAAAATATTTTGGATGTTTAAGTTCAGGAGATCAGAATAGGTTATCTAGCGTGTTCCCTCAAAACCAGTGAAAAGATACAAATCTTTTTTTAAAACCGGTTTGATTTTAATTTTTTTTATATATTGCATTAATAACATTACTAATCAAATTAAATTTAATCAATCTCTTACATTAATATTTAATCTAAAACGCATAATCTAATATTTATCATTGTGGGATATTGAACATCTCAATACTTTTAAAATTTACCATTGAACAAAACTTTTTTTAACAAATGTATTAAACTTTTAATCTCAAACGCTTAAAGGTTCTAGATTTGTCAAACTCAATCTTTTTTATATATAAAGATGATATGATAACATTAGCCGAAAGATTATACACAGAGTACAACTAAGATTTCATTAAAAATTTCTTAAACTTAATCGAAGAAAAATAGTATAACTGGTAATACTCAAACACTTGAAGGTTCCAGATTTGCTATACTCACCCCGTTTCTAATTCTATAAATATACATATTTATTATATATTTTATAACATTAATTTATTTATACTTCAAATTTTAAATAAAATTTAATTTTGTAAATCAAAAAGATATCATTAATTATATTTAAATATAAACTTTTTTTAGAAATAAAATAAATAAATAAAATTTAAAATTCATATTTATAATAAAAATAAGGTCAACTACATATTTAGTACCTAACTATTACTTTTGTTTCATTTTGGTACTCAAACTTTATTTTTGCAAAATTAATCTTGTGTTTAGTTTATGTTTCATTTGGCATCTTGTTATTACAAACTTAACAGTAATGTTGACATGTCACTATACTATAATGTCATTTTAAAAATATATAAAAATGTCACTTTAGTAACTTTTTAATATTGTAACGAATGGATACCAAATTAAAATCTAAACCAATGGTTAGGTATGATTTAAAAAATAAAATGTAGATACCCAAATAAACCAAAAGTAATCATTTAAATACTAAACATGTAATTTATCTTAAAAAATATAAATGTAAATGTTGTTAGTACCATATACAAACTCTTGAGTGGCAAGGGAAAATAAAAGGGTAAAATACATCATTCTTCACTGAACTTTACTCTCTCTTATTTCACTTATTGTACTTTTAATTTTTCTAATTTACTCACTTAAGTTTTGAATTACTCCTATTTTGGTAACTCTTAATTATTTTATTATTATTTTCATATGATGTGAATTTTTTTCTTATTATTTAATATAAAATAATTTAAAATATAAAATAAAAATAGAAGGTGGTCGTCCTTATTCGTCGGCGTTGGACGCCAACGTCAACAACCGTAAATGGTGATTGTTTGGTCCCTGATTTCATCGACCACTTTGTCTCAACCCCATGAGCTTGAATCTGATATCCATTTTGTCGGAACATGCTTCAAATCCGATCAAAAATAAGAAAAATGAAATGTTAATCGTCGTCGTCCGTCCTAGATAGTGGTCGTTCAATCCCATATTTTATTGTTCACTTTGTCTCGACTCTTGAGTCCGAAATCGACTTTCATTTTGTCGTAACTTGCTCCAAAGTTCATGAATAGGAGATAAAAAATGAGGAAACTGAAATATTTCAGTTAAGATTCATGGGTTTCATGATATTTTCTGGAGAAACAATCACCAAATTCGAACTCAGGAGGTCGATGCAAAGCAACCCATGTAAATTGGGACCAAATAGTTGTATGTTCCGAAGGTCGATTATGGTCTACGATGGGCAGTAATTATTTTAGATCTTTTTAAATTTAAGAATAATAAAATATCATTTTATTATTATTTTTAGGCTTAAGGGTTACTTTTTTCCTTGTAATAAACCAATTTATCATTGTCGCATTATCTTTTTTATATATATTTAGCTCTCTAAGTTGTTTAGGCTGTTCATCCTAGCCCTCGAAATCCTTTAACTATTTTGACTAACAGAACTGTGAATCTTCTACGCCTATGAATTAAGGAATTATGTTAAAATATTTATTTAACACAATGATTAGAACAAGTTCCCAAAATTTTATTATTTATTTTAATGAAATTAAGGGATTAGATCAATTTTTTTAGATTTTTTTCTCCATTTTATTTAGTAAATATTTTAACTATTTTATTATTTATTTTTTAATAAATGTCACGTCATCATCAAGCTACATCATTAATATTGACATATTTGAAAGTTGTTGGTATTATAAAACGCAAAAGATTTGGTTTTGTTAGTTAAAATAGTCAAATGACTTCGAGGGCTAAGATGAATACCCTAAACAACTTCGAGGGCTAAATTTATGTAAAAAAGATAGGGATAAATTAGGATTACTATAGGGATAAATTAGGATTACTATAGGGACAAATGTGATCCTTAAGCCTTATTTTTATATTTTAATAATAATTAAAAGGGTAAAGTATATAAATAGTCACATACTTTTAGGACACTTTCATTTTGGTCACTTAACTTTTGAAACTTATAATACAGTCATCAAACTTTAGGTCATTTTCAATAAGAATCCTATAGTTACCTACCGTTAGTTTTTGCTTACGTTAACTCTCTCGTAACTTCCGTTAACTCGCTCGTCTTCCTTCTTCTTCTTCTTCTTTTAACGTTGCCTTGACTTTCTGCCTTCAAAACCATGTAAACCTCTGAGAAAACACGAACCTTCTCATTCCTCTCCATATTCTCCAATCCTTTGCTTCTCTCATGTCTTCCTTTGATTCATAATCCATGTTACCAAAACCCGCATTTGGGTTCTTTCGGACCTTCACTCTTCTTACCTAAACAAAGAAGAAAGCGCCCAACAAGAGGAAGTTTTTTTCGAGAAGTGGAAACAACAATGTAGATTGAATGGTTAGGTCTTTGTTTTCCCTCTGCTGCATAGCCCGACCCTTATGTTTTTCTCTCTTGGGTGGAAATCACAATGCCGCTAGGTTTTGCACTCGCTAGAAAAAGATCTTCCTTTGTTGTTTTGATTCTCTCTCTGTTTCTGTACTTTTCTACTAATATTTTCTTGGGGTTTTTTCCCCAGAAAAATTTACCATCGAGAGGTACCTTTTGCCAAATTCGGCTAAATCTAAGGAAAATTAAGTGATTTTGGGTTTGTTTTCAAACAGAGATTAGGTTATTCGACGACAAAGATGGCAGGTCTGCCGCCTCGACCGAATCCCCACAGCTATAATAAGCTCAATCATTTGCAAAGTCTGAGGATTTCGTTGAAGGGAGAAAGTTGCCCAGAAATGGGTTTAAATAGTGCTTCAAAGCAGCATTAGAAGAAGAAGAAGAAGAAGAGAGGGTTAACGGTTCGTGCCATAAACATTGAAATGATCGGCAATGGAGCAAGTTGAGGCCTCCAAGTTTCACTTGTGGGTAACTTTGTTTTAGGTGATTTCATAGGTTCTTTGAATTGTTAATATGGTGTTTATTTTCACCTGTAGATTAGGACCTGGCTAATGTCCATTTTTCATGGGTTGTTAATCTGTCTTTGATTCATGTAATTTGAGCTTGCTTTCACAATAACTTAATAAATGTATTTAAAATAATGCATTTCAAAGATTTGTTTTTTTTTTTTTGGAAATTTGATTTCATATTTAAGCCTTCCTCCAATAATTGAATCAGATGAGAATGGGTTGCTTTGATTTTCTTTTACTTTGTCATTTTTTGTACAGTATGTAGTAGAGAGAGATCACTTTTCTCATGTTGATATTAGCTTTTCTCAGTTTTGGAGTAAGGAGTAGATAGATATAAGAAGAAGAAGAATGGGGGTTAATGACAGTTAAGTGTCACGTCATCTAAAACTAACGGAAGATAATGACAGAAACTTTATTGAAAATGAATTAACGGGAGGTAATGACTGTATTGTAAGTTTTAAAAGTTGAGTGACTAAAATACAAGTGTTCTAAAAATTTGAATACTATTGATATACTTTATCCTAATAAAAACACTACATCATATCAAAATAATAATAAAATACTTTAAAATGATCAAAATAAAAACAATTCAAAATTGAATAAATTAAAATAAAAAATAATTAAAATAAAAGAAAATATAAAATTAAGTGGGAAACAATATAATTTATCCTAAAATAAAAGGTGCTTAGAAAAATAGAACCGCACACGTAACCCGTTGAGCCAAGTCGAAGTAACCACCTCTTTCCCTCCCTATAAATAATACTTCCAAACCCCGAATTTCACCCAGCATCAAAATTCCAGATTCCCTCTTTCTCTCTTGATTCAAGTTTCAAAGTTTTAATTCCCATGGCCGGTCTTCAGTACAACTTTTTCCCCACCGATTTCTTCTTTCCTCGTCCGGCGCAGCCAGCCACACCCACCGTAGACTCTATCCCTACTAGTACTACTACTCCCTCCACGCCTCTGATCCAAAAGAGAGAGGCGGCTAACCGTGACGACGTCAGTAAGCAGGCCGGAACTCTGGTTCAACGCCGCAACAACAAGTCTACCGTTTCCATGAGGAGGAAGCAAGGCGAGAAGGTCGGTAGGATTTACATTCGAAATCGAGGCGATCAAGTCCAGTTGCCACGAAACTCGGTTTCTTGGTTGATCTTGATTCCCGACGAACTAGAGCAGTCGGATTTTTCCTCTTGAGTTTTTGAGTTGGCGTTTAGAAGATGGTTTAATTAGTTATAGCTAAAACGATATTATTTTTTGCGTTAAATACTGAATTTACTGTTCTGAATCCCATCCCATGGTTTTAGGAGTTTTTTCACCTGAAACTGAAACAACTGTATTGGGATACTGCTTTCTTATATATAATAATACTCCATCTCTTTTGATTTCATTATATATTTACCCCCAAATTGTTCAGCTTCTTTTTACCCATACAAGTACTTCACAGTATTATTCTTTGTTTCTCTATTCGTTTGTTGAGGATAAATTATACTCCATTTTTCTTTTGGAGGAGTGAAACAGAGGGTTATTAGCCAGAGATTTGGGGTTGATATTTACTGTAAAATTGAAATTAGGCAGTTAATCGAATTAATCGAAGTAAATAAATATTCAATATTATATATATATATATATATATATTAAGCATAATCTTTCTAAAAATTATGACCCAACTATTTTTTTAATTATATTAGACTTATTAAATATTTAGTATCCAATCAAATTTTAACATAAATATTTAAAAAGTAATCTCTAATAAATTCAAATTAATTTATTTACAAAAGATTTAGGTAATTTGGTTAATCAAACTTTGTTCCGTTAGATTAAAAAATTTCAGAAGTATTTCGATTCAATTAACGGTTAAAAAAATTAATTAATAAATTTTAAATAATTCAATTTTATCAATTAATCAAACTGATGGATTAAACACTCTAATTAAAATATGTCACTTAATAATGTAGATTACTTTGGTAAGCAGTAAGCTCGTGGTCTAACAGCAGCCGCCTTCCTTGATTGTTGACAGTTTAGGGAAATTGTTATATTTGGCGATAACTGGCCTTACTATATCAGTGGGAAAGCTTTTCACCTACCTTTTTTAATTTTATTTTTTATATATCCACCAATCAGATTTTAGTTTTTTACTCATCGTTTCAAATATGTTATTATTATATGCACAATAGGTAACCCCTAGACTCAGTCTGAACGTTATGATCAAATTTAGACGGTTACATATCGTATTTAGAATTTTTTTTTCATATTTAAAACATGGTTAAAATTCATATAATAATATAATATGGAATTAGTCATAAGAAAGATTCATACGATAAACAAATATATATATATATATATATATATATATAAAACCGTATAAAACATATACAAAATAAAATACCAGTAATACAAATATACCAATACAATAACAAATACACGTGTCACCAAGGTATAACTAAATGCATATAGATATATACAGTAGTACAAAAATTGGAGTAGTTGGTCCTCATGATGCCAAGTTTGCTAGTCTACGGTCTGCTACTAACTGAAAAGGTTAAAAATTACAGAATGAGCTAAACAGCCCAATGTGCTCCTTACGGTGTATAAAAACATAAATATAAAATACTTCAGTAAAAAAACATTTCATCAAACATGTTTTAAAAATATGAACACTACCCCCATCCAATCACCATAATGTGTAGGTTCCCTATAACCATACACACACTTGTACACCCGGTAAGGGCCTTATACATATAACATAAGAAAATGCAGTAAGGACTTACCTTGTGCACAAAATAGAGGAGCCTGAGGTAAGGTCTTACAAGTCATAGACTAGGCCTGATACACTTTCTCCAATAATACCCCCAATGACAGTAATAAACATTTATGTATTCGATAGAAAACGATAGTTTAATTCATTAAAAAATAAAAATATTCCATACTCATAAATCAGATACAAAAATATAGTAACCAAAGATCATATCAGATATATACAGTAAATTAGATATTAGATAAAAAATATTCAAAAAATCAGATATCGTATCATAAAATATTCAATATCATCAGAAATCTAAAATAGTTCAGATAAATAGTTTAAAATAGTAATGTAACACCTTCAGGAAACACACCTGTACTGGTCTGAGTAGTCTGATAAGGAAGTCTACTACCGAGTCTGCCGATCACGATCAGCGGCAATTCTAGATCATATGAATTGAAAAATCTATATCGGAATCCTAATATCAATAATAATAACATCTATTTAAACAATTTACAGAGACCTACGAGTAACTCTCGAAGAACGCGGATTGAGTGAATCTGACGGACGGGAAGCACCGAATCTAATCGACCCTCAGTCGGGGGAAACACGTGTACCTTCATAAAAATATATACTCGAATCAATTCCATAATCAAATCTCAAATAAATAAGCAAAATGCTAAAATTAATAAGCATTTTCATATCAGCGGTCTCTATTTAGGGCTTTTGAGTTAGAATTTGGAAAAACGGACTGCGAAATCGGACTTAGGACATCGAAAAATGTCAAGATGAAGGTTTTAAAAAAAGTCAATGGCGGTCAACGGCCAATGGCTGACCGACTCAATTCGGGTTAGACCGAGTCGGGTCAGATCGAGTCAGATAGGTGGTTTAGATCAGGCAAGTGGGTCGGATCGGGTAGGCGGGTCGGGTCGGGCATCTTCTAGAAGCCCATCAGGCAGTGGAACTTCCTCATGCGCAGCGGCGTGTGGGGGTGCCTGCAGGGTAGAAAAAATTACAGAAAAATTCCTATATGCATTTTAAGGGGTTTTGAGACACTTACCAAGCTCGGTTCATAACGGTGAACGGGGGAGAACTCAATTTTGCAATGTTAGAAACTTGATATTCCTCACCCCTTCACACGCCGACGGCAACGAAGACAAGATGGAAACCGATAGACTCGGGACAACGCAAAGAACACAATAGTGCGGGAGGTGTCGAAAATGGAATAACGGTCATCAACGAAACGTTGATTAAAGATTTCCTTCTAAAAGAGGAAAGGTTGAAAAGAGAGAGAGGAGAAGGGTTTAAACTTTCCAGAAATGGAAAGTTTCTGATTTTTGGGCTTTTAAACCCACATTGAAAAAAATGGTATAATTACACTACAGGTCATCTAATTTTAGTTGTTAATTAATTTGAATTTGAATTTAATTAAAATTTCACTATGGTCCCTAAATTTAATTAAAATTTTAATTTAGTCATCGAAATAAATTTTAAGAAAATTTTAGGCCCTAATTTTGGGTGTGACACAATATATTTATTTGTAAGGTGATAAAATAATAAAAATTTTGATTTTGAAATTTAATGTTGGATTAGATACAACAATGAAAATAAATAAATAGAATAACATAGTGATTAAAAAGCATGTGTAGTTTAAGATTGAATGAAAACATGAATTTGAATAAAAAAAATTGGGTATATATTTTAGGGTATATATTAGATGGTTTTGGAAATGAAAATTGAGCTTTGGTGAAGAGAGAAAAGAACATTTAAACTCATTGAATGATTTTAGTGGTTAAAAGGAGTGTTGATTTTTCTTAAGATCTTGGTTCGAGTAACTGCATCTATAAGCTGTGTTTGCGTTGTCAATGACATGCTTAAAATTTTTCTTAATAAGAAAAAAGAATTTTGAAAATGTTTAAGATACTTAAAGTATAAAAAATAGTTAGGGGTTAAAATAGACATTTTTAAAAGTAATTAGTGACTAAAATGTATAAAATAAAATGATGATAAAAAATATAGTTATCAAAATTAAATAGTGAAAAAAATGCATAAAATATGAATAGTTTGGGTAAAAATATGTGTTGAGCCCATCGAACCAATGGATGACAATAAGGGTGAAAAAGATTGATGGAAGCTTCTTACAAGAAAAAAATTGACACAAATAATTTTAGAGTGGTTCAACTTCTTCAATGAAGTCTGCATCCGCTACCTTAGCTTCCACGCTAAGGTTTCAACAAATTCACTAATTTGTTCAAACCTTTTAGGACAAGGTATAACCTTAAAACACACTTAGACTTATACCCCAAAGTCTCAAGGGTACAACCCTCTCTAAGAAGAAATTACAACTAGCAAACTTTGAAAAAAAAACTCTTACAAGGAATGTATTTGCACCATTCGGAACAAATGAAACACTTGAACGAATGAAACAAATAAGTACAAAAGTGTTCCTGAAAGCAATAAGAATATTTGAGAACATTGGTTTATTTTTTATCTCTATGTGAATGCTATTGGCTTTCTCTTTGATCTCTTGTCTTCAAATATGACTTAGAATCTTGTTTTTATATCTCTTCATTCAATTCTAGTCATTTGGGTCATTGTGAGAGTTAATAGAGTCATTTGGGAAGAAATTCCCCGCAATAAATGATGCTCAAACGCCTTGAGTACCAATACTCGTGTTTAGAGTATCAATACTACCTACATTAAATACAAAAATCTACTCACCGATGTAAAGAGAGTATCAGTACTTTCACTTCGAGTATCGATACTTCCATAATATTGATACCAAAATAACCTATTGGATTTTACACAACACAACGAGTATCAGTACTGCTATAAGTAGTATCGATATTGCCTTACATTTTTAGGCTATTTATATCGATACTGATATCAGTAGCACATGAACAAAATTTGTGCTGCATGTTAAAAATTGATTTGTGGCTCTATTAAAATCTGAAATCCTTTGTAAAAATATTTGAAAGTTGCTTTCAGTATATAACTCAATTTTTCAATAGAGTAAGGAGTAAAAAAAATGAAGTTTTTGACTTTAAAACGAATCTCTATATTCGAATGACCGGATCAAATATAATCTTAAATTTTCTTTAAAATATTAATTATTTTTGGTATATCAAATATGTTCAACAATGTGATTATCAAAAGTACTGAGTGACTCAATCAAATAAACAAAATTATGAGAGAATAAAGCCTAATTCTTAATTTGTATAAAAATGTTGAAAAAATACTTTTAAATATTATTTAAATTATTATATAAAAGATTATTCTAATTTGTATTATGTTAATAGTATTATTTTTATATTATGATAATTGAAATAAAAAATAATTTAAATTTATTTTTATTTCAAAATTTCAACACATCGGTATAAGTTTATTATTATTACATTAATAAGTTAATGCCATTATTATATTATTATTGTCCAACATAATTTTATTTAATGTATTTTAATTTTAATTATTTTTATTTTTATTTTACTGTTAGCGTATTATGAATAATATTAGTATTATTATGGTATTATTATTATATTATTATTTTTAATATAATAAAAAATACTTATAATATATATATATTGTTTTAATTATTATTTTCACTCATTAGTAATCTTTTTTGTATTATTACTATATTATGTAAATTTTCTACATTTTTTAAAAGTATAATAGAAATAGTATTATAAAAAATTAGTGTTACTTCTATCCCATTAAATTTGTACTTTATTGATTTTTTAAAAATTAAATTTTTAAAATTTTGATCATGATTATTTTAAATACTTTTTAAAAATAAATTTTATAAACTATATATTCTAAAACTATTTGATTGAATGTTTTGAAAATATATCATTTTTATTATATTCAAAGATATTATTACTATTATTATTGTTATTATAGTTCATTTTTCATAAATTATTATTATATTATTGTATTATAATAATATTATTAAAATTGATATGAAGCAAAACGAATGTTTGATATATATTTTTCATGAATCGATTGATCTCAGTGGTTAACAGACTTATTGTTATCCCTTGAGGTATTAGGCTTGAATATCACAAATGTCAGGGTAATAGTATTCCTTGTTGAGAGTCTTTGAACATATATTACCTTGTATTTACCCTATATTTATAAAAAAAAAAGTTTGATATATATTTTTTTGTTCTTAAAATTTAGTAGTATAGTGTAAATTGAACACTTGAAATGTTTTAATACATAGAGAAAATATGTGTTTTTAAATGATGAATGTATTTGAATTTATTTATTCTGGTTATGAATATCTATGTTTTTAATATGTAAAGAAAATAAGTAACAATTTTTTTCTGGTTGTCTATTACAATAGATAAATTACGAAAAATAAGATTAAAGCCGTATTTCAATATAAAAAAATATATAAACATGATATTTAAAAGAGTATCACGTTCCATGAAATGAAGATCGGTGATAACCAAATATATATATATATATATATATATATGTATATATATGAGTTGGTATTGATAGTTTGACCTATAGATTTATGGTATATCATAATCCAAAGGACTATTGTACAATAACTCTTGAAGATGATACAATGCTAAAAACATGATTGCACTACATAAATTGATTAATAACGTTGAGTTATATGGTGCACTGTGCAGGGTATCTAATTTTCCCAGCTCATTAAGAAATATGGTTGGAGATTATGCTCAAGTAGGCTTCAATAATGATATTAAAGATGTAATATATAGGTGAATAAATAATTTTATAATGATGTTAGAAAGTGAAAATTAATTCGGTGGAACATCAATTGAGTTCGATCCATATATTCAGTGGCGTATGTGAGGGTCGGCACGTGTTCACCCTAAAATTTTATGGAGTTCGAATTTTCTTCTTAAAATTTGAAGTTTTTTCTCTTAATATATGTGTGTGACCACCCTGAAATTTTATCGTACCCTCCCTAAAATTTTATGATATCTATATAGATATAAAATTTTATATTATTAACAAACTTGTGCCCACCCTCAAAAAAATTTATAGATACACCACCGCATATATTAACATTGAGCTTTCAACATTCACAACAATAGAAGGGAGAAGAACATACAATTTTCAAAATTTATTGTAGATCATAAAGTTGAGAATCTTATTGGTCGATTAAGGGAAACGTTTGATGATTCATCGATGATGAGCTCATTTTAGTTGATGATAACCTTGTATCAACTAATGATGATCTTCTATCGTATTAACTTATGTCTCACACGTACGAAATAGATTATGATACGATAAAGGTTCTTGAACTCTAAGATTGTCAACTCCAAACTATATAATCCATTCATTTAAATACACATGTGAATTATCGGTTAGGATTCAATTTAAATAATTGAAAGATTATGTGCCTTTCACTTTAATAAATAAAATAATATTCATTTGATGGTCGAGGGCTAAAATTTTAAAATAATGCTATATAAAAAAAATTGCTCGAATAATGTTGGACCAGAATTATTCGCTAAAATATGGTGAATGCTACAGTAACCATGCAAAACGCATGAATTACCATGTGACACCGGGGTATTCCCATTCAAAACGCATGGATTGCCATGCGACACCCTGCTTAGCCTGCTCCAGCCCCGTCAACTCTCCCTGCTCCCTCCCAGTTCCGTGAATCTGCAGCATGCAATGATCCCGTGAATCTGCATGCATAGCGTCCAATAATGCATGCAATGTAAAAGCTGCAATGGCATCAATAATTTTTGCATTATTGATACCCAATGGGAGATGTTGTTGAATGGTATATTACATAATGTTAGTAATATAGGTAGTTATGCAGTAGAAGATGTTGAAGAGTAGTTAGCAGGTTGTTTTAGAGTTTGTTATGAGTAGTTATTCTTGCATGCAGTTATGCCTAGTGTGTATAAGATGGTAATGTACCTATATAAGCTTGGTTCAGTGCATGTGTAGAATAACAAGAAGTGTTATACATTTTCTTGATAATATACCGAGGTTCTTTACATGGTATCATTCGCCATTCATCCTGGAGAAGTTGTTGATGCGTAGCTCGAGTTAGTCTTGCTCGAAGGGTTTGGTTCTTCGGCTGGGGATTGAATCAAGTAGCTGTAAAATGTTCACAAATAAAAAGTGAATGTGGTTCTTGATGAGACACATTTTCTGCTGTGGAAGCAACAAGTCCTTCTTACCGTGAGGAGTCATCGTCTCAAAGGGCTACTGACTGGCACGATGCGAGCTCCACCGGTGATGGTCACTGATGAATATGGTATATCGGTTGCTAATGAGGCTTATGATGACTTTGTCGCTCAAGACAATGCTGTAGCTTCCTGGCTTTTGTCCATCATTAGCAGTCACATGCTCCCTTAGTTTGTTGGTGCAGAAACAACAACTGCAGTGTGGAACACTATCTTACAGTTTTTTGCTAATCGATCCACAACATCGATTATGAACTTACACTACAAGTTACAGTCTCTTAGAAAGGGGGAGGATAGCATGAGGGTGTTACTTACCCGAGTTAAGAAAGTATGTGATGCCTTGGCATCCTGTGGCAATCCAGTTCCTGTTATGGAACATGTTGTCAGCATTCTTAAAGGACTTCCAAGATATTATCAATCATTCATGGATGTTATAACGTCCAGTAGTGAGTCTCTTCCTCTAGATAGAGTGTACACTATGTTGGTTGATGCCGAAACACAATTGGCTAAGTTTGTTGCCCAATAAGAAAATGCCATTGCAAGTGCTCATGTTGCTCGTGGCATGATGAACAGTGTTGGTGGTGATAATCATAGTTCAGCATATCGTTTTTAGTCTGGGAGGCGTTCGGCAGGATGTGGTCGAGGAAGACCACATGTACAATGCCAGCTTTGTGACAAGATCGGGCACATTGTCAATCGATGCTGGCATATGTTTGATGAGACCTTCACTGGCGTAGATGTGGATGCTAGTCAGTTTCGTACTAAGCAGGAAGCAACAAATGCAAACTTCACTACTGTGGAAAACTCGAATTGTGATTGATGTCGTGGTAAGATGCGTGGAGGAACTCAGACAGATGAGTCATCTTCTGCTCGTGCTGAGTTAGCAACTGGTTTGAATCAATGGGTGGTTAATTCTGGTGCTACACACTATGTTACACCTGAGTCTAAGAATATCACTCAACGAGCTGAGTATTATGGTCCAGGTAAGCTAATCGTGGGTAATGGAATGTCGTTAGGAGTTAATATGGTTGGTAATGTTGTTATATCATCGTCGACTCATCAATTATTTTTGAATGATCTCTTATATGTACATGGTGTGACAAACAACTTGCTTTCGGTCTTAAAGTGTGCTAGGGATAATGGAGTATACTTCAAATTTAATGCGTATGGATGTCGAGTTTGTGACAGCTCTACAGGTGAAGTGTTGCTGACAAGGAAGGTCAAAGATGACTTGTATGTGTTCTCAGAGGCTGGCTCATCAAGTGTTTGTGATAAAGCCCAAGTCAATATTGTTGGTATTAGTAATACTAGTTTGTATCACCTATGGCATAGGAGATTAACACATGCCAGTTATAATATTATAGTAAAAGCGTGTAAAGCAGTTGATGTATCATTTCCCTCCAATGTGAATGAAAAATGCGATGCATGTTGTGTTGGAAAGAGTCACAAGTTGCCATTTCCTCATTCTACATCTGTCTATTATCAACCTTTTGATTTGATATTCACTGATCTTTGGGGACCAACACATGTTGCATCCAAAGGTTTCAAATATTATTTAATGTTTGTTGATGCTTACTCGAGGCATACATGGATATACTTTTTGTAAAACAAAGCTCAAACTATCTTGGTGTTTCGATTATTTCAGAAATTAGTGCTGAATCAGTTTGGTGCTACAATTAAATCAATCCAAAGTGATTGGGAGGAGAGTACATGAGTCTGTCTCGAGTCTTGCTACAGTAAGGGATTGATCATAGGCTTTCATGCCCGTACACTTCTGAGCATAATGGAGTCGTAGAGAGGAAGCACAGACACATCGTTGAATTAGCCTTGGTGTTGTTAGCACAAGCCTTTATGCCTGTACAATATTGGTTTTATGCTGCCATGACTTCTGTGTATTCCATTAACCGATTGCCAAATAAAGTATTAAATGGGGTGTCCCCTTATGAAAATTTGCTTGGTAAGAAGCCAGATTATACTTTGATGAAAGTGTTTGGCTGCAAGTACTTTCCTTATTTGAGGCCATTCCAAACCCACAAACTTGAGTTTAGATCTCAAGCGTGTACCTTCTTAGGGTACATCTCACAACACAAAGGTTATTTGTGCCTCGCATCAAGTGGAGGATCTATGTCTCTCGACATGTAGTCTTCGATTAGAATGTATTTCCATTTGCGGGGCTGTTTAATAAATCTTCTACAAGTACGGGTGAGATAACTAGACTAGACTCAGCTGATCTAGAAAGTGTGACTGATGTATAGCAGCTAAGAACAGTGACAGATGCTATGGAAACTGGTGATGAACTGCATGATACTATGCAACAGGTTTCAGGAGGGGAGTCATTTGAAGAAACTGGTGCATCTGCTCCATCAGCAAATTTTGATGAATGATCGACTTCTGGAAGTCAATCTGAAGTGTACAGTGATACTGATAATGTGCAAAATGATGGTGATGTGCAATACACCGTGTGTTCCAGTCCTGATGGTGGTGTTGTACAAGAGCATGTGGTGTCTGCTTTACCAACTGGAAATACTCACCCTATGCTCATGAGGAGCAAGTGCGGTGTGTTTAAGCCTAAGGTGTATATGGTGTCTTCAGAGGCAATGTAACCAACCAATGTGTATGATGCACTAAAATCTCCCAACTGGAAAGCGGCAGTGTATGTTGAATTTGATGCTCTGCAGAGAAATGGTACATAGACAGTGATGAAGTTGCCACCTGGTAGGTCAGTTGTGGGATGTAAATGGTTGTTCAAGCTAAAAACTAATCCAGATGGATCAGTTCAGAGATACAAAGCTCGGTTGGTTGCGAAGGGCTATTCGCAAGTGCCAAGGTAGGATTTCACTGAAACCTTTAGCCTAGTAATCAAGTTCCCTACAATTTATGTAGTCTTGTCGTTAGCTGTAGCAAGGCGGTGGTAGCTGCGTCAAGTTGATATAAGTAACGCGTTCTTGAACGGAGAATTTCATGAGGATGTTTACATGCAGCAGCAACCAGGGTTTGAGTAATATGTTGAAGATGGCAGCCAGCTTGTTTGCAAGTTGAATAAGGTGTTGTATGGACTTCGAAAAATGCCTAGGAATTGGCAAGCACGTTTGAAACTGTGTCTGCTTCAGCTTGGGTTCACTGAGTCTAGGGCAGATACGTCGTTGTTTGTTCGTAACAACAGTGGTGTGTACACGTATATGCTCGTATATATTGATGACATTGTAGTCACTAGCAGTTCAAATATAGAAATTGATGATGTGGTTTGACAGTTAGGTCTTGCTTTTGCCTTAAAAGACTAGGGAGAGCTTGGTTATTTCCTTGGCATTGAGATTGAGAGGTGTGAAGGCTCAGTAGTGCTTAGCCAGCGTAAATACATTCTTGAGTTGCTAAAAAAGATAGGTATGGATAAAACTGGGTCAGTGGTTACACCTATGGTGTTAAGTAAACTTCAATCTGACGTTGGTGATTTGCTGGAAGATGCAAGAGAGTATCGTAACACTGTTGGAGTGTTGTTATACGCATGTCATACTCGACCTGATATCACCTATAGTGTGAATCAAGTAACCCAGTACATGCATGCACCACGACAGGGTCACTTGGTTGCTGTTAAGAGAATACTTCGGTATCTTACAAGTACACTTGAATATGGCCTTGTGATAGAACCGTATGGAGTGAATGTGAAGATAGTGGCATTTGCGGATACAGATTGGGGAGGTAATCGTGATGATAGGAAGTTGATTTCAGGACATTGTGTGTTTTTGGGAGACAACCTTGTGTCCTGGGCATCTAAGAAGAAAAATACAGTCTCGAGGTCCACGATGGAAGCTGAGTATCACAGCGTGGCGGATGTAGCAGCCGAGGTGACCTGGATTGATGCACTTCTTTTAGACATGGGAGTGGTGAAGCAAGGAGTACCAGTCATCTAGTGTGATAATAGTGGTGTTGTGGCCATGAGCAGTAACCCAGTGTATCATGCAAAGGCTAAACATATGGAGCTTGATGTGCATTTTGTGAGAGAGAATGTTACTGCTAGACAAGTGGTTGTGAACTACGTTCCAGCAAGCCATCAGGGTGCAGACGGGCTTACTAAACTGTTGTCCAGACCTTTGTTTGAACAATTTTGATCTAAGGTTCAGGTGCTTTCGTTTGATAGAAGAATAGGAAAAGAACGCATGGAGAATATTAGTAATATAGGTAGTTATGCAGTTGAAGATGTTGAAGAGTAGTTAGCAGGTTGTTTTAGAGTTTGTTATGAGTAGTTATTCTTGCATGCAGTTATGCCTAGTTTGTGTAAGCTGGTAATGTACCTATATAAGCTTGGTTTAGTGCATGTGTAGAATAATAAGAAGTGTAATACGTTTTCTTGATAATATACTGAGGTTCTTTACACATAAACGGTTTGAATAGAAGAGAAATGAGAGAAGAAGGAATAAAGAAAGGAAGGAAGAAGGAAAGAAACCGAACCAAATATAATTTTTTTATTCATATATAAGGGTTAATATGAACCATATATATAATAGTTTTTAATTAATGTTTAGATTAATTTATTGTTGTTAATTTTTTTTCTTTCAGATTCGTTCGAATGACATAACAAAATCAATTGTTTCATCTTGACTCTCAACATATTTCTAGTCATTTGAGATTGATGGTGTTATTATTATTTAGTTTAATGAAATCTTAATATATTTTATTTGAGAACATAATCGTTATTATTAAATGGTAAAAGTTTGTTTTATTATTAATTGATTAATTTCATGATTTAATTAATTGTAGTAAGACCCACAACGAGTCTTCCTTCATCAAATCAATATTCCCAGGAAGCCACACAAGTTGACTGAATATAACTTGAAACAAGATGGATTTTACCATGTTACCGAGCAAGAAGTTTTATATGCAACTTGAGAATATATATTGGAGTGTTTTGATGCTGGATAAATCTGATAATTTAGTTCACACTCAGTATCTCCCGTTTCTGAGCAATTTTCAGAATACTCGTCAATATAGTTGGGGATCGGCGATATTGGCATTCTTGTACCTTGAGATGTATAAGGCTTCAGTAATAGTAAATGAAAATGTTACAATGGAAATCGGTGGATGTCTGATGTTACTATAATCATGGGCTTGGCACAAACTTCTATTTTTAACATTGATTACTCGAACTACGGTTGATTTTCATCTTGTCGAAAGGTAATATTTTTATTGGTTTTGATGTAAAATGTTAAATAAAATTTTATTTAATATTTTGATTAAATATAATTAATGAATATTTTTTATTAATTTACATATGAAGGCATAAAATAAAAAGAAGGGGTTGGTGCATACTAATATTAAAGAATTTAGGTTGAATATCAACATTAAAAGCAAAAAAAGGTCTATATATAATAATTTGATTAATTGAATTTTATTACTATTATTATTATTATTATTATTATTATTATTATTATTATGCTACCTTAGGTTATGCTTACCTTAAATTTTAATTTTTTAGATAATCTATTTTTACATTCCTTTTATAGTTTATTTGGAGACCATACATCAATGATGAAATACTTCGTTTGTGTCGCAAGATGTTTGGGATGGTTATCAATATTGGTGCGTTGTTACACCATTAATCCATTTTACTTTTGTCGAGTACCAACCTTTGGATAGAGTGTTGAGGTAGTTTGGGTTCCACCAACCTATTTCGGAACCTCTACACGATCATAGCGAGCTACACAAATTGAATGCAAAGGGTAAGCATGACAAAAATTGGGTCGAGCATCATATAAAGTTCATTGTGATGTGGAACAACATAGGGTTGCTATTTCCATCTCTTACTCCCATTCAAGATGATGACTTTGATTTCAAGAATTCGGCTTACCTTAACTATTTTTGGGATAATGGAAAGTTGTATTTGACAACGCAAAGCGAAAGACGTCAATTTCAAAAATTATAGAAAATATATGGTGAATTCAAAAAATCTTATCTTTTACTAAGTGGGAGTGAGAGTTCATCCCACCATGAAGCAAAAACACATGTGGATGATACCTCAGTACAAGCGGTTGATGATTTTGTTGTTCCGACATATGTATCTGAGTTTATGCAGCCTTAGCCACCCCAGTTTGTGCATCATCATGCACCCATCTACTCTCTCATGTTTGAATCAATGCACGATTTTGAGCACATGACATCTATGGTGTAAAATACTACTATTTGTCAATCTACGTTTTCACCAGAGATGGGAGAGCATAGTGGGTATATGTTTACAACACCGAATCAGATGCCCTCAGTGAGTGAGGAGGATGGCTACCACACCCTGAGAAACCACAACATCCACAACGCACTAGACAAATGCGTCGACATTATCATTCCACAACACCACGACACTGACAAAAACTATAGGAAGTTAATTGTTTTCGTATAAAAATTAATATTAAATAAAATGTTTGTTGTGTTTACATATTCAAATAATGTTGGTTTAATTTCGTTTAATTCATCACACTTGTTAAAAAATGAACAGGTAAATATTCATTCAAATAAAATATGAATTATAGCTATATTCATTCAAATAAAATAGCTATATCTAATGAGCAGGGCATGGTTCGTGCAACTTGTACTGTTATGATATAAATTATATACAGATATAGCTATATCTAATTAGCATGGTATGGTTGGAGCAACTTGTAGTGTCAGGATATGAATTATAGATATGAATTATACAGGATATAATTATTCCTAATTAGCAGTGCATGGTTCGATGTAACTGGACACAAGAATAAAATCCATCCCAAAAACCTAAGAAATTAGGTTCAATCCATACAAATAATTAAGGAATCCCCAAAACTTAAGAAATAAGGTTCAATCCATGCAAATAATTAAGGAATTAGATGAAGATCCATGCAAATTAAGGAACCATGCGTTTTGCAGGGAACACTCCGGTGTCCCATGGTAGTCCATGCGTTTTGCATGATTACTGTCAGGGCGGATGTATGTGGCTCCCTAGTGAAGTTACTGCACACTTATTATTTTGAGAAAAATATTAAATTTAGTTTAATTTGTTAATGAAAATAAGAAGAAAGAAAGAAAATTTGCATACTCAAAATTTTTAGAATAGAACAGTAAAATTTTGGATCCCATTTTTAATTTTTAGATCCGCCATTGATTATTGTAGTATTCACCGTATTAAAACGAATAATTTTAATTTGGCATTATTCGAGCAAATTTGTTTTACACAGCATTATTCTACAAATTTAGCCATGGACGATTGTACTATGCTGGATAAATATACGCCATATTAGATTAGCTTTTGAAAGACATGGTTTATACGATGTATTTTTATATTACGCCACATATTTTTTTTGAATAACAAACAAGTATGTTAATCTGAAATAAGAGTTAGATTTAGAAATAATTTTTAAGGATTTAAAAAAAAAGCATATGCCGGGATATTCCTGGGGAGAAGAATAAAATTGTAAGGGTGAGGTTGAAAATTAAAGAGGAAAGAAATGATAATATTTTTATTAATATGGTGTGAATGTGGGTCAGATACCTTCGGTCATAACCATAGCCGCCCCCACTGACTGGTGTGTGCTCAGTATTGAGTCAACTCTTAATTTACAATTTATTGCAGCCGTCCCCTCAGTTAAAGTCGTTCCATGGATTCATCTATATTTACGCTTTTATTTCACTATTCTTTCTTTTTTTAAACAAAGAAGATTCATCCTCTTAGTATGGGTGTTTATTATTCTGTTTTAATTAAATTAATTGATTTAAATTACAATTTAATTCGGTTAATTGGTGAGTTAATTTCATATTAATTTGACTAATATTTTAAAAGAATCAATTGTCGGTTAATTAAGTTTAAAATTAATTAAAATTATTAAATATTATATATTTTATTTATATTACCTGTATAATTTAAACTCAAACACTTTATGAATTAAGATCCAACTATATTTTAATCACGCTAGACCTATTAAACTTTCAAAATTCAATCAAATTTTAAGTTAAATAACGAAAAAAATACCTCTAATAAATTCAAATTAATCTAAATAAAAAATTTCAAAATAAAAATCGGTTAACCTATCAAACTAACCACACTTTCTTCGGTTTGATTAATTTCTTTAAAAATTAATTAAGGATTAAAGAAAAAAGTTGAATTAATAAATTTTAGGTAGTTCGATTCATTCGGTTAATAATTTTATTTTTATATTTTTTAATATTTTAAGTAATAATTATATTATTTAAAAAATAATTTTTTTAAAAAATATATGAAAACTCAAAATTTATTTTAAAATTATAAAAATATTTTTAAAAATTATAATTTCTAAATGATCTTTTACAAATTATTAAATTTTAAATATTTTATTTATTTTATAATGTGATTTTTAATTTTGTTTGTTTCTTTCTATTCCTCCACTTGCACTGAAACAGACCAGACCTTGTTCTCTTTGGCTCTTGGCTTTAAAATAGCATCTCTAGAAGAGAATCCCAGATGCCAATAATACAATAAATGATCCTACGACACCAATGAAAATTGGCGAAGTCTTTTCTTTCTTCTACTTTTTCTTGAGTTGAAATCTAATAAAAAAACTCGACTCAAATTCTAAATGAGATTGCATATAAAGATGAGAAAGGAAGTGAAGAAGATTACATATTGAGGTCGACTGAGATGGTTCTATGAGGAGGTCATGGACTCCTCAAATATGAATTGTTTTAGGGATCGTTCATGAATGTTTATGTAGGTGTTTTGACTCAATATTCAGTTTGAAACGTAGAAGCATCTTCAAACAACTCATTTTCATCCAAAAAAAATCACATTTGAAAAATGATTGTTGACTCAAAACAATAAGCTAAAAAAATAATTTTACATTGAAAAAACCCGTTTGGAGAAACATTACCAACAACTAAAAGCGGATCTCATTTGTTACATTGACATTATTGATAGAGATGCGACAACTAATGAATATATATTGCTCTTGTTGAAGAATCAAACTTAGAAAACTCTAGACTTGATCAAAGAATGAGAGAGGAAGAAGAGATCTGAGCGGCGACAAGGATGGATAATGTAGGAATTATGGTTGCTGAAAATTAAGACAAAAAGGATTAAGGCAATCTGTAACACCCCAATTTAGGGGCTAAATTTTAAGAATTATAAAGTGGTGGATTTAATTGGTATTTTGGGACGAAAATTAAGGATTAAATTGTAAAATTTCAAAGTTGGTAGACCATTTTATAAAGTGTAGAAAATTCAGTGGCTAAACTATTAATTTAGCCAATTTTATATAGGAGAGAATTATAAAATCTTCCACGTCAGTTTCTAGAGACATTTTCCAGTTTCTCTCCCCCGTTCACCCTACTTCGATCTCCGATCTACTCGCCGTCCGACCTCCGATCGACGAATCGAAACCACCATCGTGTTCATTGTCGACCGAGGAACAAAACCCCTCAAACCTTTCGACGTGAATCGTCGCCGTTCTTCGTTAATTTCAGTCGGAAGTATCGTCGGTAATAACTCGATTTTAGTTGTTTTTCATCGATTCACGACGATCCGGTCATCCGTTAACGACACCTCCCGCACTATCGTGTTCCTTGCATCGTTTCGAGTCCATCGGTGTTCTCCGTTTCTCCGTCGTCGCCGGCGCGTGGAGGGGTGAGACCGTCAAAGTTTCCGACATTTCGGAATCGAGCTCTTCGTCATTCAAAATTATGAACCGAGCTTGGTAAGTGTCTCAAAATGCTTTAAAATATTTTTTTAGGAATTTTTTCGAGAATTTTCCGATATTGTAGCACTGTTCATGTGCCACCCCCGAGAGTGGGCATCGTCTGGTTGTAATTAATTTTTGTTCGGGTGCTATTTGTGTAAAATTTGAGTATTAGTTTCGTAAATATTTGCAGAAGATTGTTGATTTTGTAATTAATTTCTGTTAGGGTGATATTTGTGTAAAATGGTCGAATGTTGACTGTTGACCGTTGATCGGCGTTGACCACAGTTGACCAGAACTTTGACCGGCTTTGACCGGGCATTAAACGACATTTGACTTTGACCGAGTATATATATCCTGACGTTTTTAGACGTTCCAAATCCGATTCCACAATCCATTTTTTGAAATTCAAACCCGAAGGCCTCAAAATTGCAAGTTAAACCTGTTGACTTTGACTTTGACCAGAAATTCCAAAATTTTTGAAAAGTCATATTTTATGCTTTCGATGTCCGGAATCTGAATCTAAAGTCGTTTTGCCAAATTCGAACCCGGTAAGCTATTTTTCACTGATTTATCATCCGATTCGATCCGTTTTTCATAATTAAGCTTCGTTTTTTATGTAATTTCTATTGGTATGGATCCAAGGAAATATTGGAAGATGATTTCAAGATCAAGGGCGTTCGAATAGAATTTAATGGTCGATCAGTATTGCACGAAAATTGAGGTAATACTTTACTACCTCTTTATGCTTTATGGAACATGTGAATATTGGTAAATGCATGAATAAGATAATATTGGTCTCATTTTTGTAGTTAATGAATTTCTACACTCGATCCGAATACAGTAGAAATTTGGTAACTGATTATGGTTCAAAGAACTTTTATAAGAAATTGAGGGATTGTTAGAATTAAATTTCAAGTTATGTGTTTGGTAATAAAGAAATCAACCTGGATCTGTATCTTATAATTTATTTCATCAAAGGTCAAATGTTAAAGGTACTTGGATGGAAAATTATGAGAATACTCCGGTAGGGTAAAATTACGAAAATACCCTTAAGTTGTAATATGTTAAGAATTATCCCTGGAAGTTGATTTATAACTCTAAAAGGATATATTGATATGATAAAACTACATATGTGCATAAGAAATGCTAGTTTGCTTAGGAAATTCGGATAATCGGTTTTCAACCCCAAGAGGGTTTATGCACGATATTAGAAGTATGTTAAGGAATCATTTCAAGATTTGAGAATGTTCTGAAAAGAAATTAACCATAGGATCTTTAAATTATAATTATTTTCGTTAAGAGCTAATATTGAAATTATTTGGTTAATAAATTACGAAAATGCCCTTGAGAGGTTAAATAGTCTGAGTTGACACTGAATGAGAAAGTACTTTGAGGATTCATATTTAACTCGATTAAGTACGGATTTAATTGTTAAGATCCTGACTTAGTGAAGAAAAATTATTGATATTCCGTTGGTAAAAATCTGAGAAGACATTTGACTTGAAAATATCCAAGATACTAGTAAATACCTAAAGAACAAATTATCGGGGGTGCTCTTTTATCAGAATTGTTCGAAGGGACTGAAATAGATTATAAATTGGTATTAAATAATAAGACAATATTGAAATACATCGGATCTGTAGAATGACCAAAATACCCTTGTAATGGAAATGACCCAAGAATATCACCAAGCTCAGGACTGATTGGATATCCTCGAGCTATGAAATGAATGGAATAAAATTGAACACCAAAATTACCAAAATAACCTTATGGCCTAAACTAAGTAAATGTCTTGGATTAATTAAGGAATCCAAATAAGCATAGGTATTGTACTACCTTTAAAAGTAATGGAATGTAATTTAAGTGAGTAGATCAACCCTAAAGCTATATCAATACCTCAATGGCATAGATATTACTGGAATGTATGTTCGTCTTCTCAAGTTGGCTCGATGATAAATTTTGGAAGTATTCAGCTCAGCTAAACTCTAGATCGCATTCAGTACTAAGAATTGGACGTTTGTTCGACAAATCAACCACGAAGACCAAATATATGAAATTCAGTAACGTTTGAATTACTCTGGAAAAATCCCGAAGTAACTGGAATAGACTTGAATGCTAAATGAACTAAGTAACCTCAAAGACTAAGGATTAAGTAAGTGATTTGGATGAGTCTGGAAACGTTAATGAACATATATGATGTAATGTTTTTATGGGTCTTGAACTACAATCAAGCACGTCAGCATTTCATGATATAGTGGAAGCGTGAACATGAAATAAAGACATTGGAAGATTTATTCAGCGATGATTCCGAAGATTATATATAGACTAGAATTTGTGGTATTAAAGTGTAAATACCCTGTAAGGACAATGAATTGACCAGTCGATAAGCATTAATTCTGGGAGATATTCATCTGAAGTTGTTTGATAATGAAATCAATCAACATAGACTGTAAATGTCCTGAATCTTCATTTCTTCCTTATCAGCCCAAGTCATATTCTGAATAACTGATGATTTCATTAGTTATTGAACTCTTCCTATAGTGATTTTAAATTTTGATATCTTATCGGTATACTGAAGATTCATGTTTCTCTACCTGCTAAGATTATCCAGTACCTCTGAATAATTTCTGTAAACTCTGGTGTGTTCCCTAATCACCTGGATATTTTACCTAATTTCCGATTTGATTTCTATTATAATACCTGACCTGGATTCTGATCGGATACTTGACCTGGATTCTGATCGAATACTAGACCTGGATTTTGATTTGATACTTGACCTGGATTATGTTTTGATTTTTGATATATCCGTTTAAGGACGGAACATGTTTTATTTGGGGGGTAATGTTGGAGGAAGTATACCTGGAGGCTCTTCGACTGTGTGCTCAGGGCCTTACAGGACTTGACGGTGGGTGTATGGTTCTGAGGAACCTACACATTTTGGACTTGACGGATGATGGTATATATATATTTGTGTGTGTGTGTGTGTGTGTGTGTGTTTTAAAAAGATCTGAAAAGTTACATGATTTTTGGGAACACACTAGAAAACCTATTTTGATCTCCTGAACCTAAACATTCCAAATATTTTCCATCAGAACTGAATATTATTTGTTAATACCTGAAATATCAATGGAACCTCAGCTCAGCCAAAGAAATCTGTAGATATTTGAACCAATAATGAAATATATGTTTATCTGTATCTGTACGTTCTTCAGCATCATCTGGTAGTTCTGTATTACTGAGCTTTTCGAAGCTCACTCTATTACTCACCATTTCAGGTTAAAAGATTGTACCAGTACAACTATCAAAATCAGTAAGGGAGTTCTTCCGGCGTTGCTTGGAGAGTATGGTACATGTGATTAGGGGGACATGTAATTGTATTTTGTTTTATATACGAGTCTGAAAATATGTTTCATTTCTTAATATTGATAAATGATTTTATGAGTTTACATGTTTTGATAAAAAGTTTTAAATTTTTCGCTATTTTTATAGTGGGTCGCTCCGGTGACCCAAATGTGACACCCCAGATCGGATCTAGTTACCCGGGGGTTACATTTAGTGGTATCAGAGCTATGGTTTGAGTCAAAATTTTCATGATAGATTGACCGGTCGAATGTCAAAATTTGTCTGATCAGCACATGCCCCTAGACTACAATCGTACCTCTCTGAGCCAGAACTCCAAGGTTGAGTCCCTATCTATAACGAGTAAACCAAAGTTTCTATTCGTTAAGGCTATACTTGTACAAAAAGTAATACCAGTAACATCTGTCTAAACGTTGTAATGTACCTCACGAGCCATGTGTGAATTATTCATCTGAGAAATTCTGACTCGACTCCGGAAATGAAATTGGGATATGCTACTGCTCTATGAATATATTCTCATGACCAAGACGGAATTGATTACTCAAGGACATTTTTGTTCGGATTCTTTTATTGAAATAAGGAAAAGTTCTGATAAGAATGTATATTCAACTGGTTAAGAATTTGTAGAGGATACGTACTTTTGGTAAAAACAATGTGAAGCTATGAAAGAACTGATGGAAGTTCCATTTCTACATTAATGTGACATGAATGAATTTTGAGGACGAAATTCTTTTAAGGATGGGAGAATTGTAACACCCCAATTTATGGGCTATATTTTAAGAATTATAAAGTGGTGGATTTAATTAGTATTTTGGGAGGAAAATTGAGGATTAAATTGTAAAATTTCAAAGTTGGCAGACCGTTTTATAAAGTACAGGAAACTCAGTGGCTAGACTATTAATTTAGCCAATTTTATATAAGAGAGAATTATAAACTCTTCCCCCGTCAATTTCCAAAGACATTTTCCAGTTTCTCTCTCCCATTCACTCTACTTCAATCTCCGATCTACTCGTCGTCCGACCTCTGATCGACGAACCGAAACCACCATCATGTTCATTGTCGACCGAGGAACAAAACCCCTTAAACCTTTCATCGTGAATCATTGTCATTCGTCGTTAATTTCAGTCAGAAGTATCGTCGGTAATAACTCGATTTCAGTTGGTTTTTCATCGATTCACGATGATCCGTTCATCCGTTAACGACACCTCTCGCACTATCGTGTTCCTTGCATCGTTCCGAGTCCATCGGTGTTCTCCATTTCTCCGTCATCGCCGGTGCGTGGAGGGGTGAGACCGTCAAAGTTTTTGACGTTTCGGAATCGAGCTCTTCGCCGTTTAAAATTATGAACCGAGCTTGGTAAGTGTCTCAAAATGACTTAAAATAATTTTTAGAAATTTTTCTGAGAATTTTCCGACACCGTAACATTGTTCACACGCCCCACGCGCCACTCCCGAGTGTGGGCATCGTCTAGTTGTAATTAATTTCTGTTTGGGTGCTATTTGTGTAAAATTCGGGCGTTAGTTTCGTAAATATTTGCAGAAGGTGGCTGATTTTGTAATTAATTTCTGTTAGGGTGATATTTGTGTAAAATGGTCGAATGTTGACTGTTGACCACAGTTGACCAGAACTTTGACCGGCTTTGACTGAGCATTAAACGACCTTTGACTTTGACAGAGTATACCTATCCTAACGGTTTTCGACGCTCCAAATCCAATTCCACAGTCCGTTTTTCAAAATTCGGACCCAAAGGCCTTGAAATTGCCAGTCAAACCTGTCGACTTTGACTTTGACCGGAAATTCCAAATTTTTGAAAAGTCATATTTTATGCTTTCGACGTCTTGAATCCGAATCCGAAGTCCGTTTCGCCAAATTCGAATCTGGTAAGCTGTTTTTCATTGATTTATCATCCGATTCGATCCGTTTTTCAAAATTAAGCTCCATTTTTTATGTAATTTCTGTTGGTATGGATCCGAGGAAATATTGGAAGATGATTTCAAGATCAAGGGCGTTCGAATAGAATTTAATGGTCGATCAGTATTGTACGAAAATTGAGGTAATACTTTACTACCTCTTTATGCTTTATGGAACATGTGAATATTGGTAAATGCATGAATAAGATAATATTGGTCTCATTTGGGTAGTTAATGAATTTCTACACTCGATCCAAATACAGTAGAAATTTGGTAACTGATTACGGTTCAAAGAACATTTATAAGAAATTGAGGGATTGTTAGAATTAAATTTCAAGTTATGTGTTTGGTAATAAAGAAATCAACATGGATCTGTATCTTATAATTTATTTCATCAAAGGTCAAATGTGAAAGGTACTTGGATGGGAAATTATGAGAATACTCTGGTATGGTAAAATTATGAAAATACCCTTAAGTTGTAATATGTCAAGAATTGTCCCTGGAAGTTAATATATAAATCTGAAAGGATATATTGATATGATAAAACTACAGATGTGCATAAGAAATGCTAGTTTGCTTAGGAAATTTGGATAATCGGTTTTCAACCCCAAGAGGGTTTATGCACGATACTAGAAGTCTGTTAAGGAATCATTTCAAGATTTGAGAATGTTCTGAAAAGAAATTAACCATAGAATCTTTAAATTATAATTATTTTCATTAAGAGCTAATATCGAAATTATTTGGTTAAGAAATTATGAAAATGCCCTTGAAAGATTAAATAGTCTGAGTTGACCTTGTAACCCCCTAGACCCAGCCTATGCGTTTCGACTAAGTCTAGTGGATCACATTATGATTATTAAAGACATTTTCCGAAACCATTATTCCATCAATATAAAATCACATTATAAATAACATGAAATTATAAACAAATTATACTATCAAAATCCAACTCGTAAATATAGTACCAATAAATAATAATTTAATTTAAAACATGTCTTCAAATTCAAAATCACAATAAACCGAGCAGTAATAGCAAAAGAGTCATCATTATAAAATCCGATATTTTAAAATAAGGTCCATGTCACCAAAATAAAGTCAACTTGCAAGATAAAAACATTACAATCTGATTTACTTCAAGAGATATGTTGATCCTCCAAGTGCTCGAACCGAGGTATCTAACCAATAGTATCTGAAAGGGGGAAAACATTTTCAAAAGGTGAGCTAGGCTCAGTGTGTCCCAACATTTCCATAAAATCACAATAGGTAAAAATCATAGTCCAGTAATCTCACAAATTCGTAAAAGAGTTTAACTTTTGAAAATCATAGTTTAAACCCTTTTCTGGTACACCATCAGTAGTTCCCAAAATTATTTTCCATATAGCTTACTTTATGCACATAGCAAAAAGAAAGCTGACTTAAGGATAGGCTCTGAAGCTTGTATCCTTAAGCCCAAGTCAATAAGTCCATATAGCTTACCCTAAGCACACAGCAAAGGAAAGCCGACCTAATGAAACATCTTGGGGCCCTCAAGAGTCACATTAGGCCCAGTTAGCTTGATCAGAGCTATTCCATCGTAATTCAATTCCAAAATTCAATTGCACCGTGACATAAATTCCATAAATCCAAAAACATGGTAATCATATACCATTTCAAAACAAAAATTAGATAGCAGCCATATTCCATAAATTGTCACATTAAATTGGTGCATCCATAAAACAATAACCAATGAATTCGGTGTACCACATATTAAAACCAATAAAACAGTTCAATAATAAGTAGGGAACACACCTCGACAATAGGTTCAAATAGCAAATCTACTGATTGCTGGTTTCACCACGCTCTGCTACAGTTTTCGAACGGGTGAATACTGGCACACGTGGTTTAACTGATCTAGAAAAGCTGGGTCGAGCTGTCGAACGATCCGGAGAGTCTCTTGTACCTTCAAACAATAATATTTATCAGTCCCAAATCCTATTTAATTGTTCAAAGCTAAACTTCTTAAGTATATAAGCATTTTTCGGGTTTGACTATCAATTTGGGGTATTTCGAGTCTGAATTTGGCCAAACGGATTGCGGAATCGGAATCAGGGCGTCGAAAAACATAAAGTATGACTTTCCGAAAATTCAAATTCTTGGTCAAAGTCAACCACTTTGACCGTCGATTTGGAGACCTTCGGGTTTGAATTTGCCGAAACAGATCACGGAAACGGATTCGGTACGTCGAAAACTATCAGGATAGGTATACTCAGAAAAGATTAACGATCGTTTAATAGCCGGCCAAAGCCGGTCAAAGTTTGGGTCAAATGAGGTCAACAAACTGAACATTTTACACAAATAGCACCCTTTTTAAAATAATTACCAAAATAACACCTATTTCGAATTAATTACCAGAATAGCACCAAAACCGAATTATGTACCAGAATAACACCAAAACTGAATTATTTACCAGAATAGCACCAAAACTGAAATTATTTACCATAATAGCACCGGTCAACGGTCAACGGGTCGGGTCGAGTCAACGGGTCGGGTCGAGTCAACGGGTCGGGTCGTGACCGATCAAACCCTTAAGAAAACCGGTTGAATCGGTCACTCACTCGCCCTACGGCGGCGCGTGAGGTGTCCTCCGGGGCTCTAAAAATTACGGAAAAATTCCTAAAATTATTTTGACCGTTTTCGAGATACTTACAAAGCTCGGTTCATATTTTTGAACGTTAGAGAGCTCGAATTCATCAAATCGGGAAGTTTGACAGGTTCACCTCCCCACGCGCCGCTGCCGCCGGAGAAAAAGGGGAACACCGGTGGACTCGGAACGGCACAAGGAACACGATGGTGCGGGAGGTGTCGTATACGGAGCAACGATCAGCGGTGAATTTAAGATTTTCTCGGCGATAGAGCTAACAAAAACGTCGCTACTTTGACTGGAAATTCCCGACGTTTGGCCGCGTTTCGCTTCAATTAATTTGAAGGGTTTGTTCCTCGCTCGATGATAAACACAACAGTGGTTTCAAAACAACGATCGGAATTCGGACGGCGTCGGAATCGAGTTTGGAAGTTGTGTGCGTGAGGAAGGATTTGTGAAATTGATTTCTGTTTTTCAAAACAGAAATCACGCATATATAAAAATTTCCTGCCGACACTCCAAGGTTAAATTCAGGGCTTGGTCCCTGAATTTTCTTTAACTCTAAAACAAGCTCCAAGTTTTAAAATCTTTCAATTTAGTCCCAATTTTCGCCAAATTTTCACAATTAAACCCTCCAATTTCAATTAAATATTATTTTGAAAATCGGGTTGTTACAATTCTCCCCCTCTACAAGAAATTTCGTCCTCGAAATTTACCTTATGAAAATAGATGAGGAAATTGAGCCTTCATTGACTCCAATGTCTCCCAAGTAGCTTCTGAGGGGCCTCGATTACTCCACTGAACCTTGACCATTGGAATACGCCTATTCCGAAGAACTCGTTCATCTCTCTCTAAGATCTGAATGGGCTCCTCCTCATATGACAAATCAGGTCTCAGGTCTACATCCTCAACCTGAATGATGTGATCTGGATCTGGATGATATCGCCTCAACATTGATACATGAAAGACATCATGAATACGACTGAGCTCAAAAGGCAACTCAAGCTGATATGCAACAGGTCCTACCCTCTTCAAGATACGAAATGGTCAAATAAATCTTGGACTCAATTTACCCTTACGCCCGAATCTCAATACTTTCTTCCAGGGTGAAACTTTCATAAAGACCTGATCTCCAACCTCAAACTGTATATCCTTCCTCCTTTGATCTGCATAAGATTTCTGCCTATTAAATGCCTCTTTCAGACGGTCACGGATTAATCTGACTGTGTCCTCCGTCTCTCGCACTAACTCAGGTCCTAACGTTTTCCTAACACGCAACTCAGTCCAACATATCAGAGTGCGACATTTACGCCCATAGAGTGCTTCATAGGGTGCCATACGAATGCTGGTCTGATAACTGTTATTGTAAGCAAATTCAGCCAACGGCAAAAAGTTCTCCCAACTACCATGAAAATCGATTACGCAACCCCGCAACATATCCTCCAGAATCTGAATCACTCTCTCAGATTGACCATCAGTTTGTGGATGAAAGGATGTACTATAATCCAATCTTGTTCCCAAAGTCGTATGTAGCGCCTTCCAAAATCTCGAAGTAAATCTTGGATCTCGATCAGAAATAATAGACAATGGAACACCATGTAATCGTACAATCTCTGAAATATACAATATCTCCAGCTTGTCCAAAGTATAATTTACCCACACATGAATGAAGTGAGCTGACTTTGTAAGTCTGTCAACAATCACCCAAACTGAATCCTTTTTCGAAGGAGTCATAGGTAAGCCGGTAACAAAATCCATAGTAATACGCTCCCATTTCCATTCCGGAATCTTGATAGGTTGTAACAAACCTGATGGATGTTGATGTTCTGCCTTAACTTGCTGACAAGTCAAACACCTAGCCACAAAATTCAAAATGTCCTTCTTCATGCCGACCCAATGATACCTCTCTCTCAAATTCCGGTACATCTTATCTCCACCGGGGTGCATAGCATATGGACTACTATGAGCCTCAGTAAGGATAGTCTGCCTCAACTCAGCATCATTAGGCACACAATACCGACCTTTGAAGCATAAAACTTCATCCTGATCAAGGGTGTAATCTGAGTTTGTCCCTTGCTCTACTTGCTCTAAAATGGAAAGCAAGGAGCTATCAAGGGGCTTCTTAGCCTTGATCTCATCAACCAAGGTCGGCTTAACTTGCAATTGTGCTAACAAAGTGCCATCTTCATATAAATTCATCTTGGCCATTAAAGACCTCAACTCCGATACCGTCTTTCGACTCAAAGCATCCGCTACAATGTTAGCTTTACTAGGGTGATAATCAATCACGCAATCATAATCCTTTAGAAGCTCTAACCAGCGACGCTGTCTCAAATTAAGCTCCTTCTGGGTCAGAAGATACTTTAAGCTCTTATGATCCGTGAAAATGTAACACTTCTCTCCATAAAGATAGTGTCTCCAAATCTTCAAGGCAAAAATTACTGCTGCCAACTCCAAATCGTGAGTAGGATAGTTACACTCTTGCGGTCGCAGCTGACGGGATGCATAAGCCACCACCTTACTTTCCTGCATTAAAACATAACCAATTCCTGAGTGTGACGCATCACTATACACTGTAAAATCCTTCCCGGACTCTGGTTGAATCAACACTTGTGCTTGAGTCAAAACCGCCTTTAATTTCTTAAAGCTCTCCTGTTGTGCCTCGCCCCAGTCAAACGGCACATTCTTCCTTAACAACTTTGTCAAAGGAGAAGCAATGATCGAGAAGCCCTCAACAAAACGTCGATAATAACCAGCCAAGCCCAAGAAACTGCGGATCTCAGATACGTTCTTAGGTCGTTTCTAATTCATAATAGCCTCATTCTTGCTGGGATCGACCTGAACACCTCGCGCAGAAATAATATGCCCCAGAAACGACACTTCTTGAAGCCAAAACTCACACTTGCTTAGTTTGGCATATAGACGATGCTCTCTCAAAGTCCGCAGAATGATCTTCAAATGCTCGTCATGCTCTACCTCAGTACGAGAATAGATCAGAATATCGTCAATGAAGACCACCACAAATTGATCCAAATATGGACGGAACACCCGATTCATCAAATCCATGAAAACTGCAGGAGCGTTCGTCAAACCAAAAGGCATCACTAAAAATTCATAATGACCATATCTAGTGCGAATGGCCGTTTTTGCAACATCAGATCCTTTAACTTTCAATTGATAATACCTCGAACGAAGATCAATCTTAGAGAATACAGTAGCTCCTCGCAATTGATCAAATAAGTCATCAATCCTGGGTAGTTGGTATTTATTCTTGACCGTCATCTTGTTCAATTTCCGATAGTCAATACATAATCTTAGCGACCCATCCTTCTTTTTCACGAACAGAACTGGAGCTCCCCATGGTGAAGTACTATGTCGGATAAATCCTCGATCGAATAATTCTTGCAATTGGATTTTCAACTCCTTAAGTTCCTTTGGAGCCATACGATAAGGTGCCATAGAAATAGGTGAAGATCTCGGATAAGTCTCAATCTCGAACTCTACCTCTCTATCAGGAGGTAACCCAGGCAACTCCTCCGGAAAAACATCAGGAAACTCGCTAACTGTACGAATCTCCTCGATCGTGGACAATGCACCTTTGGTGTTCAAAATACAAGCAATGAATGTCTCATATCCCTTCCGGATCATACGATCAATTTTCATCGTTGAAACTATATTGGAGAGATAACCACGCCGTTCACCAATTAACACAACAGTCCGACCATCTGAAGTCTTCAGAGTAGCCCGCTTGTATTCGCAATCTAGATTTACCTTGTGTTTATTCAACCAATCCATCCCAATAATTAGATCGAACTCCTCTAAAGGAAGCTCCATAAGATTAGCGAGAAAAATTTCTCCCTGAACCTCAAGAGGACAACGCAGAAATACTTTATTCACTAATACCGCTTGTCCTACTGGACTCGTAACTGTAACAGTATTTTTAGTGTTCTCAATCGGAATTTGAAGGTTTCGAGATACCGAGCTCGATATATATGAGTGAGTGGAGCCATTGTCCAATAATGCAAAGTATGGGGTAGAATAAATAGTAAATGTACCTGCAATAACCTCAGGCTCATCTCTGTCATAACGACGTCTAGTTGCATAAACTAAAGCTGGTTGTCTAGCCTCAGAAGCTGTTGGCCCTATATTTTGCTGAGGTCGGGCTCTACTGTCTGTCCTGGACGATGATCCTCGAGTCTTTCCTTGACTACGATCTCTAATTGGGGTCTGTACTATAGTCTGCGAACGCACAGGAGTTTGGGTAGTGGTCTGCTCAAATGAAACTAGCTTAGGACAATCCCTCCGATAATGACGACTAGATCCACACTGATAGCAAAGACCCATCTTCGTACGACACTCTCATGAGTGTTGTTTACCACAATACTCACAAAGGGGCACATTATAATACGACGAGGAACCGCCTCGACTGCCAACTAACGGTGATGATGCTGCAGGCCTGAAACGTGTATTGCTTCTCTGAGGGGCTGAAGTACGAGTCCTCTTCCCGGACTGTGCTGATGACTCCATCGGGCCTGAAAATATTTTAGATCGTTCCTGATCAACACGCTCTCTACCAGAAGCTAAAACCTCCACCTCTTCAGCATCTTTGGCTCTGCCCACCAGTACATCATATATTTCATCCTGATGGGTTACAACTTGCCTACGCAGCTCGTATCTGAGTCCAAGGGCAAATTTACGACATCGATCTCTCTCAGTAGGTACCATACTGAATCCATACTTCAGCAACTTCAAGAACTCGATCTCATACTCAGAAACAGTCATGTCTCCATGAACCAAGTCTTGAAACTGTTGTCGTCTCTGAGCTAAGTAGCGCTCTCCCAGAAAACGACTCCGAAAGCGATCCTTAAAGAAATTCCAGGTCAAACGATCGGTAGGAACACTACTGGTCACTGACTCCCACCAAGTGTAGGCATTACCATCTAACATTGCTACAGCACCCAGATATCTCTTAGTTGAGTCCAAACCCAACTGATCCATGCGTCTCTCTGTATCCTGGAGCCAATCCTCAGCTTCAGTAGGAGCTCCACCAATCTGTCCCCCAAAAGTTCTAACTCCATTGGCAATCAACGTCTGTGAAATAGGAACCTCAGATACAACACCAGTAGCTCTGACTGCTCCCTGTATTAACTGCAGAAATTGTCTACCAAAATTCTCATCCAAAGCAACTTCGGTAGACTCTGACTCAATATCGGTCGCTCCTATGATCGGTGTAGTCATGCCAATACCAGCGGCTGGAGGCAGATTCGTTGGGGTCGTAGGAGCAGGATCACCTATCGGAGGTGGGGGATCTACCCGCGTCTCATCGATCGGATCTGCGAATCTAGCCACTCGACCTCGTCCACGGCTAGTTCGACGACCACGTCTAGCACTCATTTTGATGGATCTCAAGTTTACTACAGAAGATAAAACTCAGGGTTAGAAAAGCACTTGGAGTCTCGAACACAGTTAAAAATCTTAATAATTTTGTGATATGGCCTTTGTAACTTGTTTTGTAAAATATTTCAAAACCGTATTTTCAATATGGACTCATACACAGTCCGAGGGTTAAAAACTAAAAGCTCTGATACCAATAAATGTAACCCCCTAGCCCGGCCTATGCGTTTCGACTAAGTCTAGTGGATCACATTATGATTAATAAAGACATTTTCCGAAACCATTATTCCATCAATATAAAATCATATTATAAATAACATGAAATTATAAACAAATTATACTATCAAAATCCAACTCGTAAATATAGTACCAATAAATAATAATTTAATTTAAAATATGTCTTCAAATTCAAAATCACAATAAACCGAGCAGTAATAGCAAAAGAGTCATCATTATAAAATCCGATATTTTAAAATAAGGTCTATGTCACCAAAATAAAGTCAACTTGCAAGATAAAAACATTACAATCTGATTTACTTCAAAAGATATGTTGATCCTCCAAGTGCTCGAACCGAGGTATCTAACCAATAGTATCTGAAAGGGGGAAAACATTTTCAAAAGGTGAGCTAGGCTCAGTGTGTCCCAACATTTCCATAAAATCACAATAGGTAAAAATCATAGTCCAGTAATCTCACAAATTCGTAAAAGAGTTTAACTTTTGAAAATCATAGTTTAAACCCTTTTCTAGTACACCATCAGTAGTTCCTAAAATTATTTTTCATATAGCTTACTTTATGCACATAGCAAAAAGAAAGCCGACTTAAGGATAGGCTCTGAAGCTTGTATCCTTAAGCCCAAGTCAATAAGTCCATATAGCTTACCCTAAGCACACAGCAAAGGAAAGCCGACCTAATGAAACATCTTGGGGCCCTCAAGAGTCACATTAGGCCCAGTTAGCTTGATCAGAGCTATTCCATCGTAATTCAAATCCAAAATTCAATTGCACCGTGACATAAATTCCATAAATCCAAAAACATGGTAATCATATACCATTTCAAAACAAAAATTAGATAGCAGCCATATTCCATAAATTGTCACATTAAATTGGTGCATCCATAAAACAATAACCAATGAATTCGGTGTACCACATATTAAAACCAATAAAACAGTTCAATAATAAGTAGGGAACACACCTTGACAATAGGTTCAAATAGCAAATCTACTGATTGCTGGTTTCACCACGCTCTGCTACAGTTTTCGAACGGGTGAATACTGGAACACGTGGTTTAACTGATCTAGAAGAGCTGGGTCGAGCTGTCAAACGATCCGGAGAGTCTCTTGTACCTTCAAACAATAATATTTATCAGTCCCAAATCCTATTTAATTGTTCAAAGCTAAACTTCTTAAGTGTATAAGCATTTTTCGGGTTTGACTATCAATTTGGGGTATTTCGAGTCTGAATTCGGCCAAACGGATTGCGGAATCGAAATCAGGGCGTCGAAAAACATAAAGTATGACTTTCCGAAAATTCAAATTCTTGGTCAAAGTCAAAGTAAACCACTTTGACCGTCGCTTTGGAGACCTTTGGGTTCGAATTTGACGAAACGAACCACGGAAACGGATTCGGCACGTCGAAAACTATCATGATAGGTATACTCGAAAAAGATTAACGATCGTTTAATAGCCGGTCAAAGCCTGTCAAAGTTCGGGTCAAAGGAGGTCAACAAACTGTTGAACATTTTACACAAATAGAACCCTTTTTAAAATAATTACCAAAATAGCACCCATTTCGAATTAATTACCAGAATAGAACCAAAACCGAATTATTTACCAGAATAGCACCAAAACCAAATTATTTACCAAAATAGCACCAAAACCGAATTATTTACCAAAATAGCACCGGTCAACGGTCAACGATCGGGTCGGGTCAACGGGTCGGGTCAACGGGTCGGGTCGAGTTAACGGGTCGGGTCGGGTTAACGGGTCAGGTCGGGACCGGTCAAACCGGTCAAACCCTTAAGAAAACCGGTTGAACCAGTCACTCACTCGCCCTACGGCGGTGCGTGTAGCGCGTGAGGTGTCCTCCGGGACTCTAAAAATTACGGAAAAAATCCTAAAAATTATTTTGAGCGTTTTCGAGATACTTACAAAGCTCGGTTCAAATTTTTGAACGTCGGAGAGCTTGAATTCATCAAATCGGGAAATTTGACTGGTTCACCTCACCACGCGCCGCAGCCGCCGGAGAAAAAGGGGAACACCGGTGGACTCGGAATGGCACAAGGAACACGATGGTGTGGGAGGTGTCGTAAACGGAGCAACGATCAGCGGTGAATTTAAGATTTTCTCGGGGATAGAGCTAACAAAAACGTCGCTACTTTGACTGGAAATTCCCGACGTTTGGCCGCGTTTCGCTTCAATTAATTTGAAGGGTTTGTTCCTCGCTCGATGATAAACACAACGGTGGTTTCAAAACAACGATCAGAATTTGGACGGCGTCGGAATCGAGGTTGGAAGTTGTGTGTGTGAGGAAGGATTTGTGAAATTGATTTCTATTTTTCAAAACAGAAATCACGCATATATAAAAATTGCCTGCCGACACTCCAAGGTTAAATTCAGAGTTTGGTCCCTGAATTTTCTTTAACTCTAAAACAAGCTCCAAGTTTTAAAATCTTTCAATTTAGTCCCAATTTTTACCAAATTTTCACAATTAAACCCTCCAATTTCAATTAAATATTATTTTGAAAATCGGGTTGTTACAATTTTCCCCCTCTACAAGAAATTTCGTCCTCGAAATTTACCTTATGAAAATAGATGAGGAAATTGAGCCTTCATTGACTCCAATGTCTCCCAAGTAGCTTCTGAGGGGCCTCGATTACTCCACTGAACCTTGACCATTGGAATACGCCTATTCCGAAGAACTCGTTCATCTCTCTCTAAGATCTGAATGGGCTCCTCCTCATATGACAAATCAGGTCTCAGGTCTACATCCTCAACCTGAATGATGTGATCTGGATCTGGATGATATCGCCTCAACATTGATACATGAAAGACATCATGAATACGACTGAGCTCAAAAGGCAACTCAAGCTGATATGCAACAGGTCCTACCCTCTTCAAGATACGAAATGGTCCAATAAATCTTGGACTCAATTTACCCTTACGCCCGAATCTCAATACTTTCTTCCAGGGTGAAACTTTCATAAAGACCTGATCTCCAACCTCAAACTGTTATCCTTCCTCCTTTGATCTGCATAAGATTTCTACCTATCAAATGCCTCTTTCAGACGGTCACGGATTAATCTGGCTGTGTCCTCCATCTCTCGCACTAACTCAGGTCCCAACGTTTTCCTATCACGCAACTCAATCCAACAGATCGGAGTGTGACATTTACACCCATAGAGTGCTTCATAGGGTGCCATACGAATGCTGGTCTGATAACTGTTATTGTAAGCAAATTCAGCCAACGGTAAAAAGTTCTCCCAACTACCATGAAAATCGATTACGCAACCCCGCAACATATCCTCCAGAATCTGAATCACTCTCTCAGATTGACCATCAGTTTGTGGATGAAAGGATGTACTATAATTCAATCTTGTTCCCAAAGCCGTATGTAGCGCCTTCCAAAATCTCGAAGTAAATCTTGGATCTCGATCAGAAATAATAGAAAATGGAACACCATGTAATCGTACAATCTCTTAAATATACAATCTCGCCAGCTTGTCCAAAGTATAATTTACCCGCACAGGAATGAAGTGAGCTGACTTTGTAAGTCTGTCAACAATCACCCAAACTGAATCCTTTTTCGAAGGAGTCATAGGTAAGCCGGTAACAAAATCCATAGTAATACGCTCCCATTTTCATTCCGGAATCTTGATAGGTTGTAACAAACCTGATGGATGCTGATGTTCTACCTTAACTTGCTGACAAGTCAAACACCTAGCCACAAAATTTAAAATGTCCTTCATGCCGACCCAATGATACCTCTCTCTCAAATTTCGGTACATCTTATCTCCACCGGGGTGCATAGCATATGGACTACTATGAGCCTCAGTAAGGATAGTCTGCCTCAACTCAGCATCATTAGGCACACAATACCGACCTTTGAAGCATAAAACTTCATCCTGATCAAGGGTGTAATCTGAGTTTGTCCCTTGCTCTACTTGCTCTAAAATGGAAAGCAAGGAGCTATCAAGGGGCTGCTTAGCCTTGATCTCATCAACCAAGGTCGGCTTAACATGTAATTCTGCTAACAAAGTGCCATCGTCATATAAATTCATCTTGGCCATTAAAGACCTCAACTCTGATACCGTCTTTTGACTCAAAGCATCCGCTACAATGTTAGCTTTACCAGGGTGATAATCAATCACGCAATCATAATCCTTTAGAAGCTCTAACCAGCGACGCTGTCTCAAATTAAGCTCCTTCTGGGTCAGAAGATACTTTAAGCTCTTATGATCCGTGAAAATGTAACACTTCTCTCCATAAAGATAGTGTCTTCAAATCTTCAAGGCAAAAATTACTGATGCCAACTCCAAATCGTGAGAAGGATAGTTACACTCATGCGGTCGTAGCTGACGGGATGTATAAGCCACCACCTTACTTTCCTGCATTAAAACACAACCAAGTCCTGAGTGTGACGCATCACTATACACTGTAAAATCCTTCCCGGACTCTGGTTGAATCAACACCGGTGCTTAAGTCAAAACCGCCTTTAATTTCTCAAAGCTCTCCTGTTGTGCCTCGCCCCAGTCAAACGGCACATTCTTCCTTAACAACTTTTTCAAATGAGAAGCAATGATCGATAAGCCCTCAACAAAACGTCGATAATAACCAGCCAAGCCCAAGAAACTGCGGATCTCAGATACGTTCTTAGGTCGTTTCCAATTCATAATAGCCTCTATCTTGCTGGGATCGACCTGAACACCTCGCGCAGAAATAATATGCCCCAGAAACGACACTTCTTGAAGCCAAAACTCACACTTGCTTAGTTTGGCATATAGACGATGCTCTCTCAAAGTCCGCAGAATGATCTTCAAATGCTCGTCATGCTCTGCCTCAGTACGAGAATAGATCAGAATATCGTCAATAAAGACCACCACAAATTGATCCAAATATGGACGGAACACCCGATTCATCAAATCCATGAAAGCTGCAGGAGTGTTCGTCAAACCAAAAGGCATCACTAAAAATTCATAATGACCATATCTAGTGCGAATGGCTGTTTTTGCAACATCAGATCCTTTAACTTTCAATTGATAATACCCCGAACGAAGATCAATCTTAGAGAATACAGTAGCTCCTCGCAATTGATCAAATAAGTCATCAATCCTGGGTAGTGGGTATTTATTCTTGACCGTCATCTTGTTCAATTTCCGATAGTCAATACATAATCTTAGCGACCCATCCTTCTTTTTCACGAACGGAACTGGAGCTCCCCATGGTGAAGTACTATGTCGGATAAATCCTCGATCGAATAATTCTTGCAATTGGATTTTCAACTCCTTAAGTTCCTTTGGATCCATACGATAAGGTGCCATAGAAATAGGTGAAGATCCCGGATAAGTCTCAATCTCGAACTCTACCTCTCTATCAGGAGGTAACCCAGGCAACTCCTCCGGAAAAACATCAGGAAACTCACTAACTGTACGAATCTCCTCGATCGTGGACAATGCACCTTTGGTGTTCAAAATACAAGCAATGAATGTCTCATATCCCTTCAAGATCATACGATCAATTTTCATCGCTGAAACTATATTGGAGAGATAACCACGTCGTTCACCAATTAACACAACAGTCCGACCATCTGAAGTCTTCAGAGTAGCCCGCTTGTATTCGCAATCTAGATTTACCTTGTGTTTATTCAACTAATCCATCCCAAGAATTAGATCGAACTCCTCTAAAGGAAGCTCCATAAGATTAACGAGAAAAATTTCTCCCTGAACCTCAAGAGGACAACGCCGAAATACTTTATTCACTAATACCGCTTATCCTACTGGACTCGTAACTGTAACAGTATTTTCAGTGTTCTCAATCGGAATCTGAAGGTTTCGAGATACCGAGCTCGATATATATGAGTGAGTGGAGCCATTGTCCAATAATGCAAAGTATGGGGTAGAATAAATAGTAAATGTACCTGTGATAACCTCAGGCTCATCTCTGTCATCACGACGTCTAGTTGCATAAACCAAAGCTGGCTGTCTAGCCTCAGAAGCTGTTGGCCCTCTATTTTGCTGAGGTCGGGCTCTACTGTCTGTCCTGGACGCTGATCCTCGAGTCTTTCCTTGACTACGATCGCTAATTGGGGTCTGTACTGTAGTCTGCGAACGCACAGGAGTTTGGGTAGTGGTCTGCTCAAACGAAACTAGCTGAGGATAATCCCTCCGATAATGACCACTAGATCCACACTGATAGCAAAGACCCATCTTCTTACGACACTCTCCTGAGTGCTGTTTACCACAATACTCACAAAGGGGCCCATTATAATACGACAAGGAACCGCCTCGACTGCCAACTAACGGTGATGATGCTGCAGGCCTGAAACGTGTATTACTTCTCTGAGGGGCTGAAGTACGAGTCCTCTTCCGAGACTGTGCTGATGACTCCATCGGGCCTGAAAATAGTTTAGATCGTTCCTGATCAACACGCTCTCTACCAGAAGCTAAAACCTCCACCTCTTCAGCATCTTTGGCTCTGCCCACCAGTACATCATATATTTCATCCTGATGGGTTACAACTTGCCTACGCAGCTCGTATCTGAGTCCAAGGGAAAATTTACGACATCGATCTCTCTCAGTAGGTACCATACTGAATCCATACTTCAGCAACTTCAAGAACTCGATCTCATACTCAGAAACAGTCATGTCTCCCTGAACCAAGTCTTGAAACTGTTGTCATCTCTGAGCTAAGTAGCGCTCTCCCAGAAAATGACTCCGAAAGCGATCCTTAAAGAAATTCCAGGTCAAACGATCGGTAGGAACACTACTGGTCACTGACTCCCACCAAGTGTAGGCATTACCATCTAACATTGCTACAGCACCCAGATATCTCTTAGTTGAGTCCAAACCCAACTGATCCATGCGTCTCTCTGTATCCTGGAGCCAATCCTCAGCTTCAGTAGGAGCTCCACCAATCTGTCCCCCAAAAGTTCTAACTCCATTGGCAATCAACGTCTGTGAAATAGGAACCTCAGATACAACACTAGTAGCTCTGACTGCTCCCTGTATTAACTGCAGAAATTGTCTACCAAAATTCTCATCCAAAGCAACTTCGGTAGACTCTGACTCAATATCGGTCGCTCCTATGATCGGTGTAGTCATGCCAATACCAGCGGCTGGAGGCAGATTCGTTGGGGTCGTAGGAGCAGGATCACCTATCGGAGGTGGGGGATCTACCCGCATCTCATCGATCGGATCTGCGAATCTAGCCACTCGACCTCGTCCACGGCTAGTTCGACGACCACGTCTAGCACTCATTTTGATGGATCTCAAGTTTACTACAGAAGATAAAACTTAGGGTTAGATAAGCACTTGGAGTCTCGAACACAGTTAAAAATCTTAATAATTTTGTGACATGGCCTTTGTAACTTGTTTTGTAAAATATTTCAAAACCGTATTTTCAATATGGACTCATACACAGTCCGAGGGTTAAAAACCAAAAGCTCTTATACCAATAAATGTAACCCCCTAGACCCGGCCTATGCGTTTCGACTAAGTCTAGTGGATCACATTATGATTATTAAAGACATTTTCCGAAACCATTATTCCATCAATATAAAATCACTTTATAAATAACATGAAATTATAAACAAATTATACTATCAAAATCCAACTCGTAAATATAGTACCAATAAATAATAATTTAATTTAAAACATGTCTTCAAATTCAAAATCACAATAAACCGAGCAGTAATAGCAAAAGAGTCATCATTATAAAATTCGATATTTTAAAATAAGGTCCATGTCACCAAAATAAAGTCAACTTGCAAGATAAAAACATTACAATCGGATTTACTTCAAGAGATATGTTGATCCTCCAAGTGCTCGAACTGAGGTATCTAACCAATAGTATCTGAAAGGGGGAAAACATTTTCAAAAGGTGAGCTAGGCTCAGTGTGTCCCAACATTTCCATAAAATCACAATAGGTAAAAATCATAGTCCAGTAATCTCACAAATTCGTAAAAGAGTTAACTTTTGAAAATCATAGTTTAAACCCTTTTCTGGTACACCATCAGTAGTTCCCAAAATTATTTTCCATATAGCTTACTTTATGCACATAGCAAAAAGAAAGCCGACTTAAGGATAGGCTCTGAAGCTTGTATCCTTAAGCCCAAGTCAATAAGTCCATATAGCTTACCCTAAGCACACAGCAAAGGAAAGTCGACCTAATGAAACATCTTGGGGCCCTCAAGAGTCACATTAGGCCCAGTTAGCTTGATCAGAGCTATTCCATCGTAATTCAATTCCAAAATTCAATTGCACCGTGACATAAATTCCATAAATCCAAAAACATGGTAATCATATACCATTTCAAAACAAAAATTAGATAGCAGTCATATTCCATAAATTGTCACATTAAATTGGTGCATCCATAAAACAATAACCAATGAATTCGGTGTACCACATATTAAAACCAATAAAACAGTTCAATAATAAGTAGGGAACACACCTCGACAATAGGTTCAAATAGCAAATCTACTGATTGCTGGTTTCACCACGCTCTGCTACAGTTTTCGAACGGGTGAATACTGGCACACGTGGTTTAACTGATCTAGAAAAGCTGGGTCGAGCTGTCGAACGATCCGGAGAGTCTCTTGTACCTTCAAACAATAATATTTATCAGTCTCAAATTCTATTTAATTGTTCAAAGCTAAACTTCTTAAGTATATAAGCATTTTTCGGGTTTGACTATCAGTTTGGGGTATTTCGAGTCTGAATTTGGCCAAATGGATTGCGGAATCGAAATCAGGGCGTCGAAAAACATAAAGTATGACTTTTCGAAAATTCAAATTCTTGGTCAAAGTCAAAGTCAACCACTTTGACCTTCGATTTGGAGACCTTCGGGTTTGAATTTGAAAAAACAGACCACGGAAACCGATTCGGCACGTCGAAAATTATCAGGATAGGTATACTTGGAAAAGATTAACGATCGTTTAATAGCCGGTCAAAGCTGGTCAAAGTTCGGGTCAAAGGAGGTCAACAAATTGTTGAACATTTTACAGAAATAGCACCATTTTTAAAATAATTACCAAAATAGCACCCATTTCGAATTAATTACCAGATTAGCACCAAAACCGAATTATTTATCATAATAGCACCAAAATGGAATTATTTACCAGAATAGCATCAAAACCGAATTATTTACCAGAATAGCACCGGTCAACGGTCAACGATCGGGTCGGGTCGGGTCAACGGGTCGAGTCGTGACCGGTCAAACTGGTCAAACCCTTAAGAAAACCTGTTGAACCAGTCACTCACTCGCCCTACGGCGACGCGTGTGGCGCGTGAGGTGTCCTCCGGGGCTCTAAAAATTACGGAAAAATTCCTAAAAATTATTTTGAGCGTTTTCGAGATACTTACAAAGCTCGGTTCAAATTTTTGAACGTCGGATAGCTCGAATTCATCAAATCGAGAAGTTTGACCGGTTCACCTCCCCACGCGCCGCCGCCGTCGGAGAAAAAGGGGAACACCGGTGGACTCGGAACGGCACAAGGAACACGATGGTGCGGGAGGTGTCGTAAACGGAGCAACGATCAGCGGTGAATTTAAGATTTTCTCGGCGATAGAGCTAACAAAAACGTCGCTACTTTGACTGGAAATTCCCGATGTTTGGCCGCGTTTCGCTTCAATTAATTTGAAGGGTTTGTTCCTCGCTCGATGATAAACACAACGGTGGTTTCAAAACAACGATTAGAATTCGGACGGCGTCGGAATCGAGTTTGGAAGTTGTGTGCGTGAGGAAGGATTTGTGAAATTGATTTCTGTTTTTCAAAACAGAAATCACGCATATATAAAAATTGCCTGCCGACACTCCAAGGTTAAATTCAGGGTTTGGTCCCTAAATTTTCTTTAACTCTAAAACAAGCTCCAAGTTTTAAAATCTTTCAATTTAGTCCCAATTTTCGCCAAATTTTCACAATTAAACCCTCCAATTTCAATTAAATATTATTTTAAAAATCGGGTTGTTACAGACCTTGAATGAGAAAGTACTTTGAGGATTTATATTTAACTCGATTAAGTACGAATTTAATTGTTAAGAACCTGACTTAGTGAAGAAAAATTCTTGATATTCCGTTGGTAAAAATCTGAGAAGGCATTTGACCTGAAAATATCCAAGATACGAGTAAATACCTGAAGAACAAATTATCGGGGGTGCTATTTTATCAGAATTTTTTGAAGGGACTGAAATAGATGATAAATTGGTATTAAATAGTAAGACATGATAGAAGGAAATGATTGAAATACATCGGATCTGTAGAATGACCAGAATATCCCTGTAATGAAAATGACCCAAGAATATCACCAAGCTCAGAAATGATTGGATATCCTCGAGCTATGAAATGAATGGAATAAAACTGAACACCAAAATTACCAAAATAACCTTATGGCCTAAACTAAGTAAATGTCTTGGATTAATTAAGGAATCTAAATAAGCATAGGTATTGGTCTACCTTTAAAAGTAATGAAACGTAATTTAAGTGAGTAGATCAACCCTAAAGCTATGTCAATACCTAAATGACATATATATTATTGGAATGTGTATTCGTCTTCTCAAGTTGGCTCGATGATAAATTTTGGAAGTATTCAGCTCAGCTTAACTCTAGATTGTATTTAGTACTAAGAATTGGACGTTTGTTCGAAAATTCAACCACGAAGACCAAATTGAATAGGACGAAAGTACAACATATATCTGAAATTCAGTAACGTTTGAATTACTCTGGAAAAATCCCGAAGTAACTGGAATAGACTTGAATGCTAAATGAACTAAGTAACCTCAAAGACTAAGGATTAAGTAAGTGATTTGGATGAGTCTGGAAACGTTAATGAACATACATGATGTAATGTTTTTATGGGTCTTGAACTACAATCAAGCACGTCAGCATTTCATGATATAGTGGAAACATGAACATGAAATAAAGACATTGGAAGATTTATTCAGCGATGATTCCGAAGATTATATATGGACTAGAATTTGTGGTATTAAAGTGTAAATACCCTGTAAGGACAATGAATTGACCAGTCGATAAGCATTAATTCTGGGAGATATTCATCTGAAGTTGTTTGATAATGAAATCAATCAACATAGACTGTAAATGTCCTGAATCTTCATTTCTTCCTTATCAGCCCAAGTCATATTCTGAATAACTGATGATTTCGTTAGTTATTGAACTCTTCCTATAGTGATTCTAAATTTTGATATCTTATCGGTATACTGAAGATTCATATTTCTCTACCTGCTAAGATTATCCAGTACCTCTATATAATTTCTGTAAACTCTGGTGTGTTCCCTAATCACCTGGATATTTTACCTGATTTTCTATTTGATTGCTATTATAATACCTGACCTGGATTCTGATCGGATACTTGACCTAGATTCTAATCGAATACTTGACCTGGATTTTGATCTGATACTTGACCTGGATTATGTTTTGATTTTTGATATATCCGTTTACGGACGGAACATGTTTTATTTGGGGGGTAATGTTGGAGGAAGTATACTTGGAGGCTCCTCGGATGTGTGCTCAGGGCCTTACTTACCGGCTCCTCGACTGTGTACTTAGGGCCTTATTGGACTTGACGGTGGGTGTATGGTTCTGGGGAACCTACACATTTTGGACTTGACGGATGTAAGTAAATATATATATATATATATATATATATATATGTGTGTGTGTGTGTGTGTGTGTGTGTGTGTGTGTGTGTGTGTGTGTGTGTGTGTGTGTGTGTGTGTGTGTGTGTGTGTGTGTGTGTGTGTGTGTGTGTGTGTGTGTGTGTGTGTGTGTTTTAAGAAGATCTAAAAAGTTACATTATTTTTTATAACACACTAGAAAACCTATTCTGATCTCCTGAACCTAAACATCCCAAATATTTTCCATTAGAACTGAATATTATCTGTTAATACCTGAAATATCAATGGGACCTCAGCTCAACCAAAGAAATTTGTAGATATCTGAACCAATAAGGTAATATATGTTTATCTGTATTTGCACGTTCTTCAGCATCATCTGGTAGTTCTGTATTACTGAGCTTTTTGAAGCTCACTCTATTACTCACCATTTCAGGTTAAAAGATTGTACCATTACAACTATCAAAATCAGTAAGGGAGTTCTTTCGGCATTGCTTGTAGAGTATGGTACATGTGATTAGGGGGACATGTAGTTGTATTTTGTTTTATATACGAGTCTAAAAATATGTTTCATTTCTTAATATTGATAAATGATTTTATGAGTTTACATGTTTTGATAAAAAGTTTTAAATTTTCTGCTATTTTTATAGTGGGTTGCTCCGGTGGCCCAAATGTGACACCCCGGATCGGATCTAGTTACCCTTATCGATCTGAGGGGGTTACACAATCAATAGATAAAAATAATGTAAAGATAATTAAAGATAAGGATAATGAATGTAATGAGATAGGAAGAACTTAACCAAATTGGAGTTTTCGGCAAATTGATCATGGCACATAATGGGACAAGTAGATAGGCGTTAGATAGATAATCATATAACGAATATGGATATGCAAACGGAATTGAAAAATGATAAATGAATTAAGAGAAAATTGAATTTGAAATTTTCCCCATGCTATGTATGTGTTAATGTAAAGCTGATTGAATGGAGATGGTGGGCGGCTAAATTTTGTTGATGACGATGGATATGATGAAAATCAATGGATAAGTGTCTTATGAATCCTCATAGTCATAATTAACTAGGTAAACTCGATAATCGACTGATGACGATGGATATGATGAAAATCAATGGATAAGTATCTTATGAATCCTCATAGTCATAATTAACTAGGTAAACTCGATAATCGACTCTAACTAGCCCTCTTAATTGATGAAGAGGCAAACCGAAGTGTGAAGATCTTTCTCACAAAGAACTTGAAAAGAACTTAATGAAAAAAAAAACTTCCAAGGCACAAGTAATCAACACTTGCAAAGATAAACTCTCAATTCAAGAAAATATGTGTTTAGAATGGTAGGAAGAGCATCCTTTATATAGGGTGAAGGAGTCTTTGTTGTAATATGACTAATGCTTGAAAATAATATTAAAAATAACTATAAAATATTATCCTAATTCCTCGTAACAATAAACTAAAGATAATTTTTTAACTCTATCTTAATTCTTAATAAAATAATAAATATAATCCTAAAAGAAAATGCATCATCCTATAACTTGAATTCATACTTAGAAGTTATTTTCAAACTCATAAAAGTTTAGGGACTTATATATGAATTTTGAAACTATGGGAACTATTCACTTAAACAAACATTATTACACATTCAAAAAATAACCATATTATGGTTATTTCTATAAGATTTAATCATTTTATAGTGTTATTCTTCTTAAAGGTTGAAATTGAAACTTTTCAAAACTTAGAGACTTAATATGAATTCATCAAAAGATAAACTTATACTAACAAATCATACATATGAATTATATAAAACATGATATTCTTAAATATAAAAGCTGTTAGTAATTCATTATTAACCTTAAGAAATGATGATAGACCCATTGTTTATCTTTTAAAAGTTTGAGGACTATAAATGTAAATATTAAAATTTATGAGAATTATTAAAATATTTTTAATATGTATTTTCCTATTAATCAATTTGTATTAAAAAATATAATTTAAAAAACGATGACTGAATAGGATATCAAATGATAAATTTATTAATGAATGACTAAAATGTAAAATTTTAAAGTTCATGTCCCAATATCGATACCCGATGATTGGTATCGGTATTGAGCACTAGTATCGATACTAAAAACTCATTCTAGATCATTGGTATCGATACTAAAGGTCGAGTATCAGTACTAAAACCCTTGAAACATTAAAATCATCTTTCTTAAGCTCTAGAACACTCCAAATTACTTATCACTCTACCTAAAAGTTCAAATTATCAATATTTAACATCAAAATAGACTTAACTGCACTTAAAACTCAACATACACACAAAAGATATGACTTACAAACAAAACCAACTTATCTTGTACAAAATACTTAAGATTCTTAAAATATAACTATCAAACAATATCCAAGTATCACTTAGACATTTCATTCAATCTTATATGACATTATAATCTAATAAATTCATTAAAGCCACCTCATTCATGCATAGTTCATTTAATCATTCTTTCATGCAATTTAGCATATTAAAAATGACATAAATCATGTAACATAAAATCATTTCACATACCTTAAGGCTTTATAGGCTTATACTTGTATGTGTGATCTTACCCATCAACATCATAGTACTTAAGGGACCTCCAAAACAACAACACATTCTTCACTACCAACACCACATAAAATCTTTGCAATCTTAACTAAAGATCATAAAATCTTAACTACAAACTAATTACACAACAAGACATGCCACCATCTAGGAGTTTAAAGAAAAACGAAATTACACTGATTGCTTCAAAAATGACTTGCAACGTCCTAAATAAAATTGAAGAGCTATCAAACTTATTACCCTGAAACGGTGAAACAAAAAGAGTGTAAGCTTATATAGATTAGTGAGGTAGTTAACATAATTCAAATCAATTAAAAATAAGATGATAACTTATCCTTAATACACTTGAATGGAAAGTGACGCATAATGTACATATCATAACATGTAACGTTCATGGTAAGAACTTATATCATAAATTCATAGTCTGACATATAACTTTCATTAAAAGAACTTACATCATAAATTCATAATTTAACATATAGCTTTCATGGCAAGATCTTGCATCATAAATTCATAATTTAACATATAACTTTCATTGCAAGAACTTTTTATCATATACTTAACTTATTGTAAATTAGAATACCAAATAATCATAATCAATTTATATTTATTCATTAACTTAGCCTTTTAGCTTTCACATCAAGAATTTATATCATATAAATTCATTATTTGGACCATTGAAATCTAAGTAGATTTGAATATACAAATCCCCAACCAAAACGTTGCCAAATAACTAAGAACGATCTCACTCAAACATCACTAGATAAGGACCGTAATCCAAACCCTAACATGATCTCAAATGGAATCTATGTCATGCCAACTGTATCCAAACTAACTTAACATCAAATTAACATCTCCTTTCACATGATTTTTTTTATCTTTGCATACCGAATGAGCCGTAGCTCCTTATCATTCACATAGCTTCTTATCTTGGCATACCAAGTGATTCGTAGCTCTGTATCATTCATATAGTTTTCATTCATTTATTCATACCACAATTTATCTTATTTTTATAGCACATGTCATAACATGTATTTACACTAGTGAAAGTAACACATATTATACCAGTGAGATTTGACATGTATTTACACCAATGAAAGTAACACATAGTATACCAATAAACTTATCACATATTTACACCAGTGAAATTTAACATGTATTTCCACCAGTGAAAGTAACGCATAATATACCAATGAACTTATCATAAACTTATACATGTGAAATTTAACATGTATTTATACTAGTGAAAGTAACACATGTTAAACTGGTGAAATTTGACAAGTATTTACAACAGTAAAAGTAACACATTATTCCAATGATGTTATCACACATATCTTATTTCATAGTACATAACAATTAATTTATTTCAAGATTTCATATCACATATATCATAGTCATATGAACTTAATATAGCATGTTCATGGAATACATCATAAAGTAAATAAACTTACCAAGCTAACCAAACTTATATTGATATTCACATTGCCATTCAATGCTCTAAGTGAGCCCAAACATGTCAATTGAATTCACTTTTAAAAAATGTTAAAATATCTAATCAAAATGACATCGAGTTATCCGAACACACAAACTACACTCACCTAATGCTTCGGAACTTCATATGAATCATGAGAGTTTGATTCTCCCATCCGATTAGGAGTTTCCTAAATTGATTTCATGTCAAGCATAAAATCAAACATAAAATTCATCAATCAAGCATTTGAATCACATTATATAAAATTAATTAATTAACATGAAACCCGATTTTTCAAAGGATTAGGCTTTGATGTTCCAAAGCCCTAAAAATCATGTAAAAATCACCATGAAACTTAGAATCACTTATATTAACACTTAGGGCCCCTGATTAAACAAATCCTCAAAGTTGGGGGTTTATGAAACAAGAACACATATGTTCAAAACTTAATAAAATTAGTACCAAAAGAAAGTTAGGATCATGGGCTTACCAAAACATGTACTTGGATTTCAAAATTAGTGGCTAGGTTGTGATAAATTTAACTTGAAAGTTATGAGTGCTTGAAAAATGATCTTTAATGGTGAAAAGGGAAAAATGTTGAAGACGAGAGAAAACTCTCATTTCTCCTCTCTAAGGTTTCACGTGAATGGCTACCCAAATTATACATAATATATATTTTTATTTTAATTAATAAAATGTCTGTAAAATTCTTATTTGGTGACACCTAGAAGGTAGGATTTATTCAAAAACTTGATTTAGATAAAAATTATAATATTTTTTCCAATTATCAAAAATCAAAAAAATTATTAGACCGGTTTTTGGGGTGTTACAGATCAAATAACATCAGGATCTCATTAAAAAGAGTCACAAGTCTGTTGTTATTCTGTTTTTCTTTTCTAAGGCTTGGTCATATTGATCAATTGGAAGCATTAGTTCATCTTCCTTTGACGTGAGCCTTGTAATGCATGTATCATCCTCCCTCTCTTCAAAAGGATTCGACCTTGAATCTAAAACTTCAAAGGGAGAAGCATTATAACCTTTTAATGATTCACTCACATTATACTTGCTAAATAGATATGCTTTGAATCTTTGAGACTTTGTTCTTCTAATAAGTGTGAGTAGAAACATTAGTCCAAAGAAACAAGCGTTGTCATCATTATGGACTCTGGTTCATATATTGTAACACCCCAAATTTTGAGCTAGTAATTTTGGGTTACCCGATAGGTAGATAGATCTGGTGGAATTAATAATTTAATGTCATTGGGCTTAATTTGGTTGGAATCAGACCCTATTAGATATAAAAAGGATATTTTTAAATAGTAGAATGATGAGGTATGACCAAAGGAGCAATTATTCCATTTTGAAATATGAGAACCCTTTTATCTCTTTTCATCTTCTTATTCTCTTCATTTTCTTTATTTATCTTCTTCTCTTATTCTCAAAGTTCCATAGATCAAGGTGGAAGGTAAGAACTTCCTTCCTCACTTCTTTAGACTTGTAATTCATCATCAATCCTTCCAATAATCTTCTTTGTTCTAAGGGATTCTTGGGTTTCTTATTTGGCTAAAAAAAAGTGGGGGTTTTCATCCAAATCATAGAGGAAGGGTGTGTAGCTAAGAAAAGAGCTTCATTTCAGGTTCCTAATATCAAAGTAGTGTATTTCTAATCCTTTTGAGTTTTAAGACTTTTTATAAGCATGATGATTTGTTAAGATTTTGGTATTTGAGAATTTTAGGGTTTATACATGATTCCATGATTAAATGATGTTTTAGATATAAAAAATGTGTTTTTTATGACACTTTAAGACCCTAAGTAACTTTCTAAATATTTAGCACATGATTAGAAACCAAACTAAGACCTTTAAGATATTTTTGGGTGTTTCACGAGCTTAAATAAGATATTTCTAGGTTTGAATATCGATATTGGATGAACTATGATGAATTCTGGGCAATTTTGGTAGGGAGTATCGATACCAAGGGGGAGTATAGATATTGCCCCTCTGGTATCGATACTGAAGGTATATGGTATCGATACCAACACTAGAAATAGGTTCAAATACTAGGGCTACAAATAGATTCAAATACTAGCGCTACAAATAGATTCAAATACTAGCACTAGAAATAGGTTCTAACACCAGTGCTGGAAATAAGTTTCAATACTAGCACTGGATTTAACCTGATTAAGGTTCGTAAGAGTTCGAGATGATCCGTAATGGTAGAACATAGTTTGTGGGGTACATGAATGGCCAAAGAGGCTCAAATACACTCGTACGAGTGGTTTATAACCACAACAACTGTAGTAGGCCTAATGCATTCAAGTATCTTCAGTTTAACACATAACAATAATCTAGGAATGGAGGATCGTTGCAGAGGATGTACCAGTAAGTGGTATGACGAAAGAACCAGATTATGAAATAGCGGAATCGTGTACGAAATAAATGTTAACAAATAGTAGATGTACAATTATCCTTATAATCCGAGGGTGAATTGAGGGAAAGCATGGTAAGAGCGATTAGAGTATCGCTACTTAGAAATAAACTCGAGTCAGATATCGGGTAGTTAGTATCACAACCAATGAACAACAAACACAGTAATCATCGTAAAATCACGAAATGCATAGAGACTTTCCTAAAAACAAAGAAATACTAAAATGCTTTCAAATAACAAATGATCAGGATAGAGCCACTTAATAAACTAACAGTAGTAACAAATTAATAAACCTTCGTATAACGATCTAGATGAGAGAATGAGCAAGATAGAAGCTAGTGAAGGGTTGACCTCACTTTAGTGTGTCGAGCTATACTAGAGTGTAGTCAGACAACCTTAGTTGCCCTATAATGGCATTATTAATGCGTGAGGCACTTTAATGGCTAACTAGGGCATGAGGGGTGGGTTAGCGATGTCAATGTTGTGTGGCCTTTAGGCCCTTAGATATGCATGTATAGTTACATCAGTATAGTACAATAAATATCCTTAAAAATTGGCTTGATGGCTTTGTGAGACTGAGCTAAGTCTTGAGTTGAGCGGGAATTGTACTGATATGTGAGGACCAAGAGATCATTTAGCAACATAGTGGGAATTGTACTAATGTTATGTGACACCGGGTTCCCTTAGTTAACTAGTGTATAATGGTTATGTGAGACCAAATACTAGTTAGTGTGGCATTCAGATAATGTATAGCAGAGTCAGAGTTGTATTTAGATAATGTATAGGGGTGTTAATTTCACATTTAGATAATGCGTAGTAGTTACAATGATTAGGGTTAAAGACCCTTTAGTGGTGTACTCATGGTGAGGCCATTAGTAGAGGATTAAGGGAAGCGTTAGACTCCTACTTCAGTGATAGAAAAATGATTAGGATCATGCTTATGTTTATGTGCTGCTCTAGATTAGCAATTATATTGTTGGGATTTTTAAGCTTATCCTTGGGATGTTTTCCATTGGCAGGTCAGTAGCTTGATCAATTCGTAGAGCATCGCCACATCAGGACTTCCAACATCTCCTATAGAGTATTATATCGTAGCTTTAGTGGCTATATGTATTCATAGAACCTTACTCATATATTTAGATTTGTAACTCTAAGTTGTACTATTTGGATTTAAATTATGTGTCGCGGAGCTCCAATTTATAAAACGTTTTATAACAATTATTTATGTTTAGTCTTGATACCATTGTGTGTTTTAAAATCAGAATAAATATATTTTGAAAATCAAGGGTTGCTTTGTCAGCCCAATGTGACACTTTAGGCCCATTAGGGTTAGGGTGTTACATATATCATTTCCCCTCTCCTCAAAAGAATTCACCCACGAATATGAAAATCCAAGAGAAAGAGAATTAGATGTGTGGAAAGGGAAAATTGTGAAACACTCACTTAAATCAATGTGATGTGTCTTTATGCACTTTAGTAGAGGCTTCTTTCTTGTTGGAACTGATTTTGTGTAGTCATGAAATCCTCTTTTGCACACAAGTCTTATAACATGGAGTTTGTGTTGGAAGTCAATATGGCACCAGCCAATGTTTTCTTTCTCTATGACTAATTCGTATGTTTTCTCCATGGTTTCACTCATGTGTGGTGAGAATGAGTGTTTGAAAATCATGCCAAGTGGTTCGTGAAAGTAATCCATGAAGTATCCTAAGTGTGGTTCATGAATAACAAATTCTCGCGAGGAGCTTTTATGGACTACATAACCTGCTCAATTGAAAAGGAAACTCATCTACAAAATAGAACTCGTTAAAACCACTTTTAAAAGAATGGGTATATTTATAAAAAAATCTTCGACCATCATGATATGCATCTTTGATATGTTCAAACCCGAGAATAGTAGCATTCATTTGAGTTACAAGTCTGTACCTTTGGATAATGCATCAACTACAATTTTATCTTTACCTTGTTTGTGTTTGATCACACGAGTAAAATATTCAATGAATTCAACCCATCAAGTATGTCATGTATTTAACTTACCTTGTCCATTTAACCACTTCAAAGATTCGTGGTCAGTGTGCATGACAAACTCTATAGGAGGAAGATAGTGTTGCCACACTTTGAGTGCACGAACTAATGCTAGAACTTCTTTGTTATAGGTAGAATAATTCAATTGTGCAACTTTTAACATCTCACTAAAGTAAGTGATCAATTATCTTTCCTACATAAGAACTATGTCTATGCTTATAAGAAGTTCAAATTCTTCTTATTATGGTCCCTATTTGAATTCAACCGAATTTTTGATGATTAATGGTAGAAAAATCCTTGACAAAGTGGAGGTATAATCTTGCTAAGCCATGGAAATATCTTACCTCGGTTATGGAAGATGGCGTAGGTCATCCTTGGATTGTCTTTATCTTTTGGTCATTGACATGGATTCCCTATGCACTTACTATAAGCCTAAAAATATAACTTTATCACTGCAAAACACGCACTTGTCCATGTTAGCATATACGTGTTCTCGTTAGAGAGCTTTATAAACCGAGCGAACATAGAAGATATAAGATTCAAAAGAAGAGGAGTAGATAAGAATATCATTAAAGTAGACAACATACTTACCTGTGGTATTGTTTAATTCTTGTTTCTTCAATGAGATGACACAATGACTAAGGCTTTCCTGGATGTAGCCCTTTTATAGCAAATATAACATTTTGGTTTCTCCGAGATTGTTTGTTCAATGAGGTATGATAGAACCTTGAATTAGATCAGTTTGGTGTTGTTTCCCTCTTTTCGGTGGTAATCTGTCAAGTGGATCACCTAAAACTTCTCAAAAAATTTGTAAAAGAGATAAATACACTAGGCAAATCATTGTTAATGTTAGAAATCGAAACCATTGACTCCATAAAGCGAACAAGGATGTAAGGCTTTTTATGAAGAATACTCTCTCTCAATTCTTTTGTGTTCATACATAGATTTTGATTCACTTTTTTCTTCTTATAATTAGGTTCACTCACCTCCCGTAGGTCATGTTCTTGGCTTTTATGGGTTGTGACCTCTTTTATTTTTGTCTCTTTTTTAGTTTTTTTGTGTTTTCCTACCCCCTCACAAAGTGTCTTCACTTGATTTTTGAGTGCCTCATTTGTTTCCAAAGACTGGAGATTGATATCTTCCATTACAATGTCACTATCATCGTAGTCATCGATGTCATTATCTGTGGTAGGTGGAGTAGAAGAAGAAGTGGAAGTAGATGAAATACCTTGGTAAGTAGATGCAGTACCTTGGTAAGTGGTTTTGAAATGATTTCTCCTTTATTGTTCGTTTTCAATTGTGATGGCTTTTTGTAGTGCATCTAAAAGATTTATGTAGTATTTGTCATAATTCCTTTCTCGTCGAATTAGAACTCCATCTCTTTATAATATTCCTCCACAAATCTTTTATCTTGTCATAGTCTTCAAAGTTTTTGTTTGTTTTCCTTGGGCAATAACTTGGAACAAATCAGTCTCACATCTTAGATATGAGCTCATCTCAGGAATTGATTGGATGTTTTCCAAGTCTAAATTGTACACTCCAAGATAGTGCCTTGTCACTGAGTCCATATGTAACTTCATAGAATTTGTCTTGTTTAGAAAACTTGTAGCCATGTAATATGAATTTCATCTTGGTTTCTCACTCATAGTAGGCGTGTAGGTCTTTCACACCATAGAATTTTGAAATGCTTGATCGTGGTATCTTTAGTTTGAACATCCTAAAAATCACAACACTCAAAGCAACATGTAAAGTGAAAAAAGAAAATCAAAGGAAACAAAAAACCTCACAAGTCACTCCAAGGGAGTAATACACAGAGAAGCAAGTAAGTCGATCTTGTACTCTTTAAAATTTTCTTACCAAGATGTCTTTTATTGTTCGCATCGGAGTTCAATCACTAACAAAGATGAGAAGAAATAATTAAAAAGCTCTTGATCAAATAAAGGTGTGATTCCAAGAGAATGAGAATGCAAGGAAAAGCAGTATGCAAACTCGTTTAATCATACCAACACAAGGATAAGAATGTGTTAGATGATGTAGAGGGAAAAATGGTAAGGCAAAGGAACCTAAAGCAATAAGAATCAAAAAATTGGAAAACCAAATCTGAAAAACCTAAAATGTAAGATCAATTTGAGTAATGTTTTTGGGGTTGTCAATCTCCAAAAATTCTAAAAAAAATTAATATCCCTCAATGGATGTTTTTTCTATTTGGAAAATTTCAATATAAAATTCCCTCTATAAAATTCCGTTGAAATTCGTCAACAGGAAGTCCCAAATGTGTCGATCAAACACAGAATCAACTTGGGCAACGTTTTTTGAGGGGGGTTTTCGATCTCCAAATATTCTGAATTTTTTAATGTTACTCAATGGATGTAGTTCCAATATGAAAATTTTCAGCACAAAATTCTTTTTGGAAAGTTCTTTGGAAATTTGCCAACAACAAATCCTAATATTTGTCGATCAAACACATGATCAACTTGAGCAATGTTTTTAAGGGATTTTATAATCTCCAAAACTTATGAAAATTAGTCTAAATTTTAGACTGAAAATTTCTCTTAAGACGAAGCAAGTACTTGTAAAAAATTAACCCCAAATTTTTTTGTTTACAATTTGTGGATTTTTTATTTTTCTTTTTTTGTTTTTGCATTTTTCCTTTTTTTGACTTTTTTTCTTTTTCTCTTTTTGATGAAAATCATCAAACTAACAAGACAAAATTGAAAAAAAAATTGAAAAAGAATCTGAAACGATTAACTTGTGCAAACCAACTCAGTGGGTACTTTGACGGTGTATGCATACAAGATGAAGCAAAACCAAAGAGTACTCAGATGCCTCCTCTTCAGCAATAGGAGTCTTTCTATTGCTATTATGAGTATCAAAATTACTTTACCTTAACAACGAAAAATTAGAACTCCCCTATTGCTTCTATCAAGGCGAAGATTCCTTCGCTCATCAACCGAACTCCTCTGAGGACACCAAGTTTCTTCATGTATAGTTAAAGGCACAGAGATGCATCCACATCATCCTAACTCGAGATTGTATTGTGATCTCTCCACCGACCAAAGAAAGCTGAGATACCTCCACCAAGACTATAAGAATTTATCCTTAACCTTTATCAAGTGTCGAGATGTTGTTTCCTTCATTATCCGGAGATTGTGCTGATAATCCTTTGTTAAATATGTAAATGTTTGAACAAATTGGATAAAATAAGGCTAATGTTGAAAATCAACCCCAACCCATTACAAAGCACAACCTACCCAATCCATTTTATCTAAAGGCAACATAATGAAAGTTTCTCAATTTAATGGAGTATGTAGCAATAACGTATGACTAGCAATTTAATGGAGTATGTGGTTTACATGGCCATAATGTATGACTAGCAATTTAATGGAGTAGGTGGAATAGGTGGTAATAATGTATGGCTAGGAATATTTCTCAATTTAATATTTCTGCTGTATAGGTTGCATGGTGAGGACTATAAATACCCCTTGCATTTAAGTTATGAATCATCCAAAAATTTGAGTGTAGTGTCTTGAGTATAAGTTGTGAGCTTTCTATTGAGTGTTTATTTCTCTTCAAATTGTGAGTGGTCTTTGGAAAGTGTTGTAGTATCTTTTATTGTGGGTATAATACAAGTAATTTGTTTACTTGTTTGGGTCCAATATTAGTAAGGCTAGAGTTGTATACTCTAAATTTTACTCAACAATTGGTATTAGAGCCACGTTATAAGGTCTCCTAAAATTCTGATTATGCTTTGTTGCTGCAGTTTTAACTGATCTTCCACATAAGAAAAGATTTTTTGAGATTATTATCGGGGTTATTATAAACCTTGTGGAGCTTATTTTTGTTTAGAGTAATTTAGTACTCTACACGGTTTTCACTCAAGCTTGTTCAGTGTAGTCAAAGCCTTGCCGTTAAAATGGGTGACCTTTAAGTAGTTGGAGGAATCAAGAAGCTCAACAACAAAAACTACAACACGTGGGAAACATGTACGGAGTCATACTTACAAGGTCAGGACCTTTGCGAGGTTATCGGTGGTGGTGAAGTTACACAACCTACGGCAGAAGATGCCAATGGCATCTTGCGAAAGTGGAAAATTAAAGCAAACAAATCGATGTTTGCTTTAAAGACCACATTTGAAGAAAAAATATTAGAGCACATCCGGGATGCTAAAACACCAAAGGAAGCATGAGACACTTTTGTTACACTCTTTTCAAAGAAGAATGATACAAGATTGCAACTTTTCGAGAATGAGTTACTATCGATAACACAAAGCGACATGACAATTGCTCAATACTTTCATAAGGTAAAGTCGATATGTCGTGAGATTTCAGAGTTAGATTTGACAGCTCCTATTGGGGAAACCAGGATAAAGAGAATAATTGTTCATTGTTTGAGACCCGAATATCGAGGGTTTATTGTCGTTGTACATGGATGGCCAACACAACCATCGTTTGTTTCAAAAAATTTCTTGCAGGTCAAGAAACCATGGCCAAACAAATGGGAGGAGTCTCGCTGAAGGGTAAAGAGGAAGCGCTCTACATCAGCAAAAGCAGAGGTACTTTCAAGCGGTATACTGGCAGTGGATCTAAAAATGATGGTGACAAGGTGAAAAGTTATCAAGGAAAGGGAGGCTCTCATTCAGGGGGCTTTCAAGAATCGCAGTAATAGTAGAAAGTTCGATGGCAAGTGCTACAACTGTAGGAAGATGGGCCACATGGGAAAAGATTGTTGGAACAAGAAAAAGTCTGTTGAAAGTAATATTGCTACTTTCAACTCGAAGGAGAATAGTGAATATGGTTGGGATACTGAAGCGTTATTCGCTATAGAGGAAGAAGAATTGGGTCTCACTATAACAACACCAGAACGAATTGACTATGAGAATGATTGGATCGTAGATTCTGGCTGCTCAAATCATATGACAGGTGACAAACAGAAGTTGTAAAACCTGTTTGAGTACAAGGGAGGTCGTGTGGTTATGACAACCAACAACTCAAGATTACCAATAACTCATATCGGTAAGACGATAGTTACGCCTCGATATAATTCTAACCCAATGCAACTTCAAGATGTTTATCATGTCCCAGGAATGAAGAAAAATTTGCTATTTGTGGCTCAATTGACATCATCAAGCCATTATGTCTTATTTGGTCCCCAAGACGTGAAGGTTTATTGTAAACTCAAAATCTTAGAAACACCGACAATGGAGGGGCGACGTTTAGAGTCAATCTACGTGATGTCAGCAGAGTCTGCATATGTAGACAAGACAAGAAAAAATGAGACATCAGATCTATGGCACATGCGGTTAGGTCACGTTAGTTATTCCAAGCTAAGCGTGATGGTAAAGAAGTCGATGCTTAAGGGGCTTCCTCAACTAGACGTGAGAACAGACACGGTCTGTACGGGATGCTAGTATGGTAAAGCATACCAATTACCATATGACGAGTCGAAGTTTAAAGTAAAAGAACAGTTGGAGTTGGTTCACTCTGATATGTTTGGATCGGTTAAGCAATAGTCAATTAGCGGTATGTGGTACATGGTAACATTCATTGATGACTTCTCCAGGTATGTGTGGGTTTTCTTTATGAAAGAAAAAGCTGACACATTCTCAAAGTTTAAAGAGTTCAGAGAGTTAGCTGAAAGAGAAGTGGGAAAGAAGATATGTTGCTTGCGCACAGACAACGGAGGAGAATATAGCTCAAACGAGTTCTCTCAATTCCTAAAGGAATGTCGAATACGTCATCAGTATACTTGTGCCAACACACCACAACAGAATGGTGTAGTGAAAAGAAAAAATTGACATCTTACAAAAATTTGTCGAAGTATGCTATATGCAAAAAATGTACCTGGAAGATTTTGGACTAAAGCAATGAGGACTGTAGCCTTTGTGATCAACAGACTTCCTCAACCAAGGTTAGAATTTGTTTCACCCTTTCAGAAACTATGGAACATGAAACCTACAGTTAGCTACTTTCGAGTATTTGGTTGTGTATGTTATGTGTTTGTTCCTGATCATTTAGGGAGCAAGTTTGACAAGAAAGTTGTTAGATGATCTTTTTGGGATACGACAGCCAGACAAAGGGGTGGAAATGTTGTGATCCAATGAGTGGAAGATGCTACACGTCATGAAATGTGGTATTTGATGAAGAATCTTCTTGGTGGTCCTCAGAGAAGGAGGTGTTACCAGATTCGAGAGAATTTGGAGACATGTTGTAACAAAAGATGGGGGATCATATTATTCAACTCCAAACAAGTTCAGATGAATCAGGAGATCCAAATTGTGATGACATTGAATAAAGAGTGACTTAGAATCCTTGGCAAACTGGCGTGTATCAACAGCCAAACGAAGAAGGTGTGCCTAGTGAAACATAGGAATCAATTCCAATATCTCAACTTCGAAGGTCAACAAGAATACAAAGGCCAAATCCCAAATATGCCAATACAACCATAATTTAAGAAGCAACAGAGCCTGAGACGTTCGAAGAAGCATTGCAGAGTTCTGAGTGGATGATAGCTATGAAAGAAGAGATCGATGCACTTCAGCAAAATCAAACTTGGGATCTTGTTCCAAAGACAAAAGATGTGAAACCCATATATTGCAAATGAGTTTACAAGAGAAAGTGTCGTCCAGATGGGTCCATCGAAAGATACAAGGTACGATTGGTAGCTCGTGGTTTCTCTCAACAGTATAGACTAGACTATGATGAAACATTTAGTCCAGTGGCAAAACTTACAACCGTACGAGTCCTACTTGCACTTGCAGCCAACAAAGACTAGAATTTGTGGCAGATGAATGTGAAGAATGTTTTTCTTCATGAAGAGCTAGATCGAGAGATCTACATGACCCAACCAATGGGTTTTCAGAGCCAAGATCATCCTGAATATGTGTGTAAGCTGTGAAAAGCACTCTACCGATTGAAACAAGCACCTAGGGCATGGTATGGTAAGATTGCTGAATTTCTAACGAGAAGTGGATATTTAGTAACACCTGCAGATTCTATCTTATTTGTCAAAGCCAATGAAGGTAAGCTGGTTATCGTGCTAGTGTACGTGGATGACTTAATCATAACTGGTGATGATGAGGTAGAAATTCTTCAGATGAAGGAGAATTTATCAGTTCATTTCCAGATGAAGGAACTTGGACAACTTAAGCACTTCCTTGGTCTAGAGGTTGACTGCACACACGAAGGAAAAGATTTAGAAGATGCGACAATGTATCAACAATTGGTAGGTAGTCTGATCTACTTAACTTTGACTCAACCTAACATTTCTTATGCAGTTGGTGTGATGAGTCGGTATATGCAAAATCCAAAGATGCCTCATTTGGAAGCAGTTCAACAAATACTGAGATATGTGAATAGTACAATTGACTATGGTATTTTGAACAAGAAAGGTGAAGACTGCAAGTTAGTTGGTTATTGTGATGTTGATTATGCAGAAGATCATGACACCAGGAGATCAACAACTGGGTATGTGTTTAAGCTTGGCTCCGGGACAATTTCTTGGTGTAACAAGAGACAACCAACGTTATCATTGTCAACCACTTAAGCTGAGTATCGAGCAGCAGCAATGGCAGCTCAAGAGAGTACATGGTTGATACAGTTGATGAATAATCTACATCAACCAGTAGATTATGTAGTTCCATTGTACTGTGACAATCAGTCGGCAATTCCTTTGGCAGAGAATCAAGCCTTTCATGCAAGAACTAAACATGTTGAAGTGCACTATCACTTCATCAGAGAAGAAGTTCTGCAAGAAGAAATCAAGATGAAACAGATCAAGACGGATGATCAAGTTGCAGACTTGTTCACAAAAAGTTTGAGTTCAGGCAAGTTCGAAAGATTTCGCTGTCAGCTCGACATAGTGAAATAGTGAGAGCCGGTGTTGAGGGGGAGTGTTGAAAATCAACCCCAACCTACCCAATCCATTTTATCTAAAGGCAACACAATGGAAGTTTCTCATTTTAATGGAGTAGGTGGAATAGGTGGCAATAACGTATGACTAGCAATTTAATGGAGTATGTGGTTTACATGGCCATAATGTATGACTAGCAATTTAATGGAGTAGGTGGAATAGGTGGTAATAATGTATGGCTAGGAATATTTCTCAATTTAATATTTCTGCTGTATAGGTTGCATGGTGAGGACTATAAATACCCCTTGCATTTAAGTTATGAATCATCCAAAAATTTGAGTGTAGTGTCTTGAGTATAAGTTGTGAGCTTTCTATTGAGTGTTTATTTCTCTTCAAATTGTGAGTGGTCTTTGGAAAGTGTTGTAGTATCTTTTATTGTGGGTATAATACAAGTAATTTGTTTACTTGTTTGGGTCCAATATTAGTAAGGCTAGAGTTGTATACTCTAAATTTTACTCAACAACTAAGCCTAATTTCAATGAGGTAGATTTAAAAACCCTAGAACCCATTACTAGATAGGCTAAACCTAAGCTAAAATAAGGAATCTCTTAGATAAAAACTTATTCAGGCAATTTTGATTTTGAATTATTTGGAGACGTCCATGGATCCAGGGCGTTACCTCTCTCTTTACGACTGTCGGTTTAAGTCAATTTATAACCTTTCGTAGATCAAGGGGGAAAATTGTTGTACCTCCTCCATTGTCGGTTCCTCTTGAATTCTTGAAGCCTTCCGAAAAAATCCTTCAGATTTCTTGGAGTCCTCCAAACAATTGCAATTCTTTGATTTGAAAGTTGTCAATTCTACCACCGATAAACTTTGTCATAAAATGGATAAATCAATTTACTTAAGTGACCTACAAATAACAATCATAACCCTGCACCTGACACCCACACGAATTAAGGGTAAGTGATAACTCAAAAGAAGTTATATTAGACATTGTTTCACTTTAGAAATTTGTTTAGAACTAGATCATCTTAGTGCAATCATCATATTTCATTTTGCATAACTTTACATTTAATAATGTGATTTTTTCTTCGTGTAAATTTGGTTGAGTGCTATGTGGCGACAGAGTTCCATTATGTTGGGCGTTGATGGTTGCAGGAGCAATAGGCGATGTCTATCCAGACATGACTTTGCAGTTGGACGCATTGCCAGTTAGAATAGATTTACCCGTTAATATATTAATATTAGAGAAATTCCACGACTGCTAATATATGATTGACTTTCTCAAGCTATAAATACACAGCCCGCGTATTTGAAAGAAAGATGGAAATTCGTTTATAGCTTTTCTTCCAGAACACTGCTTCTTCTTCTTCATCGGATTACTTCACCGGAGCACCTCCAGCTGATCCTAACTTGGAAGTAGGCAGTTGTTCGACGACTAGCTTGGAGATCAAAGATTGAACAGAACGAGGCTTTTTGTTTGTGTTTGATAACTTTACATTTAGTAGTGTTTTGCATCTCATTTAGTAGTGTTTGTGTAGACTGAAAGGTCATAGGGATCGACAAGCTACAGCAATGAATTGCTATTGTTGTATGAAGGCCGAAAGAGCTTATACCAATCATGATCATGAGACGTGTTTTCATTTAGTAGTTCTTTGTTTCTTCTTGTTAAACACTTTTTTCGATGTATATATTTAATATTTCTTATTTTTGGCTCGTGACTTGCATGGTTTTACCATCGAGAAAGGGAAACTCCTAGATGCTATGCTGATTGTCAATGCAAAACTTAGCGCATCATTGAGATTGGTATCATTATAGAATTCCAACTTAAATGATTAAGAAACAATGAAAATGTACCATTATTACAAAAACAAAAGAGGAAAGGCTAGGAGAGAATACCAGGATTGGTGCTCTGAGACCATCTTCAATCATGGCAATAACATCATCTTCTCTGGTGGGTCTCAAGGCTTCAAGCCATTCTTGAAGCTGAAAAGGAAGAAAAAAAACCAAAGCAAAGGTAGAATCCGAAAAGAAACAAGAAACAGTGTAAGGGAGTCAAACAGAGAGAGTCAAACGACCAGTCTCCCGTGCCAAGTTAAATGACTAACCGCCAGATCAACATTTTGCCACTCCTAATAACGATTGTTAACTATAAATGACAGATTTGTTACAAGTCGATAACATTAGTGACGAAATCATTAGTTTTAAAACATTAGTGGAGAAAAGACAAACTTAATCAAATATAAGTAACCATTTATTTAACTTACGCAAAATAAAACTTTTCATTAGCATAAACAACAATTATTTAACTACATACCAAAGTGTTCATACGGACAGGGAAAAATAAGATTGTACCATCTCTACAAAGCCATGCATTTTAACAAGAAAACCTTATGTAAGTTCCAATGGCTTTTGAGTTTCCACCCTCGTCTAAGATTTTCTGCCCCAACCTCTTCACAGATCAGAGCCATCAACAAAAAACGAAACAAGACCACACAACAGCATAACATATGAATAATTCCGGCAGAGGTGGTAGCTCAGCAGCTATTATTGTATAAATGGAACTCCATTTTCTTTCAACTCACACCAACTTCAGACTTTCTTGCAGGTTGGGTTTTGGTTGAGAATGTGTTGCACTTGTCCCATCAAAATACGAGCTGGCCAATTGATCCACTGTTGGTGGGTGAGACAGACTAGAGCTTGAGTACAAGGCCGATAGGGAAGTGGTCACTACCGACGACATCAGGGAGAATGTAGGAATCATGAACGTCATCAGCTATGGCTTCTGAGACTTGGACGTAGTCAAGCCTCCATCCTGTTCCGAGAAATAAATATTTTAACCAAGTAGGTGATGGAAGCTGATCACCAGTAACGGTTACATTAATCGCACTACAAATACTTTGTAATGTTTAGAAGTACAAGACAAACATTCAAGTCATAAATACTTGAAATTACCTCATATAGGTGAAAAAAGTGACATAAAAATAATCTTATAAGTGAAGAAAGCTTGAAGAATATGAGGGTAATATAGGATATCTTACCTTTGTTAGTTTTTCGCCCACCATGCCGATAACCCCAATAAGTATACCCGACAACACCCGGATGCTGCTTTCTAAAGGTGTCAACAAAGCCCCTGGATAAGAAGTTTGTGACAAAAGATTGCCTTTCTTCAATTGTAAACCCAGCACTTCTTTTGTTTCCCTATGTTAAAAATTTTCAAACTATTACGACACTTCAATTTAAAAAATAGTTGCAGCTCCGATTTGCAATAGGCATAGCAAGCATTATGATACAGTTATAGATGAGGCTAAATTTAACATATCTTAGACACGCCTGAATCCTGATGCATTGAACCTTACTAAACTGTTATGATCACCAAAATCAACCTTATTAATCAGGCACTAGCTCCGTAGTCATAAGACAAGCAACTTGTAATGGTAGTCAATAAAATATTTGCTTACATGGGCTAGCTAGGCAACTAGTCAAATAAAATAAAAGTATACTGGAAACATCAAAATCTTGATCGACTTACAGCTGGATTATAAATGTCTATCTCTTCGTCTGCACAATTCAAATCCCCCGTCAAAATGACTGGCTTTGCCTTTTCCAATTCCTGCATCATACAAAGGAAGTAGCCGAAGAAGCATCAAACCTCCAAACAAGGGAAAGTAAAAAAAAATGTTGCAAAAACAGTTTTGGTTCTATATGAAAGAATTGACAGAAACTCCCTTTAAAGATAATTACAAATTTACTATAGCTACAATATGGCAATAAGGAGCTGTCCTATTATATATAGTATATGACATGCAAAACAGGAGGGGCTGGATAGGAAGGGAGAAAGACAAGGCAAAGAGAGACTGGAGATTTGAGAAAAAAACACAGGGAAATAGAGGTTCTAATGGACAGAAAATTAAGAGGAATGATAGTGAAAAAGATAAGGACATAAGTCTCAGCGGTATGCAATTGTGTGTTAGCATGTGCCAAAGTAATCTGAAATTACCGCAGGCACTTAACTACACTAAAAAAGCGAACATATTCAATGCAAAGACTTAAAATACCTAGAGAATTAATAAAATCAAAAAAAAAAACTGCAAAGATGACTCAGAATTTAGTTAAAGATCTAGCTTGGAAAGGGTGATAGGATACAGCAGAAAGACTTGTATAATTAACAAATGAACAAAATACAATTACTAACAAGGAATGAACATAGAAAAAGACAACAATTTGTTTCATACTTATCCAAATGTACAAGTGACATGTCAAAAGTTACTACAATTAGGGAGAAGGGGACATGAACTCAACTCCTTGAGCAGGAAGATACATGCATGCGCCAACTTCTGAGCCAAATGCTAGGGTAAATCAAAATATATTCACAGGACAATTTATACCTAATATGAATAACGAGTGAAAGGATGTAGATGAGAAAGCAAGATGGGGGAGAGGGTGTTCTTTAAACTTGCCAGTATAGATCGAAAATTGGAAAACAAAAAATAATTAAATAAGTAGAAGAAAAATTAAGGGGTAAATGAAATAGGTGAAACGTAAGCATGCTTACTTTTATATAATTGCTAAGAGATGGATCCAATTCTGCAGTTCTATATGTCTGGAATAGAAATAAAATGCTTCAGTCTAATAGTTGAAAAATCAAGTATAAAAATGAAAAACTTCAAAAAAGTTGGCAAGTAAAATAGGAAAAGTGATTAAGCCCATTACCAGCCTTCTCAAGCCATCCCCAGAATTGGGAACATAGACGCTTGACAAATAAAAAGAGTCGAACTCTGCAGTCACAACCCGTCCTTCAGTATCATGATCTGATATGCCTATGCCATATCTGACTGAAAGTGGCTTTATCTGTCAGAAAACTGCTAACTTTTAACAAGCAAACTAAAAACCAGAAAGGAAATGAAAGCAATCTTGATAGTTGATACTTGAATTTGAAAGGTCAAGGTCCTCAAAACTGTACAAGGAAAGATTAAGATTGAAATGACTTCCATTGATTAAGGCTTGCTAAATGGATAAAATCAAGTTTGATTACTCTTCACCTTTCAGATAGCTTCCTGCATTCTGTTTTAAAGTCTCATTTCATCATTTGAGTCTGAAGGGCATGTATGTACAAAAAAATTTGAAATTGTATTCTTTATAGCAGTCTGCTAAATACATTGGCAATGTTTCAATGGTTTAATGTACAAGACAATAATTTTCAAACTTAAAGAATATATTGCAAAACTATGAAACCAGAGTATTACGTTAACAGATAAAATCCAACTGAAGCTAATGTAAGAACAACCTTGTTTGACATAGTGCCACTAGATCCTAATGTAATACAAGGTAGGTATATAAAATGGTGGTATAATTTTTGTGCAAAAGTGAAAAATATTAAGGACCACATCTAAGATAAGCCACTTTGAATCCCCAAAAGAACTGGCATACCCGAGATATTATTGCAGTGCCAGAATAACCAAGTTTTGCATTGCTGTAAGTCCAGAAGCTATTCTCGTATCCTTCTATGAGAGACTATTTGATTGACTCAACATCTTTCTCCTGTTCCAAGATTATATTGTACACTCAGAATATCAAGAATTTTAACACGTCATTACTTAAATTGCTATGTAAATAAATAAATAATCTCAAAAGGACATGCAAATTAATAGTCAATCCAGCAGTCTCAAACACACAAGCACAATGCAAAAAAATATTTAATGGCTGAATCTAAGGGCAGAATTTTCTCTTCGAAAGAAATAAATGTTCTCCCACTTATCTCGGAAGGTAGTGCATCCATGACCAAACCAATCTTTCTGAGCTTGTCATCATAGGAACACTAAGAGAAGAAAGCTAGTATTACCTGGCCAGATTGGGTTAATGTAAAAAAAAAAAAACAGAGAGAGAAAAATAGACGTACTTAACTATTTAGTTGAGAAGGTTTGCTCATTCTAAGTGATACTAGGAAATACTAGCTTTGGTTTTCCGAGATTGGCTAATTCTAGGAAGTAAGGTAATTTAGTCTGGGCTGTCTTGGAAAATTGTAATGGTGTGGTCACTATTCTCTAGTTTGTAATCCTGGGGGCGGCTTATACCCATTCTTTTCATACGCAAATTAATAATCTCAAAAGGTCTCGTTAAAATTAATAGTCGGTCTACCTCTTTGGTTTTCTGACAATTATGAAGGGATTTTTTAACGAGACCTCCAATTCTTATAAAAAAATGCTTTCTAACCAATTAAAATTAGAAGTCGCACTGCAACTTGACTCAAATGCGTATGAAAATGAGTCTTAGGTGTCAAATAGAATCAATGGGCAAGAAAAACCCCAAGGCTACAGCTAAAGTCAATGGGGAAAAAATTAAGTATCGAACATAACAATCAGAAATGTATAACACCTAACAAAAGGAAGAATATCTTAGCAACCCCTTTAGAATTTATCCACTATTGCTGTAACTATGTTTGGATATAGCAATTAAAGGTGCAAGTGTCGAATCAAGTGCTACAATAGAGAAAACCTAGTTATAAAATAATGCAGAGATCATAGTAACAAAGAGACTTTTCAAAGGAACTATTGATACCATATTGAAATTTTCTTAGCAACAGAATGATAAATTTATATACATGCCTGAAGTTTAGTTTCTTGCAAACACAAAATATCAAAGTTTTCAATTTTGGCAAGTTCCAGAGCAGAAAATCCCTCTAGTTTCAGCAATGCTCTGATCCCATTGACATTCCAAGATAGAATCTTAATTAACTTTGTATTCTCCTTAGGAGGTGTTTGTCTCATAGTTCTAGGATTATATGCTGTCCACCCTTTTTGTGGCTTCTTATGGGCCAAAATAGTCCATGGTTCGCATTGATTCACAGGAGTAACTCCATTTTCGGCACTAACATCTTTGCTATCAATGGCTAAAGGTTCTTTCCTCTTGTTAGAGAAGTCGTCCTACCCAGCCAAAATCAAATTTGAAACACAATAACCCATCCTTCTACTCAAATTAAAGTGAGAAAGGAATAGTTCTGTAAATAAGAACAGTATAAGCATTACTGCTGCAAATAAATAAATTTTCCGCAGTACCTGACGCACAAGTAGTTTTCTTCTGCTCGGTGGCAACAATTTTAGCATCAGCATCCACAGTTTTGCCCTTAATTTGCAACTGTTTTACAGTTTTCCTGCTCCGTTGAACCTTGGAAACCTTAGAAATGTTGTTAACATCTTGGACTTGGCCCTCTACTGATTTTGTCTCCATCATCATAGATATTTTTGTATCAGAACCAGAGGGATCTAGTTTATCTTCCAAAAGAGAACTTTCACCTGCAGTTGTAAAGAATTTCCGAGATAAGGAAAAGGGAGGCTTGGAAGAACAGCTAATTTTTTTAACATTAAAAAAATAATATTAATTTTCTTATGCATGCTGTTAGTGTTTGCATCTTTCATATGAAGAATTGAACATTGAAACACATATTAAATCTCAACTTCCATAGAAAATTGCATACCATCTATTTCCTTGGCCAAATAGGACTGTAAATCAGATACAAGCTCACGTTTCAAACCTTTGGAAGGGATCCCGGCGGTCCTATCAATTAAAAGTAGTTATAACAACTTTCAATAAAACAAATATAAATTACTGTTTTCAAGGATCATTAAAACCCCTAAACAAGTTTCAAACGAAGTCAATATTACATATTTCATAACTAGTTTTGAATGGAACGAAAAATAAAATAAAATAAAATAAATAAACTAGTCAAGTTTTTCACATGAACTATTACAGCACATAAGCTTCATATTTGTAAAAAAAATCTTTCTGAAACAACATGAAACGGTAGCAGATAAAGCATAAAGTCTTTTTTCCCTAGATAAAACATGCATAACCAACTGACAATACATAATTTAGAATGCAAAAACATCAATCAGAGGCACAACATCACATGTTTTTATATGTTAAACCCTAGAAATTTGTTCTTTACCTCAATGCAGTTCTGAGTTGTTGAACTGTCATTGCCTCGATTTTGCCTGGACCATCCTTGATATCCTGCAACTCAGCCAAATCTACATCTAACTTCCTTAATTGCCATCAAAATATATAACAAAAAATAATAATAATAATAAAACGAATACCCTTTAACTCAAAATAGGATATTACGGAATACATTACCCATTAATCCTTTTGACTAGTTTAACTTTACTACACTTGCTAATTTAGTTTTCTAACCACTTTTATTTAAACCCACAATGAAAGTTAAGCAAAGCAAATTCATATGAAGTTAAAAGAATAAACCTCAAGAAGCTGGCTATTAGAAATGGGGTTGTCGTAGTCTGTCGCTTCGTTGAGCTTTTTATCAAAGTTTTGGTCGGAAATGGAGGATGAATTCGAAAAGCTTCTTCTCTTAGAAACCATTACTTTGCCTCTTAAGAGAGCCAATCTTTCAATACCCAAATTCCTAGGGACCACTGCAAAGCTACACCTTGTTCTGTCAGTTTAAATTTCTAAAAGGGAAAATTAATCAGAGACAAAAAATAAACTCGAATGATTGACTAGTTCTAAAACCTAGTTGCAATGCTTGGTTCATCTATGGAACCCAATTTCAGAGGATGGTGAGAGTGGGATAGGTTAAGCAGACGAGAAGCGCAGGTTAGCAATTAAACCGCCAAAATATGCTCGTCTTTTCGTGTTTGGTCCTCAAAAAATATATAGGAGAGTATTTATAACATTATAAAAATTATTCAAAACATGAACTAAATTCTCTTAATAGTTAATGAATAATTATTATTCATAAAGATAATGAGTTTGTATATATAGTTTATAGGAGTGTTTAAATATTTATTGTCAAATATTTAAAAATATTTCGAACATATATTATCTTATAATCATTTTATATTATTAAAAATTGTTATGTCAAGTAAAAAATATCTTAATAGTCATTAGATTATTGGGACTTATTCTATTTTAATTATCAAACTAAAAATCTTTCAATTTGATCATTGATCATTAATTGATAACGACATTGATAGTTTATAAATTAGTATAATAATATTTAGTTATTAATATTTAGTCATTTTGATAATTTGATCTTAAATATATTTGCATGGAGCATTCGTTCTTAGTAACTTCGTCAATGGTGCAACAATAATAGAAAATCCATCGACGAGCCTATGATAATATCTAACTAACCCTAGGTTTGAGTCCTTATGAATGCAAAAAATTATATTGGGAGACTCACTCATCAAAACTAGGTGTATAATCCGGGTCGATCCAGATTAATTAGGACGAAACCCTAGAACTAGATGACAACAAAAAAAAATTCCAACTAACTCTAAGAAACTTTGAATCTCATAAACGTTCCTAGGCTACCTCTATTCTACATTAGTATTAATCTTCTTCGAATCAACACAGATACCCTTTGTTATTACCACGTGTCTTAGGGACATTATTCTTTTCGAACATAATTCACATTTACTCAATTTCGCATATAGTTTCTTCTTAAGAAGAATTTATAGAATAGTTCTCGGATGTTTATCATGTTCAGTATCAAGTTTAGAATAAATCAAAATATTATCGATAAATACCACGACAAAATTAATTTAAAATTGTTGAAACACCTTGTTCATCAAATCCACAAATACAACAAGAGCATTAGCCAATTCAAATGGAATAACTAAGAACATGCAATGGCCATACCAGGTCTTAAAGGTGACTTAGGGACATCTGAATCCCTCACTTTCAGTGGTAATATTCCGATCTCATGTCAATATTAGGAAACATAATAACTCTTTTGAACTATTAAAATATATCATTAATTCTTGACAATAAATATTTATTCTTGATAATTAGTTTGTTAAGGTAACAATAGTCGACACATAATCTAAATGTTTCATCCTTTTTCTTCGCAAATAGAACAAAAGCTCTCCAAAGTGACATATTGGATTGTATGAAACCTTCAATTTAAAAGCTTCTAAATTTTAACATTAAGGTTATTTAATTCCTTTAGTGTCGTGCAATACGGTGCAGTATCATGATAAACCTTAATCTTGACTTCTCAATCAAGATATAGCTCAGATAACTCCTTATCATTTCTAAGAATAAGAGGATTACCTCTTAGAGCAATGGATCTTCCTGAGGTATAGATGGGTTACCTCCAAACGTAAGTTTATCGAGTTATGATATATTTTGTAGAATCATCATCGAGCTACCTTCAACATTGATACCAGTGCATGGCAACATAAGTTTATCAAGATTAACTATAACTATTAATCTAGCAAATTTTCACACTCATCTGCTGTCAAATAGCAACGGGGTATCACACATGATCCCAGTATAAGCACCTTTTGCGTAATTACTTTCTAATTCAAATTTAACAAGATAATAATCACTGTGAAGGTCTACCAGTTGAAGACATTAATCATCTATTTCATGTTATGATCAATCGAATGATGAACAAAATTTAAAAATGGAACGATAGGATATGGATCACTCTTATCAATCACAACATCATTGTGAAGTATCATGTCCTCCTCATTGAAACTCGGGTTAACATAGCCACGTAAGTCTTAGTAACCACTTTTTTCGAATTTAATCCACCAACAAGTCCTATTCGCAGTAGACTATTATAGGGAGCAGGGTGAAAGATTGCTCAGGGGCCCTATTTTTTTTTTTATAAGGGTTGTAATATTTTAATCATAATTTTTATTTCTATAATTGGGACATATAATTTTTTTTTATAATTGCGGCCTTTTATTTTTATAATTGAGGCTCCTAATTTTTTTAATCTCACTTTTTATCTTTATAATTGAAGCACTTAATTTTTTTTAATCTCACTTTTTACCATTATAATTGAGGCCCCTAATTTTTTCAATCTCACTTTCTACCTTTATAATTGAAGCCTTTAATTTTTTCAATTCCACTTTTTACCTTTATAATTGAGGCCTCTAATTTTTTCAATCTCGCATTCTACCTTTATAATTGAAGTTCCTAATTTTTTTAATCTCGCATTTTAAATTTATAATTGAAACCTCTAATTTTTCCAATATCACTTTTACCTTTATAATTGAGGTCCCTAATTTTTTTCAATTTTACTTTCTACATTTATAATTGAAGCCCCTAATTTTTTTTAATCTCATTTTTTACCTTTATAATTGAGGTATCTAATTTTTTCAACCCAAAAATTTTACTTTTATAATTTAGGCCCCTTATTTAAACTTTTCTAAGATTTATTAATTATTTTTAGTGGGAGATTGTTGAAAGTCAAGCCAGCCACTTTCGGTGTATTAATGCACCGAATGACAATTGTCAAAAAGGGTTGTATTTTTGTTAAATTTTGGACAATGGTAAAATCATAATTTAGTCATTGTACTTTAGGGTATTTATAAGATTAGTCCTTAAGCTTCAACTATAAAATACCCTAGCTCATTTAGCTTCAAAATCATCCCAAATCATTCTAGTTTTCTCCCGATACTAGAGAATTTAGAGAGTTTCTTGAGAGTTGTTTTCTCCTTTTTATCAAGAGAGAATTATCATTATTTTCTCCTTGTTAGATTGAGAGAGGTTGTAATTTATATTTTCTCATAGTGAGATTCTTCTACCGTTGCCCGTGGTTTTTACCCTATATTATTTAGGGATTTTCCACGTAAATTTTGTGTCTTCTTTATCTTCATTTTTATTTTCTCAAATTATCAGTTGCGATTTTGCTCTATCCGATAGCCGTCTTCCGCAACAATTGGTATCCGAGCCGGATTTGAGTGTGCAATATCTGCTTATTGTCTTTGTGGTTGCCACCAAAAGGTGGATCCTCCAACATAAGAAAGTAAGAATGTATTACACATTCTTTGAAGGTTCCAGAGAACTATTCACGATAGTGAAATAATGGGAGCTATCCATAATAGAAGCTATGACAACGGAATTTGATATTGAAAAATTCAATGGGAGAAATTTCTCATTGTGGAAATTGAAGATGAATGTTATCCTGAGGAAAGACAGTTGTCTAGTAGCTATCAGTGAAAGGCCGGTAGATTTCACAGATGACAACAAATGGATCGAAATTGACGGGAATGCTATGGCAAACTTTCATCTAGCATTAGTAGATAAAGTATTGTCAAGCATAGAGGAAAAGAAGACAGCTAAGGAGATATGATATCATCTCACCAAATTGTACGAGGCCACATCGTTGCACAATAAAAGGAAATTGTACACTCTCTGTATGCCAGAATCTACTTTAGTGACGGAGCATTTAAACATACTGAACACTTTATTTTCTTAGCTTACATCCTTAAGATGTACAATAGGAGAATAAGAACGGGCTGAACTTCTACTTCAAAGTCTACCTGATTCATATGATCAACTCATCATCAACTTGACAAACAATAATGTCACCAGTCTAGTCTTCGATGACGTTGCAGCTGTTTTTCTATAAGAAGAAAATCGGTGCAAGAACAAGGAAGACGGACAAGTAAATCTGCAACAAGCAGAAGCGTTGACAACGATGAGAGGGAGATCGATAGAATGTGGCCAAAGTAGCAGTCACAAACATGGTAGATCGAAGTCGAGAAGAAAAAAGAATTTAAAATTCTACAACTGTGAAAAGAAGGGTCACTTGAAGAAGGATTGTTGGAGTCTAAATAAAAACTCCAATCCACAAGGCAATACCGCAAACACTTCAAATGATGGAGATGCTCTATGTTGTGAAGCGTCAACCACCGTGGAAGGCATAAAAAGATTTGCAGATATATGGCTCATTGATTCGCGAGCAACATATCACATGACCTCAAGAAGAGAATGGTTCTATCATTATGAACCTGCCTCAGGAGGATCTGTGTATAGTTGCAATGATCATGCCTTAGAGATCGTTGGCATGGGGACATCAAATTGAAGATGTATGATGGAACAACTAAAGTTGTTCGAGATGTGCGGCACGTGAAAGGCCTGAAGAAAAATTTATTATCTTACGGATTATTGGATAATAATGAAAGCAAGATTGAAACACGGAAAGGAATCATGAAGGTGTTACGTGGAGCACTTGTGGTGCTGAAAGGCGAAAAGATAGCTGCAAACTTGTACATGCTGAAGGGAGACACTTTGGTAGAAGCATAAACCTCTGTTGTCTCATGTAGTTCAGATTCTACAATGATATGACATCAGAAACTTGGACACATGTCAGAACAAGGAATGAAAGTCCTTGTGGAGCAAAAGCTACTTCCAGGCTTAACAAATGTATCACCTACTTTGTGTGAGCATTGCATAACAAGTAAGCAGCACCGATTGAAATTCAACACATCAAATTCTAGAGCCAAAAGTGTTCTAGAATTGGTTCACTCTGACGTATGGCAAGCACCAGTTACATCCCTAGGTGGAGCAAAATACTTTATCTCATTTATTGATGACTACTCCATGAGATGTTGGGTGTACCTTATTAAGAAGAAGTCAGATGTGTTTTCAACTTTCAAAAACTTTAAAGCGCGGGTGGAACTTGATTCTGGAAATAAGATCAAGTGTTTCATAATAGATAATGGAGGAGAATATACAAACGAAGAATTTGATGACTTTTGCATGAAATAAGGCATTAAAAGATAGTTCACAGTGGCAAACACTCCTAAAAAAATGAAGTGGCAGAGCAGATGAACAAAACCTTGTTAGAAAGAACAAGAGCAATATTGAGGGATGCAAGCCTAGAAAAATCATTCTGGGAAGAAGCAGTCAATACCGTCTGTTATTTGGTGAATCGAGCTCCATCAACTGCAATAGAGATGAAGACACCAATGAAGATGTGGACTGGTAAATCAACTAATTATTCGAACCTCCATGTATTTGGAAGTATTGTGTATGTGATGTACAACTCCCAAGAAATTTCAAAGTTGGATCCAAAATCCAGGAAATGCAAATTCTTGGGGTATGCTAATGGTGTAAAGGGGTATCACTTGTGGGATCCCACTGTCCGCAAAGTGATCATCAACAGGGATGTTATCTTTGTAGAAGATAAACTACAAAGAAAAGAAGACGATGATAGCGCTGAAAAGTCAGAGACTACACAGATACATGTGGAAAAAGAGTTTGAACAAGGAGATTCTTCTGAAGCAAAACCATCACATGATGAACAACCAGAGAGTTCTGAAGCTTCAACAACTCGTCAATCAGATCGTGTGAGAAGACGTCCAAATTGGCACTCATATTATGTTATAGAAGGAAATGTTGCATATTACCTTTTAACAGAGGACGGTGAGCCATCAACATACCAGGAGGAAATAAACAACTCAGATGCTTCACTATGGATGATGTCAATGCAAGAATAAATCGAAGCCCTTCATAAAAATAATACATGGGACCTTGTGCCACTACCACAAGGAAAGAAGACAATTGGCAACAAATGAGTCTTCAAAATCAAGCGGAATGGTGAGGATCAAGTTGAGAGGTATCGTGCAAGACTTGTGGTTAAAGGATATGCTCAAAAAAAAGGTATTGATTTCAATGAAATCTTTTCTCCTGTGGTTCGACTAACAATAGTTCGAGTAGTCTTGGCAATGTGTGCTACATTGAACTTACTTCTAGAGCAGCTAGATGTTAAAACAACTTTTCTTCATGGAAATATTGAAGAAGAGATTTATATGCTCCAGCCTGAAGGTTTTGAAGAAAAAGAAAAGAAGAACTTGGTTTGCAGGTTGAACAAATCTTTGTATGGTCTAAAGCAGGCGCAGAGGTGCTGGTATAAGAGATTTGATTCTTTCATTATGTGCCTTGGATACAACATACTTAATGCAGACCCTCGTGCTTATTTCAAGAGGTCTGGTGATAACGATTTTGTTATATTGTTGTTGTATGTAGATGACATGTTGGTTGTAGGACCCAACAAAGATCATATTGAAGAATTGAAGGCACAAGTGGTTAGGAAATTTGAAATGAAGGACTTGGGATCAGCAAACAAGATTCTAAGGTTACAAATTCACCGACACATAAGTAACAGGAAGATTTGGCTTTCACAAAAGAATTATTTGAAGAAGATCTTGTCAAGATTCAACATGCAAGATTGTAAGTCAATTTCTACCCCTCTTCCTATTAACTTCAAATTATCCTCCAGTATGAGTCCTAGCAGTGAAGAAGAGAGGATGGAGATGTCTCGAGTACCGTATGCATAAGCAGTGGGAAGTTTAATATTCGCTATGATATGCACAAGATCAGACATTGCACAAGCAGTGGGAGTGGTTAGTCTGTACATGGCGAATCCAGGCAAAGAGCATTGGAATATAGTAAAAAGGATCCTAAGATACATCAAAGAGACCTCAAATGTTGCATTATGTTACGGAGGATCAAACTTAGTAATCATTGGGCATGTAGATTATGATTATGCAGAGAATTTGGATAAAAGTAAATCTACTACATGATATGTGTTCAAAGTTGTCGGTGGAGCTGTAAGCTGGGTTTCAAAATTGCAGTCAGTTGTGGCTACATCAACAACAGAGGCAGAATATGTAGCAGCTACACAAGCCAGTAAAGAAGCAATTTGGTTGAAGATGCTATTAGAGGAGCTTGGGCACAATCAAGAGTATGTCTCTCTGTTTTGTGACAGTCAAAGCACCTTGCATCTAGCAAGGAATCCAACATTTCATTCAAGGACAAAGCACATACGAGTTTAGTACCATTTCATTCATGAAAAGGTAGAAGAATGCACGGTAGATATACAGAAGAACCATACCAAAGACAACATAGCAGATTTCATAACGAAGGCGATCAATACCGATAAATTTACTTGGCGTCAATCCTCTTGTGGCATGTCAGAGACGTAAGCAGCATGATAGTACAAGGTAGAAAGAATGGTGTGAATATATGATTGTTCCAATCAAATCTTCAAGTGGGAGATTGTTGAAAGTCAAGCCAACCACTTTCGGTGCATTAATGCACCGAATGGAAATTGTCAAAATGCGTTGTATTTTTGTTGAATTTTGGACAATGGTAAAATCATAATTTAGTCAATGTACTTTAGGATATTTATAAGATTAGTCCTTAAGCTTCAACTATAAATACCCTAGCTCATTTAGCTTTAAAACCATCCCAAATCATTCTAGCTTTCTCCCGATACTAGAGAATTTAGAGAGTTTTTGAGAGTTGTTTTCTCCTTTTTATCAAGAGAGAATTATCATTGTTTTCTCCTTGTTAGATTGAGAGAGGTTATAATTCATATTTTCTCATACTGAGATTTTTCTATCGTTGCCCGTGGTTTTTACCCTATATTGTTTAGAGGTTTTCCACGTAAATTTTGTGTCTTCTTTATCTTATTTTTATTTTCTCAAATTATCAGTTACGATTTTGCTTTATCCAATAGCCGTCTTCCGCTACATGTTCGGGCCTCAAAAATATCCGTCTAGTAGCCATTATGTATCCCACTACTGTGTCAGGGAGCCTTTCGAAGCCTAGCACTCGAGGATATCGCTTCACCATCATTCAACACTTGTTTTCCACCATCAACGACCATATTCTGATTCCTACCTAACATGCTTTAGGCCACCACCGCCAACGGCCCCCTCGAACGTTCAAATACAGGCGACACACGAGTTCTAGCAGCTACAGACACTTACGGCTGTGAAAGTATGTCGTAGAAAGAAAAAATAATAACCACCAAAACCAGCAAGGGATGAGACAAAACAAGGAGAGAGCCACATTTAGTAGAGGTCTGCGTGAAAAGAGGACACTGCACGCATTAAAAGATTATGTTTGTTAGAATTGTAACCAACTACATATATAAGCTAAGGAATATGTACGTAAGGGATTATGCAAACAATTATATATTATTTCTTTATCTTCTCTAAATTCTTGTTTTCTTCCGTCATTTTGCAGGAAGCTATCCTAATAAATGGTGCTTTCGTTGAGAGACTCGACATGTTGACAAATTGCATAATCAATCTGAATGTTACAAGATACATCTACATGGCATGAGCAGATTTTGACCACCCTTCAATCCAGTGCACAAGAACAAAAACAGGCGTTGGATGAACAGAAGCGAGTGGCTGAAACGAATCAAAAGACTCATGAGGATGTTGTAAGACAGATAGCGACAATAACAAATCACCTTGGATAGACCAGCAAGATGGGTAATGAGATTGGGGGATTTGGAGAGATTCAAGCTATTAGGGGGAAAGCTAGAATCAAGGAAGAAATGAAGGATGCATTTTCGTTTCCTCCAAAATCGACTTACGTCGAACTACAATTATTTACTGGAAAGGATCCTTAAGAGTGGGTAACTTCTTCCCATGATTTTTTTTTTAAATTTTATGATTTTTTTTTAATTTTGGATGGTCATGATGATCAAGTAAAATCGGGTACATGTCAAGTCAGGTAATTTGATTGTTTGACTATGATCATTTCAGGTACATGTCAAATCAGTTTAGGTCATTTTCAAGTTGATTTGACATCAGACTCAGATCGGGTTCAGGTTTGGTCATTTTTAGTTCGGATAGATGTCAGTTCAGGTCAAAACAGTTTAGATTCGAAGCAGATAAAGACCAGGTTAATTCAAGTTCTGGTGGACTTCATTCGGATCTCATTCAAATCGGGTCACATCATTGACAGATAAAGTTTAGGTCGGATGTCTACCGAATACGAATTGAGTTCAGGTTGAGTCGTTTTTATTTTTGGATTAATTATTTTGTCATCTTTCGTGATTGTTAAATTGCAAGTTGTCATTGTATATGATTTCGAGTAAATTACAAAAAAATCATGGATCAATTTTGTAAAAAATATAAATTTAAGGACAAAATTGAAGAAATGTAAAATTACAAATAAAATTTTAAAATATAAATTAAACAACACACATAGGTAAGAGACCAAATTGAAATAAGTTTAAAATGTGAGGTTTAAATTAATATAAAAAGGATTAAATTATATCTTTTTAAAAAGTTATGTGCCAGTTACAAAAATATAAATAACAATTATCAATAGGCCAAATGAAGATGTAAATATAAAATTAAAAGTGGAAGACTTAAAATTGAAATAAATTAAAAAACACAAAAGGATGAAATTGAAATAAATGTAAAATGTGAAGAAATAATGAAAAATATAGTAAATTACATTCATTTAAAAAATTGAAAAAAATTATTATATATATAAAGACAAATATATAATATATAAGATTTATGTATATAGTTTATATATATATATATATATATATATATATTTATTAAGTACATATATATTACTATATAAATAGTTTACATTAAAAATTATATAGTTTATATATAAGCTGTAAAATTTATTAATGAACTATGTGTAAACAATATATAAATTATATAAAGTATATAATTTATAATATAATATAAGTTTATATTATATTATAAACTATATAATTATTATAAGGTATATATAAATTATATTTATATGAACTATATATATAAACTATGTATATAAACTATATATGTATAAACCATAAAAAATATATAATTTATAAACTATAATTTATATTAATATAGTATAAACCCTAAATCGTAAACTTTAAACCCTAAACGTTATAAATTATATATGTATAAACACAGTTGATAATTCATATATAGTTTATATAAACAATAGTTTATATAAATTATATATGTAACATTAACCTATAGTCTATAAACAATAGTTAATATATGTAACCTATTGTATATGTATACATATAAACTATATATGTAACTTAAAGTACATGTATGTATAAACTGTGTATAGTATATATAAACTATATATATATATAACCTATAGTATATGTATATATACAATCTATTTATATGTTATATAAACTATATATATAACCTATGGTTTACAAACAATAGTTTATATTAGTGTACTATATAGTTTATAACTTATAGTATATAATTTACAACCTATAATTTATAATTTATAAACTATAATTTATATTAATGTACTATATAGTTTATATTAATGTTAATTATCTTAACTATAATTTATATTAATATAGTATATATAGTTTATAAATTATACTATATTAGATTAGTCTTTGATGGTGCACTAAGATTGATGACATGGCTTCATGAAAGCCATTAGATTAAATTTCCCATCCAAGGGACCATATACATTTGTGTTTTTTCACATGGATCCAAGAAATGGCTCCCCTTGGATCAAGGCTCATCAGGGGTGTAGATTTGTTGTGTTTCTTTTGTCTTGGATTGATGATGTGGAGTCCTCAAAAGATGAACCAAATTAAATGCTTCGTCTCTTTTTGAATTTAAAAGCAAACTTCCCCCTAAGGCAAAACCGGCGGCTAGAGCATTTATTTAGGGATTTTTATTTCTTTATTTATTATTTATATTTGTAAAAAGTACACGGGCTAATATTTGAGCCTTCGAAAAAAAATAATGTAATGAACTAGTTGTTGGGTTTTATTATTTAAAAGAAAAAAAATGGGCTAGCCTATTTAATATGGACTCACTAACATGCAAACTATATAGTACATATAGGCATGTAAATGAATCGAACGCACATGAACGAAGGTATGTTAATGTTCGTTCATTTAATAAATAAACGAATATAAACGAACACGAACATAAACGAACAAAATTTTTTTTGTTCATGTTCGTTTATTAATGAATATAACTTGTTCATGTTCGTTCATTTAATAAATAAACGAACATAAACGAACACGAACATAAACGAACACGAACATAAATGAACACGAACATAAACGTTGGAGACCCTACCTTCCATTTTTCTTTCATGAAAAATAGTCGACAATGCAAATCAACCAAATCTACAGTGATAAATAGCGTAAGAGTTTATTAGCAGTGATGAAATGTTTGAAGATATCAAATATTTCGATCGATCTTTTAAAGATATTAAATGATTCACACGACTTTAATTTAACGTTATAACATTTATCTTAGTGTTCCATTATTACATATGAACAATCATTTTTCGCTATTACACTCTTTTTCAGAAATTGCATAGAAACCTTTGTTTTGTTTTCTGGCAAATTCCATATATTTTTCTTTTTACTGATGCTCATATACTTCCGATTTTTACCTTTATCTTCCCATCTATTTCTAGAAAGAAGTATTATGTTTTCTTGAGTTTTAGATGTGAAGATACCCACAATAACTTTACATATCAACTATTAAGTTAAATAAAACAGAGAAAGAGATGAAAACGGACCTGTAAAACTTCATATTGCACTATAATATAACTTGTTTTGAATCTTTCAGAGATCGTCTCCACTCTCCAGTGAACAATAAGGTTTGGAGAAAAAAAGGGGAAAAATGAATATAAGTGCGAGGTGCCTCACAGGTTAACATATTAGATTTAATCTCCAAATAAAATTGGGTTAATTATGGAGTTGGTCATTAGAATATCAGATTAATATTTTTAAGATACTTACAAATTGGTCACCAAAATTGATTTAAGAAGATTGTGTTAAACATAAATGAATGAACATAAACGAACATAATCGAACGAACATAAACGAACATAACCAAACGAACATAACCGAACGTTCACGAACGTAAATGAACAAACGAGACCTATGTTCATGTTTGTTCATTTAATTAAACGAACAAAAAATCTTGTTCATGTTCGTTCATTTAATAAATAAACGCACATAAACGAATTTCCCGCCGCACGGTTCATGAACGGTTCGTTGAACGTTCAGTTCATTTACAGGCCTAAGTACATACTATGTAACATATATAATATGCAATATGTAACACACTAATCATGTTGAAACTGACATTTTTTTGAAATAGTTACTCATGTTAAATTATATTGGTAGCTTTAAAAGTTGTCCGTAATTTAATAATATTGTCAGCTATTTTGATACAAAAGTTCGATGAAGAAATTTCTGGTAGCAAAGTTAGACTTTTAGCCTTATAAAATTTTGGTTATAAGATTGAGAGCTTAAAAAACTGTTTTTTTTCTTCATTTTTATTGTATTCAACTTGAATAACTCAAATGTTATTCAAATTTTAGATCAAATGTTATTTAAATTATCATTATCAATTAAATTTATCTTTTATATTATGTTTTAGGTATGTTATAATTGTTAGATAATTTTTCTTTACAAAAATTAAATTGTATAATTTATATTTATATTTTAGAGAATTAATCACGTTTAATACCAATATTTATTTATTATCAAATTAATTATCATTTCATTGCCAAAATTATTTGTATTAATAATGTAAAACGTCAATATAAATTACAGAATAAATACTTACATTATTAATATTATTTATTCTTTACATAAATTAAACTATATACTTTACATAAATTAAACTATATTAATTTACATTTAATCATTGTTCAATGCCAATATTTTTATTAATCATGTTTTTTATAATTTACACTTAAATAATTCTATTAATTTTATTAAATAAATTTATATAATAAGTCTATTTATTAATTTAATTATCATAATAAATATTTTATTATAACATTTAAAAAATCATCATATTAATTTTTTAATTATATCATAAACTCATAATTTTATCAAAATCTTATAATTTCGTATATGGTAATATATAAGTCAGGTAAATGTCATATCAGATCAGGTCAATAACAAGTCGAATCATTTACAGGTCATGTTAAAAACATGCCAGGTTCATCACAGGTTGGGTAATACCAGTTATTTACCGTGTCAATATCGGGTTCGAGTTCATAGCAGTCGGATGCAGTTCGAGTTCATGTATCATTTTTTCGGTTTAATTCGGGTTCAGGTCGAGTGTAGGTCGGGTTCAGATCCACAATTTCCAGGTCCAACTCGGATTCAAGTAAACAACAGTTCCGACTCGAGTCGGTTTTGGATCGCTACAACGCAGGTTAAAAATAATTTTGACACGAATCGATTTCAGTCAGTTTTACAGGTCAAGTCAGTTTTTTACAGCCCTAGAGATCATCTAGTAGATGCGATAAAAAAAAGGGTTTGCACCCATGAAAATGGAATCACCAGAGGGATAATTGAATAAAATTATACGAACAATTACCGTTGAAGACTATCATAATAGATTTGAGGAGATGGCTCTGAAGACTACCCACCTGTCAGATTTGTTCATGACCCAATGTTTCAATGTTAGGTTAAAACCTGAAATCAAGAATGAAGTCCTCATACATCGACCCACAACCATGAATAAGGTTATTTCATTGTCCGATTGCAAGAAGCAAAAAGTGTTGAATCTAAAAGAGTACTAAACTGTGGGTTAGACCCAAAGCTTCCAGCACTTTTAACTACACCAATAACTTCGGGTAATGGGCAACGAGGAATGTTTGATAGAAACCTTCCCAGAGAATTAGGGATGAAAAATCCTAGTAAAGTTCATCTGCATCGTATTACTATAGTACAATGGTGAATCTAGAAATTAATAAATAGGGTCTAAAATTTAATACTATAGTACAATGGTGAATCTAGAAATTAAAAAATGACTATGCAAATTTTCTTATTTTTCCCTTTTTCCTATAACATTAAACTAAATTTTGTTATTTTTTAAAAATAATAGGTATGTAATTGCTCTCCACCTTGTCATACATCCACCCCTGCTGCTACAGTAGATCCCCAACTATTTCTACTAGATCATGGAACAGTAGATGGAGGAAAATGAGCTGTCTGAAGTTTGTGGGGGAAGCAGAGACCCAAGAAAAATAGGTGAGTGAATAGTTGTTGGTGTCCTTTAATGCACTTTCAGGCTATTATACCCCTAATACCTTGAGGGTGCGTTTGGTTCACGGAATATAAGATTACCAGTGGGAATGTAAGATTACCAAGGAATAGCATTACTGGGAATGTTGTATTTTGTGTTTGGTTGGCTTAGCAGGAATGTAAGATTACCGTGTTTGGTTAAAGGAATAAAAGATTATTGGAATGTATATTTGACCAAATTGTCCTAATTATATATTTTGTGTAATATTACAAGTTGGAAAATATTTATATATTTTCTTTAAAAAAATTAAATTCATAATATTTATATATTTTTTACAAAATTAAAAATAAAAAAAAAGTTTAATGAAAGGGTAAAATTTTATTTAAACCCTTGAACTTTATATAAAATTTTAATTATAGATTTTTTTTTGTAAATCTAAAATAATTTAAGAATAAATTTGTAATTTAACATTCGTAAAATTTTTATTATTCGATGACAGAATAAATATATTTTTGAAAAAAAATAAAAATTTAAGGGCATTTTAGTCCAAAACGCCGGTAATCCAACAATACCTAAGGAAAGGGAGGTAATGACATTCCCGGTAATATACCCCAAAAAATCCACTATTGGTAATCTTACATTACCGGGAATAGGATTCCCGGGCTAACCAAACGGGGGAATGTGGATTCCATTCCCATGGGAATCCCACATTCCCCAATCCAAACACCCCCTGAGGGTTAAAAGGAATAATTCGAGGTCAAGTGTAAATACTCATCAATGGAGGAAGCACACATAACTTGTAACACCCGAACCCCATGGATTCGAGTGTCACACGAAATAACCAAAGTGACTAAACGTTTTTTTCTTTGTTTTTAAAATATACTCACTTTAAAAACATTTACACAAAGTATGAAACCATAGCCATTTATAAAAGCGAGGCCCTAATTTAAAAACTTGATAAATAAATTTAAATAAAATAATAATTAAAATATTACAAGTCGACTCATTTCAAATTATGACATTTATATGCCCACTAATTTGTCATCAATGTACTCTGGTACTCCGTTGAGACTCCTCTGATGATATCGTAGTCCCTTCGCACTTCACGAAACTTGAAACCCATGAACGGAAACATATTTCGAACGCTGAGCTTGCAAGTCCCTCACCACACAATACCTCTACTATACTACATGCATTCATAAATAAAGCATGCTAACAAGTACATTCAGAGAAGAAATACTACTATGTCATCAATGCTACTAATGCATCTACTCAAGGTTCATCTACTATCATAATTATCTGAGTCTCATGTTTCCTTTAGTCTTCTGCTAAGGGCCTCACCATGAGTGTACATAATCTGGTCTATAACCATAATATCATACTACTATGTATCATCATATACAACACACAATCATCAAACACAGATGCTCAGGTAGACATCATGGTGTGGTCGGAGGGTCACTTAGCATCTCGGGACACATACCCCTCTAGCCTACCTAAGGTGAGATTCTGGAATTTTTACATTGGAACAACATTTAGCTAAACCACCCCTCGCGAGTGTTTGGGCCTTGCACCTTAGTTAGCCATAGAATTCCCTCGCACACTAGCTTAGACATATCTAGATATTCTAATAAACTAGACGATCTTCTTGTACACACAAACATGCTAGCTAGGGTGTCCACAAGCCACACACATCAATTAATTCCATGTAAGGACAAACAAGGTGGATCAACTACTCACTATCATAACTCAACACATTCGGGTGAGGTTATCCCTTCACTCACTATTATCTCGGTTACTCTTTCACCTAGAACGTTATACAAGAGTAAGTCTTATGTCATATTCTACATAAGATTCTTAAGCATTTATTGTATTCATTATTTATTTTCACTTATGAGATCATTAGAGAAGTTTCGGTTATCCTAGACCCTTACTCGACCTTAAGATAAAGTTAGGGTTCTTGCCCAATTCAATACAATGGTATTGAAACTAAGTCCTTTAATATCGATATTAACCCTTCAGTATCGATACCCATCCTTGTTATCGTTACCAAAACTGCATTCTTTAATCATAGAAAGCTTTATAATATTAATACTTCTCTATTGGGGTACAAATACAATTTTGGGTACTGATACTAAGAATAGCTAATGGAATCCACGACTTATGAACAAGTTCTCATTATAGAGCTAAACGTCTCATATAATTTTTTAACCAATATAAAACTCAAACTATTACTCGTATAGGTTGTTTCATTCACTGAGGCCCATGAGGGAAATTTAGTAATTTTAGCCCCCTAAGGTTATTCTAGTAATTTACCCCACTCACAAAGTAGTATACCCGAGTTTAAGGCTTATGGAAAGAGTACATAATGAAATACTAGTCATAACACCTTTTTTCCCTGTGCTCTTAGGCTTTTACTGTCACTTATTATGACTTAGGGTTATTTTGGTCATTTTATCCATTCGGGGGCATTTTAGGCTTCAATCCAAGTTTAAAGAGAAATAAAAAATATCTTACTCCATTTCTTAAAGTCTTACACTTTCAAAGGTGATTTTGAATCCTTTAAGGGAACTATTCATAACTATGGAAAATTGGTAATTTTTATCCTGGACATTTTACGAATTCCCACACTCAAGCTACATGTTTGACCTCAATAAAAATTAAACTCATCACTCTAGAGTTTATTTGACATCTTAAATTCACATAGCCACTTTGGGTATTTATACCAAGCCTTTGGTATGGATACCCAATCTTCGTTATGGATACCAATTCATCAGGTATAGATATCAACTCCTACGGTATGGTTACCAATTTATTGAGTATGGATTCCAGAGCACTTCGATATCGACACCAAGCATTCGATATCGATACTAAGCGTACGATATCGATACTAAGCGTATAGTATCGATACTACAATCCTCAGCATCGATACTAAGGTATATGTATCGTTACCAGTTCATCCAGTATCAATACTGAGACTTGGAAAACCCAATTTTCACCTAGAACATGAACATACAATATCGATACTATTACCTAGAAATACACTATTTTGCTCAGGAAACACCACTAAACTCACCTCAAACACTTGTCTTAAGTTCTAAGTTGATTATTTAAGCTCATAGAAGTTATTAGGGGTCATTATACATAATTTTCCACAAGAATAACATCCAAAATGTATATAATAACAAATCAAGCACCCAATTCCCACATGTTTCACCATACCCATACAAGCAAGATATGTAAAATGTTATGGACTACAATTAGTAAATAAGATTTATAGTATGTTACCTTAGCTCCTAGCAACCCAAAAACGTTTATAACTTACCCAAAGAACAACATTTCCTTAACCTAGCTCAATGAGGGGTCTTTGCACCACTTTTTCATCACCCAAACCCACCAAATGATTCTAACATGAAAATGATGATTACAAGTTGTTAAAAAACAACATATCTTAGGAAAAACATAATAGAAATCATGAATAGACTCTTTGGAGCTCAAACCCTCTCAAAAACCCCATGGGAGCTCAAGAACACCCTTGAAGAAGATGTTGAGCTCTCCATGAAGCTAAGGATCTCAAGATTATAAATCTTAACTCTAATTTTTGGATTAAGGAATGAGATAGAGAAAAATGAAGCCTTTAACTATAGTTCTTGCTTTGTGGAGAAGGAGAGAGGAAGAAGAAGGTAAAGTAGAATACAAAAGTTAAAGGAAAGCGGAGAAAAGGTTTTGAACTTTAAACCCACGGTGACCTCATCAAACATAAATGAATATCAACATTTTTATTACCCAATGGTCTAATTACACATTTAGTCATTTTTATTTTTATCTCAACTTAAAAATCTTATTTTTATCTCAAGTTAAACTAAATTCTAACCCGATTAAATTCAATTTTGAACCAATGGACCTCCATGTTATAATAAGCATATTGAATAAATTTTTGGGTCAATACAAAACTACTAGATGGGTATTCATGGAGGTACAAGTCTCCCCTCTTAAAGGAAAATTTCGTCATAAAAATTTCCTCAACAGAACTACTACTTAGACATTTGAGCTGCACAACTTTTATGGTTCCTCAAGTCCTTCAAAAGACCTTTAATAAATGCATTTTTTCATGCTCGAATCTCACCACTAAGGATCACTACACCTCTGAAGGATTAAAAGAAATTTGACCATAATGAACTCACAAATCCCTAGTCGATCTGATTTCTGCAACGGGATTTCTGAACAAAACGACTAATATTTTTAGGAATATGCGCTTAAGCGGAATATCTTCGAATAATTAGCATGTCATCAAGGAATTACAATGATAGAGTCGACTAAATTTAATGACTTTTCTCTTATACCACTAAATTACAAACTCATGAGAGATCAAAGATAATGGTAAAAATTTATCGGATTGAGACATACGAAACCTTTGGTTTTTGAACATTCTTCTAATGTGCTCTACGACACTACGGCTCGAGCAAAGTCACCATCGAGGTAACAAAGATGAAAAAATTGAATGTTAAAGCAAATGCTGACTGGACGATATTTTAGTAACGATGCGGACACCAACATGCTCAGAGATTGTACAAGACTTGTATTACACAGAGTTTAACAGGAAATAGACATGATGCTTACAAATATATTTTTATGGAAGTCAAATCGAAATTTATAAGAACTTGTTGAAAATTAGAGTTGACTAAATCATCTAAACGTGATAGAAGGTATGGGACTCAACAAAAAGAAATTCAACGAAGTGCGTGGAGCATCCGAGAGATTCATAAATATAAGTTTTCACCTCATAGGCTATTTCGAGAATATGAAACATACTCTAAAGTCTAGCTTGATTATCAGACTCCATCGAGAACTGATCAAGGAATACCATTTTAGAATTCATGACAAGGAATTCATCGAGGTTAAGTAAACTTGAATCTCAGTTCTATGATGCATAAGTTGCGGAATTCCATTTCACATATTTGAATTTTAAGAGTTTAAGCTAACATAATCTTGGACTAATGATTCTCTTATGAACAAGATTAGGGATCATCATAATAATGACTCTTATTAGAACTTGAGGTGATTGTTTTGGAAATTAAAATAACCACTTACCTGTATAGGACATTTAGCTGAGAAGTATTATTAGCAACATCAGAGTATTCATTTAACAAGGCTAGAAATATATTCACTTATCAAGGCAAGGAAAATATCTATTGGTTCACATATAAAAACTACTTAAGGATTACAGGTAGAAGATTTTCAAAACCAAGAAGTCTTTCACTTACTGAATTAATTAAACAATTTATTCGATGGTTCTAGATTTGCATCAAACACATAAGAACGAAATTGATGAAATCGAACATCAGAATGGAAGGATCATAATGAATCTTTGAACTTATGAAGTTTGTAGAGACACCTACCACAAGTATCTCCCCCAAGATAAAATTGAGAACCTACAATCTATAAGAATCAGGTAGAATATCACTCTTAAGAACATACTGATTTTATGAATTTTGCCCCTCGCGAGTCCTTTACTTAGAGGAATAACATGTACATTTCTCTCACAATGACTCGATTAGCTGAATATGATTCACAAAAATGAAGTCCTAAGAGAATATCAACTTTTAATAGAAATATTGATAGGGATGTCATCTTTTTCGCTACGAACTATAATATTCAATGTACGTTCGAGGGAGAAAACGTTATCTCACTTATGACATACGAAATTTTAGAGGAAGATAATCGGATCGACTCTTATTCCAATGAATCTCTCATCACCCTGATGAGGTTACACTTCCACACATATTTATTGCTGAGGTACAAAACTCCCATTTCTAATCTTACGATAACACTTTCTATCCTTGTATCTTAGTACTTTTCTTTTATAGATTCAAAATAGCACTTTCTTAGTCTCATCCCCAATGATAGACTAGGTTTCTCACTCGAACCTTTCTTGACCTATTTTAGCACCTTATTACAAACTCACTAGAGTTATCATTCGTAATTTAGTCCTATCAAAATTTTCTTATAGGTTTATTTCAGTTACACATTTATTAGTCGAGGTTAACACATTAACTTCTTAATCAATGATGGACGAACAATATCAGAGTCTCAATATACGAGTACATTTTGCAACTTTTAAGGGCATGTAGGACTCGACCAGGCTAACCTAGAGCCGACTAAACTCTAGCTATGATACTACTAAATGTATCACCAAAATCCCATGGATTTGAGTGTCACATGGAATCACGAAAGTGACTAACCGTTCTCTTTTATTTTTCTTTTCAAAAACATACTCACTTTAAAAATATTTACACAAAGTATGAAACATAAGCATTTACAAAAGCGAGGCCCTAATTTAAAAATCAATAAATAAAATAAATAAAATAATAATTAAAATATTACAAGTCGACCCATTTCAAATCATGACCTCTACATGCCCAGTAAGCCATCATCACTATATTATAGTACTTTAATGAGACTCATCCGATGATATTGTTGTCCCCTCGCACTTTACGAAACCTAAAACCTACGAACAGAAACATATTTAGAATGCTGAGCTTGCAAGACCCACGCCATAAATACATCTACTATACTGCATACATTTATAAATAAACATGCTAAAAACTATAGTCATAGAAGTAATACTATTGCTTCATCAATACTACTAATATATCTACTCAAGGTTAATCTACTATCATAATTGTCTGAGTCTCATGCTTTCATTAGTCTACTACTAAGGGCCTCACCATGAGTATACATAATCTGGTCTATAACCATAATATCATACTACTATGTATCATCATATGCAACACACAATCATCAAACACACAAGCTGAGGTGGGCATCATGGTGTGATCAGATGGTCACCTAGCATCTCGGGACACACACTCCTCTAACCTACTTAGGGTGATATTCCAAAATTTATGCATCGGAACAACACCTGGTAAACCCACCCCTTGCAATGTTTGGGCCTCGTTCCCTAGCTATCCACAAAAGGGCCTCACACACTTGCTTAGACATATTCAAATATTCTAACAAGCAAGATGATCTTCATGTACACACAAACATGTTAGGGTGCCCATAGGCCACACACATCAATCAATGCCATGCAAGGACAAGTTAGGTGGTTCAACTACTCATTATCATAGCTCAACATAATCAGGTGAGGTTATCCCTTCACTCACTACTATCTCGGTCGCTTTTTCACCCAGAACATTATGCAAGAGTAAGTCTTATTGTATCTTCTACATAAGATTCTTAAGCTTTTGTTGTATTTATTAGTTATTTTCACTTGTGAGGTCATTAGAGGAGTTTCAGTTATCCTAAACCGTTACTTGGGCCCTTAAGCTAAATTTAGGTTTCTTACCTAATTCAGTACGATGATATCGATACTAATCCCTTTAATATCGATATTGATCCTTCATATCGATACCCACCCTTTGTACCGTTACCAAAACAACATTCTTTAATTTGAGAAAGCTTTGGAGCATCAATACTTCTTTATTGGGGTACCTATACCATTTTGGGTATTGATACCAAAAATAACTACTGAAATCCTCAACTTAACAATGGTATCAATACCTATCCCTTTGGTATAGATTCCTGACCAACAATATCAATACTTTATATGTAGAGTATCGATACTACCCAACCAAAACCCCTAATATTAGTCATTTGAATTATTCTTACTAAGTTTTCATGAACAAGTTATTTTTAAAGAGCTAAACGTCTCATATCATTATTTAACCAATATGCAACTCAAATTATTACTTGTGTAGTTTATTTCATTCATTGAGGCCCATGAGGGCAATTTAGTAATTTTATCCCCTAAGGTTATTATAGTAATTTGCCCCACTCATAAGTATATCAGAGTTTAAGGCTTATGGAAAGAGTACGTAACTAAATATTATAGTCTTAACACCTATTTTCCATGCGCTCTTAGGCTTTTACTATCACTTATTATGACTTAGGATATTTTGGTTATTTTATCCATTCGGGGGCATTTTATGTTTTAATCAAGTTTATAGAGCAATCACAAATATCTTACTTTATTTCTTACAGTCTTACGCTTTTAAAGGTGATTTTTGATCCTTTTAGGGAACTATTCACAACTAGGACAAATTGGTAATTTTAGTCCCATAAGGGCATTTTACGAATTCCCACACTTGAGCTAGATCTTTGACTTCAATAACTATTAAACTCATCACTCTAGAGTTTATTCAACATATTAAAGTCACTTAGCCACTTTGGGTATTAATGCCAAGCCTTCGGTATAGATACTCAATCTTCGATATGGATACCAATTTACTCGATATGGATATCAAAGCCCTTTAGTATCAATACCAAGCATCCAGTATCGATACTAAGCTTTCAATATCAATACTAAAACCCTAAGAATCAATACTAAGAGACCGATATCGATACCAATTCATCTAGTATTGATATCGAGATCTAGAAAACCCGATTTTCACCTAGAACATGAACATTATCGATATTGTTCATACAATATCCATACTATTACCCAACAATACATTGTTTTCCTTGGGAAACACCCCCAAACTCACTTCAAACACTTTTCTTAAGGTCTAAGTTGATTATTAATGCTTATGGAAGTTATTAGGGGTCATTATACATCATTTTTACACTAGAATAACAATCCAGAACGTCCATGTTAACAAATCAATCACCCAACCCTCACATTCTTCACCATACCCATACAAGCAAGATATGCTAAATTTTATGCACTAGAAGTAGTAAGGAAGAGTTATAGCGTGTTAGCTTAGCTCATAGCAATCCAAAAATGTCTATAGCTTACCTAAAGATCAATATTTCCTTAACCTGGCTCAATGAGGGGTCTTTGCACCGCTTTTGTCATCACTCAAAAGCCATCAAACGATTCTAACATGAAAAGGATGATTACAATTTGTTAAACAACAACAAATCTTAGGAAAAACATAATAGAAATCATGAGGGGACCCTTTAAAGCTCAAACCCTCTCAAAAACCCATGAGAGCTCAAGAACACCCTTGAAGAAGATGGTGAGCTCTCCATGAAGCTAAGGATCTCAAGATTATAAGTCTTACATTTATTTTTAGATTAAGGAAGGAGATGGAGAAAGATGAAGCCTTTAACTATAACTCTTGCTTTGTGGAGAAGGAGAAAGAAAGAAGAAGGTGAAACAGAAGATAAAAACGAAGGGAAAGGGGAGAAAGGGTTTTCAACTTTAAACCTACGGTGACCTCGTCAAACATAAAAGTTCAACCTTTTTTACCCAATGGTCTAATTATAAATTTAGTCATTTCTATTTTTAGAAAAACTTAAGAAATCTTATTTTTATCTCAAGTTAAACTAAATTCTAACCGAATTGAATTCAATTTTGAACCAATAGACATCCATGCTATAATAAGTATATTGAATAAATTATTGGGTCGATAAAAAACTACTAGATTGGTATTCGTGGTGTTAGATAACTTTATTCAGGCAAAAGTTTTGAAGCATTTAAGGTTGCCAATAGCAGAGTCACTACAATTCGAAGTAATGGTGGGGACCAGTGAGCGTTTAAAAATGAAGAGTGCATCAATCAATTAAAAGTGGAAGTGCAAGAAACGAAATTAACTACTAATTTCTACGTTCTTCCATTGAAAGGGACATAAATGATTTTGGGTGTGGCATGGTTGGCAACACTAGGACCTGTAATCATGGATTTTGCTAAACTGGTGTTTGAGTTTTATCTGCAGGGAAAGAAAAATAGGTGGCAGGGGGAAGGAACTTTGGGATCCCAATATAATGCTCTAAGGAGGATGTGTGATACCTAATCAGTTTCTGAATTCTATCGACTTCAGTTAGTAGAAAAGTCATCAATAATGGAAGTTGTAGAAAATCAAGAATTACAAGATTTGTTGAGGAATTTTGAGAAGTCTAAACCAAGAGGGTTACCACATTCAAGGATCACTGACCATGCCATTCACGTGGAAGCTGGAAGGAAAACTATTAACATTAAACTGTACAGTTATTCCCATTTTCAAAAAGAATAAATTGAGAAACAAGTTCAGCAGATGCTAGCTGATGGTGTCATTCAAAGAAGCAGTAGCCCATTCTCATCACCGGTTTTACTAGTGAAGAAAAAGGATGGAACTTAGAAGTTTTGTGTGGATTACTGAGCGTTAAATGCAGTCACCATTAAAGATAAGTTTTCGATTCCTACAACGGATGAATAATTTGATGAATTACGCGATGTACAGTTATTTTCGAAGTTAGATTTGCTTGCAGGATATCATCAAATTCGGGTTAAAAGCGAAGATGTGCATAAAAATGCTTTTTCGGCGGACACATGAAGGGCACTACGAATTTCTTGTCATGCCCTTTAGTTTAACTAATGCTCCATCGTTTCAAGCAACAATGAACGAAATTTTTCATCCTTATTTGTGGAAGTTTGTGATCATTTTTTTGTGATATACTTGTATATAGTAAGTGCTGGAAGGATCATTTGGAGCACTTAAGGAAGGTTCTTACACTGCTCAATGAAAACAATTTAGTGGCAAAAAAGGTCAAAGTGTGAGTTTGGAAAGCAAGCAATTGGATATTTGGGTCATGTGGTGACACGAAATGGATTGGCAGTGGATCCTGCTAAGGTAGAAGCAGTTCGATAATGGCCATTATCTAAGGATATCAAGGGGGTCAAAGGATTTTTGGGTCTCGCCGGGTACTACAAGCGCTTCATTTATCAGTTTACGAATATTACTGCTCCTTTATCAGACTTAAGAAGAAAGATGAATTTAAATAGCCAGATGAAGCTCAACGATCATTTGAACTATTGAAATCAGTTTTGAGTTTAGCCCCTATCTTATTTCTGTCGAACTTCAACAAACCTTTCATAATCGAAACTGATGCATCTGATATTGGAATTGGAGCGGTGCTCATCCAAGAAGGAAAACCAATCACATGTTATAGTAAAAAAATTAAGTCATCGAATCCAAGAAGCATCCTTTTATCATAGGGAAATGTATGCGATCACTCAAGTAGTGCGAAAAAGGAGACAGTACGTGTTGGGAAGAAAAATCACTATTGTTACAGACCGAAAAACCTTGAAAGAGCTTACCACTCAATTCATTCAGATACCTGAACAACAACAGTGGTTGTCAAAATTGATTGGGTATGAGTTTGAGATACAATATAGGCCCGAGAGGTTAAATAATGCAGTAGATGCTTTATCTAGAGAGCCGATGGGAATGTTAAAGGCAATATCACGACCAGTGATAGGAATTTTAGAGGATATACGACAAGATCATAAACAAAATGAAGAGATGTTGATTCAACAAGAATTATCGAAGGGTAATGAAATGTATAAGTTGTACAGTTAAAGGGATGGGCTTTTGTTGTATGAAGGGTTCATAGTAATTCCCAATGAAATATCCTTAAAGTCCTTGCTTCTTAGACAGTTTCATAACTCGACAGCCGGGGGTCATGCAGGGATTCTAAGAACAATTCAAAGGCTATCGGTTAACTTTTACTGAAAAAGGATGAGGGATGACGTTAAAAAGTATGTAGGTAAATGCCATGATTTCCAGAGGATGAAGACTGAAAATTTATCGTCTGGCAGGCTACTGTAACTGTTACCAATTATAAACAAGGTATTTGTAGACATTGGCCTCGATTTTATCACAGGATTGCTAAAATCAAATGGGAAAGAAGCTATCTTAATAGTGGTGGATGGACTGACCAAGTATGGCCAGTTCTTTTCTTTGCCAAAACACTATAATAGTGTTTATGTCGCTGAGGTATTACTGCATGGTGTCATTAAGTTGCACGGTATACCACGCTCAATGGTCAGTGATAAGGACAATATTTTCTTGAGCGATTTGTGGAAGGAGCTGGCAAGGTTATAAGGAACATAGCTGTGTATGAGTTTAGCTTACTATCCTCGAACTGATAGATAGACTGAAATTTTGAATAGATGCATGGAAATGTACTTGAGATGTCTAGAGGACGATGAACTGACTATGTGGGAACGATAATTAATATGGACAGAGTATTGGTATAATACTTCTTATCAGCTATCATCAGGAACGACGCCGTTTAAAGCATTGTATGGACAAGATCCACCTACACTAATTAATTATGTGGGTGGAACAACTCATCATACTGATGTAGATAAAGAATTATAGAGGATAGACGAGCTGTTACGAGAACTTAAGAGGAATTTACTGCAAGTACAAGTTAGAACTAAGAACCAAGCTGATAGAAAACAAAGGGATTTAGAATGGCAGGAGGGTAGTTGGGTGTTCCTACGTCTGCCACCTTACAGACAGATTTCTCTAAGCCTACACGGCAACACAAGTTGGGTCCGAAATTCTTTGGTCCATACTGAGTTATTAAAAAGATTGGCCAAGTAGCTTATAAAATGGATTCACCCACATCCATTCGGATTCATCCTGTGTTCCACATTTCCCAATTAAAATCGTGCAAAGGACAACCATCATATTAGGTAACATCTCTTCCATTATTAGCTGGAAATGAAGAAGAGTCATGGAAGCCCTTGTCTGTTGTGGAAAGAAGATTGATGGTAATAGATGATCAGGAAGTCAAACAAGTTTAGCTCAATGGGATGAAGTGGGAGAAAATGAATTCACATGAGAAAAATGAAGTTGATTTCTTTGAGAAGTATGTGAGTATAAACCTTTAGGATAAGGTTCTAATTTCAGAAGGGGGCAATGTCGCGGAAAGGACAAATAATAACCAACAAAACCAGCAAGGGATGAGTCAGCACAAGGAGAGAGCCACGTTTCGTAAAGGTCTGCGTGAAAAGAAGACAACCCACACATTAAAAGATTATGTTTGTTAGAATTATAATCAACTGCATATATAAGCTAAGGAGTATGTACGAAAGGGGTTATGCAAACATTTTATCAAGTATTTCTTTATCTTCTCTAAATTCTTCTCTTCTGCAATTATTCTTCTTTTCTTTCGTCATTTTACAGGAAGCTATCTTTACAAAGTACCCTCATGTAAAACCAAACGTACGCACCAAGAACTCTTACCAAGTTTGGCTCAATGATTCACAATTTTTAAATAATTTTATTTAATTTTTATTTAAGATTAAAAATTATTGCAATAATTTTAGTTTTTATTTAAAATTAAAATTTAAATAGTGCTAATAATGCCTATTGGAAGAATATGATGATGTTCTTTATTCAAGCAAGTGAAATGGGAGCATGGAAAATCATGATGAACGGATACACCGAACCACCCACACATCAAATATGTGGAGTGAATAAGAGACAAGATTATTCCAGCTCAACTCAAAAGCTATCCATATTATCTTTTATGCACTTGGACCAGATGAATACGAGAGAGTTTCATCTTACACAACCACCAAGGAGATATGGGATAAACTTCAAGTCACACATGAAGGAATAAACGAGGTAAAGGAATCCAAAATCCAAAATTAGTCTTCTTACTCATAGCTATGAAAATTTCAGGATGAAACCGGATGAAGACATCAAAGCTATGACAGATAGATTTTTCGTGATTGTCAATGGTCTGAAAGCATATGGAGAGATCATTCCAAACGAGAAGCTTGTGAGGAAGATAATTTATTCTCTTCCAAAAGCTTGGCAATCGAAGAAGACGACGATTATCGAAGCTAAAGACTTGAAGTCTTTAACTCTCGATGAGCTCATTGGTTCTCTCCTCACTTATGAAATGATGATTCAAGATGAGGTAGACCTCGAGAAGAAGGACGAGACAAATGAGACAGAGAAAAAAGAAGAATGTTGGAGTTGCTCTCAAATCCACAAAAGATGAGAGTGATTCTTCGGATGATGATGATGATGAAGAAATGACATTATTTGCCAAACGGTTCAGAAAATTAATTAAGCCCAACAGAGGAAGAAAATTCAAAAGAAATGAAGGCTTCAAAAATGAACCAAAAGAAAAGGACCCAATCATTTTCTATGAGTGCAAAAAGCCTGGGCATATGAAATATGATTGCCCAAATTTGAAGAAAAAGGGTTTTTCGAAGAAGAAGAAAAAAAACACACGTGGCTACTTGGAGCGATGACGAATCATCCAATGAAGAGGAACAAGAAGTAGTAAACTTGTGCTTGATGGCCACTGGGAAAGATTCTTAGGTAACCTCTAACTCATTTGATTTGGAAGATTATTCTTTTGATGAGTTATTAGACGAATACAATGTATTGACTTTGGATTATGAGAAATTGTTTTCAAAATACAAGAAATATGTTTCAAAATTAAAAACTGAAAAAGATCTCATATCCAAGACCAACATTGATCTTGAAAGTAAAATTAAAAATTTGCAAATTAAATTAGATGAGTTTGAAAAGAAAAATATTGATTTGTATAATTTACTTTCAAGAGTAAATGACGACCATCAAAAGAAAATTGATGATCTTAAAGCTTCTTTCAATAAAATTGGATCAAAACGTTTTAAAAAAGGAGAAAGTTCAAAATCTAACTATATTAGAAAGAATTTTAAATCTTACAATCATAGAGGTCCCCAAAGAACCTCTAATTGTAAAATCGTCAGAAGTATATAGGTTCCTAAAGGACTCAATACTACTAAAGATAAGGATATCCTAAATAAATGGATACCTAAGGGGACTAGATATTAGGAACTTTCATGGTTCCTTGATAGTGGATGCTCAAGACACATGACCATAGACAAGAGCCGGTTTATAGAGCTTAACGACAAAAATGGAGGAGTGGTAACCTTTGGTGACAACTCAAAAGGTTACATTGAAGGTATAGGTACTATAGGTAATACCTATTCCATACAAATAGAAAAAATATTATATGTGAATGAGTTAAAGCATAATCTACTGAGTATTAGTCAATTATGCGATAAAGGATACAATGTCTTGTTTGAATCAAATGGTTGTAAAGTCATTGACATTGCATCTAATCAGATTATGCTTATTGGTCATAGAATAGGAAACATATACATGGTGCATTTAGATTCTATGAATATGACTAATTTGTGCCTAGTTGCTAAGGATGAACATGATAGTTGGTTATGGCATATGAGACTAGGACATACAAGCATGAGTGTTTTACAAAGACTAATTCAAGGAAATTTAGGAAGAGGATTGCCAAAGCTAAAATTTGATCCATATAGATCTTTTTGGGCCAATTAGGACTATTAGCTTGGGTGGAAAACAATATTGTTTTGTGTTGGTAGATGACTATTGTAGATATACTTGGGTTCTATTCTTAAGTACCAAGGATGAAGCATTAGAACATTTTATCACTTAGCCATAATTTTTCAACACCTGAAACCCCTCAACAAAATGGAGTTATTGAGAGGAAAAATCGAACTTTAGAAGAAATGTCTAGAACCATGCTTTGTGAAAACAATTTGCCAAAATATTTTTGGGCGGAAGCCAGAAATACCGCTTGTTATGTTATTAATCGAGTAATGATTAGGCCAATTTTAAAGAAAACTCCATATGAAATTTTTAAAAATAAAAGCCTAACATTAGTTATTTTCATCCTTTTGGATGCAAATGTTTTGTTTTAAACAACGGTAAAGACAACCTTGGTAAATTTGATGCTAAAAGTGATGAAGGAATTTTTCTGGGTTATTCCTTAAATTTTAAAGCTTATTAGGTATTTAATAAAAGAACTTTAGTGGTAGAAGAGTCTATTCATATTGTTTTCGATGATAATCCCCTTTTGAGGAAAGATTTTTGTGTTGATGATGACATAGGTATTATAAATACAAATGACGTTGGAGAACCATCATCAAAGGAAGAAGTGAAAGACGAGGAAACTCAAGATGCCTTCAAGAATCTAACCATTGAAGAAAGGGAAGTCACCTACCCAAGAGAATACAACTATGTCAAGGATGGTGAGATTATAGGTAATCCATCCAAAGGGGTAACTACTCGGTCTTCTATTATAAATATATGTAATCATGTTTCATTTATCTCATGCATAGAGCCTAAGAACATCCAAGAAGCATTAAATGATGAAAATTAGATTATGGCTATGCAAGAAGAGTTAAATCAATTTGAGAGAAGTATAGTATGGACATTAGTTGAAAGGCCTAGTAATAAATCTAATGTATGTACTAAATGGGTATTTAGGAATAAACTTGATGAAAGTGGTAATATAGTGAGGAACAAGGCTAGACTTGTTTCTCAAGGCTATACTCCAAAATAGGGAATAAATTTTGATGAAACATATGCTCTCGTAGTTAGGATGGAAGCAATTAGAATGTTATTAGCATTTGCATGTTTCAATGAATTTAAATTGTATCAAATGGATGTTAAAAGTGCATTTTTAAATGGTTTTATAAAAGAAGAAGCGTGTGTGGAACAATCTCCTAGTTTTGAAGATTCAAAATTTCCAAATCATGTTTTTAAATTGACAAAAGCTTTATATGGTTTAAAACAAACTCGTAGAGCTTGGTATGAAAGATTGTCAAACGTTTTAATAGAAAAAGGTTTTTCAAAAGGGAAGGTTGTCACTACATTATTTTTAAAGTTAAAAGGTAAAGATTTATTAGTAGTTCAAATTTATATTAATGATATAATATTTGGTTCTACTAATGATGTTCTTTGTCAAGAATTTTCTAAGCTAATGCGAGGTGAATTTGAGATGAGCATTATGGGGGAGCTTTTATTTTTCTTGGGGCTCCAAATCAAGCAAAGAAAATATGACATATTCATCAATCAAGCAAAATACGTCAAGCATATGCTCAAAAAGTTTAGATTGGAAAATGTCAAACCCCAAGCCACTCCAATGAGCTCATCTACAAAGCTTGACAAAGACGAAGGAGGTAAATGTGTAGATATTAAATTATATAGGTCAATGATTGGATCCTTGCTTTATCTAATCGCTAGTAGACATGACATTATGTTTAGTGTTTGCTTATGTGCTAGATTTCAATCATGCCCTAAGGAATCAAATCTACAAGCCATTAAGAGAATCTTTCGATACATTAAGGATACTTCTAGTTTAGGACTTTGGTATCCTAGAAACTCTAGCTTTAGCTTGCATGCATTCTCTGATACGAATTATGGAGGATGAAAAATAGATAGGAAAAGCACCTCCGATACTTGTCAATTCCTAGGAAATATGGTGATTTCTTGGTTTTCAAAGAAACAAAATAGTGTTGCATTATCTACCACTGAAGAGGAATACATTTCAACCGGTAGTTGTTGCGCATAATTTTTATGGATTAAACAACAACTTTTAGACTATGGAATTGAAGTTGGTACCATACATATCAAGTGTGACAATACTAGTGCTATTTGTCTCACTAAAAAGCTCATCCAACCCTCTAGAACTAAACACATTGAAATAAGACATCATTTCATTAGAGATCATGTCACTAAATGAGATATATTTCTAGAATTTATAGATGCTTTGCACCAAATAGCTGACATTTTTACAAAACCTTTAGATAAAGAAAGATTTTGGACACTTACGAGAGAATTAGGTTTAACAAACCTACCTTGACTTAGTGTTTAAAATAATTTTAGCACTTTTAATTAACAAATGAAAAATGCTTATAAAAATAACATTTTTTAATGCATTCTATGCTAATAGTTAGGGGGAGTTTATGATCTTTAGTGAAAATTAATAATATGTTCAAATAAAATTTAAGGGTAGATTGGATTAATTGAACATAGTTAATTTTCGAATTATGAATTGCCAATACCACTAGAGCTGATTAATTTAGCATTCTAAGTGTAAAAATGCAGCTTTTTGACAATTTTGTGCAATATGTATCAATACCCTGGTACCAATACCTGTATCGATACACCTTGAATATGTACCGATACATTCTTGAATGTGTATCGATACCCCAAGGGGTACCGATACCCCCGTCAGGTTTTGGCTTTAAATCCCTAACATCTCAAATTTTGCCAAACTCTTTTCCCCCAAAACACTCGTCATTTTCCCTCTTAAAACCCCTAATATCCTTTTCACTCAAAATCAACGAATTTAAGTCGAATTCCATTCGATTTTCAACTCCTAATCCTGCAAGCATCATCAAAATCGTGCAAACAACAACAAATCTCACTTAATATCAATTTTCAAGGTAAACTTTTCTAAAAATTATTTTATTGATTTTTGAACATAAGACTAGTTTTAGTTAATTATAGTTCGAATTATTGATCGGGCATTGCTTGTATTATGATTTTACATTAGAAACTACAACAAATTTCATCAAAAACACAAGATTTTTCAAATGTTTTGTTAATTTTAGGAATAAAAAAATTATTTATTTTAAATTATTGTTTTGAAAAACTATATAATGATTTTCAAACTTAATTTTCAAAGAGTTTTTCAAAATTACCCATTAGGATTAGTTTTAGAGAACCTTGAATATTGAGGACTCATATTGAGTTTTGGGAATTGATATTGTTGCATACATATGTTTTCAAATTGCAGGTATCCTTATCCCATTCCGATTTAAAATCATGTCTAAACTCCCTAGGTCATCGTCTAGTCGATCAAACTAACCACCAAACCGACCTCCTATTCCTCCTAATCCAAATCCTAACCCGAATGAGCCCGAAATGGCTATCCAAAACTCATGTTTTAATGAACCCTGGACGTAGAGACCTTTACACTAGGTTTGTTCATCTCTTTGAGACCTATAATATCCGGGAAGAACGTATCCATTCTCTTCAAGCAATGATCGATATGAAACTTAAATATCTTCCTACCCTTCAATGTTGGAAATTTGATAAACTATTTCAGCTTGAACCTATCGTTTATCACCAACTCGTCTGCATTTTCTATTCCAATGTGGTTTGTATCCAAAACGAGTCTCAAATTGCCACTATTAGTATTCGGTCTTATCTTCTAGGCCAATACATTCATATTGACTCTTGACTTGATCATCTCTTGGTGATTTAGACCATCCGTAGGCAAATACTCAACTCTTAGAGCACTTGACCTTTGGTGGATACATTGTATCTAACATAATAAGAAAATAAACCTGTCACAAATCATTTTTGTTGAACTAGTTGAAACCGTAAACAATGTCCCCTCCAAACATGTAGAAACCTTAGTTTACGATTGTCTTCTTAGTAATATGTTTATCAAAGCCAAGCTTAAGGTAGAGCTTGATGTAGCCATCCCTGTTACCACCCAAATAAATCTTAAATCTTTGCGTAAATGGGAATGAAGTGGGGATAAAGATCAATGGGTTCGTTCAACCTTGAAAACATCGGGTGCTAGATCTTAACGAGCTGCTCCGGCACCGGCTGCTGATGATCCAGAGCTTGAAGATCTTCTTCGGGATGTCGATGATCCCGTTAATTTAGCCGAGGATGAGCTGGTCCTGTAAGAGAGTTAGATGCCTCCTCCATATTTTCGATTGTTCATGGAAACATTTTACATGAGGTTTGCATCCATAGAGTCCCACTTAACTTTTATGGGGACTCAACAATTGAAGAACCAACGGGAGATTTGAGCTAACCGCGAAGTAATGGATCATCGATTCAATGCTATGGATGAAAGACTCTATTAACATACACTCGATATGGCTACTATGCGAGCACATTTTCCTCCTCCCAACCCACCGATGGATGACTAAACCTTTTCTTGCTTGTTTTCATAGGTTAAAGTTGAACTTAAAATAATTGTTAAAACATTTTGAATGATTTGGATGATTAGGTGAATATTTGGTTTGAATTTGTTTTGGATTTGTTTGATTTAGGTTTGTTTGAATATTGAATGATATTTAGTTATTTGAACTTCTATTGAATTTTAATGTTCAATTATGCATCATTTACATCTTAGATCAATTATGACCAATTACCATTACACATTATTCATGAATATTGATTATGGACTAATGGCTAACAAATTCTCTTGTTTGTTATCTTAGCAGATAAATCACTATATCTATATAAATCAATTGGCTATTTTTCTTAAAAAAAACTTGTTTAAACGCTTTCATAGAGTCTTTTTGATTTAACAAAAAAGGGAGAATAATATAGTAAGGGGGGGTAATTTTTCAAAATTGATTTCAAAAATGTTTTTCAAAAAAAAATTTTAAAATTACTAAAATGTTTTGTTATATCAAAAAGGGGGAGATTGTTGAAAACATTTTGATGTTTCAATCTTAAAATATTTTTGTGTTTCAATCTTAAAATATTTTTGTTATATCTTAAAATATCTTAAAAATGTCAATTTTACTCCTTACTTAAGTGTAAAATTGTGTTTCAATCTTAAAATATTTTTGAAACAATTTTTACAAAGTATTTCGAACCTTAATCGAGCCAAAAATGGGTTTAAGTAGGGAGGTACCCATACACTCTTTGGATGTACCGATACCCCTCAATTTCGAATGTAATAAGTGTACGGATACACCATAGGGTACCAATACCTAGGTATCAATACATAGTCCAATGTACCAATACTTCTTTGTTAAAATTGGCTTTGAGAAATAACAGAATGATATGGGTGTACCGATACCCCTGGGAGGTACCGATCAAAATATTTGAATTTTACACGGGATGTACTGATACCCTTTGAAGGTGTACCGATACCCCTACGCTCCCAATAGATATTTTAAATGGAAAACACACCATAACGGCTCTATTGACTTCACCAATGATCCCCAACGTTCAGAATTGATCCAAGGTGTATTTAAACAAGTTCTGAAGATTGAGAAAAGAAGAAGAGAAAGATAAACATCAAGTTGAGCAATTCAAGCCAAATTCTCTTCAATATTCATTTTTTCTTTCAAGAACACACTTTGTGCTCAATTGTATTTATTTTTGAGTGTTCTTTTATTGTTCTAGAATTGTGCAAACAATCTACCTTGTGAGGTTTTTCTGTAAGTTCTTGAAATTTGTAATTTTCTCTTTGTGAGAGAGTGTTATCAAGAATTTGGGGTATAATTATTGAGGGAGTTGTAAGGTTACTCTTTTTTCTCAAAAGAAAGACAAATTGGTGAATTTGTGGAAAATCCTTAGTGTGGATAGATAAGGTAGTGGGCGTAGACTTTGTTGAGAAAGTCGAACCACTCTAAATCGCTATGCAAATATTTTCAATTTTCTGTCAAAGCTTCCACCAAAATTTTAATTGCCAATTCACCCTCTCTTGGCTATTTCGTCGATCGATTAACTCAACAGTTTACGCTGCTAGACATCGACAGGATCATGATGAGTCTGGTGTGATTGCATGTACTGTTACTATTTATTCATTTCCTTACTTTGCATAATTTGATAATGGTTCTACCCATTCCTATGTGTCGCTTTCTAATTTTGAGGGTCTTAATATCCCGGTTGAGAATACTGAGAGTTCAGTGACAATTCAAAGTTTCGTAGGTCAGACCGTAGAGTTAGATCGTATTTTTAGAGCGTGTCCTATAGAGATGCATAGGGAGATCTTTCTAGCCGACCTGGTGGAATTACTTTTGAAAGAGTTTAACTTGATTCTTGGCATGGATTGGTTGAGCAAGCATCAAGTTAATCTCAATTGTGAAACCAAGAGAGCTGTTATGAAAACTCCAAATAACCGAAAGATTGTGATGATCGGGGAACGTCGCAGATTCTTGATGAATGTTGTGTCTACTTTTGTAGCTGAGAGGATAATAAGAAAGGGTTCTGAGGCATTTCTTACTTATATTCTGGATACCAAGAGTTCTCGATCTGACATTGAAGACATCCAGATTGTTAAGGAATATCCCGATGTTTTTCCTGAAGAGTTGTATGGATTGCCACTGGATAGAGAAGTTGGGTTTGTGATTGAAGTCTATTTTGGTTCCACCCCGGTTTCGATGGCTCCTTACCGGATGGCCCCTAAGGAGCTTAAGGAATTGAAAGTTCAACTCCAGGAGTTGTTGGATAGGGGATTCATTCAACCTAGTGTTTCACCCTAGGGAGCCTCAATTCTCTTTGTTAAGAAGAAATATAGGACATTGCGACTCTGTTTTGATTACAGGAAACTGAACAAGCTCACGATTAAAAAAAATATCCTTTACCCGGGATCAATGATCTGTTTGACCAATTTCGAGGGGCTTTTATCTTTTCCAAGATAGACCTGAGGTATAGTTATTACCAACTCAAGGTGAAGGATTATAATGTCCCAAAAATTGCTTTCCATACTCGATATGGGCATTACGAGTTTTTAGTGATGCCATTCGGGTTAACTAATGCCCCTACTGCTTTTATGGATCTGATGAATCGAGTGTTTTGACCTTACTTGGACCAATTTGTAGTTGTGTTCATCGATGACATACTATTGTATTCTCGAACTGAAGTATAACGTGATGAGCATTTAAGGATTGTTCTGCAGACTCTGAGGGAAAATAAGTTATACGCCAAGTTGAACAAGTGTGAGTTCTGGCTTAGCGAAGTGGATTTTCTTAGGTATATCGTTTCTGCTGAGGGTATCCGGGTGGATCCAAGTAAAGTGAAGGCTATTATGAACTGGAAGCAAACCAAGAACGTCTCATAAATCCGTAGTTTCTTGGGCTTAGTTGGTTATTACCGTCGTTTCGTTGAAGGGTTCTCTATTACTGTAGTTTCTCTAATGAAACTGTTAAGGAAAGATGTTCCATTTGTCTGGTCTGAGGACCGACAAGCTAGCTTTGAGAAACTGAAGGCTTTTTTGACTCAAGCCCTAGTGTTTATTCAGCCCGAGTCTGGGAAAGATTTTTCTGTCTATTGTGATGCTTCTTACTCTAAATTAGGATGTGATTTGATGCAAGTTGGGAAGGTTGTCACTTATGCATCACGTTAGTTAAATCCGCATGAGCGTAACTATTCCACTCACGATCTGGAGTTAGCTGCCGTGGTTTTTACTTTGAAGACCTGGAGACACTATCTCTACGGAGAAAAGTGTTATATCTATACCGATCATAAGAGTCTGAAGTATCTATTTACTCAGAAAGAGTTGAATTTGAGACGTCGTTGCTGGTTAGAACTTCTAAAGAACTATGATTGTGAGATAGAGTGTCATCCAGGGAAGGCTAATGTGGTGACCGACGCCTTGAACCGTAAAGTGATATCTGATCTGAGAACCTTGGTTACCAGTTTGGGTTTGTTTGACGATGACAGTTTGTTAGCAGAGTTACAAGTTAAACCCACTTTGGCTGAGGAGATTAAGGCTAAATAACTCCTAGATAGCTTCTTACTTCCCATGATTGGGTAGGTTGAGCAGGGAACGAGTTCATAGTATGCTTTTGATCAGGATGATATTCTGTGCTTTCATGGCCGTTATTACGTCCCTAAAGATGACGAGTTAAGACGGGCTATTCTTCAGGAGGCTCATAGTAGTCCTTATGCCATGCATCCTGGTAGGGACAAAATGTACATGAATCTAAAGGAGCAATACTTTTGGAGTGGCATGAAGAAGGATATTTTAGATTTTGTGGTGAGGTGCCTGACTTGTCAACAAGTTAAGGCAGAGCACCAATATTCGTCGGGATTGTTTCAGCCTATTAAGATTCCTAAGTGGAAGTGGGAGCATATTACGATGAACTTCATTATCTGTCTTCCTCTGACTCCTTCCAAAAAGGATTCTATTTGGGTGATTGTGGATCAACTCACCATGTCAACTCATTTTATTCTTGTTCGACTTAATTATTCTTTAGGCAAGTTGGCTAAATTGTGTATCTCTGAGATCATTAGACTCCACGGTGTTACATTGTCCATTATCTCTGACAGAGATATGAAGTTTACTTCTAGGTTCTGGAAAGCTTTGTGCGATCTCCTGGGTACTCGTTTGAATTTCAGTACAACTTTTCACCCACAGACTGATGGTCAGTCGGAGTGAGTGATTCAGGTGCTAAAGGATAGGCTACAGGGTTGTGTGATTGACTTTCATGGTAATTAGGAACATTTCTTTCCTTTAGTCGAGTTCGCTTATAATAACAGTTACCTGGAAAGTATTCACATGGCACTATATGAGGCTCTATATGGACGTCGATGTCGTAATCTTATCTATTGGACCAAGTTGCATGATAAAAGGACATTGGGTCCAGAGCTAGTTTGAGAGACTGAAGATACTGTCAGATTGATCCATGATTGTCTGAGAGAGGCATTTTATAGGTAGAAATCTTATGCAGGTCAGCGACAGAAGGATATTGAGGTTAAGGTTGGGGATCAGGTCTTTCTGAAAGTATCTCCATGGAAGAAAGCATTGATATTTGGATGTAAGGGTAAATTGAGCCTGAGATTTATTGGGTTGTATCTTATTCCGAAGAAAGTCAGACCAGTTGCTTATCAGCTTGATTTGATTCCCTTACTCAGTCGTATTCATGATGTTTTTCATGTATCCATGTTGAGGCGATATCGTTTTGATCCAAGTTACATCATACATATTGAGGAGGTAGAGTTGAGACCTGATTTGTCTTATGAGGAGGAGCCCGTTCAAATTTTAGATCGGGATGATAGAGTTCTTTGGAATAAGCATATTCCGATGGTAAAAGTTTAATGGAGTAACCGTGGACCCTTAGAAGCTACTTCGGAGACATTGAAGTCGATGGAGGCTCAATTTCCACATTTGTTTCCATCAGGTAAATTTTGAGGACGAAATTTCTTTTAAGGGGGATAGTTGTCACACCCCAAATTAGGGCCTAATTTTTTTTTTAAAATTCTTTCGAGGACTAAATTAAAATTTTAACTAATTTCAGGGGCCAAAGTGAAATTTTGATTAAACTCAGATCTAAATTAAGAAATTATAAAAACTGGAGGACCTAGAGTATAATTTTACCATTTTTAAGGACTATATATCCCCCAAATCTGGAAAACTTCATTATTTAGAAACCTCATTTTCTCTCTTCAAGCTTTCCTATTTTAGCAAAGAAAATTCAATCGTCATTTCGTCGTCAACCATTGGTCTGTTTTCGACACCTCCCACACCATCGTGTTCCTTGCGTCGTCCCGAGTCCACTGGTGTCTACCTTGTCTCCTTTGTCGCCGGCGTGTGAGGGGGTGAGGAAGATATATCTTTTGATGTTTCGAAATCGATCTCTCCACCGTTCACCGTTGTAAACTGAGCTTGATAAGTGTCTCAAAACCCCTTAAATAATAAATAGGAATTTTTTTCATAATTTTTCCGACCCCTGAAGGCTCTGCATGTGTTCCCACACACTGCCCTTACGCGTGGGGAAGTTCCACCACCTGGTGAACTACTTTATAATGGGCTGACCCGACCCGGCTTCCCGAACTGACCCGTGACTGACCCAAATAGAACCGGTCAACCGTTGACCTTTAATCGACCGTTGACTGTTAACCATTGACCGGTACTGACTTTTTTTTAAAACCTCCATCTTGATATTTTTTGACGTTCTGAGTCTGATTCCTCAATCAGTTTTTTCAAATTCTGACTCAACCAAATCGAGCCCATTAATCCAAATTTACAACTTGAAATTCCTTGAATATCACCTGAATTAAAATCTTTTTAATAATTGAGGTTGTAAATCTTTGAAAAATGACAAGATTGAACCCTGCAAAACAAAGACCCCTTGGTCCTAATTTAAAAGATACATCAGACTACATGTTCTTCTCTTACAGGGACCGAACTAGTTTCCATCAAAGGTTTGGTAATTCAGGTATGTGTTAGGAGCGAACAAAATGGGGAAACTAGCACATGAGATTGCAAAAATAATTGGTTTATACTTTTGTTTAAGACGTTCAATGATGATCATGATATTCTCAGATGGAATGGTCATGTAGGTGAATCTAGTTTAGGTCAGTTGCTTGGGAATTGAACCCTAACGATGAGATTTCTGACCTTCAAAAACACCTAGATATAGAGGTTCTTCTTAACAAACTTAGAATTGGACCCCGTATACCCACATTATATTATATATATAATAAAGCTTGAGTTGGTCCCTCTAGAGCAATTGTAAAATGCCCCGGCTTATGGATAATATTCAGCTAGCTGATAAAGGCGATTATACTATATAATAAGCTTAAGTTGGTTTAAGACGTTCAATGATGATCATGATATTCTCAGATGGAATGGTCATGTAGGTGAATCTAGTTTAGGTCAGTTGCTTGGGAATTGAACCCTAACGATGAGATTTTCTGACCTTCAAAAACACCTAGACTATAGCAGGTTCTTCTTAACAAACTTAAGAAATTGGACCCGTATACCCACATTATAATATTATATATATAATAAAGCTTGAGTTGTCCCTCTAGAGCAATTGTAAAATGCCCCGGCTTTATGGATAATATTCAGCTAGCCTGATAAAGGCGATTATACTATATAATAAAGCTTAAGTTGTCCCTATAAGGCAATTGGTTAAACGCCCCAGCTTTATGGAAAAGATTCAACTAACCTGGTGAAGGTATTTACATATTGAGCTGTCCCTCTAGAGCAATTGGTTAAACGCCCCGGCTTTATGGATCCAGCTAGCCATTTAATGGTAAATTTAAATAAGGAGTTTCGGTAAAAATAGACTAAGGGAGTTAAGGAACACCTGTTATAGTCAAATACAAACGAGCACTCGAGAATCTCATTGTTAGACCGATATTTCTACACTACCTTTGTTAGAGGAGCTTACGAAGCTTGAACAAATGGAAGATTTCAGAGAACTGAAACAGAAGTGTTCTGAAAGGTCTAGCCATTGATTATGCTAGTGGTGTCATTTTGTTCGCCTCCGATCAAAATACCAAATCAAGAAAATAGGGGCATACCATGATCTTCACGATGACCAAATCGATGAAACAATCCCACCTCTAAACCAACTTTTCGATCTTGATATTTGTCAAAGATTTGTAGCTATGAAAGATTAAAAGAGCATTTGATTCTTTTGATATCCAATGAACTCATGTTTTATGATTTGCTTCAATTATAAAACCTAGAAAGAAGTAACATTTTCAAAAATTCCTGTCGATAATTTTCAAAATTTTGAAAATAAGAAGAAGGAAAACATTTTCAAACAAGATAAGTTCTTTGGAAACATATCTTGAAAATCAATGAATATCTCTCCGAAGCTCAAGATTGAAGCTGGGGCAAGAGGAGCCAATTTTTTGGGCAAAATTTGTTGGAGTAAAGAAAACAAATTGACTCAAGTTGAGGTTTGTAATAGTACACAAACTGAGTCAGGGATAGATTGAAGACTGCTCACGCAATTATTCCCTTCACATATCAACATTATGTACATCAGATTTAAGTATGTTGAAGAATCCAAGATCAAGAATAAGAAATTCAAGAATACATTACATTACGCATGAAATTTGCATCTTTGCGTTCATCATCATGTGCAATAAAGACCTTGATTTTTTTCCTCTTTTGAGGACAAATTCAATAAAACAACAAATAAATTTCATCTTGGCATACATCGAACATCCATCATCAGGATAGTTACATCCAGATACATTTTACAGGTCTTTCAGGAGAAGATGAGATTAAAAGACAACAAGGCATCCACATCAAGAGGGAACAATCATCTTCAGATTTAACATTTCTGATATAAATTTTGTCTCGCTTGAGACAGTCTCATTTAATGCAGATGATTTATCTCACTTGAGATTGTTATTCTTAAAACAAACTTTGTCTCACTTGAGACTGTTTTACTTGAAAAAAGATTTATTTCCCTCAATATTATTTTTCTTAAAACAAGATTTGTCTCACTTGAGAACGTTTTCACGCGAAAGAAGGCATTTCATTTTCACTCAAGAATGTTTTTAAAGAAGATTTTATCTCGCTTGAGATAGTTTCCCTTGAAACAAAAATTTGTCCCCCTTGAGACAGTTTCTCTTGAAACATAAGCATTGAAAACATTTCCCTTGAAATGAATTTTGTATCTCTTGAGATAGTTTCCCTTGAAACAAAATTTTGTCTCCCTTGAGACAGTTTCTCTTGAAACATAAACATTGAAAACATTTCCCTTGAAATGAATTTTGTCTCTCTTGAGATAGTTTCCCTTGAGACAGTTTGTCTTGGAACATAAACATTGAAAACATTTCCCTTGAAATGAATTTTGTCTCTCTTGAGACAGTTTCCCTTGGAACAAATTTTGTCTCCCTTGAGACGATTTCTCTTGAAACATAAAACTTTGAAAACGTTTCCCTTGAAGCACAAAATGTTTGAATCAGTTTCTCTTGAAACAAATTTTGTCTCTCTTAAGACAGTTTCCCTTGAAACAAAATCTTTGAATATGTTTTCCTTGAAACTAATTTCGTCTCCCTTGAGACAGTTTCTTTTAGAACTAAGTTTTGTCTCTCTTGAGACAGTTTCTCTTGAAACAAATTTAGTCTCTCTTGAGACAGTTTCCCTTGAAACAAAGTCTTTGAATTTGTTTTCCTTGAAACTAATTTCGTCTCCCTTGAGACAGTTTCTCTTAAAACAAAATTTTGTCTCCCTTGAGACCGTTTCTCATGAAACAACAGATATCTTTGAGATCGTTTCCCTTGAAACGATTTCTGTCTCTTTCGAGACAACTTCTCTTGAAGCATCATCTGAATCGTTTCATTCAACTCAGAGGCAAATAAAATTTACAGCATAGCTCAAGGCAAGAAGGGCTATCTGTCAACAAAAATTGTCGAGTTCGATTCTATTCAGCTCGATGACACATCAATCACACTACTTTCTAATAGAAGCTAAGGTCTTCAAGTCAAGTTTCAGCCTCACGATGAAGTATCTTGAGCTAGAAGGCAATCGAAGAGCTACATGTTAGAGCATTGAGTTCGGCTTCAACTTCACAATGAAGGGTTTCGTGCACAGAATTTTCCAGTCCGACTCAACCTCACGACGAGGGAGTCATTTTGTGATTCAATTCGAATTAACAGATCAGCCATTACAATGGACGAAATTTGTGTCTTTAATCTTTGCTCTATTTTCGTTACACGATAATGAGCAAAGAGGGGCAGCTGTAGACACATGATTTCGTCATACCATTATAATATTTATATTATACATATAATATTATTAATTTCGTTTTTTTACATTTATAGACCCCAATAAATGATTACAGAGCATGTGGCCCAGTAGCTTGTTTGGCAGACCCAAGCATGCACATGACCTAACCCAACATCCAAGAAGAGTAGGGTTTTTGAAACCCTAACCCCCATCACTCATACGACACCACATGTCCCCTGTTGCATGAAGCCTGAAACTGCCGCCGGTTCCTTCGCCCCACACAACCAGTCTCCTTGTGTTTCAACAGACGCAACGAACGTGGGTTAGTAGGAAACTCACCAACCAAGCACACCGAGTTTCACTCGGGATCAAATACTAAAAACAGGACACTTTTTTGTATTATAAATAAGCACAACTAGACACTCTAGGGGACAGAGGATTATTAAGGAAATACTAGCAGATACTAAAGGCAAATCCAAGCACTTGTAATATCCGAAAGCAAGAAAGAAATAAATGTATTATTTTTTTATTTTTACCTTCGATTTGGTGTGTCCTTGGCTTGCATGTGGCTCTTCTCGGTTGTGTTTGTGTGTTCCTGATTCGAAAAACACAAAGAAAAAGCTTTTGGCCGATGAGCGGGGCGTTTTCGAGATCTATTGTTTTAGATCTAGCCCCGAGGTGTTTGTTTTTTAAGAAAAGTTTTAATTTTTAAAAAAGAGGGTGGAAAGAGCTTTTGGGATTTTTGAAAAAAATAAAAAATAAAAGTTTTGCCGCCGATGAACGGCGACGACGAGGCGGCAACAGCCACCGGGGCCCTCGTTCTTCATTTGGAAGAACATTTCAGAGAATTGTTAAGGGGGAGGGGGTCATTTCGTGAGAAGAAGGAGAGAAATGAAACTTAAAATTTTTTTTTTGGGATTTATACTAGACCCATCGAGCCTCCACGATCCAACCCACACACGCCATGACCCGCATGTTTTCAGAAAATATAGGGTAAACCACCTTTTTTGGTCCCTCCAATTTTAAGGTTATGTTATTTTGATCCCAAACTCGATTTTAAAACCCCGATTTTGTTTTAATTTGGCCACCCAACTTGCTTTCTAATTCAATTTAACCCCTATTATTTTTTTTACATATACTTATATTTTTGTAATATTTCGTTTATATACCTATTATTAATATATATATATATATATATATATATATATATATATATTATTTATTTATTCAAAGTACTATAGCTTATAATCGTATATATTTTTTCTATTTATTCTATTTATTTTATTATTTTATGGTTTTTATTACTATTATAATATCTTATAATTATATATTTTTTTTCTATTTATATTTTTTTCGGTTTTTATTACAATTACATTATATTATTTTTATTTCATTTTTACTCTTGTCTTTATTATCATTTATATTAATATGTGTATATATATATTATATATCTAACCTAACCTTTAAAATATCATTACCCGACCCCCTTTGTCCTCAACTAAGGAAATTTTCTTCCCCACTTTCGGTGAGGGGAGAGTAGTTTAAATATTATTATTATATCTATATATATTTTCTTTTATTTTATTAATACTTTGATGTAGGGTTTTTCTTTTTTAAAACATTACTATATATATTATGTATTTACTATTATTCTTTCTTCATCTTATCTATTTCATTTATTCATTATTCTTCTCTTTATTTTATTTTATTTTATTTTATTTTTATTTTATTCTTTTTATCTTATTGGTTCTCTTTAACTTTTTTTTCTCTATCACATTCTCGATTTTTAAAGGGTACACTTTTCAAATCAATCGGATGTAAGTAATTTGGATCACAATTTTACCTTTTAATTTAAACTTTCAATTTTCTTAACTTAAGACGACTGGAAATTACGTAGTACCGAAAGAGCAGTTCAAGGGTGCTAACCCTTCCTTGACTGTAACCGACTCTCGAATCCGACACATCTTTGGCACAACACAGATCAGGTAAGATGGTGTCCGACCTACCTAAATTCGTTTTAAAGTGGTCGGTGGCGACTCCAATTCATTTAATTCAAGTCGAAACCCAATTCCGGGTCCAACCGAAATACGATTCCGACATAAAGCATATCAAATTATTGTTCATAATTGATGAAAAAGTTGGTCTGAAAATTAAAATACATATTCTTAGAAGTATCAAAATAAAATGGAGGGAGTAAATCAGTCTAAATGCATAGTATAGGACCTTTAGTAAAATTTAACCTTTCACGCCTAGTTTAGGAGGCTAAAATGGTAATTGAGAAAATGATATTAGAACAATTATTGTTCGTTGGTTGGGTGTTATTTTTAAAATAGATACTGATTATGAGTCGAGGAAAGTGGGACTGATTTGAAAAGTAATGGGAAATTTAAAATGGAATTCCGGAGATAAGATTAACATTGTTGGTAAGTGGGACCCAACCCAGCTCGAAACGGTGAGTTTCATGAATGATAACGTCTCTTGCTCAGTCATCCAAAGTAGGGGTGTAAACTAGCCAAGTCGAGTTCGAGTATTGTTAAGCTCGACTCGACTCGAAAATTCTGAAATTGAGTTAGACTCGACTCGAAAATTCGTGAGCTTAAATTTTTCAAACTCGACTCGAACTCGAAATCCTGAACTGAAGCTCGTGAGCAGCTCGAAAAGTCTCGAAATGAAGAAAAAAATTCTTAAACTTAATTCGATTGAAGCCTCAAACTCGAACTCGATCCTGAACCTTAAATACATGAAAATCTTAATGTATTCTCTTTAAAAAAATCAATACATAAATATTAATATTTTTAATATTTTTTTTAAAAAAAATATTATCTTATATATTATATTTTCGAGCTGGTCACAAGCTTTTCGAGACGAGTATCAAATAGCTCGTTTCGGCTTTTTAAGAATTCGAGTCAAACTCAAGCTAGAGTCGAGTCCATTCAATCCTAGTATTTATCGAGCATTGATCGAGTCGATCTCGAGTAGCTCACGATCTGTCTCGTCTCATTTACAACCCTAATCCAAAGGCATCTTCTATCGTTGTCTCTTTTGGCGGCTTTCATTCAGCTCCAAGCAGGCAAACAAATAAAAAATATGAAGTCTAATTTTCCGACTTATTAGTAAATTGGCCCTAAAACTATATTTTAACTTTCACATTGGTCCTTAAAGTTTTTTTAATAGATAGTGATACCTAAATTATTGTTTTTTTTTCCTCGTGTCACCCCAAAAGTGTATATCACCTAATAAAAACACATCACATAACATACGACATAACTTTATTGATTGTTATTGTTTTAGGGTATATTAAAAACAAATTTTGAAAATTAAGGTATAGTTGAAGGACGAGTTTAAGAATAGTACCTTTATTTTTTACTCGTTACAAAATGTTTAAAGGAATTTGATATCATTTTATTCAATAACATCGAGTAAATTATAAAAATTTGGTCAACTCATTGAATGACTATAATGATTTGAACAATTGAGTGTGCGTTTGTAGGATTTACGTGTGTCACCGATGATTAAATAAGATTATAAACATATATTACTTTATAATCATCGTAAACTATTAAAAAAATAAAAATTTGGTTAAAATAAGCTTACCAAGTAAGGTTTATTATGACGTTTACTGTGGAAAAAACGACTAACCTATGGTTAAACTAAGTTGATTAAGTATTTAATTTATTTTTGGGTAAATTATATATTTAGTAACTGGATTTTACTTTTTCTCCTATTTTACTCACTTTACTTTAAATTTTTTCAGTTTTCTCACTTAACTTAATACATTGATTTTTTTTCACCAGTCGTTTTTCTCACTATTCACTAATGACGTTATAAATGGACTTATTTTATATAGATGCAAAACGACGTCGTTTTGATGAACATTTTTTCTAAAATGACATCATTTTAACTATTTAATGGCGGACTGGGCAAAAAAACCTGTGAGAAAATTGAGAACTTCTAAAGTTCAGTGAGCAAAATAGGAGAGAGTAAAATTTAGTGATGAAATTTATAATTTACCCTTTATTTTTTTAAAGTATTATAATCCATATTGATAATTGATGTAATTGATTTTTAGTACGAGAAAGGGTGAAGTATGGATAGGGCTTAAATTTAGACTGCTTTCAGTGGGTTGAATCAAATTGATTGTGCTTGGGGAGATAATGCAAACCATATCATTATCAAAAGGAAAGAATATCTATTAAACAGATAATCTAATATTATTATCAATTTAGAATTGGATCAATTGATATTTGATGTAACTACAAACACATTTAAACACGTATCATTCTCGTCAATTAGAGCTATGAGTTGATTAGATATTGTATAAAAAGCAAAATAATTCCATAAGCATATTCCTTTCTATATATATATATACTCGGTTATTAAATTAAATTTAATTATTTGTAATTAAACATGCGAGACATGTTGTATTAATAGATATCTAAACTGAATCTACTAAACTATATATAATTACATTATAATTATAAGATTCTTTTTGATACAATAAAATTTAGGTTAGAAGTGACTTTCTCAGTTCAAAATCAAGGCATACCTAAGATCTAGTTAAGACTTAAATAAACATTTAAAGATTACCCACTAAGAGTAACGATAATTGGATTCAAAATTAACCGTAAAGCTCAAATTCTTAAATCTCAATTACTTGTGGCAACATTCACTTACATTATAATTATAAGATTATTACTCATAACAATAATACTTATTACATAAAAAGTTGGCTGTTAAAAAATTATATGAATTCCTAAAAGAAAGATTCAGTCGTTTACTCGTTACAAATGTTAACTATCAGTTCCCATAAGCAGTTAATTTACCTATATGACTAATCATGCCTGCAACAATCATCAATAATAAAATATATTTTCTCATACAAAAGGAATTTATTATAAACATTGGAAACTAATTGACTTTCGTTATTATTTTGCCTTAAATATTTCAAACTGCACTCAAAGCAAGGCAATTCATTTTTGTAGGAACTTTTGTACTGGAAATAATATCTCCACTTGGCTCCTTTGGGATGTAAAATATGTATCTTTCTCACCATCCTCATAGTATACCGAGACCAATGTATGCATTTTGATTAGGGTCATATTCTATGATTACGATTCTACCATATATGTCTACACATTAGCTTTCGCTAGAATCGGTGAACTTGAGCCACTGACTAGACTAATATCAATGTCTGAACTAACAAGTTACCAAGACAAGTAAAAGAGAAAGAGCACTGGCCAACCCATTAACTAGCTAGTAGTAGAATATTGGTTCCCATAATATATTGCTCCTACATTCCTACCTAACAAGAAAACACCAACAACAGCCCTACTAATAACAGGCATGCATTTGACGACTGGTCATACCCTCATAAGACGGACAAGCATAAGATGTTACAGATTACATGAATTTCTCTGCTTCACAACCGTTGTATAACATAACCTTGTAATACATCGAAGCTTGTTCTCATTCTCAACTGCACTGTCAACAAATCTGGTTTTCTCAAAGTTCGAGCATTGCGACAATAAACAGAAAGGACCTTGGTTCCTCCTGTCAGGCCTTACCAAATAGATTGCCTAACCCCAAGACCATTACATGTTAATATAAGGCCCTTGTAACGGTTAAGGTACTCCTGCAGCCAGTGAATTAAAACATAAACTCTAATCCATCTGGAAGTATAAAAGTATATATACATACTTAAAAGCATGACGGGAGAAATTCTTACAATTATGTCATTGTCGTAAGCGTACAACATCCCCTTCTTGTCATATTCACTCCTCTTGACTGGATCAATTAGCACTGTTAATTGAAGCCAAAGCAGTTAATGATTAATTTCAAATTCATATTCACAAGCATGTAAATATACTTACTACTCTTTTTTCAACCAAATGTTAGCGGTTCAAACAACTTCAAGTCTTCAACTATCATTAAACATATAAACTCAATTCACCAATTCATGCCAGTACACAGAACATGGTCATAGATTTGCTAGCTATTATATCAACCATGCACAATTTTCACTCCTCCCTTTAGTATAACATGGCTACCAAGTCATTAAGAAATAGCACGGCATTAACAATGTTGCAAATTTAAACCCAACATATTTTCATTCATGAATAACTGTTATAAATGATACTTTATTTATACCAGTACAGACCACCTTTAATAAGATGGTTTTTATAGGAGTAAGTTGTGCATCCTTGTTGAAATGCTCGGAAATAAAGAAAAAGGGTTACCCAAAAATAAAGAGGAATCATGAAGATATTTGCAACCATAATTATCTTTCAAATAAATCCATACCATGGGTAGACAGTGAAATCATAAACTAAAAAGCGAAGAACAATCAAAAGCATATAAAACTAATTAGATGCAACACCTTATGAATTCCAATTATCTTATAGCGACCCAAAGTTCTGTTTGCTCTGATGCTAAATTGCTAATGTTGCTTATCCTCCTCAACTGTTTCTCTTTTGGTATAATTATATTTTCCCAATTTATTTGAAATAAACTAAATGATGAACAAATCAATAAAAGAGAGGCAATGTAGACAGAATATTCGCAAGAAAAAAATTAATATGCAGATTATGGAAGATATATAGCATAAATTCAATGGTTCCCTTACACAAAAGATTAAACGAAAACTATGCAACATCAGAATAATGAAAACGAATACAGAAAACCCATGTATACATAAAAAAATCGAAGGAATCATAAATTTACTCAAAAAGCAAGCGAACACCTAAACAGAAAAGAAGAAATGATAGCGAAAGAAAGATGGTTACCCTGATAAGCCTCGTTTATCTCTTGAAATCTTGAAGTGGCGTTATTCTCATCTTCCTTTTGCTTATCTGGATGCCATTTCTGCAGAAACAACCCCATATATAAGAAGAAGGAATATAAATATAAAGAAATCAATTTAGCTTTTGAGAAAAGAAAAAATGGAACCAGTGCAAGACGGATATAATTGGAGCGAATAGCATCCTCCGTGGCATCGTAATCAATTTCCAATATCTTATAATAATCCTGCATTTAAACAAGCAGTTCAGAACACACGCAGATTTCTAAGATCTCTCTTCTTTCTTAAATTTTAACACTAGGAATTGTGTTTACCTTGGGCTTGGAAACTAGAGAAAGAAAGTCGAAATTGAGGTTATAATCTTGCTCCGCCTTTTGTGCTTCGTCAGGATGATCGTCCCAGTCGACTATCATCGTCGACGTAAAGCCACGATATTTAAAAGTAAACGGCGGTTGCCGGCAGCGGCGTGAGATTTAGACACTACCGTAATTTGTCTACGGTACGTAATATTTTTACGACTAGAGAACAAGTAGTTTCTAGATATTAATAGCAGGCTTAAAAGACAAATTAGCCCCTAAAGTATGGCCAGATTCTTATTTGGCCCTTGAAGTGTGTTTTTTTTCAATATTTTTAAAATCGGACCGGACATTAAATCGGTGAAGGTACTGGTTCACTGGTTCAACCGCGGTTGAACTGGATTTTATATAAAATAATATATTTTTTTATTTTACATAGTATTCAAAGCAACATTAATATATATGTAACATTTTTTTTAAGTTTACAATATTAAAAGGTATAAAAATATCACAAGTCATAACATATATAAATTAAAAATCATAAAATCAAGTGAAACAAAATGATTCAAATCAACTACAACATAATGTTTAAGGTAAAACATATTAAATAATAAATATAATTATATAACTATAATCAAACAAATAAAATTAGGGCTTAAAAAAAATCATAACAAATGATGTCATTTGGTTTAATTTTTTTTTAAAAAAACAATCTCACATGGCTAAAAAACATAAAAGAGCATCCCAAAAGTTTAAAGAGTAAAAATATGAGAACAAAACAATCCTACATGGTAAGAAACATAGAAGAACATCCCAACTTACTTCTATAAATAATAGAGGTAATTTGACATTCAAAATCATAGAGCCTTTTGGTGAGCACAGAGCGAATTATTTTTTCACTTCAATTGAGCTCAAATTTTAAGCTTCAATCGAATTTCTAAATTTTTTTGAGTTCGAGCTTTTTCGAGTTCAAGTTTTAATATTATATTTCGAGCTCGAGTTGAACTTGATAATTTTTAGCTTGTGAGTTTTTTAGTCGAGTTGAGCTTACTTTTAAAGTTTTCGAGTTCGAGTCGAGCTCAACAATACTCGAATTTGACTTGGCTCGTTGAACAAACGACGTCGTTTGGTTTAATTTTTTTTAAAGAAAAAAAGTGAACCGGTGATTCAAACCGGTTTTCAGCCGGTTCACCCCAATTCTACCGATTTTCAGCCGGTTCATTGCCAGCCCGGTTTTGTCAGGTAACCGGACTGAACAATGATTCACGGTTCAACCGATTGAACCGGCCGATCCAGTCCGATTTTGATAACCATGATTTTTTTAATGTGTGCCTTAAAGTTCTGTTCCGTCAATTTTAACATTTTTTTCTTTCACTCTAATTTTTTTTCAATTTTTTGTGCTGTCTTTTTTTTCTTTTTTTTTTTTGTTTAGGCCGCGACGACACAAATCTTAATGTTGGTTGTCGATCTTTGGTGACTATTAATTCTCTTGTTTTTATATTATGTCTTTTATTTTTTTTACTTGAGTCTTTAATTTTAAATAAGATTCTCTGTCTTTGTGACATGATTTTTTTTTGTTATTGTGGCATGATTCTCATAGTTTTTTATACGTTTTTCACATACCTTTGCTTTTGTTTTGGATCTCACACAAAATCTATCATGACATTTATTTTCTAATTAGTTAGTCGGTGATAACTTATAGTTAGATCCCTCTTTTAGTAAAAGTTTATTTGCCGATGTAATCAGATTGTGTAGCAAAGCAATTTGCCAGATTATTTTGTTCGCTCTCTACTCTTTTATCACTTAGTCAAGCGTCTCATTCGACATAGATAAATAGTTTTTATGGAGGTTATTAAATTTTGATGTTGGTCATCATTCTCATTGGAAGATTTTATTTTATTTTTCGTAACTTTAGTTTTAATTTTTTCTTTTGTATAAGTATTTTAATGACTATTGTCTTTAAATTTCTCTCTATATTTTGATGTATTGTAATTTTAAGTCCTTCCATTATTAATATAATCATGTTGCCATTGTAAAAAAAAAACTCTTTTATATGGCGTCGCTAAAAAATTAAACTTTTCTGAAATTAAAAAAAATATTATAACAGAGTTAAATATTTTTAATTTTTCATAATTACAATTTTTTAATTAAAGGGACCTAATAAAATTTTATTTGTTTTTTAAAAATATATATTTTTAATATTAATTAATATTTGTGGCCTCATTCTGACCATTCTTTTAAGGGTGAGAACCTCTAATCACCGAAAATATATAGATTCGCCTCTATCCTCTTACGTACATTGAGGCTCTCTTTGTGGGAATCCTTTACCACTGTCTCGAGGGGGAAAAAAGACTTCAGAAAAAATGATAAATTTTTTTTGGCGTAATTGGAAATTAAAAGTAAAAGAAATTTAAGATTTTTACTCTAACTTTTCCTTTAAATAGGAGGACGTAACTTTTCCCAATGATCATAATCTATGCCTCTGGTCTAGGCCAATGAAAAAACACATATAAGATTTTAGTTACTCATAGTAAATCATGATATTGGCTCCAAGAAACGATGCCTTTTAATGTGATAAATGTATTCTTCCACAAGTCAATTTAAATCATTTTATGATATTCTTTCGGTCAATAACGGATAAATGTTGTTTCAAATACAAAATCAAGGACTTCATCTCCGACAACATTGAAGCCAAGAATTGCTCCTTTGTATGGAGATCCCTCTCCAAAGTTTGGGATTTTATTAAAGGAAACGTTTTTTTGGTCGATTGGTGACGGGAAAGCATTAATTTTTGGACCGATGCTTGGATTCTAGGGATGAAGCCATTGGATGACAGGATCCTTTATAACCCCACCTGTCTCCATAACTGCACCCTTTGTGACTTCCCAACCCAATCTGGAAGCTCGGATACAACAAAGTTAAGAAGTCGGGTCAACGAGAACCTTTTCTGCGAGATCGTGACTATTCCTCCGCCTTGCCTGAGGCCAGTCTCGACCACCCTACCTAGAGCTGGTGTAACACCCAAATCCCATGGATTAGAATGCCACACAGGACTACCGAAGTGGTTAACCCAATTTTTTTTCTTGAAACCATACTCAATTTAAAGTATTTATACAAGGTATAAAATCATAACAATTTACAAAAATGGGGCCCTAATTTAAAAACTCGATAAATAGAATAAATAATTAAAATGTTACAAGCTGACTCATTTTAAATCATGACCCCTACATGCCCACTAAGACGTCATCACTGTGCACTGGTACTCCGTTGAGACTCCTCCGACGATGTCATTGTCCGATCGCCACGAAACTTGAAGCCTGCGAACGAAAACACATTCCGAACATTGAGCTTGCACGCCCCGCGTCACACAATACCTCTAACATACTACATTCTTTCATTAAATGATCATGCTAACAAAAGAAGACATGTGCATACAAATACACTCAAAAACATGCTGAGATAAGTCTAGTGGTGTGGTCGGAGGAATTTTACGTGTATATCGAGACAACACCCCTAGCTAACATAGTATGTCATGGGTACGCAAAAGCATATAAAAAAACATGAGATAGGTCTAGCAATATAGTAGGAGAAATTTTATATGCGTCTTAGACAACACGCTAGCCTATCTTGAAACGGGGTAGCCTCAGGGTAAGAAATGAAATTTTACGTGAATTGAAACTTAAATCCATAGTTTATCTCGACTACTCAAGAGTTTCGGGGTGAGGACCGATATTTTACATGCATCAAAAACTCAAATCCTGAACCCACATATAGGCTATAGAGAATTGGGTATGATCCAAAATTTTACGTGCATCAGATGTGTACATGGTCAAAGATATTCGAATATCATAACATAGAAGTCAAACATCATAATGCTAGAGTAACAATGACCAATCTTATCTCATCCTAACTTGCTTGGTTTCTAGGTGAGTAATTAGTTACCTTAGTTGTTTCCACTTGTATTCGGGTACATAAAGCTTATACGACCTTAAAACCTCCAAATCTGAACATTTGAACCAACTGACAAATTTTCCCAATTCATGACGATGGTATCAATACTTTGCTAGCAGTATTGATACTGACCCATAGTGAGTATCAATACCAAAAATAACTTCGATGTTTGGGAAAAACCTCCAACATTTGAACATTATTGATATTGTTCTTCTAGTACCGATACTCAAGACATGAAGTGTCTTGTTTTAGGCACGAAATTGCCTCTCAAACTCACCCATTTGTCCTACTAAGGCTAACAAACATGATTAGAGTCTAATTTGAGATCTTAGGGGTAAAAAAGAGTCACATTTCATGCTTATAAACAAAAACTTGGAATTTACCATGAATTACCTGTAAATGATTCATAAACCTAAAAACCAATCATGCACATCAAAAGAGCTACTTGTGGTATAGACAAAATAGAATGGTGTTACTACTATTCACTTGTTGGGTCACCTGTTAACCTGACGTTCGACTTAGGTTTGCTAATTAGTGGCGACACTCTAGTCATTCTCATCATGATTTCCCTCGATTCACCCTTGAATTAGAGAGACGAATGACACACTCTCATCATGTGTAAGTAACTCGTATAGGTTATTTTATTCATTGAGACATATAAGGGTAAATTGGTAATTTTAACCCCAAGTGCATTTTAGCGATGTCACACACTCGAGCTAGAAGCATGACCTTAATTGTAACACCCCCAACCCGTACCCGACCCGGATACGAGTCCGAGGTGTCACATTGACTTCTCAAACTTTGACTCTTGACAAAATTCAAAGAAAATTTAAAACTTTCCTTAGAGTAAAAGCAGTTTAGTTACATAATGTGACCACAATAACCAAAATCGATCAGAGCATATTTAACTCAATAAATTAGTACATGCCAAATATATTCAAAATAAAAAAAATCATTTAACTCATCTATTTTCTGATCTGAAATCTTGTAAGGGAGATGCTGACCTATATTGCTCCTCACAGCTTCCATATTCACTTTCTGTAACCTGCGTGTGAAACACTCACACGCTAAGTCGATGACTTAGTGAGGCATAAAGAAAACACATCTAATGGAATTCATACCCACTAATCATGCATGACTGTTTTATGCTATCAAATTATAGACAAACTAGAATGGTGTTACTACTATTCACTTGTTGGGTCACCTGTTAACCTGACGTTCGACTTAGGTTTGCTAATTAGTGGAGACACTCTAGTCATTCTCATCATGATTTCCCTCGATTCACCCTTGAATTAGAGAGACGAATGACACACTCTCATCATGTGTAAGTAACTCGTATAGGTTATTTTATTCATTGAGACATATAAGGGTAAATTGGTAATTTTAACCCCAAGTGCATTTTAGCGATGTCACACACTCGAGCTAGAAGCATGACCTTAATTGTAACACCCCCAACCCGTACCCGACCCGGATACGAGTCCGAGGTGTCACATTGACTTTTCAAACTTTGACTCTTGACAAAATTCAAAGAAAATTTAAAACTTTCCTTAGAGTAAAAGCAGTTTAGTTACATAATGTGACCACAATAACCAAAATCGATCAGAGCATATTTAACTCAATCAATTAGTACATGCCAACTATATTAAAAATAACAAAAATCATTTAACTCATCTATTTTCTGATCTGAAATCTTGTAAGGGAGATGCTGACCTATATTGCTCCTCACGGCTTCCATATTCACTTTCTGTAACCTGCGTGTGAAACACTTACACGCTAAGTCGATGACTTAGTGAGGCATAACGAAAACACATCTAATGGAATTCATACCCACTAATCATGCATGACTGTTTTATGCTATCAAATTATACAACTCATTTACATATACATCAACATATATTCATGTATATTATGTAATAGATACCATAACCCCTATCACACATATATCATATCATGCACACATCATATCACAAATCATATACATATATCACATACATTGTTCTCATATCACCAAGACATATATGCACTTCTACCATGTCACGACAAATACACATATCATTATATCAAATTATGTTCTCTTTTCAAAGCCCATGTACACATGTGAGAACTATAGATATGTGAGTCTATAGAGGTTGTCCACTATGCTATCACCACAGCTCGTATAATTGCGCCGAAGTGCCACGTAGAATTGCACCGGAGTGCCGCGTAGAATTGCACCGTAGTGCCATATAATAATGTCCATAAGGACTTCATATCATTCCTTAAGAATCATATACATATACTAGGGATCAAGTATGTGTCTCACCAGACTTCACACATGTTTCAAAGAATACATATATGTCCCGAAGGACCACATATCATTCCTTAAGAATCATATACATATACTAGGGATCAAGTATGTGTCTCACCAGACTTCACACATGTTCCAAAGAATACATATATGTCCCGAAGGACCACATATCATTCCTTAAGAATCATATACATATGCCAAGGATCAAATATGTGTCTCACCAGACTTCACACATGTTCCAAAGAATACATATATGTCCTGAAGGACCGCGTAGACCCTCAACACTCCGTCGTGTGAGCCGGTACTAAAGACTCCCCATGTCGAAGTCATCATCAAATCTGGCCAAACAGTACAAAAATCACTCAAATGAGTCAATACCAACCCAAATCCATCGAAAATCCATTAATTAATTTTGTTTACCTAAACCCTAATTTTTTCGAGAAAATCATTTCCCTACCCAATTGAGCTCATCATTTACATCTAAAAATCACCCCTAAATGGACATGCAAGATATATTTCGGGGACCATTTGAACAGAGGAAAAAAGAAATATCAAAAAGAAAAAAAAACTGAAAAGAAAAGGGATTTTTGAGCAAAAAAAGCGAACAAAAAGAACTAATAAACTCACATTTTTCTCAAATCTGAGACCATTTGCTTCACTAGAGAGGAGAAAAGCCATTGTCTAAGGTAAAGCCCTCGCTTTTAAGTTTAGGCCGTTCAATTTTGGGTTTTTTAGGTTTCACGAGGGGAGGAGATTTTTGTTTGGGGAAATCTTAGGGGTTCGAATTGGGTTTTTAGGACGTTAGAAGGGTCGAGAGGTGAGGAAGGAGTGTGGGTTCAGTCTACCCATTCTCACCGTCGATTTATGGCGGCAGGGAGTTCTCATTTCCTTTCTCGCGGTGAATAAAAGTTGAAAAATGAGAGAGTTTTCTTTAGCTCTCGTTTTAGGCTAAGGTTGAAATGAGGGAAATGAGGGTGGGATGCTGATTTTTGGCCTTGATTTTGGCTTTAAATTCAAGGCATTAAACGACATCGTTCCAATGAAGGGGTAAATGCGCATTTTTGCGTTTATTTTAGCCATTATATGTAAATCATGCATTTTATATTTCTAGTCCCACATTTATTGAATGTGCATTTTTGTAATCTTGTTGTTTATTATATATTTTTGCTAGTATTAGACATTACCCTCTTTATTTCTGAAATTTACATTTTGATTACTATCTTCATTTTTAGGTAAAATGTTGAATCATGTCTATTTGTTTTCCCTTCATTCCTTTTTAGTCCTTTACTTTACGATACAGAAAATGGTAATTTATGCATCAGGTCCTTAAAGTTAGCCTTGCATGCAGTTTTAGTCCTTGTTTAGATTTAGTCTAGTCTATTTACATGTCTAAACCCTGTTATCTTAATTAGGTTTATTTTGGACCTTTTTCAAAGTTATACATCTATTGTTTTGATCCTTATAATATTTTATTTTTTAGGACCTTATTTTCATGCCATATGTATGCACATACTATTTAATATATATTTTTCTATCATCGCAAACATTGACTAGTTTATGACGTAGTCGCTGAATCTATAATAATCATTTTTGAGAATCTTTGTCGTAGAATAGGTGTGAAAAACACTACTTTATAGAAGAAGTGTGATTCAAAACACCATTCAAACAAAATGGGAACTCAAAACAAATTGAGTATATTTTATGAAAAGTAATATTAATTATTTTTTCTTTAATTCTATCTTCTACATTTGCAATATGTGTTTCTTTAAATAGAAAATTATTTTATGCAATTAATGGTATAATATTTTTTTCATTCGATTATTATTTTTGATGAATTGAGGAGGGAATATTCTTTTTTAACAAGAAATAGAAGAAATAGCCTTCCCGTCAGAGGATGTGCGAATCTCAAAATTTCCTTTCAAATTAAATGATTTTTCCTAATAAATAATTCGAGGCAAATTAATTAAACTATAATAAATGAATCATATTCTAACTTTATATTCAATTTCCTAATTTTATTTCATCGACAATGTATAAGTGATTTGGTACCAATTTTGGGCGTAGTGGTAGTGATTTTTCTTCCCTACGCGTAACTGACTCATGAACCCATTAAATTGAGTTTTCGGTAAACGTGGACCGATTTATGTCCTTTAAATATTGTTATAAATATTTTAAAAGGGTTTTTAGGTATTCTCTACTTAACCTAAATGTTGATGGCGACTCCAAGAAAAATTAAGTAATTTTAAATAATGTCGTAAACAAACTTTCTATAAAAGCATAAAAACTATTTTTAAAAAAATGACGTTATGACAGTAAGCTTATGTAAAAAGGATCTCAAATACTTGCCAAAATAGCAGTAGTTATGAAGCTCTTCCCAAAATGCCAAGCTTCTTGAGAAAGTTTACTTACCGAATGTCTAATCATAAAATGCATTTGAGTCGCCCTTTTGGATTTTCAAATCAAATAATTTATTTGGTTTCAAGACGCCCTTTGTAGGTTTTCATCTTGAACCCTCATTTTATTTATTTCCTTTTTCTTTTTTTCTCTTCTTTTTTTCTCATTTTTCTTTTTCTTTTTCTTCAAGCTTAGTATTTCTTGACATAAATTGAGTTTACTAGCTTTTTCAACTTATCTCCATCCATTTCTATTAATATTAATGCTCCTCTGGAAAAGTTCTTCTTAAAGACATATAACCCTTCCCAATTAGGTATCCATTTCCCACATAAATCTTTATGAATTGGCAAGAACTTTTTAAGCATTAGATCACCCTCTAAGATTTTGCTTAGACGAACTTTCTTTTTATGAGGTAAAATCATATGCTTCTGGTACATTTGTCCATGACAAATAGTTTTTAATTTGTTCTCTTCGATAAGATTCAACTAATCATATCGAGATTGAACCCACTCAGCTTCATCCAACTTTACGACGACTAAGACTCTAAGTGTAATGCCATGAATTTCGGGTTAGGAGTTTCGAGTTTATTAGTTAAGGCCTTAGAATAATATCCCCTAACCCATGAAGCTTTCAACCCAAGTGTTTTTTGATTTAGGCTTAGGATCAACCCAACAAGCTTGATTTTGGATGCTTTTAACCTTAACTTAAATGGGGAAGGACCATGAGGGTAATTTACCCATTTTTTTAAATCAAACTGAATTCCATTTAATGGGATGATCTCACGTTCTGAATTCTCATCCTTTTTTTCATATCAACCTTGTCTCTTCTTCCTCTTCACTTTTTGTTCATCTTCCGTCAAGATCTAAGTAAAATATAGGAAATTTACGTTATTCCAATATTCTATTGAAATTAAAAGGTAATATTCATCATCCCCATCCACGAAGCTTTCATTCAAACCCACTTTTGCAAGTTTTAGCCAAGTTTCCCAAAAACATGTTTTAGTAGGTGTTTAAGGAACCTTGAGTTCTAGCAAGTTTTATGGGTTTTAAGTTGTAAGAAAATGTTTTAGACGTCATTATATGATTTAAAATGAGCTTACAACTCATTAAAACTCATTTTAATTAGTGCAAGAGTAAGGGAAGACCTCCAAGGATAGAGGAATGGAAAAGCTTACCCTTGGGTGATTGAAGGGTGTTTTCAGTTACCTAAGCTCAAGTTAACATGATTCTGACTTGTCTATACCTCATGTAGTTCATTTTTTGTGCATTATGGTTTGTTTTGTTCATGAAGCATGCTAGAGTAATTTCCATGGCAAGATTCGTATTTGTGTGCTGCAAGCATTAAAATTAGTACATTTTGACCTCCAAGACACTAAATAATATGTTAAGCACGTTTGCTAGTCTTAGGGAAATTGTTGGGTTGATTTTTGGGTGTTCTATGAGCTTAAGTAAATCATTCCCAGAAAAAAGATCGAACCCTCGACTAAAAGGATCGATCCCAAACTTTCTGTTGTATAAAAGATCGATCCCTTTCCAAAAGGATCGATCATTCAGGAAAAATGATTGATCCATAGACCAAAAGGATTGATCTCAAAATTTTTGCTGTGAAAAATATTGATTCCTCGAAAGAAATGATGGATCCCTTCACTGTTTTCTCTATGTAAAAGGGTAAAATTGCATTCATTAGTGGTCTAAGGTGTTGATAAATGTTGTCTTGAGCTCGACATGTTTGAATGAGTTTAGCTTGGTTCATTAGTTGACTTTCTTGAATACTCAAACCCTTAATCTGGATTCATTGATAATGAACAACTCGACTAATAACATTATGAAATAAAGTGATACAAAACTAGCCTTTGTTTGATACTTGGGAAATGGCTAGGTCACCCGAGTTACTTTAGCATTATGATGTTTATCTGTTATGTTATGTTATGTTGAAATCTGAATATATATTTTTGGGTACGCATTCAATGCACGTAAATTTTGGGTTGTTCAGGTATGAATTCTAATGCATGTAAATTCCAGAATTGTACCTTATGCTCAATTAGGTATGGGATGTGAGCTTTCGATGCACATAAATTCCAAACCTCCCCCGACCTCTTGAGGATCCGATGTAGACTAAGAGCTTTAAGTTCTGATGCACGTAAATTTTGGTTCTTACCTTGAAGCAATCACGTTCTAGATAGGATAGTGTATTGTTCGATATGCAAGTAATTCCTCTGATCATATTACTTGACATATATCATGTTTGATATGTACTTATGCATGTTTATGACTATACATACCAACATGTTCATGCAGCGAATACATGTAGTATCATTTAGTTATTTTCGTGTCACTAAGCTTGTGAGCTTAACGCATGAAATGTGTTTCCGTGCGCAAGTTAGCAGAGGGGATCGTTGAGGAGGCTTTCGCATTCGTACATTCCATACCATAAGATTAACAGAGTATGTCTTGAATTTATTTTAGAGGGCACGTATTTAGTATAAACCTTGTATAATCATGTCATAACTCTATTTTGGGATTTTCAAACTCTATGGTTATGTTGTACGTATTTTAGAGGACTCCTATATTTTGTAAATGTTGGATTTGATTTCCATTGCAAGTATGATTTATTATGATGTTAACAATTGTTTTCAAAGAAATTTTTGAGTTGACCATTTTGATAGTTCTGTGTGGCATCGTAATTCATGGATCTTCGGGTCGCACTAGATTAGGGTGTTATATTCAGTGAAGGAATCTGGACCTCAATAGGTAACACTACTTCCATTCCATAAACTAGAGAAAAATGTATATCCTTTATTAAGGACGCACTATAGTTTGGTATACATACAAGGAAAAATGAAACTTCTCATACTAGTCTCTATAAGTATCAATTGTCTTCGAGATAATCTTCTTGGTATTTTTATTTGCAACTTTCATTTCCCCATTCATCTTTGGGTGGTATGTTATTGAATTCAGATGTTTTATCTTAACTCCTCCACAAATTTATATCACCATTTCATTTTTTTAGATTAGTAGCATTATCTGAAATGATTCTTTCTGGTAGCTCATATCAACAAATAATCTTTTTTTAAAAACTTGCAAATAGTGGATCTTGTGATACTGACATATGAAGCATTATCCACCCATTTAGTGAAATAATCAATGACAAAAAAATGAAGCAATATTTGTTAGAATCTTTGGGTGTAATTGGCTAGATGAAGCCCATGGCCTATGTAGAAAATGGCTATGGCATAGTCATAACTTGAAAAGGTAAAGGAGGTGGATGAATTTTATTTGTATATACCTACATTTATGATATTTCCTCGAATAATCAATGCAATATCCTTCCATGGTAGACCAATAGAACCCATATCTCATGATTTTTCTAGCCATAGAGAAGTCATTTTCATGTGTACCACACATTCTAGCATGAACTTCCTTACGTATGTTCTTCGCTTATCGAGCATCAACACATCTTGACATTTAATCTCTGTCTATCTTATATAAGATTTCTCCATCGAGAACATATCTGGAAGCAATTCTCCTTATTTTCATTTTATCATTCTCAATGTCCTGTTGCATATATGTTTGAAATTTGATGTATTGTAGAATATGAAAACATCATGGAAGACCATCTTCTTTCTTTTCAATGTTCTGCAATACGCAAGGGTTCCATAGATTTTCATTCTAATTCGCAACATATCAGCTCACTTGTTAGCTTGGAACATTTTATCCAAACTAGCTAAAGCATCTGTCATTTGGTTCTCTTATCTAGGGATTTAAATGAAAGTGACCTCTTCAAATTAATTTAAGGACTAGTCTACGATATTTGAATAGTTTTGGATACTTTTTCTCTCACTCCCCTCGGAGTTGATAAATTACTAACGAAGAATCCTCATACACTTTTAAGATCTTAATTCTCCTTTAAATAGATACTCACAACCCATAGCACATCCTTCATACTCTACCACATTATTGGTGCAAAAGAATTCATGTCTAGTTGTGAAAAGATAGTAAACATTCTCTGGAGAGCAATAGTGCTCCAACTCCTCGTCCTATGGCATTTGATGTCCCATCAAAATAAAGCTTCCATGATCTTTATTCTACAATAGCTTTTTATTTGGTTGAGATACATATCCAACATCTAAAAAATTAAAAGTCAAAGACTCACAATCCTCCATGGCTCAACTTGCCAAATAATCTGCTATAATACTTCCCTTTTTTACTTTATGACTTATATACACAATATCAAACTCTGATAAAAACATCTTCTATTGAGCCATTATTCCAGTCGATGTTGATGTCTCCATCAATAACTTTAGTGAGTCCAGTCTAGATATTAACCAAGTGGTATAGTACAACATGTACTGTCAGAGCCTTCAAGTTGCCCAAACTAATGCACAACACATCTTTTGGACTGGTGGGTATAAATTTTACAATCAGTGAACTTCTTGCTCAAAAAATAGATGACCCTCTCTGTTTTTGGATGAATCATGTTACCCCAACACACATCCCTTTGAATTCTCATAATCTGTCAAGTAAAGAATCAATGATCTTTTTGGAAGTGACATTACTAAAATTGGAGAACTTGACAAGTATTCTTTAACCTTTTCTAGAGTTTCTTGGCATTCATCATCCCATACTCCTGGGTTATTGTTTCTAAGTAGTTTAAAAATTGGATCGTATTTTTTGGTTAATTGATAAATGAATCGAGATATATAATATAACCTCCTAAGAAAACCTTGAGTTTCTTTTTGAATACGAGGTGGTGGAAGATTATAAATTGCTTTGGCTTTGTCTTGATCAATATCAATTCGTTTATTGCTAACCACAAAAACCAAAAGTTTTCATGATATAACTCCAAAAGTGCACTTAGAGGGGTTGAGCTTCAACTGGTATTTATTCATCCTCTAGAAAAGTTTTCTCAAGTTCTGGATATGATCAGCTTCACTTTGGGACTTGGTGATCGTATTATCTACATACACTTCAATCTCTTTATGTATCATGCCATGGAAAAGAGTTACCACGAAATTTTGATAGTTGGCCCTAACACTCTTCAACACAAAATGCATTACTTTATAACAAAATGTACCCTACATTACGAGTTTCATTTTCTCCATGTATTTCATATTCACTTTTACTTGATTGTACCTTGAGAAACCATCAATGAAAGAGAATCACGACTCTATAACACCCCATACCCGGTCACGGAGAATAGCACGAGTAACCGAGCGTACATTAGATTTCAAACTTTCCAGATAAAACATAAACCCTAAACATGTATACTATACAGAAGCATTCAAATTTAAAACATGCATCATGCAAAACATGACAACGAATAAACACCAACAATTTAACATCACTTAAACAACCAATGTATTGCAAGATATATATTATTAACCAAGTATTGGTAAATCAATAATTTCACATCATCAAAAAGAATTAACTAGAAATACTAATTTTAGTTTACCAATATTTCAACTTAATTATTGACATGCAAAATTTCATCTTAATCGGATATCGTTTACCTAATTGAACATGCTTAGTTTAGGGACTAAAATGTAAACTTTTATATATATAAAAATAAACTAAAAACATGAAATTAAAGGTTCCATTAAGAAATTATTATCATTATAGAGTCATGGAACAAATTTCAACAAAATTTGAGTAAAAACCAAGCCTTAATTACAAAATCATGTTTATTGACCAAATTGAATACATTTTAAATTTCAGGGACCTTCTAAGGACTTAGGGAATATTTTAGGGCTTTAATGAATGATATTTTACCTATTTTCATCGAGCACAAAATGAAGGCATTGATCCCTTTTCACGAGAGATCGATTATTTACAAAATAATAGTTAAAAATTGAGCTAGGTATCGATCCTTTAGGAAAGGGATATATCCTTTACCTGATAGGATCGATCCTTTTGAGCAAGGGATCAATCTTTTTTCTGTAAAATGTATAAAATGCATATTAAGTTGCATGAATATGTATCCAATTTGTAATGAAATTAATCCTAAGGTATACGAACATGCTTGGACACTCTTAAACCAATTAGAACATGTCATAATACATATGTAGCATGCTTCATTACATCATTTAACATAACATACAAGTATTTACCATCCGAAGTCAAATTTTGCATAGAAATTCAACTTAAACACGGGTCACCTAATCATTTTTTCCATTACTGGTCATTTCATGCTTCATATGAGTCTCACATATTATGTCATCTTATTATAACTTGTTTAGGTGATCAAGACATGTATTTAACGGATAAATCATAGTTTGACCAAATTAGGCATACTTAGTAATATTTCATAACATGTAATCCAATATCAAAATTCATCATTTCATTATTCATTCAAGAATTAAAGTAAAACAAAAGTCATTATAGGTCACTTAAGCATTAACAAGTGTCACAATAACAAATCAACTTTAATCTTAAGTAAGGATCCTATATTGCCTCAAAATAACTTTACAAAAGCTCCCTTGTTTTGATCACTGCCAAGTTTCTTGCCCCTCAAGCTCTCAACCCTTCAAGTAAAGATTTGAAAAATATTGAACAATGAGTATGAACTATAGAGCTTTGTGAATGACTAAATATTCAAATATGATGTACATGCCAAGGCTCAAGGAAAGCATACCTAAATTCCATGAAACCTTACTTGTTTTTACCTCAATGATCATACCATAATGTCATGCTTCAATGTTCACTTGATGCATCATAAATGCAAACAAAATCCATTTTATAAACATACTTTACCTCATCATATTCCTTGCAGCAAATCACATACATACATGCACAATTACGTTTTCGGCAAAGTCACATACATCACACACAGTTTCCATTTAAGATCAATGACCTTTTATTTAAAACACAACTCACTCATTGGATAAACAAACTTCATACAACCCCACTCTATTTGTGGACTCACTTAGGTCCAACACCACATGATTCGGAGCAAAGCTCAATGCACCAACCTTACCCCGTATTTTTATTAGAGCATTGCTCAACTTACCAACCTTAACCTGTATAAACCTTTGTTCAAACACATATAGAAACCATATAGTACTCTTTAATAGGCATGCCTTTAATGTATGCAAAGGTCGCATTAAGAACAAATAGCCATTTAATCTAAGTTCACAAGAGTGGTTAACAAATGATGCATATATTATACACATATACACTTTCAAAATACACATTACAACAATTATCGGAAATGATTTTCATGATCAACCTTATATGGACCGAAAGTTGCTCACTCATCCATGGATAGTGATGTTGTTTCACTCCTCCTTAACACATTCATATATACACGCTTTCAAAATACAGTTTCAAAACCACAATACATCACTTGTAACACATATAGAATACATATATCAAAGTTCACATTTCATATCATATTCCACATTAATTGCGCATTTCAAATTCACATTCCATTAACCACATTCTTCTAATACACCATAATTAATAGTCACCATGTCATGTCACATATGAACTAACAATGATCGCATACTTTCATTATATCATAACTCATATTCATATTCTTTAGTCCTCATGCTTGCAAATATCGCTCTCTTCCAATGCATCACAAATCATAATTAACACATCAAAATTCACATGATTATCTCAATCATATTCTTTCAATGTATTCTTATCTCATAATCAACATACTTTATACACATGATCATAGTGATAATTCACTCCCAATGTTCCATAAATCATGTCATAACATATATGCTCCATTTGATCACATACTTTTATATATATATCATGAATCCATATTATCAATTACAAATAGAAAGTATACCTACTTTAAAACCTAAGATTTATATTAAACTTTCATTCAACATTGAACACATTGATAAGCAGTGAATGTACAACCACGCACATCAATGGTGCAATCACAGGATTCGACCCCAAACACTAACCAAACAACCATAAAAAATGATAAACCATTTCCCTCAATCTTACACACGTTAGGCACCTTAGAAAGAAATTTAACATATCAAACATATCACAAAACCATATAAATAAAGCAGAAAATTCTACTTCTAAAACATAACAAAAATCAACCAAAAGATCTACAAATCTTACTGATGACACGATCTAAGCTTCCTAAATCGATGGCACTACTTTTCCTTGATTTTAGATGATCAAGAACACTCAAAATTAGCACCTAAAAACAATTAAATCCCAAAAGAACAAAACAATTGCCACAACTCCAAGATTTTTGTAAAACTCCAAATTCAAGCTTGATTTTAAGAAATCAATTTCCAAATCATTTTCAATTGAAATATTGATTTAGTATGACTATAATCATCCCAAAAACATCTTAATTAAATAAATAAATCCTCATAACAATCTAAAAAAATTAACACATTAATTACATCAGAAAATCAATTTTACTTCATAAACTCCTCTTTAAAAGAATTGATTAATCAAGATCATAAACATATTGGATCATTAATCATCATAGCACAAAAGAAACCAAGGAAAAGAGAATTGCCTTACTAGGAAAAGAAGATGAAAAAAATGAAGAGATCATCAATGACAACACCAAGCAACAAAGGAGAAAATGACAAGAAAAAAGGAAATTAAAACAATCTTGAGTAGAGAGAAAGGATAAAGATGAAAGGAGTAAGAATTAAAAACAAATGAATAAAAAATAAAGATGAAGAGATTTGGTCATGGGAGAGCTTTTGGGAGAATTACAAAAGTGTTTGGATGTGAGAATGAAGATAATATTTACTGAAAATTAGGGATAAAAATGAGAAAGAATTAGGAGAATGAATGTAGCTAGGAAATTGGAAAAAAATGAGATGAAATATGTGATTAGAATTGGAGGGAAAAGCCATCTATAAAAGCCTTGGTAAAACTAGCTTCATGGATTTTGATATTTGATCCTTTTACAATTTAGTCACTAAAGTCAATATTTCCAACTTATTCAATTTAGTCACTTCATAAAATCCATTTTTAAATTTATTAAATATCATATTTAAATATTAAAAAATAATTTAAACTCTTCCTAATCATATTTCTAATTTTATAAATCCAAAATAATATTTTATCATAAATTACAGAAATTACTTGATTACCGACCCGAACTACTAACAAGAATTTCGGGATGTTACAACTCTCTCCCATAAAAATAATTTCATCCTCAAAATTAACTTAGAGAATAGACGCAGATATTACAATTACCAACTTTGATCAAATTCACTAAAAGCTTACCTGGAGTTGTGGATACACCACAATAACACCTCGAAGAACATTTCCTAATTCGGAGAATTCCCTTAGGCGAGCTAAACCATATAAACTATCTAACAAAAAAATATTTAGATACAAAGTTCATCACATTCACAGAAGTAGTCATACAAACAATCAAAACAATTTCCCACTAACATTGATTTATAGCAATACCATAGATACACTCGAACTCAAAAGACCGACATAAACAAGAAGCAACAAAACCTATGTACACAACAATTGCATATCAACCAAATAAACTCTTGTTTAATTCACCACTAAAGATTCACATTTCAAAATTTCGTTCAAAAAAATCCCTTTAGAAAGCAAAACAATCAATTCAAAACATAATCCTAGAATACCATAATTCATCCCACAATTAATGACACCCAACCTCATAAACCTTAATTGAAACCAAAAACATGCCATCACTAACGCTCGATAAATAGTAACATAACACAAAGCTTCTAACCATACAACACATGAACATAATGTCCACTAAACCAAAAACCACTAAGATTCTTAACAAGAACTCAAGCCTACATCTCCACCACCTTCAACATAAACTTAAACTAAACTTCATTCAATGTGATATAACCCATTCTTTTCACATCCTCTATGTGTTCGTGAACCAATCCCCAAAACCTATTTTTTCCAATTAACAACCCTCGTACATCGCCTCTCCGGCCAACCACCTCTAGTCGGGGGTAAAGTGCACCACCGCATCCTCCGAGCTCAATAGAAATGGATGAGCAAAACCCCTATATTTATTCATCGATAGGAGTCACCATTAGTCATGGAAAGCCGTTCGAAGATCACCGGAGAAACCTAGGTCACGCGTCGGATATTCTTCGATTCTTGTCGCCTTACTCATTGGCTCATTTCATCGCCACCACAGTTTAACTCCCCATTGCCATCCACTCAAAAACCCAGCCATTGGGTCACTTCGTCACTGTCATTTTCCTTTTCATCGGTGTGGGTAAGCATTTCGACCTTATTTTTTTCTGATTGATTTAGTTAGTTTTGAGCGTTGTTATTGCTTGGATTTGATGTTTGGTTAATTGTGGAGTAGTCGACAACCATCCTTCGACTCATCTCCATCGTCATATATCGTCACGTACCACCACATACGCGTGGGACTCGTCATCACACCCAAAACCTTCTAGAAACAGTCAAGTAGACTAAACCGGCCCGAATTGGTTTGAACCAGTCCAAGTCAACCCAAACTGGCCTGGCCCATTGACCTTTACCCAAACTATTCACTTTGACCTGATCGATGACCTTCCCATTGACCTTTGACATGCTCGTTGATTTTAAATTTGACCAATTTGACCGTTGACCTTTGATTTTGACTAAAAACTCAAAATTTTTGAAAAGTCATTTTATTTTTTTTATGTCCCGAGTCTGAATCCGAAGTCTGTTTTGCCAAATTTGAACCCAAAAGTCTCTAAATTAACTATTAAACTCAAAAGTGCATATGTAATTTAAATATCTTAATTAATTTCATTTAATTCAAGGTCAATATCTAATCAATTTATGATGATGTAGTTTATTAAAGGTACTCGTGGATCTCCTGACAGTTCGTTTACTTTACTCAGTTCCTCCTGATATGTCTGTCAGCACGATCCCATAATTACTCGTATAGCTCTGCGACCCTATTAAATATTCAGTTTAGTATATTACTCCAATTATAGCCATGTTCTGATATAATATAGGTTCGCATATAGTCAAAGGACAGTGAAGTTAGTGCTTGGTAGATCTCTCAGGCTGATTCTTTTTGCAGGGTGTGTTCCTTGTATGCTATATACATGTTTTAAATATATATTTAAAATACCATGTGCACATGATTGTTTTATCTGATTTGCAATGTGATTATCCGTTTGACTTGTTTCTGTATGATTTATCTAATTTAAAGTCTGATTTATGATTTACTAAAAATGTAAGCTTGATTGTCTGATTCCTGTTCTATGGTTACTAATTTTACTGAATTGATATATCTTTGAACTTCGATTTCCTTCTATCATTGGTTACTGTCTGAAAAATGTTTTTCTTCGAGGTACTCTAGGAAGTAGTATGAAGTCTCTGCATGTTCAAATTCGGTCAAACTAGTAATTCCTTATATTGGTTTAGATGGATCAAGCTTGTAATTCCTTATGGAACAAATAGGACTATTGGGTGGGCTACTGGGCCTAGTGGTAAGACCTTATGGACCCTAAGGTGCTCCCTTAGGGTGGTACCTCTTCTATGTGCATTGGGTAAGTCCTTATGGGCCTGAGAGCACTCCCCTCAAGTGGGCACTTACACTTTTACTAGGGTAAGAACTTATGGACCCAAGGTGCTCCCTTAGGTCGGCACCTATGCCCTTTGGGCTTAGGGTAAGTCCTTATGGATACAGTTCTAAGGAACTACGTATGGTGTTCGGTTTAAGGGTAATTCTATAATTTTAAGGTAAATCACTATTGACGTTTTCACAATTTGGAACTAAACTAATTTTGGAAACTCAACCAACGTTTCATGACTTTATTGATGCACTGATTTTGAAATCTAAACTATATGTTTTATTTTTGCACTGTTAGGACACATTGAGATCTCTAGCTCACTCCCCTAAGCTTCTCTCTTTTAGATATTTTCGATAGGCATCCTGGACATGGCAGTTGGAGGATCCACACATTAGTACAGTGATATTTTGTTGTAATGTGTTTATCTTCCAAGCTGCATTTATTTTGGGTGACATTTTCCTATATTTTGGAAAAGTTGGTTTTATGATTTATATGCCTTCAATACTGATGATGGAATATTTTATTTTTATTTAGTCCTTATGATGACTTTTATTTACTAGAATTAAATTTTAATATTATCAAATATATTTTTAAAGATGCTTATTCGGAATATTGGTTTAAACTATTGAAAAATATTTTGGAAAACTTTATCATAGTCCGTTAGATCTAGTCGTAATGCATAGGTTGGATCTAGGGGGTTACAATTTCGGTATCAGAGATTTTTGTTTTTAAAACCTCAGACTGTGAATGAGTCCAAACTAAAAATACAATTTTAAAATGTATTACAAAATAAGTCATGAAAGCCATGTCACAAAGTTTTTATGAGTTTAACTGTGTAAGGACTCTAAGTGCCAAAACTAATCCTAGACTTTATCTTTCAGTAGTAAACTCGAGGTTTTCCAAGATGAGTGCTAGGCTTGGTCGTCGACCTGGTCGTAGACGAGGTCGAGGGACTAGGTTTGCGTATCCTATAGACGAGATTTTGTAGATCCCCCACCTACGATAGACAATCCTTCTCCTGCAGCCCATATGGATCTTCCCCTACTCTTGAAATAGGTATGATCACTTCTGTTACAGGAGTGACCATTTCTAAGTCTGAGTCTGCAAGGGTAGTATTAGATGAAAATCTTGGTAAACAAATCCTTCAATTGATTTAGGGAGTAGTTTGAGCTGCTGGCGTGATTTAATTAAATTTAATTAAATTCATTTAATTCAAGGTCAATAATTGATCAATTTATATTGATATCGTTTATTTAAGGTACTCGTGGATCTCCTAACCGTTTGTCTATTCAACCCGGTTCCTCATGATCTATCCGCTAGCGTGATCATGTGATTACTGGTATAGCTTTACAACCCTGTTAAATATTCAATTTAGTGTATTACTCCGATTATAACCATGTTATGATATAACCTAGGTTCGCGTACAGTCTAAGAGCATAGGAAAATCGATGCTCGGTAAATCTCTCAAGCTAATTCTTTTTACGAGGTGTGTTCCTTGTGTGTCATATACATGTTTGAAATATAAGTTTGAAATACTATGTGTACATGAATGTTTTATATGATTTGTAATGTGACTATGTTTTTGACATGTTTCCGTATGATTTATCTGATTTAAAATCTTATTTTTAATTTACTAAAAATGTATGTCTGATTGTCTAATTCATGTTCTCTGGTTACTGATTTTACTGAATTGATTTATGTTTGAACTCCGATTTACTGCTATCCCTGGTTACTATCTGAAAAATGTTTTTCTTTGGGATACTCTGGATCTAGTATGAAGTCTATGCTAGTTCATCTTCGGTTAAACTGGTAATTCCTTATATAGGTTTAGACAAATCGAGCTGGTAATTCCTTATAGACCTAAGATGATTCTTGGGTGGGCTCCTAGGCCTATTAGGCCTAGTGGTAAGCCTTATGAACCCTAAGGTACTCCCTTAGGGTAGGATCTCTTCTATGTTCATTGGGTAAGTCCTTATGTACCTAAGGGCACTCCCCTCAGGTGGGCGCCTATGCTTCGGCTAGGATAAGACCTTATGAACCAAAGGTGATCCATTAGGTTTGCACCTACGCGCTTTGGGCCTAGGATAAGTGCTTATGGATGCAGTTAAGGGTAAATGCATATGGTGTTTAGTTGGAGGGTGATTATTTATTTTTAAGCTAAAAACACTATTAAAGTTTTCAAAATTTGGAACTGAAATGATTTTGGAAACTCTACAGATGTTTCATGACTTTATTGATGAACTGATTTTGAAATATGAACTATATGTTTTATTTCTGCACTGTTGGAATACATTGAGATCCTTATCTTACTCCCCCAAACTTCTCTTTTAAGATATTTTGGATAGGCATCCCAGACCTAGCACTTGGAGGATCAACACATATGTATAGTGATATTTTGTTGTAATGTATTTATCTTCTGAGATACATTTATTTTGGGTGACATGTGCCTATTTTTTGAAAATGTTGGTTTTATGATTTATACTGACTTCGATACATATGATGGAATATTTTATTTTTATTTAGTCCTAACGAAGAATTTATGTATTGGAATTGAATTTTAATATTATCAAATCTATTTTAAAGATGTTTATTCGGAATATAGTTTTAAATTATTGAAAATATTTTGGAAAAATTTATCGTAGTCTGCTAGATCTGGTCGTAATTCATAGGTCAAATCCAGGGGGTTACAATTTTGGTATCAGAACTTTTTGTTTTTAAACCTGCGAATTGTTAATGGGTCCAAACTAAAAATACAGTTTTAAAATATTTTACAAAATAAGTCACGAAGGCCATGTCACCAAGTTTTTACGAGTTTAACTGTGTACGGACTCCAAGTGCCAAAACTAATCCTACGCTTTATCTTTCTGATGTGAACTCAAGGTTTTCCAAGACGAGTGCTAGTTGTGGTCGTCGACCTGGCCGTTGACGAGGTTGAGTGACTAGGTTTGTTGATTTTGTACAAGGGATACGTTAACATCCCCCGCCTCTGATTGATAATCCTTCTCCTATGACCCCGATGGATCTAGCCTCTGCCCCTGGAATAGGTTTGACCACTCCAGTTATAGGAGTGACTATTTCTGAGTCTGAGTGTGTGAAGGTTGTATTAGATGAAAATCTCGATAGATAGTTCTTTCAGTTGATCCAGGGAATGATTTGAGCTGCTGGCATTACACCTGAAGTTCCTATCTCTCAGACTCTGATTGCTAATGGAGTTAAGACCTTTGAAGGCTCTACTGGAAGAGCTCTAACTGAGGTTGAGGATTAGCTTTGAGATACTAAGAGAGATTTAGATTAGCTAGGTTTAGATCCATATCGGTGTTATTTGAAAGTTGTTTCTATGTTTGACAGGAATCCCCGTTATTGGCATTGGTAAGCATTTCCACCTTATTCATTTGTTTTCGATGGATTTAGATGGTTTTGAGCATTGTTGTTGCTTGGATTTGATGTTTGGTTGATCGCAAAGTAGTCGACAACTGTCCTCCATCTTGTCGTCATCGTCATGCACTGACACGTGTTGTCGCATACGTGTGGGACTCGTCCTCACCCCAGAAACCTTCTAGAAACGGTTCAAGCAGACTAAATCGGCTTAAACCGATTTGAACTGGTCCGAGTTAACCCGATCTGACCTGAGTCAACTCAAATAGGTTTGACCCATTAAACTTGACCCGAACTGTTGACTTTGATATGACCGTTGATCTACCCATTGACCGTTGACTTTCTCGTTGACTTTGACCGTTGACAAAAAAGTCAAATTTTTTGAAAATTCATATTTTTTTTGACGTCCAGAGTCCAAATCTGAAGCCCATTTTTCCAAATTCGTACTCGAAAGCCTCTGAATTGATTATTAAACCCAAAAATGCATATATAATTTAAGCAATTTAATTAAGTTCATTTAATTTAAGGTCAATAACTGATCAATTTATGTTAATGTCGTTTATTTAATATTCTCACGGATCTCCTGATCGTTCATCTCTTCGACTCGGTTCCTCTCGATCTGTCCACTAGTACGATCCTGTGATTACTGGTATAGCTCTGCAACACTGTTCAATATTCAGTTTAGTATATACTCCAATTATAACTATGTTCTGATATAACCTAGGTTCACGTATAGTCAAAGAGCGTAGTAAAACCGATGCTCGGTTACGAGGTGGGTTATTTATATGCCATATACATGTTTTAATATATGTTTGAAATACCATTTGCACATTACTGTTTTATCTTATTTGCAATGTGACTATCTGTTTGACATGTTTTCGTATGATTTATATGATTTAAGGTCTGATTTTTGATTTACTAAAAATGTAAGCCTAATTGTCTGATTTATGTTCTCTGGTTACTGATTTTACTGAATTGATATCTGTTTGAACTCCAATTTCCTTCTATCACTAGTTACTGTCTAACAAATGTTTTTCTTCGGGGTACTTTGGGATCTAGTATGAAATCTCTATGGGTTCAGCTTCGGTCAAACTGGGAATTCCATATATTGGTTTAGACTGATCGAGCTGGTAATTCCTTATGGACCTAAGGTGACTCTTGGGTGGGCTCCTGGGCCTAATGGGCATAGTGGTAAAACCTTAGGGTGGCACCTCTTCTATGTGAATTGAGTAAGTACTTATGGACCTGAGGGTACTCCCCTCAGGTGGGCACCTACGCTTCAGCTAAGGTAAGACCATATGGAGCCAAGGTGCTCCTTTAGGTTGGCACCTAAGCCATTTGGGCCTAGGGTAAGTCCTCATGGGTATAGTTATGGGGAATTGCATATGGTGTTTGATTATAGGGTGATTCTGTATATTTAAGCTAAAAACACTACTGATGTTTTCACAATTTGGAACTGGACTAATTTTGGAAACTCTAGTGACGTTTCATGACTTTATTGATGAACTGATTTTGAATTCTAAATTATATGTTTTATTTCTGCATTTGGAACACACTGAAGTCCCTAGATCACTCTCCCAAACTTATCCCTTTAAGATAATTTGGATTGGCATCTCAGACCTGACACTTGGTGGATCGACACTTTAGTATAGTGATATTTTGTTGTAATGTATTTATATTCCGAGTTGCATTATTTTGGGTGACATGTGCCTATATTTTTAAAATGTTTGCTTTATGATTTATACTGCATTCGATACTGATGATTAATAATTTTATTTTTATTTAGTCCTTATGATGACTTTTATTTACTGTAGTTGAATTTTAATATTATCAAATCTATTTTTAAAGATGTTTATTTGGAATATGGTTTTAAATTATTGAAAATGTTTTGGAAAACTTTATCGTAGTCTACTAGATCTAGTCGTAACCCATAGGCCGAATCTAAGGGGTTACAATCACCACCCCAACACTTGAAGACAACGCAACAAATTCAACCCAACCTGGATTCAGCGAACCATACACTTTTAACTGAACACTCGACCAAAAATAAATCTTGCAACTCTTCCATTGATAGCAACTTAAAGCAACGATTAACAACAATGGATTTCCCTAAATGTATGCAATTAAAAACTCAACACCCTTTAACAATTCAAAAACACTTAACCCCATACTATGCACCAAACAATTACACTTTTATAACCTTACTCATCTTGAACATACACGATCACCTTACCATCTAATATTAACATGGAACAAAATTGGATATCAAAAAACATCACAATCATAAAATTTTCTCAATCCAACTAAATAACAACGAAACTTTAATTAGTCAAACCAAAACATCTGAAGTTACTCAACATCACATTGGCACATTCAAACTAAAAATTACCCTCGAAGCAAATTCAATAAAAAAATAATAATGAAGGAAACCCTTGATAACCCAACAAAAACTATCGGAAAACTCTAACTAGACACAAACTTTGATAACACTCCATGACAACCTTTAAGTCACAATAGCTTAAATCTCATTTGGACCCACATAATTACCTTTAGTTGCAATACCATGACCCATAAACACCATCACCCGAGACTAACACTTATAATTCAAAACTTCATATCTAACCACTTCTAATACAAACTTGAACAACATCTCAGAAAACTCAATCCTACTCTTTTTCAGTATGAATCTCACTAGACAATAATTAATGAAATTTAACACCAAACAACTGAATTTTGAATGGAACAAAAGACACATCAAACCCTTGGAAATAACAAGAACATTTTCCAAAAGGAACGCCATCACCAAACTTGTAATACCACAAAAATTTAGAAAATGACCAAAATAAAAATTTTGAAAGTTTGATGGTCAAAATAGAAAATTGGTAAAAGTTTAAAGAATTAAGTGGTAATTTTCCCAAAAAGAATGTTATTCCATAAATTGATTTAGTGAATGACCAAATTATAAATTTTTAAAGTTTGGTGAAAATTAAGACTCCACTACTCGTTCGAACAAAATACATACAATCAAAGGGTTTTAACATGGTTGTAATGAGGCTTAGTTTGGGGTAGGAAAAAGGATGAAAAATTGGGTTCAAAGGTCAAGACAAGAGATGTAAAATAGATTAGTTAAATTCAACAAAGCAAACAAACTTGAAGAAGCGTAATCAAACAATCAAATTTTCCCTTTTTCTTCCCTTTTCTTGTTTCGATTATCCTTGTTGTTTTTCGGCTTTTTTTTCTCTCTTTTTTTGTTCGAACGCTTTGTTCGTTTCTTCTTTTTTTGTTCTAGATTTTATTTTTTTTCTCTTGATTTTTCATTTGTGGAACAATTTTATCATATGTCTTGAAAAGGGTAACAAGAGAGGGTGAAATAAAATTGAGAGGTTTTAGATTTTAAAATGTGGTAAAAACAAAGAAAATGTAAAGGCTCAAAGTTGGTTCCCTAGTGGATGTAAATGAAAGGGTAGGCAATTTAGGTAGAGAAGTGGGTTAATCCTAAGTTTCTTAATCATCTTAAAGCATCAAGTTTCAACATGTGGTAGAATGTCAAGATTAATTTGACACACTCAATCAAACAAACGAGCAAGAATAATAAGGTATGCTCGTTTAGGCTCAAATCTCATAAAAAGGGTAATGTGTATCGAGTCAAGTAACATATCAACTAACGGGTTCATAGAACATCAAGCAAAAAATTTAGTAAAAATACTAATCATGCCCTTTTTTACTATCATGCACCCTAAATTCATGCACCCTAAATCCGATAAAAGTATGAACACAAACTCCTAAGGTAATCGATGAGATAAATCAAGATTCAAAATTAATAACAAGATATTTCAACAAATAAATCAAGGTAACTTAATTTCACGTATGCAAATAAGCAAGTGATAATTCAATGCAAGTGTTTTCTAAGTTCTCTACCCCACTTAAAGCATATTGTCCTAATATATAAAATTAAAGCATAAGAGAAGGAATAGAGATACTCCCCGTGTTTAGTGACAGTCGAATTTGTAGATTCCTTACGTACCTAAATATATAAAGAAAAAAATAAAATAAAAAAGAATAAATAATAAATAAATAGTAAAAAATGGGTTGTCTCCCATTAGTGCGCTTTTGTTTTTATGTCATTAGCTAAATGACCTGATTCAGACTACATGTTATGAGAAAGATACTTATTCCACTTCATATGCTTTTTCCATCGAAGAAATTTTTACGAGAAATACTACGATCATAAAGTTCCATTTTGTCCTTGTAGATTTGAACATTCTCACAAGCTTTTTTTCATATCTTTTTAAGCTTTGGAGGTTTTGTCGAAATCGATAAATTATCTACTACACCTAGAAATATTTTCTTCAAATGTTCCATAAGCAATTTTAATTCCAACTATAATGTCTGCAAAATAGATGGAAAAAATTTAGATTGAGAAGATATCAAAATTAAATTCTTACATAGCTCTTTGCCAAATGAATACGAGTCTACGTTAGAAGCGATATCAGTTCCAACCTTCGAATTCTTGTACAACTCATCAAAAAAATTATTTTCAACATGTTCATTAACAGAAGGTTTAATTATATCAACAATGCTAATGTTATCTATAGAGTCAGGATGCTTCTTTGTAAAAAAATGAATTTTACCACTTCACCGTCAAACTCCATTGTAAGAGTTCTACTTCTAACATCAATTTTAGTGTGAGCCATGCTTAGAAAGAGGTGTCCAAGAAGGATTTTAGATGAGGTGTTGGTTTGGTTGTTTTTCATGTCTAACATAGAAATCTACCAAAAAATTAAGTCATTTACCTTAACCAGTTTGTTTTCAATAAGTCCTTTAGGATAGATAACAAATCTATCAGCGAATTCAATTGTCACCATAGTTTCCATAAAAGGCTCAGCAGAAAGTCATTTGTAAATAGAAAGAGACATAACATACATAGCACTTTTAATTCCTACCTTGTCAATTTTTAGGGTATAGCAAACATACCTTGGTCCTTTAATTTTGGTGGATGTCTATGTTGGGAAATAGCTAAGACATTCTCTCCTAAATTTACCTTTTCATTGTCGGTAAGTCTTATTTTGTTCGTGCAAAGATCTTTAAAAAATCTGACATATCTTAGTACCTTTCAAATTACCTCTAGAAGAGGTATATTAATTTCCACCTTTCAGAAAATATCAAGAATCGTTTTTCCTTAACTTGTTTGTTAAGTTTTACTAACCTCGAGGGGAAGGGAGGTGTCATGGAATAGGGAGATAGTATGGGAAGAAGTTGCGAGTCATCTTTTTCTTCCCCTGGGATTGGTGTCAACTTCTTCTTTTTCTTTCTGGGATATTTATTCTTTTTTTTGTTTCTTTGATTCTGCGATAACTTGATTAGGGATTGGTGCGATAACAGTGCCACTCCGAAGGGTAATAACACTAATGTTTTCTCATGGGTTTGCCTTTGTTTGAGATGGTAACTTTCTCTATGTTTCTATTCATCCCAGGATCTAAGTCAGTTAACTCAGTTTTTGAGCTTCTATTCTGAAATTATTCTTGAGATATCACCAAAGGTTTAACGATGGAATCTAATGATGATTGCGACGATTGGTAATACTGGGGTGAAGGTGGCCTCAATTGATACGCTTGGTTTGACATCAGGTTTTACCCATAGTTAAAATTTGGATGGTCCCTCCACCCCGGAGTATTTGTATTATGGTATTGTCTCTGGGGAGGAACCAAAAGTTTTTCCAACTGCATTAACTTCTATGGCAGAGCCTTCTTGTAACATCATACAACAATTTGCGGGTTCCACAAAATCCAGATGTTGTCATTTTTCTAGTAACAAGAGTTTGAACAATATCAGCTAATTTATCAGCAAATTTATCAAGTTTATTTTCTAAAAAAATTCCACTTATCTCATGAACATATTGTTAGGACCGTCAGCACACCCCATGGCTCAGCGAAAACAAAATTTGACGGTGTCACCAGTAATCCATGTACGTTTATCTGAAATTAGGAGGAAATGAATGTGATTACTTACATCTGGTTCCTTGAATAAAACAAAGATAGAAGACACTAATGATGATCAAGAAAGATTCGAATCATAATCCTCCACGAAAATGCCTCGATCTCTACTCAATTCACCCAATTGAGAGAAAACATTTAACTTTTCCAAAAAATGGTTTTAAGAAAATCGGCTAAAGATTAAGTTAGCTGCTAGACCTTACTTATCTTTATATACCCGAGTTACCCTAACCTTTAGGGTTTAGTTATTTTGAATTAATTAAATTCTTAATCAATTAATTCAGATTAAATATCCATTAAAAGAGTTATAATCCGAATTGCATTCTTTTAATGCTTATTTTATCCTTATTTAATTATTCCAAATTAAATATCCATTAAAAAAGTTGTAATCATAATTACATTCTTTTAATGTTTACTTTCTATATTCAGGAGAATTAAAATCATATGTATTCAAATATACATATATTAACTTTAGATATATATTTTAATAACGTACAATAAATTGTACATATTTGGTCATTTCAACCCTAGGGTGTGACCCTGTAGGTTCTTGTAGCATTAGTAGTAATTATTAGAACCATTCTAATATTACAAACAATGAGACATCTAGTAATATATCATTTCTACCCAAGTTACAAGAAATCGTGATTCGACATATCATCTTTGTGATTAACTCTTTTATGTATTACATCCTTTTGTCATTTATATCTAAAGTAGGCATAAATCTTGGAATAGTCACAGTTATATGGCCCATCTATTGTTTCTTTATATCTAGAGTAAACTACAATTAACGAATAATTAGTGATATCTCATATCAACTTATTCGATCATGGCCATGCATTTCTATATCCACTCAATCAAGTTGCCTGTGATATATTTCCTATTATGTAGGAATGACAAATCCTATCTTAATCATTCACATCCCACTACATATATCGAGGTATATTCAATAACAATCTTTGTAGTTCAACCAGTTACGGAGCATGTTTAACTGTATCAAAACATACAACACTATATGCTGAGATAGTAATAATCTCAATTCTAAGGATCGTACATATAGTTGTTACCATGAGAAATATTGTGAACATCTCATAATAATCCAAGACATATGCTCATGGCGGGTCAATCCAATACGTTGTTCTCTAAGAATATATTCATGTATCAATTTTGACATCTTTATGTCAATGGCAACTCATTGTCATTGACCAATAACATGTTAGTCTTAAGCTTATTAGTATTGTCCATGCCAATAATAATACTTGACTAAGGATATTTTAATAATAACCATATTATTATATGGACATTATTATCTTTTAGCTTATTTAATGCACATAAAAATAATAAAAGAAAATAATAATATTTTCTTTATTCAATATATATGATAAATAATCTATGATAATAGAATCATCATATGATTGGTCTTTGGACATACTCTAACACCTATCGAGTGGGTTTACTTGCATAGCCAAATTGTTGAGAGTTAGAAACCATATTTGAAATCAGATTTCTGGTTGCATGTGGAGTCACATTAACGAGTGCTCCTCCGCTGGCTGCGTCAATCATCTTCATCTTCAAAGGAAGTAATCCTTCGTAAAAGTATTAGAGAAGTTTTTGTTATGATAGTATATGTTGTGGCCAGCTAGCGCAAAGTTTCTTGAATCGTTCACAGTAGTCATAGAACAATTCTCCATTTATTTGTTGCACTCTTAAGATTTTTCTTCTTAATTCACTCTATTTTGTTGTAGGGAAAATGCTATCAAGAAAAAGACGAGTCATGTCAGCCCATGTATTAACATAATTAGGAGGTAAATAAAATAACCAATCTTTGGCAGAGTCAGCTAAACAAAAAGGGAAAGCATGGAGTTTAATTTGATCATCAGATACTCCATGTGGTTTCATGCTAGAGAAAGCTAGATGAAACTTAGTAAGATGCTTGTGAGGACTTTCGTTGGGCTGTCTACGGTAAGTAGGTAGAAGATGAATTAAACTCATTTTCAGCTCAAACGGTGTTTCTCCATGAGAGATTGTGATCCATAATGGTTGTTTTTCAGCAGGTGCCATAGCTGATTCCCAGAGTTTTTGTTGATCCATTGGAATTGGTTTCTCAAAGTCTTCTTCAGCGTCAGAGAAGGTTTCGACATCAAAGGGTGTCTCCGAATTAGGTTCTAGATTGGTTTCAGATTATTGTTGTTGTTGTTGTTGTTTCCTTTCTTGCAGCGTACTTGAACTTATTCTTTGAGCTAGTGCTTCGATCTCAGGTATCCAATCAAATAGTTCACCAGGATTTTTCTTGGTCATAAATTAAAACAAATTTTAATCAGTGATTTTGTTGTGATCCCTGACAATGGTGCCAATTTGACAAGCGTCATAATTGTCAAATAATTAATCCTTTTTCTCGGATAATTATGCTAAGAATGTAATATAGAGGAGAAGGGTGTCGGTACGATTCAGAAATTTCTAATATAGTATAAATTGATCTTTAACCAAGAAATCTGTAAAATAAGAAAATTAAAAAAGAGGGGGTTTAAAATAATCAAGTAAACTAAATAAATAAAATAAAAATAAAGTAAAAACAATATAAAGAATAAATAATAAATGCAAACTTTTAATTAAGATAAGAGATAGCCTCTTGCTTCGCTTCGCCTCACTCTATCTCTATCACTGAAATAATTTGCTTTGGATTTTTGCATATTACAGTCTACAAGGCCCTACCCTTGTAACTTTCTCTTCTCTCTATTGAACAACTTTCCAAAGCCAATCCTTGAAAATTAGCCATTGTTTGGATTAATATCAACTATCGATATTAACGACAATGACAGTTTAGGAACTAGAAAAGCTCGCGCTCGGATTATGGTGTCTCGTTGAAAATCAAACCTGATCTTGATTTCCCCTAGCGGACCACAACTAAGTTTGTTCTTAGGGAATTGAATTTGCTAAAAGTTGACTCTCCTCCCCAACTATAGATCATAACGTCGATCAAACCAATATGCTTTATACACTCTTTGGATTCAAGATATTGATATGTAGAAAGAAAGAAGATGAAAAAGAAAAATAATTTTATTTAACTGAAAACCTAAAAATAAAAGAAAAGCCAAAACCAGTTCTATATTGAATTTTAAACTTGTAAATCTCTTAAGTTTCACCCCTAAGAGATATTTATAGTCTTAATTAACCTAATGAAAATAAAATACTAACTCTTAAAATATTGAAACTCTTAATTCTAACAAACTAAAAATACTAATTAATAAATATTAAAAATCCAAAATAAAAATTCAATGCAAACTAAATTCCTAATAAAATAAAAAAATCTCAAATGTTTGAATTCAATTACAACTTTTAAATTCCAAAAGAATTATGGTCCGCCTTGCTTTCCTTATTTGATCTTGATACTTGGAATATTTAATCAGAGTTTGTGCTTGGATCGAACTTTGAATCTGATTGGCTCCAACTTTTCTCAAATAAATAGGAAAATATGTTTTATTTGTCTTTTAATTGTTATTTCCTAAAAAAAAAAGTCTTGCACATATTCAAATAAAAACAACCCAAATTAACACTATAAAAGGAGGTAACACGGCTTAATTAATAACAAAATATTAACCAAATAAAATACTCATTGCATCATCTAATGTAATTTTAGTAGTAACTATCAAGAAGTTATTGCTGTAAGGTTATTAAGATTTCTTAATTAATGTATTGGATACTCAAGCTCTAAAAGTTAATTGGAAGATATTCTGAGTATTTGGGAGTAATCAAATATGTACTCATATGAGGTACATGGATATTTTATGTGTTAGTTTGACTTTGATATGACACTTATAAACTCATTTGTAGTATTATACATATATTGACTTAAAAGTGAATACTAGTATGTATAATTAATAGCTTCCATGTTTAGTAGTTTTAAAATTATATTTTATTACTATCTGAATGAATTTTTAGTTAGGCAGTTTTACTCTCTATGTGTAAAGATTTGAATTGCCATGTTACTGTTTGAAAGTGAACTTGATTTGGATGCTAAATTATTATATTTTTGATTTTACGTAATTAAATAATTTGTGTTTAAATGTTAAATTTGAAAAAAAGATTGAAAGAAACAAAATTTTATCGATTTTTGAATATGAAATGTTTCAAATGTTTGATGTGACATCTCTGGCTTGTATTTGAGTATGGATACGGTAAAGGGGTGTTACAAGCTTTGCTGAAATCCCTATAATATACGCATATCTATACCTTTCCATCTTTTTTTTACACAAAGTTGATGTTGGCCACCCTCTAGATACTTGACATCCTAGAGAAATCCTACATCAAATTATTTTTTCACCTCTTACACTCAAGCCTTATAGGAAGTTTGTGCAATGCTATTTTTGTATCCAACCTTTACATATCTTAATAAGACCAGACAAACACATCTTTGAACTCTTGAAGTAGGTCTATCAATTCTTGTCTTGTCTTTGACGAGATAGTAGTACCGATCTTTACCTTTCTTTTTTTCTTCATTAGTTTCTAGATTCAAAATCTATATTTCTTCTTTGTAAGGTAAAATATGTTTATCCTCCCTTTCCACCAGCCTTAATAATTCATTATGAATATCACATTCTACTTCATTTTTGCAGTAATTGATCATTGTTAGAAACGTGGGCTACTTGACATTTATCTTGATATTAAACTCATAAATATTCATGCTATTAAAAATATGGATCCTACAAAGAAAAATGAAACAAATATATATACTTTGGAAAAATGGATATCTATATGAAATAAATGAAAAAAAAATGAAAGAATAAAAAGAATGATTGTCATTTGCAAAATAAGGAACGACATCTCTTATTAAAAGCAAGTAAAAATAAAATAGTAGCCCTTACAAAAGATCCCTAATGCTCTCTAGAAAAAGTAAAACTATGGTTTAGGGAATTACTCTGAAGTGAACTTAAAAATTATAGGGATATCTTCTGTAATCTAATTGTAAGCTTCTCTCCCATAAAAATGGGTGAATTTCACCTAAAAACTTCCCAACCATATGGCTTCCTTGAACATTACTTCATCATTCATTTTATCACCTTTTTGAATTGCTTCTATCAGTTGTTTCTTGACATTAAACACTCCTCAAGACCTAAAAATGTTCTTCAAATGAGGGAAATACATGTGCTCCCACGAGATGACATCTCTACACATCTTGGCCTTCTTTACATCCTCTTTTTTTCACTCCTTCTTTCTTTGCTGAAAATTGGGCTTAAATCCAAGCCCATATCAATCCTTCTTCAAATTGATGGGCCTAGGATGCAAAATTCCTTACAAATTCTTCCTTAAGCCTTTAAGAATTTTGGCTACTCTTCCCAAAGTCTCTAAGATTTTAGTACAATTGGATAAGAACAAACGAGGAATATTATTTCCCTCAACAATGAAAGTAGCATTTATGAACTCTAAATCTTTAAAGGAACACTCTAAAGCATCTTCTTTTTCCTCAACATATGGAGCGTTAATTGTTAAAGAAGTAATGATATCCACTTCTGCTCCAATACTTGCTAACTTTCCCTCAATGATGAACTTCAGCTTCTGATGTAGGGATGAAGGAACAACCCATGTATAATGAATCTAGGCCTTTTGAGAAAGCAATTATAAGTGGGTTTGATATCTTTTACGACAAAATCAATGTTATAAATTTTCGGTCCAATTAGAAATGGTACCTTAATCTTTCCAAGCATGTCTCTTTATGTTCCATAAAAAGCTCTCACAACATTCTAATATGCCTTCATATATGAATTATCAAAAGGCATCCTCTGTAATGTAGCCATGAGCTTTACATTCAGTGGATACCCATTAAAAATTAGAACTCCAAGTAAAACATGATCATTAAAATGAGCAGTAACATTCAAGGCCTTTGCGGATCCCGTGCCTAGTTATGAGATTTCATCATCACTGAAAGATATACAATTATTTATAGCTATATTACCCACTATAATATCCAATATATCCACTGATATGTCATCAGCCATAAAATTTTGATTAATCACCTTTAATGATAGAGAATGGGATTGTAGTTGAAAAATCAAACCTAGAAAGCTCTAGACTTGATCAAGGAATGGGATGAAGATAGATGATGGTGGTTTTCTACAACTAGGGTTTTTTGTGGAATTAGGTTTGTTGGAAAATTGAACAAGAGAGATAAGATGATGATAAATATGATAGAATAAAGAGAACAAAATAAAAACAAAGATGATGGATGTAATAAGATAGGAATAACTTAGACAAATTATGGTTTTTGGCAAAATTATATTGGGATAATGGTGGTGGTGGGCAATTTGTTAATGATGGTGATGATAATAATGATGGATAATTGTCTATGAACCCTCCTAATCGTAATTGACTAGGTAAACTCAATAATCAACTCTAGCCATCCCCCTAATCATAATTAAGAGGTAAACTGGAGTGTAAATATTTCCCTCACAAATAACTTGAAAGAACTTAACGAAAAGAAGATTTGAAAACACAAGGCAATCAACACTTGCAAAAATAAACTATTGTCGTATTGTATTAAAGGAAAGATATGTTTACAATGGTGGGAGGAGTATCCATTATATAAGGTGAGGAGTTCTCGTTTCAACATGACTAGTGATTAAAATAATAATAAAAATAACAATACAATATTATCTTAATTCCTAATAAAATAGTAATAAACTAAATATAATATTTTAACTATATATTAATTCCTAATTAAATAATAAATCTAATCCTAAAAGATAATGCATCATCCTATATTAAATTATATTATAAATAATCAATAAAAATATTGAAAATTCATAATTTTTACAAAAGCTCAAATTAATCTCGTATAGGAATTTTTGCACGCGTTATATTCCCTAGAATGAGTATATCTTGAGTTCCAAATATTGGATTGATGCAATTCAAGAACTGTTGGAAAGCTAAGAAATATTTGGTCATATCTCCAGTAGACATGTTGACCAAATAACATCAACATCCCATTCAAAAATAAATGAATTCACAAGTCTGGTGCTAATATGTTCTTCTTTTCTAAGGCTTGATCGCGTGGATCAATTGGAAGTGTTAGTCCATCTTCCTTTGATGTGAGTCTTGTGATGAATGTATCACCCCCTCTCTTCGAAAAGATTCAACCTTGAATTTTAAACATCAAAGATAGAAATGTTAAAAACTTTTAATGATTTACTCACCTTACATTTACTTAATAAATATGCTTTGAATCTTTGAGACATTCTTCTTCTAATAGGTTCGAGTAGAAATATTAGTCCAAATAAGCATGTATTATAATTATGGAATCTTTTGCATGTATCATTCACCCTCTTCTCAAAAGGATTCATCCACGAATGTGAAAATCCAAAAGAAAGAGGATTAGATATGTCGAAAGGGAAATTTATGAAACACTTTCCTGGATCAATGTGATGTGTCTTTATGTGCTTCAGTAGAGGTTTATTCTTTGTTGGAACTGATTTATTTTTATTTTGAGTTCCTCCTTTGTGCACATGTCTCGTAATTCGTTCTCTAGGGATAGCACAACGACTAATACTTTTATGGGTGTAGATGTTTTACTGTAAATCTAGCTCTTTGGTTTCTTCGAATATTGTTTGTATGATGAGGTATGAAAGAACTTGGGATTAGATTAGTTTAGTGTTGTTTCCCTTTTTCAGTGGTAATCCATCAGGTGGATCTCTTAACACTTCTCGAAAATCCTGTAAGAGAGAAATAAACACACTAGGCAAACTTGAGAGTAGTAGGAAAAAAATGAGTCTTTGAAACAAATAAGGATGCACAAATTGTTTTGAGAAAAGGTGTCTATCAATTCTTTTTTTCTCGTATAATTGTTTCTGACACTCTATTTTCTAACAAATAGATTCACTCACCTTTCTTGGGTCATTCGTTCGAATTTTATGGGCTATGAACTTTTTTTCACTTTTTGAAACTTTGAACCTCCTCACGAATTCTTTTTTGATCTAGTAGAATATCTTTCGATAACGTCGACATAAGATTGTAAGGTTTTTCATATATTTTCACATAATACTTGTTCACCTTACCATAATAGGTAACATCATTTTCTTATTGTCATGGTCCTCCCAGAAGAATATGACATGCTTGCATCAGGAGTACAACACACCACACATAGTCACAATATTTGCTCATCTTCAAATTAACAAGGCATTGCTTAGTGACTTTTAGATCAGTACTTTCGTTGAGCCATTGTAAACAATATGGATTTGGATATCGTTGACAAGGCAATTTAAGAGTCTTTACCATATAATTGCTTATCACATTAACACAACTTTCATTATTGATGATCAAGGAGCATGTCTTATATTTTATATGACATCTTGTGTGAAAGATGTTTGTTCTTTTTTCATCCAAGTCATCCACTGCTTTTATAATTAGGTTTTGCCTAATTACCAAGCAATTTCCATCAAAGTCATCACTATCGGGATCCACTTGTGCATTTTTCTCAATAGGGTCGGGAAAATTCGTATCTGATTTAAAACAATAAGTATCATCCGCTCGAATTACGAGATTTTTCATACTAATATAATCTTGACAAACATGACCATATTCTTTTCATTGCAAACATAATATATCTCTCATTCGAGACATTTTTGGGTTTCGATCGTGTCTTTATTAGACACCTTAGGCCTTTCATCCCTCTTTATCGCGACATAATGTAGGTAGAAGAAGAAGTGGAAGGAATAGAAAACCTTTGTAACTTTATATGAGGCGATAGTTCCTTTGCAATTGTGATTCGATTGTCATTGCTTTCTTGAGTGCGTCTTCAAGGTTTTCAAAACCATGTAAGTTGAGAAGATCAATGATGTTCAAATTCAAGCCAACAACAAATCTTGTGATTGTGTCTTGATCTTCTTATTTGATGTTAGCATGATTCATTAGGTATTGCATCTCTTTGTAGTAGACTTCAACAAAACTTCTACTTTTCATAGTCTTTCAAGTCATTGCTAAAAAAGTGAATGTAATGTCTCAGGAGAAAGCGATATCTTATAACTATTTGAAGTGCTCCCCGTGATTCAATTGCTTGAAAACAATGTTCTTGAATAGCCTATCTTGTTTGCATCCACAATATGAGACCATATTTTTAAAATTCCATGGTGATGAGTGGTACTTGTTCTTTCCGTGGATAGTTGTGGTAGGAAAACATGAGTTCAACTTTTCTTTCCCAATCAATATAACCATGTGGATCATAAGCTCATTTGAAAAGAAAAATTTTGAATTTCAGTTTAGCAAAATGTTCTGGCATTTGAAGTCAAGGTAGTGCATGTCTAGGTTATATTGGATTATGTTGTCATCTTCTAAGGCTTCTCTTGGTGAATTATCAACATCCAGATTTGTTTGTTGTTTTCTTCCAACGGTGAGATCAACCATTTGTGTTTGCATTGCCATTGTTTTCTATTGTAGAGTAATAAATATTGTCTTTTGTTGGTTAATAGCATCCATGAGGCCTCTAATTGCCTTGAAAACTTCTTTATTTTTTACCATTCTGAAAAGTCACAACACTCGAAAAGAACAATGTAAAGTGAAAAAAGAATCAAAGAAAACAAGAAACCTAACAAGTCACTCCGAGGAAGTAATACACCGAGAGGCACATAAGCTGATCTTGTACTATTTAAAACTCTTTTCCCAAGAAGTCTTTCAATATTTGTTTCAGAGTTCAATCATTAAAAAAGAGGAAAAGAAACACTTATAAAGCTCTAAGAGATCAAAGAAAGGTTAGGACTCCAATTAAATGATAATTTAAGGAAGAATAAGTACGCAAACTCTTTTAATCCTATTAACACAAAGATAAGAATGTGTTAGATGTTGTATATGAACAAAGAATTGGTAGTACAAAGGAACCTAAAGCAATAACAAATTAAAATAGTTGGAAACCTAAACTTAGAAAACCTAAAACACATGATTAACTTGAGCAACATTTTTTAGGGATTTTTATGATCTTAAAAAATTCAAAAAAAAAAAATTTGTATCTCCTCATTGTATGTAATTTCAATTTGGAAAATTTCAGCACAATATTCTTTTTGAAAATTCTCTAAAAATTCGTCAATGACAAGTCTCAAATTTGTCGATCAAACTTGAAAAATGATATTAAGTGATCTATTGAATTCTAATTGACCTAAATTTTTGAGTGGATATTTCTCTTAGAATAAAGAATGTACCTGTAAAAAATAGCCTCAAATATCGTTTTTGTGATTTATGGATCTTTTTATTTTTATTTTTTGGTTTTTCTCTTTTTTTTTCATTTATTTTTTCTTTTACTTTTGATTAAAATAAGCAAACTAAAAAGAATGAATTGAAACTAAATTAAAATAATTGAAAAAATAACCTAAAAAAGGTGAATTATTCCAAACTAGCTCTGTTGGGGTACCTTAGCATATTTGCTTGAAATAACAATCATGAATGCTTGATTCTCTCCAAGAATCATCTTAAATCCAATACCAATTAAAAGAGAATGGAAGCAGAGTAATGAACATTGCTCGTAGTTGAAGAATCAAACATAGAAAGATCTAGACTCGATCGAGGAACGAGAGGAATGTAGATGATGGCGGTTTGCAGTAACTAGGTTTTTTTTGTGGAATTAGGTTTGCTATAAAATTGAACAAAAGTGATAATATGATGATAAATAAGATAAAATAAAGAGAACAAAATAAAAAAAAGATAACAAATGTAATAAGATAGGAATAACTTAGCCAAATTAGGGTTTTTGACAAAATTATTCTTGGATAACGATTGTGGTGGGTGAATTTTTTATAATGGTGATGATGATAATTGATGTATAATTGTCCTATGAACCCTCCTAATTGGATTTGACTAAGGAACCCTCCTAATCATAATGAAGAGGCAAACCGAAGTGTGAACATCTATCTCACAAAGAACTTGAAACAACTTAATGAAAAGAAGCTTTGAATGCACAAGGCAATCAACACTTGCAAAAATAAACTCTCGTTTTATTGTATTGAAGGAAATATGTGTTTATAATAGTAGGATGAGCATCCTTTATACAAGGTGAGGAGTCCTCGTTCTAGTATGACTAATGACTAAAATAATAATAAAAATATAATATTATCCTAATTCATAATAAAATAATAATAAACTAAAGACAATATTTTACAAAAATCTCATATTAATCTCAAATAGGAATTTCAGCATGTGCTATCTTCACTAAATGAGTGTATATTATGTTCTCAATATCAGATAGATGCTATTCAAGATCCATTGGAAAGCTAAGAAATAGTCAGTCGTATATCCAGAAGGCATGTCGACTTAATAATATGAGGATCCTATTAAAAAATCAGTCTCAAGTCTGGTGCTAATATGTTCTTATTTTTCAAGGCTTGATCATGTGGATCAATTGGAAGCGTTAGTTAATGTTCCCTTAGTGTGAGTATTGTGTTGCATATATCATTTAATAGAGCATTATGGTGTACCTGAGAACTTAGTAGCAAGTCCAACACTAAGATTCATGTTTTTTTATGCATCTGCTCAATGATGTTATTCTCACTATGCTTCAAAAACTTTAAAATCTCTTGTGCTTGTACTTTAGTTAGCAGTCATTAATCTTTGCAGGAGGTTCTTCCTCAAATATTTTATATGGTTTTATCATTTCTCTTCCTTTTTTTTTCTTTCTTGAGCTTTTTATATGTTTAAGGAGAATAACTACTCTGACCATAGACTTCTCTTTATCCAACTTTATTTCCTCTCTTAGTTCTCCGAATGCCTTCAATCCTCCAAGTAGGGAAATTTTGGCAGTTTAATTCCATGGAACCTTTCGAGTATATTTGAATAAAAATGGTGATGGAGTATTAATCATAATTTTAGGGTTCACTAGCACTAGAGTTCCTACCTTTGGTTTTACCGTGATTATCACAGGTTTGTTTACTTCATATAAAACCTTGGAGCTCTCATATGTACAAACATCCACTTATTTTCTCCCTTCATCATTCTAAAATAACTCTATTTCTTTTTTGTTTATCATGGCTTGAATCAAATTATTGAACTCAGAGCAAAACTTTATCCCATGACCTCCTTTGATGGAACTCACAATAGGTTCCACATCCATTAGGCTCAGGCTTTGAACCCTACTTGACTAACCCTAATTTATAGAGCTTCTTAAATACCCAACCTAGAGTAGACTTATTTTTGAAACATCCATCTTCACCCTTCTACTACCTCCTTCATGAATTGCATTTACACCATGATTTGGTAAGAGGTAAGCTACCACATCTGGTGAATTAAATTTCAACATATTTATGTTTATCAAATTTTAGACGACCTTCTTAAAAGTGACATAATTTTGATAGAATATCCTGTGACCCCTAAATGGTAATCATATTTTACTTTTGGGTCATAATATTTTATGGACGAGCACACCTGCCTTTAATATGGAGGCATACACTTCAACATATGGTACTGGTAAGGATGTGAATAATATCTTTCAAGTCTCCTTTATTGGACCTCTAATGTCATTTCTACTTGAATTTTGAATATCAATAGCTTTTGCTGACGTAATTGTAACACTTTTTGAAACTCTTGGATTGTAAATGTTTATGTTGTTCACTTTATTTCCTTCTTTTTAAACACCTTATTCTCTTCGCCATTGATTATTCCACTTTTTGTCACAACTTTAATCAGTTCACCATATATCACCATGTTAATAAAACTTTTTGTTTTATTTCCCAATATTCGATCCATAAAGGGTCCTTTAAGTGTTTAAATAAAGAAAATAGTAGTCTCATTCTCCAATAGAAGTGGTTGTACTTGGGCAGCTATTGAGTGTGTGAGTGTAATAAATTTGATACGCAAATTTTGCAAGCATACACATCAAACAAGTCATAATTTTATGAGTGAGTATCGTCTCCACAAGGATTGGAGGGAAATTCAAGTAGTGTTTAAGCACCTAAAATATGAACAAATGAATATAAAATAGTATGAACAATTGGAAAAAATAATGTAGCAAAATGTAAAATAATAAATGCTCCAACAAAATTATCTTACGAGAAGTTGTGCAGAATATAAGACAACGATCTGACCTCAAACATGTGAAACTCTCAATAAGGCTAAATAACTAGGTTTTTCATGGAATCATATGGCTTGATTCTAGTGAATATCAAAGATTTCCTATTAATGTCATGCTCGACAAAGTTTTCTAAGTTGTTTCTAAGCTATTTGTAGAAAGAAACTTGACAGTAAAGATGTTATGGCAATACATTTCAACGTAAACCCTAGCAAAATACTATTGATTAAGATAAACTCTTTTTAGTCATTAAAACCCTATTCTTATCTCTAAGGCAAGTTAGAATTTTGCTACCCATCTCTACACCATTTTCACGTAGATCTAAGCTTAATTATCTCAATATTAAGTATCAAACATATATAAAGGCTAACTCTTGAAAGTTCTTACAAATCTAAGCAATAAAATAGTGAAAAAAAAACATTCATACAAGATGAAAATGCTATGGCATTCATTAAAAAAAAAAACATAGTCAGCCACAATAAACTTGGGCTAACTTAAGTTAGTTAATGGTTGGGTGAAAAACATCCAATATAATTCTTTCAATACAACCCATTTCAAAGTAAAGATAAAAGAAATAACAAGTAACAAAGGCGGAAGAAGACTACCAAGCCAAGAGCTACAGTGGACTGTTGTGAACCACCTCAAGCATTGTTGCTTTTATCAAAGGCCAACAAGCTTTATCCCCTTGAAGCTCCAGTAATGCAGGTCACCATGATGAATAAAGAGAGTAAGGAAGAGTGTTTGCCTCTAACTTTTCTCTTTTTTATCTCACACTTTCCATTCTATCATAAATGTGGTGTCCTTTTCTTTATATGGTGGGGGCTCCTAATGTTTTTTTCCCTAATTATTAAAGGAATATACCCTTCACGTGTTGGGCATAACTAGCAAGGTGTAACATATAGGCTTCTACCAGTATATATCTTTATCATTTGTCTTCCAGTGTACATAGAAATGTTTTCCCTTTTACTGTAACATAATCGTCCTCTCCAGGTAGTTCACCTTGAGTCACCTGCACATCACCAAATCGATAAAAACCCTTTTGAAACAACAACAATTTCACCAATACATGAAATAAGACAAACAAAATCCACCATATGCAAATAAATGAGTTATATTCAACTAAATGCAACTAAATGAGCTTAAGAACACTAGGCATGAAATAGACCCTTTTTACAAGGTTAGTACACTCCCAAACTTAAGCTATTTCTTGTCCTCGAGCAATGAGTAGTGATAAACAAGATATATGCTACAACATAGTTTAATCTAAGATAGTTTATAGTTTTTAAAAGATAGTTTAATCTTTTGCATGTGTGTGTGTAATTGTATCCCATCTATGCTTAAGAAAGTTAAAAAAATGCTAGGGAAGCTCCCTATTCTACCTTAGTATTCACTCAACCTTTAAACACAAAATTACTCCTATTTTTTTTTTAAAAAAAATTGAACTGGTATTAGGGGAGTCTACAATCACTCACTGTAGATGAATTGGTGCAAACATTTCATCCCCGAGCTACCAGGTAGAGTCATCCCGTGACTACTTTCATTCACTCAGATGTTATGCTGGCATTTATTCAAGAAGAGTTTTCAGGCAATGCTATATCAAAAAGCAGTGTCCCTATACAGTTATGCCTAAGCATTTATTCACAGTTTAACATTTTTCAAAAAGCACAAAGTAGTTCAAAATAAGCCTTTCATGCTATCAATTTGCATTAATTGTTCATTAATTAAATACCTATTCATACTAAAGCATGCAAGAGTTCTTTCATAAAAAAATTTAACATTCTTAAGCATAGAAGGCATACAATCGTGTATAAAATTCAACGCAAATAATGAAGTCCTAAAGTTGGTTCTATCAATCTCAACAGTTATTTATATTCAATGAATCACAGTGATAAAAAAATTCTCATCATCGGGAATCATCAATTTATTCCAAAAAATTATCCTAAAACCAAACAAATGATGTAGCAAAATTTTTTTGATAACTACAAATGCAAATACTTAACTATAAATACTACTTCCCTAAAACTTAAAGGATGCATTGTCCACAATGCATGAAAACTAAACCAAAATAAACTAAACTACATACAGTGCAAATACAAGAGGAGGTACCTCACTTAGATGGATATGTTGTGGTTTTGTCCACATGCTTCACACGCTTATTGTGAAGGGCTTTTATGGGCTGGTCAATTTTGGATGATGGTGGTGTTGGGTTGTCTTCAGCTGACTCATCATTCTCTTCAGTGGGGGAGTTTCATACTCTTCCAGTAGTACTTTTAAGGTGATGTTTTGTCTTGGTGTGGCCTCTGGTGGTGCCACAGGTGAAGGATCAGGGTTGGTATTGACAGTTTTATCATCGTGATAGCTTCTTCCTTAGTCGTTTGTGGTGTTGGAGTGTGCATGGGGGCTTTAATCTTGTCTTGTTATTTCATAGGTTGATTTGTAGATGCTTCAATGGTGGTACTATGTTGTATTGTTTCTTTTTTAGGATGTGGAACTTTGCTTAGTGATGGAGGTGCTCTCGTAGGTGCGAGCAAGGATTTCAGGAATAGAGTGAAATCAACAGGCACCTCAGGTAGCATCTCTTACAAATAGTTGTTCAGCACCACATCATGTTCCTTTACATAAGTGAAGAAATTTCTTAAGTTATGCTTGATTTCCTCTAACTCTCCCCTCGTGGTTTGTGTAAAGGCCACAACTGAGGTTAATCTTGTTGCAGCAAAAGTTTTGGCCCCCTTCAACTGTTTGTACTAGGGCATCTTGATTGAATCCCTTTAGGCTTGGGATCTTCTTAGGGGTCAATCCATCTTTCCCTTGTAAGATCTAATCAGCACTATTTTCATACACCACCTTAGACCGGCAGTAAGTAGTAATAAGATTAGGAAAAACCAAAGGGCTTGATTTTCTTTTTAAACATTCGTAGATTTTATAAATGATTATCTTTCCAACATTAATGGGTCTACCCATCACAATGGAGTGCAACAATAGCATTCGCTACAGCGAAATAGTCATGTGGTAAGAGTTGGCATCAAGCGCCTCTTTAATAAGTGGTTCCATAGGTTAGCATTTATTTCAATTTTTCCCTCTCAACCATCATCTTGTTGGTAACCAGAGAGATTTCCTACTTCGTTCCAACAAAACACAAATCTTCAAGGATTTCATTGTAGGTTTAGGCAGTTGCTTTATCTGCGAAGAAGGTGTGTAGATTAACGACGTCCTTCAAGCCATAAAAATTTTTATTTACTGCAATGGTGAACTTGAATGGATTGGGCTGATTAAATGAGCATAGAACTCCCTGAGTAATGAAAGCGAAAATTTCCCCAGAGTGAGTAACAAATGTTTTTCTAGTTTTTTTCTTTTTGATGACATCCATGACTTCATTATTGAAGCCTTTTTCATCCTTTGAAGGAAAAATCAAACTTTTATCAGGTAAAAACTTCATTTCGCTAAGGTGTTTGAAATGCAGGCTAGAAGCATCATCAATAAACTTTTTAATCAGTATGTTTTAGGGGGATGAAGAATTGATTGTTGCTCCTATGACGTTCTTACAGTGTGACATTATGATGAAAGGCACGAAGAAAGTTAAATGTGACTTAGGGTTTATGAAGAAATAGGAAGAGCAAAAACAGAGAGAAAGAATGAAATGTTTTCTTGACAAGAGAGATGTAAAGAAGATGAGGTTGAATGTGAAGAGGGTTGTGGGAAGAAAACTGAAAAGTGAGTGGTTAATTAATGGGTGTGACGGTTGTAAGTTTTGGGGAAGAGGAGAGATCTGATGAGGAGTTAATGAAAAGTAAGAAAAGGGAGAGAGAGAATGAAGAAGGTAATAATTGCATGGTATTTTAGGAATAAAAAAGGACACAAATCGCTTCCTTTTAGGCTTCATACTTCCCAAAATATATGGAAAAGTGGGGATGTTTTTCAACCTTCTTCTTTAGAGTAAAGAAAAAACCCTAAGCCCAAAATTAGAATACTTACTTCCCTCTTACCAATTGTCCACCTGCAGTAAAGACAAAAGCCTTGCACGAAACACTAAAACCAAATAAAATAATTAACATAAGATAAATGACTAAAATACAAGGACAATAATTATACTTTTTGTGTACTCAATCAAACTAAAGAAAATTTACTACGATAAAAGTAAAACATAGAAAAAAAGAAAATAAAGTGGTAAATGAAATCAAACTCTCATGCATCTTGGAGGAATAAGTAGGATTTCTCTTGCATGATAGGAGCATCATTGTGCTTCTTTAATCGTTGACCAATGACCTTAAAGACTATGCCATCATCAATGTTTTTTTATCAATAACTCCATGAGGGTAAACCTTGTGAATTTGTAATGGGTCTAACTGTCGTGACTTAAGCTTCCCAGGAAATAACTTTAGTATTGAGTTATAAAGGATCACTTGTTGTCCTTCATGAAATTAATGCAACAAAAGATGCTTATCATGCCACTTCTTTGTTTTTTCTTTGTACAACCTTTCATTTTCATAGGCTTGTGCTTGAAACTCCTCAATCTCATTCAACTTAAGTTGTCATTTTTCTACAACCAGTAGGCATTCATACTTAGTTTTTTAATGGTCCAATATGACTTATGTTCGAGTTCCACCGGGAGATGAAAATCCTTACCAAAAACTAGTTTGAATGAAGATACTCTAAAAGGCATTTTAAAGGTTGTTCGATATGCCCATAGTGCCTCATCAAGTTTTGGAGACTAATCTTTCCATTTTGGGTTCGCCACCTTCTCTAATATTTGTTTAATCTTGCGATTGGAGATTTCAGCTTGAAAATTGGTCTGAGGTTAATATGTTGTAGCAATTTTGTGCCTCACACTGTATCGCTATAATGCCTTATCAATAAGCTTGTTGTCGTTGTGGGTTCCTTCATCACTTATGATGGCTCGAGGGGCTCTAAATCTCATAAAGATGTTATTGCGAAGGAACTTCAAAGCCTTCTTAAAGTCATTCCTGAGACTAGCTACTGCTTCAACCCACTTAGACATGTAGTCCACTGCGAGTAGGATGTATAAATCCTCAAAGAAAGAAGGGAAAGGTCCCATGAAGCTTATGTCATATACATCAAATAGTTCCACTTCTAAGATATTTTGCAAAGGCATTTCATGTGTTCTGGAGATATTCCCTCTCATTTGGCATTTGTCGCAAGTCTTGAAAAATTCTTGTGCATCCTTGAAGAACATGGGCCAATAGAATCTTGATTGACAGACCTTTGCAGCAGTCCTCGTACCTCTAAAATGGCCTCCGTACGGAGCCGTGTGACATTGGAACAAGATTTTCACTTGCACCTCTTCGGGGACGCATCTTCGAATCATTTGATCAGCGCATTGTTTGAACAAATAGGGCTTGTCCCAATAGTAGAACAACACATCATGCTTAAATTTCTTTGTACCCTGGCTATTCAAAGCAGGAGGCAAAATTCCACAAACAAGAAAATTCACAATACCAACATACCACAGAATTGCCATGGAAAATAATATTTTCTCATATGGGAATTCTTCCTTAATTTCTAAAGTTGCATCGCATACATCCTCATTCTATAACCTAGAAAGGTGGTCGGCTACATGATTCTTAGTTCTCTTCCTATCCTTGACCACTAAATCTAACTCTTGTAAAAGAAGTATCCATCTAATAAGTCTATGTTTCGCATACTTCTTAATCATTAGATTATTTAATGGTTGAGTGATCAGTATGAACTACAACTATACCTATCAAATATGACCTAAACTTATCAAAGGCAAATACCACGACAAGAAACTCTTTTTTGGTGGTTGTGTAATTGATTTTTGCATTATTTAAAGTGTGCCTAGCGTAATAAATAACATGAAAAAATTTACCTCGTCGTTGTCCAAGCACTGCTCCCACTGCATAGTCACTTGTATCTCATATCAGCTCAAAGGGTGTAGTCTAGTTAGGGGTAACCACTATGGGTGCTGTAATAAATCACACATTGAGTTCCTTAAATGCGATGTAGTAATTGTCATAAAAATGAATGGTTGGTTTTCTACAGTAGAATGCACATAGGCTTGGATACCTTTAAGAAGTCTTTTATGAATCTTCTATAAAAGACGGCATGTCCCGAAAAACTTTGAATGCCTTTGAAAGTGATAGGAGGAGGTAGCTTTTCAATCACTTCGACTATCGCTTTGTCCAACTGTATCCCATGCTTAGAGATTTTGTGGCCCAAAATCATCCTCTCGATCACTATGAAATGGCATTTTTCCAATTAAGTACCAAGTTAGCCTCTTCGCACCTTTTTAGCACTTTTGTTAGATTTCCCAAGCATGAATCAAAGTCATCTCCAGAGAAAGAGAAGTTGTCCATGAAAATCTCTAAAAATTCCTCTACCATTTCTGAAATGATTGCAAGCATACATCGTTGAAAAGTTGCAGGGGCGTTGCATTGTCCAAAGGGCATTCTTCGAAATACATAAGTTCCATAAGGACAAGTGAATTTTATCTTCTCTTGGTCTTCGGGCACTATGGTAATTTGGTTGTACCTTGAATATTCATCTAGGAAACAATAGAATGACTTGAACGCCAATCGATCTAACATTTCGTCGATGAATAGAAGAGGAATGGTCCTTCTTAGAGGCCTTGTTAAGCTTGCAACAATCAATGCATATCTTCTAACCCATGATGTTCCTTGTAGGCAAGAGCTCATTATCCTCGTTAATCACTACGGTCATGCCTCCTTTCTTGAGTACACATTGTACCAAGATGACCCATGAACTATTGGAAATAGGGTATATCACTCCAAGATCGAGCCACTTAATTATCTCTTTCATTACCACTTTCTTCATGATCGGATTCAGTCTCCTTTGTGGCTCAACAAAATTGTTGTGGCATTCTTCAAGTAGAATCTTATGCATGCACATAATCAAGCTTATGTCCTTCAAATCAGCCATAGTAAAACATAAAGATTTCTTATGTTGTAACAAAACATTTATCAAGCTATTTTATTTGTTAGGGTTAAGACTAACAGAGATTATCATGGGCAACCCAAATATAAATAATTAAGGTGAGATGATAAAGGCTTTAATTCTAATATGGGAGCATGCTCAGGGGATGGTTTAAGAGGAGTAAATTCAGCAAACTCCAAGGGTTCAGTACTAACTACAAGTAAGCTAGACTATTGTACCTTCTAAGGGAATTCCTCGAGCTCTTTGTTCTCATTTTCATTGAGCCTTTCGTAATCCTCGGTCTGTAGGAATTTGCTACATCAAAATTTTTCTGGTACTTCTTACACATATAATCCATGTCAATAATAGTCTGGCACTCCTTATGGTCATTTATAAACTTGAGTGTATCAAACACATTGATATTGACATTATGGTCATTCACTCGCATGGTGAACTCATCCTTTTTACAATCTATTAAAAGTATTATGGTTTCTTGGATTGGTCGTCCCAAAATGATGGGTGTTTTAACGTTAGCTTCGAAGTCCAGAATGAGAAAATATGCGGGGAAAATAAATTTCTCTACCTTGACCAATATATCATTTATTCTTCATTCTGGTTGAACATGAGACCGATCAGCTAATTGTAAAATGACAGTGGTTGGGCGTCAGATTGACACTAGAGCCGAGATCACACAAAGCTCTCCCTGCATAGTTATCACCTATAGTGCAAGGAATGATAAAGTTTCTAGGATCTTTTTGCTTTGGAAGCAACTTGTTTAGCATAGAGCAATATTCTTTAAGAAGCTTGGCATAGATGGGAATTTGATCAATGGCCTCCAGAAATGGGACATTGATATACAATTGGTCGAGAACATCAACAAATTTCTTGAACTACAGATCCTGATTTTGCTTCTTTAATCTCTATGGGAAAGGTGGTGGGGGTCTGACTTGCTTTTCTACTAGTTGGGTATGATGTTTTGCTGTAGCATCCTTCTGTGTTCCCTCGGTAGAATTATTTATCGAGTCCTGATCTGTGTCCTTCTCAGATGGCTCATTTCCTTACAACTTAGTTTCATCTTATATAATCTTGGGGCTAAAATCTTATAGTGTCTTCTCCCTACATTTATCTCCTTTCTTAAGTTGTGTACCACTTTTTAATGTAAGTTCACTGTAATTTACCTTGGTTCTTACTGCCTTCAGTGTCACTCGGTAAATTTCCCTGAGGGTTCACATGCAATGCTTGCGCAATCAGACCCACTTGGGTTTCTAAAGTCCTCAATGATATTCCTTGGCTTTGCAGTAAAGCTCCATGGTTTTTTATATATGTCACAGGGTCTTGCATTAGAGCTCTCGTAGTAGCCATAAAGTCATGTAAAGTAGCCTTTAAATAATTTGAAGTTGATGAAGATGTTGCCCCTTGTTGGCATTTTGCCACGGCATATTTTACTGAAACCTGAGGGTTTATTTGGATTCTATTGCCAATTCGAGCCACTTGCATTATTAGTCTGTTGGTTTCCCCATGAGAAATTAGGATGCTTACGCCATCTTAGGTTATAGGTGTTCCAATAGGGGTTGTTATTGCCTCGGTTGAAGTTCCCCATATAGTTAGTAGACTTGTGTTTCTCAGGACACCCATTCACATTGTGGCTTCCTTGACAAAAAGCATAAGAAGTAGTGGCTGGCTTGAATTCCCTCACTTCATTTGGGCATTGAATATTTTTCGACATATTCATAATGGCTGACAATTGAGCAGAAACTGAGTCTTTGGCATCTCACTCATATGTCTCCTAAGCTTCCATTCCCATTCCAAGCATCGAATAAGGGAATTAATAGTCATTATTTGCAATTCAATCAAGAATATCAAATGCCTTGTCTGGTGACTTGTCTAGCAAAGTGTCATTTGCTTAAGCATCAAACATCATTCTTGTTGGGGAATTGACTCCATTAATAAAACTTATAACCCCCAAACCACTAAAAATAACCAAAATAGTTGCTTACTGTTTTAGAATTTAATTTCTCCTCATATGTCCCAACTTAAGTTAAAAGAGAACAACCCTTTGTAACATGTTGTTGTCTCTTTTAAGTTAGACCTTCAACAACTACATTCTGATATTTTTTTCCATTATCTTTATATGCACTTTTCAAGTGAGTACTTTTAGACTTATTATGCTTCAACCTTTCTTCTTCTTGCACAACATGAAAAATGTGCTCATTTAGAGTTCATTTATCCCTTTGAGTTGATTAAAATTTATAAGAAGCGATACTGAAATCATAAGAAATAATAATTCTTCAAAAAAAACTCGATCTTAAGTGTCTTATGTCTTGAAGCAATATGAAGATATCCATAATATACTCCCTCACATTTCCTTGACCCTTTACTTTATAGACATCAAAAAACATCAAAAGTGATGTCATTTAAACCTTATTGTTTTTGGAAAAATATTTCTCAAAATTTTGAGATTATGTGCCCTTAAAGGCTTCAAAAATGTTGTGTTTCATGACCACTATACTTATTCAATTTAAACAAATTTCACCTCTCAAAATTCCTTATACCAATTAAGAATGTTATCGCCCATGACAGGTGGAAACTATTTTTTCCTTAGTGCAAAGTCTATATTCATACAGTCAAAACCTTAAATAAGTGTATTTTCTATTTCTTCATATTCACTTTTCTAAGTGCATTTTTCCATAGAGCAGATATTGTGAAAGCAAAATATAAATTTAAAATAAATAAAACTAAAGCTCGCATCTTAAGTAAACAAATAAATTTAAAATTATTGCTAATTCTCATCACAAGATACCAAACACTACATCAATATCAAGTCTTTGGACAGTACTATTAATAGTAAACAATACTCTTGTTGTAGTAATCAAGATTGACAATAAGATATGTCAAACAAAAGACTAATATTTGGACTAATGTAATGCTCACATAAAATAAATACCTTATAATCATCACATGTTACTACCACAGGTTTCACTTGAAATTCGGCCAAATATTAACTTTCCTTTGGGCCAATTAATAAACTCATGAATCACAAGAAACACAATCATCTTGATATTTCAAATAAATCAATTTACACAAAAGATATAAATATATATATATATATATATATATATATATATATACTATTAACCAACAATCAAAATTGAAAAAAAAATGAATTGAATATATACATATATTGCATTAACAATATAAATAAAATCATATAAATATTACCAACAATCAATTTCTCTTAATTTATCTTTTAATTAAATTAAAATATAACCTAAATAATAATAAATTAGAATACACTTAAACCTTATCCCAAGATATCAAATAATTCATTAATATTTTATCTTTAGATGAAATTTTCACCTTAAATGAAATTTGATGCGATAATCAAACACTGATAATAAGAATATGTCAAGCAAAAATTTTCCTTTGGGTCAATTTGGTGAAAACACCCGTTTTGTCCGGGAATTTTTATTGTTTTTATTTTTATTATTATAATTAATAAATATTAAATATTAATATAATTTTATTATTTTGTAGGTCATTACAAAGACCCAACTTGGGTTCAAACCTAAAGCCATGTTTCAAGACCCAATGCTCTCAGGTCTAACCGGTTTGAGGACCCAAGTTGCCTCTGCTTCCATCAAGCAACAGCCGCCGCCAGCTCTACCTCCTCGCTCAGTAGTTGCCCCCAACCCATGATGGAATCTCCACATCGAGACCAGATTGTGCAACCGATTGGTCCCACCAGTAACTGATTGCCACCACTGGCAAATCCAGAAACGTCTCCAAGTGCCTCGTCAACATCTCACATAAAAGAGGACAGAAAAAATGTGAATGGGATGGAAATTTTATAGGGGATTTAACGTTGTAAAAAAGGATTTCTTTTTACCTAGGAAAAGAGTGGGATATAAGAACCCACGAAAAACAGTGAAAAGTGTAACACCCTAATTTAGGGGCGAAATTTAAGAAATTATAAATTGGTGGATTTAATTGGTATTTTGAAAGAAATGGTGGATTAAATTGTAAAATTTCAAAGTTGCTAGACCGTTTTAAGAATTACAGGAAGTTCAGTGACTAAACTCATGGTTTACCTATTTTTATTATGAGTTGATTTATAAATCCCCCATTCCCGTATATTTTCTGGAAAATTTAACAGTTTTTCCCCTTCATCAACCCTTCTTTGAACTCCGATCTACTCGTCGTCCGAGCTTCGATCGACGAATCAAAACCACCATCGTGTTCGTTGTCGACCGAAACCCCTCAAACCTTTCGTTATGAATCGTCATCGTTCGTCGTTAATTTCAGTCGGAAGTATCGTCAGTAATAACTCAATTTCAATTGGTTTTTCGTCGATTCACGACGATCCGATCATCTGTTTACGACACCTCCCGCACCATTGTGTTCCTTGTTCCGTTTCGATTTCGCCGGTGACATCCTCGATCTCCGTCGACGGCGGCGCGTGAGGAGGTGAAGCGGTCAAAGTTTTTGATTTGTTGAAATCGAGCTCTCCCTCGTTCAAAAATTTGAACCGAGCTTTGTAAGTATCTCGAAATCGCTCAAAATAATTTTTGGAAATTTTTACGTGATTTATAAGACACCGGAGGGGGTTCCACGTGCCCCCACGCGCCGCCACTGCGCATGGGGATGGTCCAAATGATCGGTTTGACCGGTTTTTTTACCAATTTGACTGGTTACAACCTGACCCAACCCGTTGACCAAACCCGTTGACCCGACCCATTGACCGGCGTTGACTACTGTTGACCAAATCTTTGACCGGCCTTAACCGGGCATTAAACGACCTTTGACTTTGACCGAGTATACCTATCCTGACATTTGTCGACGTTCCTAATCTGATTTCGCAGTCCATTTTTTGAAATTCAGACCCGAAGGCCTCAAAATTGGCAGTCAAACCCGTTGACTTTGATTTTGACAGAAAATTTTAAATTTCTGAAAAGTCATATTTTATGCTTTCGATATCTTGAATCCGAATCCGAAGTTCGTTTCACCAAATTCAAACCTGGTAAGCTGCTTTTCACTGATTTATCACCCGATTCGATCCGTTTATCGTAATTAAGCTCCGTTTTTTATATAATTTATGATGATATGTATCTGAGGAATTATTAGAAGTTGAATTGAAGATCAAAGGCATTCGAATGGAATTTTTATAGTCGATCACTATTACACGGAAATTGAGGTAATACTTTACTACCTCTTTATGTTTTATGAAATATGTTGATATTGGTAAATGCATGAATAAGATAATGTTGATCACTTTTGTGGAGTTGAATAATTTATACACTTGATATGAATGTGGTAGAAATTCTATAACTGAATACTTGGAGGGAAAATTATGAGAATACTCTGGCATGGTAAAATTATGAAAATACCCTTATATTGTAGGATGACAAGAATTATCCATGGAAGTTGGTTAATAACTCTAAAAAGACATATTGATCCGATATAATTACAGATGTGCATAAGAAATAATAGTTTTGTTTAGAAAATTTGGATAACTGGTTTTTAACGCCAGAAAGGGTTTGCGCAAGACGTTAAAAGTTTGTTAAGGAATAATTTCAAGATTAGAGAATGTTCAGGAAAGCAATTGACCATAGGATCTTTAAATTATAATTATTTTCGTTAAGAGCTAATATCGAAATTATTTGGTTAAGAAATTACGAAAATGTTTGAGAGGTAAAATAGTCCGAGTTGACCCTGAATGGGAAAGTACTTTGAGGATTTGTACTTAACTTGGTTAAGTACTAATTTAATTGTTAAGATCCTGTCTTTGTACAGAAAAATTCATGATATTTCGTTTGTAAAATCTGAGAAGGCACTTGACCCGAAAATATCCAAGTTATAAGTAAATACCTGAAGAATGATTTATCAATGGAGCTCTTTTGTCATAATTGTTTGAAAGGACTGAAGTAAATGATAAGTTTGAATTTAATAATAAGATCAGATAGAAGGAAATGATTGTAATACAATGGATCTGTAAATGACCAAAATAGACCTGGTATGGAAATGACCAAGAATATCACCAAGCTCATGAATGGTTGGATATCCTCGAGCTCTAAAATGAATGGAATAAAACTGAACACCAAAATTTCCAAAATAAACTTATGGCCTAAACTAGGTAAATCTCTTGGATTAATTAAGGAATTCAAATAAGCATAGGTGTTGGACTACCTTTAAAAGTAATGACAAACAATTTAAGTGAGTAAATCAACCCTAAAGCTATATCAATACCTAAATGGCATAGATATTACTGGAATATGTGTTCGTCTTCTCAAGTTTGGCTTGATGATAAATTTTGGAAGTATTCAGCTCAGCTCAACTCTAGATCGCATTCAGTATTAAGAATTGGACGTTTGTTCAACAAATCAACCACGAAGACCAAATTGAATGGAACGGAAGTACAACATGTATCTGAAATTCAGTAACGTTTGAATTACTCTGGAAAATCCCGAAGTAACTGGAATGGACTTGAATGCTAAATGAACTAAGTAACCTCAAGGATTGAGTATTAAGTAAGAGATTGGAATAAGATTGGAAACTCGGATGAACTTATGTGATGTATCATCCCTATGGATTATGAACCAAAAATCAATTACGTCAACATTTCCTGGTATAGTTGAAACATGGAAATGAAATAAAGACCATTAGAATATTTGTTAGTCTCCTTAAGATCTGTTCACTGATGACTCAGAAGATGATCCATGGATAAGAATATTTGGTATTAAAGAGTGAATAAAACCTGGAAGGTTAATGAATTGACAAGTTGATAAGTATTGGTTCTAGAAACTATTCATATGGAGTTGTTCGATAATCGGATTAATCGTCATGGATGTAAAGGATTCTGAATACCCTTCTGATTACGTACAATTTCTGAAAACTGTCCGAATAAGATATGATCCTGATAATTCACATTCTGAATAAGTGATGATTCCGTCAGTTAATGAACTTTTCCAATAGTATTTCTAACTTTTGGTATTTTATCGGTATACTAAAAATTCATGTTTCTCTGCCTGCTAAGATTATTCAGTACCTCTGAATAATATCTGTAAACTCTGGTGTGTTCCCTAATCATATAATTATTTTATCTTATTTCCTACTTGAATTCTATTCTGATACATTATCTGAATTTTGTTCCGATTTCTGATCTGGATTCTGTTCTGATATCTGATCTGAATTCTATTTTGATTTCTGATATCTCTGTTTACCGATGGATAAATGTTTTATCTGGGTGGTTTATTGTTGGAGGAAGATTATCTGTAGGTTTCTCGACTGTGTGCTCATGGCCTCACTGGTTGTGCGGGGTGTATGGTTTAGGGGAACCTACACAAACAGATTGTGAAAGGATGGGGGTGTATATATATATATATATTTTAAAATAAAAATCTGTATATATTTACTGGTTTTACGGGAACACACTAGATAACCTATTCTGATCTCCTGAATTTATTCATCCGAAGTATTTACTGAACTAAAAGCTCATTGTCAGTTACCATCTGAAATATCAGTAGAATTTCTGCTCTACATGAAAATCCATAGGTGTTCGAAACCAATAAGAAAATATGTGTTTATCTGTATCTGCACGTTCTTCAGCATCATCTGGTAGTTCTGTATTACTGAGCTTTCCAAAGCTCACTCTGTTACTCATCTTTTCAGGCTAAAAGAATTGTACCAGTGCAGCTATTGACTTCAGTAAGGGAGTTCTTCCGGTGTTGTTTGCAGAATATGGTACATGTGATTAGGGGGCATGTAATTGTATTTTGTTTATATGTGAGTCTGAAAATCTATTTTAATTTTACATATCGATTAATGATTTTATGAATTTACATGTTTTGATAAAAAAGTTTTAAATTTTCTGCTATTTTTACAGTGGGTCGCTCCGGTGGCCATAATGTGACACTTCAGATCGGATCGGGTTACCCGCATCGGTCTGAGGGGGTTACATTTAGTGGTATCAGAGATTTGGTTTGACTCAAATTTTTTATCATAGACCGGCCGGTCGAATGTCAAAATATGTCTAATCAGTACATGCCCCTAGACTGCAATTGTACCTCTCTGAACCGGAACTCCAGGGCTGAGTCCCTATTTGTAACGAGTAAACCAAAGTTTTTATCCGTTAAGGCTATACTTGTACAAAACGAAATACCAGTAACATCTGTCTAAACGGTGTAAAGTACCCTCGAGCCATGTGAGAGTTAATTATCCGAAAAATGCTGACTCGACTCCAGAAATTAAATTGGGATATGCTGCTACTTTATGAGCCTATTCTCATGACCAAGACTGAATTGATTACTCAAGGGAATTTTCGTTCAGATTCTTTTATTGAAATGAGAGAGAGTTCTGATAAGAATGTAAACTCAATTGGTTAAGGATTAGTGGATGATCTGTATTTCTATAAGAGCTACATGAAAGATATAAAAGAAATGATGGAAGTTTTATTTCTGCAATTATGTGACATGAATGAATTTCGAGGACGAAATTCTTTTAAGGAGGGGAGAATTGTAACACCCCAATTTAGGGGCTAAATTTAAGAAATTATAAATTGGTGGATTTAATTGGTATTTTGAAAGAAATGGTGGATTAAATTGTAAAATTTTAAAGTTGCCAGACCCTTTTAAGAATTACAAGAAGTTCAGTGACTAAACTCATGGTTTACCCATTTTTATTATGAGTTGAATTATAAATCCCCCATTCCCGTATGTTTTCTGGAAAGTTTTACAGTTTTTCCCCTTCATCAACCCTTCTTTTAACTCCGATCTACACGTCGTTCGACCTTCGATAGACGAACCGAAACCACCATCGTGTTTGTTGTCGACCGAAACCCCTCAAACCTTTCGTTATGAATCGTCGCCGTTCGTCGTTAATTTCAGTCGGAACTATCATCGGTAATAACTCAATTTCAATTGGTTTTTCATCGATTCACGCTGATCCGATCATCTGTTTACGACACCTCCCGCACCATTGTGTTCCTTGTTCCGTTCCGAGTTCGCCGGTGTCATCCTCGGTCTCCGGCGGCGGCGGCGCGTGAGGAGGTGAATCGGTCAGAGTTTCCAATTTGTTGAAATCGAGCTCTCCGTCGTTCAAAAATTTGAACCGAGCTTTGTAATTATCTCGAAATCACTCAAAATAATTTTTGGAAATTTTTACGTGATTTATAGGACACCGGAGGGGGTTCCACGAGCCGCCACTGCGCATGGGGATGGTCCAAATGACCGGTTTTTTTACCAATTTGACTGGTTACAACCTGACCCGACCCGTTGACCCGACCCGTTGACCCGTTGATCGTTGACCGACGTTGACCACTGTTGACCAAAACTTTGACCGGCTTTGACCGGCCATTAAACGACTTTTTGACTTTGACCGAGTATACCTATCCTGACATTTTTCGACGTTCCAAATCTGATTCTGCAGTCTTTTTTTTGAAATTCGGACCCGAAGGCCTCGAAATTGGTAGTCAAACCCGTTGACTTTGATTGGCTGAAAATTTCAAATTTTCGAAAAGTCATATTTTACACTTTCGACGTCCTGAATCCGAATCCGAAGTCTGTTTCGCCAAATTCGAACTTGGTAAGCTGCTTTTCACTGATTTATCACCCGATTTGATCTGTTTATCGTAATTAAGCTCCGTTTTTTATATAATTTATGTTGATATGTATCTGAGGAATTATTAGAAGTTGAATTAAAGATCAAATGCATTCGAATGGAATTTTTATAGTCGATCACTATTGCACGGAAATTGAGGTAATACTTTACTACCTCTTTATGTTTTATGAAATATGTTGATATTGGTAAATGCATGAATAAGATAATGTTGATCACTTTTGTGGAGTTGAATAATTTATACACTTGATATGAATGTAGTAGAAATTCTGTAACTAAATAAGGATCGAATGACTAATATAAGAGATTGGGGAATTGTTAGAATTAAATTACAAGTTTGTGATTGGTGATAAAGAAATCAGCTCTGGATTTGTAAATTATATTTTATATCATCAATGGTTAAATGTTAAAGGTACTTGGAGGGAAAATTATGAGAATACTCTGGTATGGTAAAATTACGAAAATACCCTTATGTTGTAGGATGACAAGATTTTTCCATGGAAGTTGGTTAATAACTCTGAAAAGACATATTGATCAGATATAATTATATATGTGCATAAGAAATAATATTTTTGTTTATAAAATTTGGATAACTGGTTTTTAATGCCAGAAAGGGTTTGCGCAAGACTCTAAAAGTTTGTTAAGGAATAATTTCAAGATTAGAGAATGTTCAGGAAAGCAATTGACCATAGGATCTTTAAATTATAATTATTTTCGTTAAGAGCTAATATCGAAATTATTTGGTTAAGAAATTACGAAAATGCTTGAGAGGTAAAATAGTCCGAGTTGACCATGAATGAGAAAGAACTTTGAGGATTTGTACTTAACTTTATTAATTACGAATTTAATTGTTAAGTTCCTATCTTTGTATAGAAAAATTCATGATATTTCGTTTGTAAAATCTGAGAAGGCACTTGACCCGAAAATTTCTAAGTTATAAGTAAATACCTGAAGAATGATTTATCAATGGTGCTCTTTTGTCAGAATTGTTTGAAAGGACTGAAGTAAATGATAAGTTTGAATTTAATAATAAGATCAAATAGAAGGAAATGATTGTAATACAATGGATCTATAAAATAACCAAAATACCCCTGGTATGGAAATGACCAAGAATATCACCAAGCTCATGAATGGTTGGATATCTTCGAGCTCTAAAATGAATGGAATAAAACTGAACACCAAAATTTCCAAAATAACCTTATGGCCTAAACTAAGTAAATGTCTTGGATTAATTAAGGAATCCAAATAAGCATAGGAGTTGGACTACCTTTAAAAGTAATGGAAAACAATTTAAGTGAGTAAATCAACCCTAAAGCTATATCAATACCTGAATGGCATAGATATTACTGGAATTCGTGTTCATCTTCTCAAGTTTGGCTCGATGATAAATTTTGGAAGTACTCAGCTCAGCACTAGATCGTATTCAGTATTAAGAGTTGGACGTTTGTTCAACAAATCAACCACGAAGACCAAATTGAATGGAACAAAAGTACAACATGTATCTGAAATTTAGTAACGTTTGAATTACTCTGGAAAATCTTGAAGTAACTGGAATTGACTTGAATGCTAAATGAACTAAGTAACCTCAAGGACTGAGGATTAAGTAAGAGATTGGAAAAAGTTTGGAAACTCTGATGAACTTATATAATGTATTATCCCTATGGATTATGAACCATAAATCAATTACATCAACATTTCCTGGTATAGTTGAAACATGGAAATGAAATAAAGACCATTAGAATATTTGTTAGTCTCCTTAAGATCTGTTCAGTGATGACTCAGAAGATGATCCATGGATAAGAATATTTGGTATTAAAGAGTGAATAAAACCTGGAAGGTTAATGAATTGACAAGTTGATAAGTATTGGTTCTGGAAGCTATTCATCTGGAGTTGTTTGATAATCGGATTAATCGTCATGGATGTAAAGGATTCTGAATACCCTTCTAATTACGTACAATTTTTGAAAACTATCCGAATAAGATATGATCCCGACAATTCACATTTTGAATAATTGATGATTCCGTCAGTTAATGAACTTTTCCAAAAGTATTTCTAACTTCCGGTATTTTATCGGTATACTGAAAATCCGTGTTTCTCAGACTGCTAAGATTATTCAGTACCTCTGAATAATATCTATAAACTCTGGTGTTTTCCGTAATCATATAAATATTTTATCTGATTTTCAACTTGAATTCTGTTCTGATACATTACCTGAATTATGTTCTGATTTCTATCTGGATTCTGTTCTGATATCTGATCTGAATTCTGTTTTGATTTCTAATATCTTCGTTTACCGAAAAAGAAATGTTTTATCTGGGTGGTTTATTGTTGGAGGAAGATTATCTGCAGGCTTCTCGGTTGTGTGCTCAGGGCCTCACTAGTTGTGCGGGGTGTATGGTTTAGGGGAACCTACACAAACAGATTGTGAAAGGATGGGAGTGTATATATATATGTTTTAAAATAAAAATCTATATATTTTTACTGGTTTTATGGGAACACACTAGATAACCTATTCTGATCTCCTGAATTTATTCATCTGAAGTATTTACTGAACTGAAAGCTCATTGTCCGTTACCATCTGAAATATCAGTAGAATTTTCGCTCTGCATGAAAATCCATAGGTGTTCGAAACCAATAAGAAAATATATGTTTATCTGTATCTACACGTTCTTCAGCATCATCTGGTAGTTCTGTATTACTGAGCTTTCCAAAGCTCACTCTGTTACTCATCTTTTCAAGCTAAAAGAATTGTACCAGTGCAGCTATCGACTTCAGTAAGGGAGTTCTTCCGGTGTTGTTTGCAGAGTATGGTACATGTGATTAGGGGGAATGTAATTGTATTTTGTTTATATGTGAGTCTGAAAATCTATTTTAATTTTACATATTGATTAATGATCTTATGAATTTACATGTTTTGATAAAAAAATTTAAATTTTCTGTTATTTTTACAGTGGGTCGCTCCGGTGGCCCTAATGTGACACTCCAGATCGGATCGGGTTACCCGCATCGGTCTGAGGGGGATACAAAAAGGACCTTCTCCCCTTCATTTTTTAGAGAGAGCAATCATTCGAAGAACAGGGTATGAACCTCTTTTTTTCTCTCTCAATCAAGCAATCTAATAGGGGTCATACCCCCATTTTCTTGGAAAGCAATGCCAAATTATTGAGGTATTGATTTTAAATTCATTTGTTTATTTTCCAGTGTGTGGTGTGTGCATTTTGATTTTGAAATAAATGGAAATGAGAGACAGAGAGTCAAGTTTATCTGGTCGTTGGTTTGTCATCGGGGTAGGGTTCTTCACGGCTTTCATCCGGGCCGTTGAAGGTCTCGTTGTCAAGGGAAGAGAGATCCAGACCCAAGCGTCGCAGGTAATAGGAGTTTACATCCCCGAAATTATCATCGGGGATGGGAAAACGAAAGTACCAGGACCCTTGATTTTTTTAGGCTTGTATGTTGGTTTCGGGGTTAATTTCTTGGCTTTAGGAGATAAAACGGAGAGTTTCGAGGGGCTTAGGTTTAGATTTTGGATAAGTTCACCATCGTTGATGGTGGTAGGATGGGAAAGCCTCGTCAATTCGTGTTTATTTAGCCTCGTTTTATATAGTTGAAAGGGAGAGAGTATGTATTATGGTTTTTTGAGATCATATATGGTTGTGTTTGGTTGTTTAGTGGTAGTAGAAGATCGAACAGCCATGGTTCAGTGGTTGGAGTACTCAGTTCTAGAGAAGTGAAGGGTCTCGGTTGAGATGCAAAGCGAGAAGAAGAGAGGGTTTGAGAGAGTGGAGAGAATCGTATATTTTTTTTTTGCTAAAAGTGATTAGGTTTAGTTTAGGGTTTTTTAATTAGGATTTTATATAAATCTTTTTGGGTTAATTATTCTTTTAGCCACTTAAGTCCAAGGGTAATATTAGGTTTTATTCCTCCTAGGTTTAGTGCCTATTTACATTCTAGTCACCTGAAGGGCTAGTTTTTTAATTTGGCCTTTTTGTTTATCCCGATTTTGTTATTTTCCATATTTATGTTTCAGTTATAATTTTTGGGTTATTTATGTTTAATTCCTTCATATTCATGTGCGTATTTTCATTTTAATCTCTGCCTAAATTCTTGATTTGCATGTCAAATTTTTGTTTTATTTTAATTCAGTCCTTAGTTGAGTTTGTGAATAAATCGAATTTAATCCCTGGTTAGTTTTGTGTTTCCTAATTTAATCCCTTGTTTTCTTTATAAAATATATTATCATGTTAGCACATATATATTAAATACGGGATATGGTTGTGTGAAATATTGCCATGTTTTTTGTTCATTTACCAAAGTAGGGTACATGTATGAATAATGGATCTTTATTAATTAATTTAGTACATGTTTAAATGCTTTTAGAATGTGTAGGTTCATATGAATACCTAGTAACATAACATCTTTTCATTTATATGTATGATACCTTCACGAGCATAACTCAACCCATATCAAATAATCAGATTAAGGGTAATACCCTTTCATTTTAAAATCGTTGTGAGGTGATTGTCTTAACTTATAAGAATGTCGCATATGATGACTTTAAACTGAAAGTGTATCCCATTAAGTGAAACCCTAAAATTTTATTTTCACCTAAAATTTGAGAACGAAAGAAAAAGAAATATTCGTTTATTTAAATTCTTCGAGAAAAGATTCTTATAACTTATCTACGGTCCAATCTCGACATCTTTAAATAATCGAATATCCTTCTTCTTTCTAAAAATGATTGGTAATTTTTAATTTAATTTTTTTTTTTTTGCATTTGAATAATACGATGGATTTGTAATATTTCTTTATTTCGATTGAAGTAAAAATTGATTGCCTCAAGGTATGAGGGATCGTTTCTTATCGATAGGAAATAATTAAATATTATTAGGTTTCATTTTAAAATTCATAAAGTGTTGTTTTATGGGATCATAAGCTAAATTAAATTTGAATTTGTGAATTTCAATGCATTAATTAATAGATTAGGTATTGATTTAGGGTGTTATGGGTGTGCTAATCCTTCCCCACACGTAACTAACTCCCAAACTCATTTTTCTGGTACGCAAACCGTAAATTTTTCGTTTTAATTAAAATTAATATTTTTATTAAAATGACAAAATGTTTTTCGGTGCCCAATCACACCCTAACCAAAGATTGGTGGTGACTCCTCGAACCGTATTTTATTTTATTTAAAGGGAATCCCAAATTTTTCGAAGTGAGAGATTTTTTAAAAAGCACATTACTTTTTAATTTAAAATTAACCAAAAGAGATAAATAAAAAAAATTAAATCTCGAACGAAAAAAATCGTTTCGACGACTTGGCGACTCCGCTGGGGACATTTTTAGAGAGTCAGGCCGATTGTCGATTAATTAATTGTCTTTGCAATGAAACTTAGAAGTTCGTTCTAATTTTATTTTTGATCCCTTGTTTGGTTTTTAGATTAATTATGCGTTTTTGGATTTGAGGTTTGAGTTTTGTATGTTGTGTGATTGTGTGTTTTTTGCTTTTCCTCACACACTGCACAGTTGTATTATCATAACATGAGCTAAAACCCCGTTCCGTCCAATTTAAGTAGGAGCGAGAAACTACTCCCTCGTGTGGTTTTCACCTCTGCACGGGATAGTGAATCACTCCTGGAGCTCATGCCTTATGGTCCTCGTGATGGTATTCACCTCCGTACGGACATAAGAAGGTGTGTTCCCTCGAATTAAACTCGATCCAAAAGCCTGTGATGGGTAAGGATTGAGGGTCTAGCAGGCCAAGGGGCCACCTGCAAGGACAATTCGAAAACCTATTACTCTAGAGCCGAACCCAGTATATAGTAAACTTAGAAATTTGAGCCTAGTTAGAGCTTGACACGAGCCTTAAAAATCTCGTGAGGAAGAGTGCACAAGGAAAAGCTTTTTGAGTCATTTAATTTCTCTTTCCAAATAAATATATGTGAACTAAAGATCATGTGGTTAGTTTTATTTTTCTCAAATAAGCATGCGAACTAGATAGCATAAGGTTAGGATTTTTGTGAATAACAAATCATGTGGGTAGAAAGCATGTTTGGTAGGATTTATCATACCATGTATGCGTAGTCAACCAGTGAGGGTAGGTTTATTTTGATACTTATAGTACTTAATATCTTGTTGTTTATCTGATGTGCCTATTTTTTTGTGTCTATTTTATTTTGATTTTTATTGCATTTACATCTTCATGTCATCCAAAGGTGTTAATTTGCAAGTGATTGACTAAATAAGAAGGTTGTTCATAATGAGACAAGAAATTCTTTGTCATGTAGTCAAAATCAGAAGATCCAAAGATGTTCAAATGATCCATGAAGAATGACATCTGATGAATGAAGAAATTTGAAGCTGATTGAAGACTTCATTTAAAGGCGCAAAGGCCAAGATGTTTCCTCAAGAGATAGATACAACCATACAATGGACGAGAAGACCCTTCACAAAGACATGAAGACCACTTCGCATGAGAAGTAAAAATAGAGATCTCAAGATTCAACCATAAATAAAAGACATTAGACACCATCAAATGTGATAAAATACAGCGACAACTTTGGGTACAATGTTAGATTCCATGAAGAGTACGGTTCAAGGAAGTGAAGAAATGAAGAATCATAATTTTATTTTAACTACCTGGTGTAATGAAACCTTTTTGTCTAAATGAATATTGTTTTATGGTGGTGACTTATGGAATTAACACCTTTTGCATTTGCATTTGGCATTTACATTTGCATTAGCATTGCTTTAATTTAAACATTTTTACATGCATCAATCATGAAAACGTGAGAGTAGCTCGTGAAGGATATTGTGACGGAAGCTTTGAAAGCAAATTGAAGTTACCCAGGGTGTGTTTCTGAAAAGATAGAAAGCAATGAATGAGATATTAGCGCGTGTTGGTAGGATCGAGAGAATTCAGGAGTAACTTGTAAAGACCCAACAAGAGATGATTGATCAAATAAAAATGTTCCAGAATGAATCAAGAGAACAGTTGACCAAATTAATGGAGATGGTGAATGTTGTGATCCATGGAGAGAAGCCACTAGAGGATCCCGATATAAAGGATTTGAATGTGATTTTGATTGTCAGTGGTGGAGTCGAAATGACAGTGAATGTGATCGAGAACATATTAAAAAGTAGGATATCTCAAGCCAACTCCAAAAATTAGATGTGGTTGTAGAGGGTCCCACTGGACCAACAATGAATGAAGAAGTAATGAGAGATAAGCTTTACTCAAAGAGAAGGGGCATAGAAGAGGGACGCATGTTGATCAAGAAAGCTAAGAAGGATTAATATATCATGATTAGATGTTCTAACCCTTCACAATCATCCAGTAAACATAACCAAGTTCTATCTCTAAAGCCATCACTAAGTAGTCTCTTATTAGGGGGTTTAGATGAGAAGAAAAAGAAAGTGCAGGGTTTTCAGTTCCTTCCCTTCCACTTTTCGTGTGAAAAATTGCATTCAAAAATGTTCATAGCCTGATTGAATACACTGTGATATGTCCAGCCACAGTGGCCTCCGAATGAGAAGTTGACCTATAAGGAGGTTCCTTGAATAAATCAGACTTGAACACCAGATTGTTCAGCTAAGTTTCCTAGCAACTTTAAGGGAAAGTTCCAGGATCCTTTAGAGCAATCAATTCAGAGGTGCAAGGTAGAAAAGAAAGGGGTTAAGGTTCAATACTCGGAAACGTTGCCTCAATAGAGATTAATATAGTCAAATCTCTTGAAGAACACAAGGCGCAAGAGGATGGGAAAGAAAATCCAAGCTAAAAGGCTCCCATGGATGTAATCCAAGACTGGACCATAGGTTTAAGAATGAATTGAGCATATACAACCCTGAAGATACCTTAAACACCTATATCATATTTTCTGAGGGCAAGTGGGGCTTTGGGCAGTTTAGAGAGCCCGACAAATATTACGCCAATCACAACTGCAATATGTGTTCAGAACCAGGCCAAAACTATCATCACCAAGGAGAATTGTTTTGGATCTAAATTTGGGCCCAATTATCAACCAGGGAAGAAAAGGTTGGTGGATAACAAGGAAGTGGGATTTTACCAAGAAACTACCAAGAATGAAGCAGAAATTGGTGTGTCCAAAGGTTCATCCAAAGGAGCCCTGACAAGTGCAATAATAGAGAAATGAGGAGCAAGTGAGGGTAAAAATCCTAATATAATTGAAAACTTGTCATTCTAGGAGAAATAGGGTATTTTGGTTGAACAAGTGAAGGTCGTGCTCCACCACAATCGCAATTTATATTTGCGGCATCTTATTTGAACTTGTTTTTTGAACTTTCTCATCTTTCTTTTTGTAAGGATATTTAAATGAATTTATGCTACTTTAAATATGGTGAGCATTAAATCAAATTTACAACTTGAAATTATTTGAATATCAACTTAATTAAAAACTCTTTAAATGATTAGAGTTGTAAGTCTTTGACAAAGTGACAAGATTGAAAACTGATAAAACAAGGACCTTGAACCTTCCCCCAGAAGATACACTCGAACACCATACCCTTCTCTTGCAGGGACCGATATAGACTTCTCCTCTCATAAGGGAATAAACAAGAGGCTTGGTATTCAGGTATGCATAGGAGCAGATAATATGGGGCTTCTCTTGTGTAAGAAATTAAAAAACTGACTAGACCACACTTCTGTTGAGGACGTTTAATGATGATCATGATCTTCGCAGATGTAATAGTAGAGTAGGTGAATCTAGTTTAGGCCAATTGCTTGGAAATTGAACTCTAAAGATGAGTTTTTTTTTTACTTTCAACAACACCTAGACTATAACATTTTCTTCTTGACAAACTTAAGAAATTGAATCTGTATACCCATACTATAATTATATATGTATACAATAAAGCTTGAGCTATCCCTCTAGAACAATTGGTTAAACGCTCTGGCTTTATGGATAAGATTCAGCTAGCCCGATAAAGGCGATTATAATATATATATATATATATATATATATATATTTACAATAAAGCTGAATTTAGCTAGCCAAACAATGTCAAATTAAATCAAATTTATCTAAATAAGGAGTTTCAGTAAAGATGGACTAAGGGGGTTAAGGAACACCTGATATAGTCAATTTCACATGAGCACTTAGAAATTTTATTTTTAAATCGATATTTTTTGTACTGCCTTTGTTAGAGGATTCTATGAAGCTTGAACAAATTGAATATTTTAGAGAACCGAAATAGAAATGTTATAGAAAGTCTAGTAATTGATTATGCTAGTTGCATCATTTTGTCTGCATCCAATTAAAATACAAAGCCAAGAAAGAGGGGCATGTTCTAATGTTCACAAGGACCGAGAAAGAAATGATATCTTGGTGACCGAAACCTTAGAAAATAGGAAGCCAACTTGAAGCCAACCCATCAATTTTGACACATGTCAAAGAGCTATAACTTTGAAAATATTAAAATAGATGTTGATTCTTTTGATATTCTATGAACTCATGTTTATGATTTGATTCAATTATGAGCCTGAATTAAGAGGAAATAATTTACAAAATTCTTTTATTATTTAATTTCTAAAATAAAATAAAGGAGAAAAACATTTTCAAATATAACAGTCTCAAATACGAAAAGTCCATGGAGTAGGTGAGGCTATTTCTTCCTCTATTGGAGAAAAAGAATAAGCGATGCCAGAATAATGAAGCATTCCAAAATCTTGAAAGCAAATAGTCCGAGAGATCAGAAGAGCTGAAGGATAGAACTTGTAACACTTCCTTGTGACGATGTCAGTAACCCGTCAAGAAGCAGATGATCGCCTTATTTGAAAAGGGGCATACATCCCAGCTCACAGCAAAAATGCAAGAGTGAAAATAATCAAGTATGAAATTTTAGCACCCAAATAGGGATGAGCTATGAGAATACCCACTTTGGGGCATGGCCAAAAACCCATATCATGTTGAGATAACAGGGTTCAGAATTAAAAGATGTTGAGAATGAGCCTCACAACTTTGAGTGTCATGGGCAAACCATGAATTTGAGTAGAGCTTACCTTGTTGAGGAAACCAGTCGAGCATCAATCAACTATAGAGTCCTATAAAAATAACTCTGATGGCGCAACTGAGTCAAGGATAGAAAAGGGCATGAATGTCATAATTTTTTACTACAACAATAACTCCAGAAACGAAACATTTCTTCTGAGACATTAATGAAGATAAGAGGCAAAGATGATACAAAGCCATAATACGATCATATGGCTCTTCAAAAATGCAAGCTTGAAATTATAAGTTGCTACACTGATGTCTGAGTAAACCCTAGAGAAGAGTGATCAAATGGAAGAAGATCGAGTTCCCCACTTTGGAGTTAAATAAAATTGAATCACCATTTATGCATTCATGAAAACATCATTTGCATAAAAGAAAATGCATTACATTGATACATTTAATTACATTCGCGTTTCATACATATACGCATGATTTTACAGACCTTCCAATGAAAATAGAAGATTCATGATGTCAAAATCCTAACAATTGGAAGGTATAATTCAAACCTCAAATACACAAAATCATGTTTAGAGAGGTAAAACATGAAGAACAAGGAGTTAATCCATAGAAGAAACACTACTTTGAAGTGGGGGCATGTTACCCAACCATTAAGTGATTTTCAAAAAATGAGAAAACGATTTTCAAAGTTTCTCATTTAAATCTTTTTCTGAAAATGAAATTTTTGAAAAGTAAAAAAGTGATTTCCAAAGTTTCTTACTTAATAAGTCCTTCAGGCCATCAGTAAGTCTTTCGAGCATGATGATTAAATTCTTCGGGTCATCTATCAGTCTTTCAAGCAAGATGATAAGTCCTTCGGGCCATCTATAAGACCTTCGGGCAAGATGTTTTCACCTGATTTTCAAAAAATTAGAAAGAGTTTTCAAAGTTTCTCATTTAGTATTTTCAGAAAATGAAATTTTTGAAAAAGTAAGAAAGTGATTTCCAAAGTTTCTTACCCAGTAGACTATTTCCAAAATTGGTAAGTCCTTCGGGCCATCAGTAAACCTTTCGAGCATGATGATTAAATCCTTCGTGTGATCTGTCAGTCTTTCAAGCAAGATGATAAGTCCTTCGGGCCATCTATAAGATCTTCAGGCATGATGTTTTCATATGATTTTCAAAAACTTAGAAAGAGATTTTCAAAGTTTCTCATTTAATGTTTTTAGAAAATGAAATTTCTGAAAAGTAAGAAAACGATTTCCAATGTTTCTTACCCAATAAGCTATTGTTAAAATTGGTAAGTCCTTCGGGCCATCAGTAAATCTTTCAAGCATGATGATTAAATCCTTCGGGTCATCTGTCAGTCTTTCGAGCAAGATGATAAGTCATTTGGGTCATCTATAAGATCTTCAGGAAAGATTCTTTCATGTGGTATTTGAAAGAAAATGAGAAAATGATTTTCAAAGTTTCTCATTTAAAATATTAAAAAAAAGAACGAAAAAATGATTAAAAAGGAAAAAAAGATAAGAAAGGGAAATTAAACCATTAAATAAACCCTCATACATGATAGTTAATGATAGATGTGTCTTTTGCAGAACCATCAGATGTAATAGGAAAATAAAGATTCTCGAGTATGGAGAAACGGATCAATCAATTAAAAGGACCTGCATATGTGAGATTATGGCAAATCAAACAAGGAAAGTTCAGATTCAGAAAGCAAATATTTCTGTTGAAAGATGATAGAACATATTGATAGAGAAATTAACCTTTTAGTGGTGTTATTCTTGACTTTCTCGTGAAGATGAGTCAATCTTTTAGTATTGTCTTCCTTGACTTTGTTGTGAAGAGGAGTCAAACTTTTAGTGATTGTCTTCTTTGACTTTCTCGTGAAGAGGAGTCAATCTTTCAGAGTTGTCATTCTTGACTTTCTTGTGAAGAGGAGTAAACTTTTAGTATTTTCATTCTTGAATTTCTCGTGAAGAGAATTCAATCTTTAAGTGTTGGCCTATTTGACTTTCTCGTGAAAAGAAATTGATCTTTTAGTGTTGACCTATTTGATTTTCTCGTGAAGAGGAGTCGATCTTTAGTGTTGTCCTACTTGACTTTATCGTGAAGAGAAATCAACCTTTTAGTGGTATTGTTCTTAACTTTCTCGTGAAGAGAAGTCAACCTTTTAGTGATATCATTCTCAACTTGACTTTCTCGTGGAAAGAAGTCAATTTTTCAGTAGTATCATTCCTCAACTTGACTTTCTCATATAGAGAAATCAATCTTTCTGTAATGTTGTCTTTAGTCCTGACTCTCTTAGGACTTGTGTCATAGAAAGTTCAATTTAGTCTTCCTAAAGATTGTTCCCAATAAACCCTATTCTTGATTTTCTTAGGCTCATTTCTCTAGAAGACTCAATTTAGTCTTTCTTGAGATTGTTTCCCTAAAAACCTCAACCTTGTCTATTTTGTGTCGTTTCTTTGAAAGTTCTAATTTTGTTTTTCTTAAAGACCTTTTCATTTTCTCAAAAAATAATGATAAATGAATTACATTGATGCATTCATTATTCAGATATGTTGCACTTTCAAGATGAATATTGTATAGGTTTTTCAAGAAACTCAAGATTTATGACAAGTATGAGTCATCAACCAATTCAAAGTCCCAAGAAGGGAGATGTACAAATGACATTCGAGCCAAGGCATATTCCCATATCTGGTGGCTGTGAGACAAGTTCCTACAAGAGAAATTGATTTTAAAAAATTCTCTCAAATTCTAAACCTTCGGGTATAATGTTTTCAAATTCTCAAGCATGCACTAATGATTGGTAATGTTTGACTTTTCAGATTTGGTTTTTTTAAAAGAGTAGTGAAGCAAATCGTTTCCGATTCAATCTTCCCTGAAGAACAGCAAAGTGAATCAAAATTTTCTCGAGTCTGACATCCCCTAAAAAGTAGCGGAGCATATTCTTCTTCTTTCAGATTTAGTCTTTCTAAAGAGAAGTGAAGCAAATCAAATTCGATTCAATATTCCCTAAAGAGCAGCGAAGTGAATCAAATTATTATCGAGTCTGATCTCCCCTAAAGAGTAGCAAAACAGATTTTTCTTCTTTCAAATTTGGTATTCCTAAAGAGCAGCGAAGCAAATCAAAGTCGATTCAATCTTCCCTGAAGAGCAGTGAAGTGGATCAAAGTTTTCTCGAGTCTGACCTCCCTTAAAGAGTAGCAGAGCAAACTCTTATTCTTTCAGATTTGGTCTTCCTGAAGAACAGTGAAGCAAATGAATTCTGATTCAACCTTCACTGAAGAGCAGTGAAGTGGATCAAAGTTTTCTCGAGTCTGATCTCCCCTAAAGAGTAGTGGATCAGATTCATGTTCTTCCAGATTTGGTCTTCTTGAAGAGCATCGAAGCAAATCACGCTCGATTCAATCTTCCCTGAAGAACAGTGAAGTGAATCGAAGTTTCCAGATATGATATACCCTGAATAGTAGAGAAGCATATACTTTTCTTTTCAAATTTGATCTTCAAAAATTTTTCTTGAGATAATGATCATTTTCAATCTCACTTGAGACAACATTACGATGGAACCGGACAAAAACATGTTGTCTATTTGTCTTTGCCTTGTTCTTGTTAACACAAAAATGGATAAAGAGTGGCAACTGTAGGCAGTCGTTTTGTCCAGGATTTTTATCATTTTTATTTTTATTATTATAATTAATAAATATTAAATATTAATATAATTTTATTATTTTGTAGGTCATTACAAAGACCCAACCTGGGTCCAAACCCCAAGCCACGTTACAAGACCCAATGTTCCTAGGCCCAACCGGTTAGAGGCCTATCTACAGCCCAAACATTGATGGTTTAGGGAAACCCTAGTTGCCTTTGCTTCCATCAAGCAACAGTTGCTGCCAGTTCTGCCTCCTCGCTCAGCAATCGCATCCAACTCACTATGGAATCTCCACGTCAACACCAGATTGTGCAACCGATTGGTCCCACCAGTAACTGATTGGCACCGCTGGCAAATCCAGAAACGTCTCCAAGAGCCTCGTCAACATCTTACGTAAAAGAGGATAGAAAAAACATGAATGGGATGGAAAATTTACAGAGGATTTAACGTTATAAAAAAAGGATTTCTTTTTACATGGGAAAAGAGTGGGATATAAGAACTCACGAAAAACAATGAAAATGACCTTCTCCCTCTTCGTTCTTTTAGAGAGAGCAACCATTCGAAGAACAGGATTGGAACCTTTTTTTCTCTCTCTTGATAAAGCAACGTAACATGGGTCATACCCCATTTTCTTGGAAAGCAATACCAATTTAATGAGGTATTCTTTTTAAATTCATTTTGTTTATTTTCCAGTGTATAGTGAGTTCATTTTGATTTCGAAATAAACAGAAGTGTACGTCGCAGGAATTATCATCTGGGATGGGAAAACGAATGGACCAGGACCCTTGGTCTGTTTTCGAGGCTTATATGTTGGTTTCGGGGTCAATTTCAGGGATTTAGGAGATAAAACGGAGATATTCGAGGGGCTTAGGTTTAGATTTTGGATAAGTTGACCACAGTTGATGGTGGTCGGAGGGGAAAGCCTCGTCGATTCGTGTTTATTTAGCCTTGTTTTAGAGAGTTTAAGGGGACAGAGAGGATATATTATGGTTGTTTTGAGATCATCTAGGGTTGTTTTTGGTCATTTAGTAGCGGTCGAAGATCGACCAACCATGGTTCAGTGGCTGGAGCGCTCGGTTCTGGAGCAGTGAAAGGTCTCGGTTGAGATAAAAAGCAAGAAGAATAGAGGGTTTGATAAGGGTGTTCAGATCCAATCCGAACCAAAAAAATAACCGAAAAACGATCCAAAAAACCGATAACCGAAAAAAACCGAAACCGATTTGGCGTGTTTGATTTTTTTTTTTTACAAAATTGATCGGTTCGGTTCGGTTCGGTTTCGGTTTGGACATCCAGAACCGATCCAAACCGAACCGAACCGATATTTAGTTATCTAGCAGAACGACACCGTTTGATGTTCTGACCAAAAACTAAAACCTAGCCCACTTTTCCCAATTTACTCCGCCTCTTCGTTCCATCGTATATCTTCTTCTCTCTTACACGCTACGCTACTGTTTCGCTTCCTCTTCTCTCTCTCTCTCTTATTTTCAGCAACGGTGCTCGAATCTTTTTCTTCTTTGTGGGGTCTTGGCTTTCAGGTATAGCATCTTCTCTTTGTTCAATTAAATGCTATTTATTTCTTTACTTGTTCATATTTTAATCAATTTTTTTGGCAATTCGTTAGAATTTGGATTTAATTTCGGTACTTTTCGATTACCTTTTTTTATTTGTGCGAAATAGTGGTGGGTTTTATCTGAAAGTGGAGCAACATCGGTTATATTTGTTTCTTAATAGGAATTTTCTTCTTGTTTTCAAATCCTTCTGGGTTTGGGATTAACGAGTTGTTGAAGTAAATTAGAAGTATGATTATCTGTGATGATGAAATTCAATCGATTCAGATTTCAGAGCAAATGGTTTCGTCTTCATAGTTGTACCATGTGCTTTGTTTATTTATTATTTATGTTTCTCTTTCACTCTTTTTGCAAAATTGCTTTGTTATGAGCCTATTTATGACAGAGCAAGATCCTTTTTTGTGCTACTGCATCCTGTTATCTGTAAAGTTGGAACTTGATAGCAGTGTAGTGGTAATCTGCTTCTTTGTTTTATTACATTGAATGTTATGATCTGTTTTTTAGGTGTTGGTGAATGTTTACAGTACTGGAAATGGAATGCATAATTGCATAGAAGGGAACCTTTTATGCATATTTAATTATGTTCCATAGAAATGATCTATTTATAGTACTGGAAATCTGGAATGCCTAATTGCAGGTCACGGCATTGAAACATGTGGAGAATTTGGAAAGCAAAACCATTTGTGTTGGGATGATATAATTTTGAAAATTAGAATCCAAAAACCGCACAAATCCAAACCGAATCAAACCGCACTTAATTGGATCAGATTGGATCGGATTTTTTTTAGAAACATCCAAACCGATCCAAACCGCAAATTTTTATACTTTCGGATCGGATGAAATTTTAGCCAAAAACCGATCCAAACCGACCGCGAACACCCCTAGGGTTTGAGAGAGTGGAGAGAAGCGACTGTTTCTTTTGCTAAAAGCAATTAGGTTTAGTTTAGGGTTTTTTTTAATTAGGCTTTTATATAAATCTTTTTGGGTTAATTATTCTTTTAGCCACTGAAGTCCAAGGGTAAAATTAGGTTTCAGTCCTCCTAGGTTTAGCGCCTATTTACATTCTAGTCACCTGAAGGGTTAGTTTTCGAATTTGGCATTTTTTGTTTGTCCTGATTTTGCTATTTTTCATATTTAGGTTTTAGTTATAATTTTTTGGGTTATTTATATTTAACTCCTTCATATTCATGCGCATTTTTTTCATTTTAATCCTTGCCTAAATTCTTGATTTGCATGTCAAATTTTTGTTTTATTTTAATTCAATCCTTAGTTGAGTTTGTGAATAATTCGAATTTAATCCCTGGTTAGTTTTGTGTTTCCTTATTTAATCCCTTGTTTTCTTTATAAAATATATTATCATGTTAGCACATATATATTAAATACGGGATATGGTTGTGTGAAATTGCCATGTTTTTTGTTCATTTACCAAAGTAGGGTACATGTATGAATAATGGATCTTTATTAATTAATTTAGTACAGGTTTAAATGCTTTTAGAATGTGTAGGTTCATATGATGCTTAGTCACATAACATATTTTCATTGATATGTATGATACTTTCACGAGCATAACTCGACTCATATCAAATAATCGGATTAAGGATAATACCCTTTCATTTTAAAATCGTTGTGAAGTGATTGTCTTAACTTATAAGAATGTCGCTTCCGATGAAATTACACTAAAAGTGTATCCTGTTAAGTGAAACCCTAAATTTTTTTCACCTAAAATTTGAGAGAGAAAAAGAAATATTCATTTATTTAAATTCTTTAAGAAAAGATTGTTAGAACTTATCTAAGGTCTGATCTCGACGTCTTTAAATAATCAAATATCATTTTTCTTTCTAAAAAGGATTAGTATTTTTTAATTTAATTTTTTTTGTGCATTTGAATATTACGATGTACCGATTTATTGGATCATAAAGTGTTGTTTTATGGGATCATAAGCTAAATTAAATTCGAATTTTTGAATTTTTATGCAAAGACAATTAATTAATCGACTAGGTACCGATTTAGGGCGTTGTGGGAGTGTTAATCCTTCCCTGACGTAATCGACTCTCAAACTCATTTTTCTGGTACGCAGACCGTAAATTTTTCGTTTTAATTAAAATTAATATTTTTTATTAAAATAAAAAAATGTTTTTGGGTGTCCAATCACACCCTAATCAAATATTAGTGGTGACTCCTTGAACTGTATTTAATTTTATTTAAAGGGAATCCCAAATTTTTCGAAACGATAGATTTTTTAAAAATCACATTACTTTTTAATTAAAAATTAACCAAAAGGGATAAATTAAAAAAATGTCCTTTTTAAATCACGAACAAAAAAATGGTTTCGACACTTATTATCAAAGTTGTACATGTGATTAATTCAACTATTAATTTTTCCTTTGGACTGATCAATATTAACATATCTTAAGTTACATGTCCATAACTGCACTTTAACGACTTATTGCTTTAATTAAGTCGTCTTAAAATAAATATCAGTATTTAAATTTAATATTCCTATAACAGTCAAATGTCAAAACTGAAATTTCTAATTACACTACAATATCTGAAATAACCTAGATCAGGTTACATAAATAATGCTATAAAAAATTAGAAACTCAAGTCTTTGATTGTTTTTGAAGAATTTCTCAAACATGCAATTAATATATAACTTCATAAATCACCAAAAAAAAAAACACAAAACTCAAATCAACATTTAACTAAAAGTCAAGGTCAAAGTACATACTAGCGAATTAAAACTTTTCCAAAGATTAAAAAATAATTTTTCAATCAAACTAAATCTAATATATCAATGTCAAATATATATTCTATAGTTCATAACAGCCGAAAAAACAAAACTAATTTTTTAACTACATCTTAGTTTCCGAAGTAACTTATAAGAATGTTGTCTAAATGATGTTTTAGAAACCGAAAACCTAAATCTGACTATTTCTCAATAATTTTTTAACTATTAATTCACTAAATTAAACATAAATTCAATACATGAAACCAAAACCAAAACCAAATAGTCATAAATTACGACAATAACATGCTTAAATTAAACTTGAAGTCAAAATCAAAGTTATACTTTTATCTTTAATAAAAATATATAATGATAGAATAAATAAATTAATAATCAAAATTAAAACCCTAAAATTGATAAAGAAGACGTGATAGCCTGTAGCCGTCAAATTCATAACCTTCACCATTCAACCTTGTGAAAAACTTGAACACCATCAAATTAACAATCATGTATGCGCCAGTAATCCTGTATCTACAGTGAACTTAAAGTTCCCTAGTAAACCAAACATATGTACGAGTAATACGATAATTTTGTGGGATGCATGAAGACCCAAACTTCAATAATTATAACATAAAATTATCGCACATAAACCTCGATTAATATACAAATTATAAAAATTAGGAATATCATATTTTATGGAGAAAGTAAAAGTTAAAAGTCTGAATGATAAACCCTAATTCATATGAAATATCTATATTACAAAAAAATTGTAATAAATCAATATAAAAATATTAGTAAATTCTCCGTGATTAAATAAAATAAGGCGATGATATCATTTGTTATAACTAAATTATATTAAATATGAAATCAAACCAAGATATAATCATGTCAAATCATCAAGAATAAAAAAAACTAAATGCGGAAGCGTACCTGAATTTATTGATGGGTTAAAATTCTTAAATCTTTCTTTGATTGTGATCTTCTAATAAAATAGAGTTTCCTTAAGTATAAATTAGTTGACAGAGACAATAGTAAATATGAGATTATCTATTTCTTGGGATCATAACTCCTTTATATAGCTGATTTAAGAATCAGTTATTGTCTATACTTATAACTTTATCCCTCATCGAATTATAAGTACAACTTTAATATTATCTACACTCTTATTTTCATGAAACTTCTACTATCTTATTACTTTATAACATAATTGGTTACTTAATTTATGTCATATTTTATGATAACAATATATATTATAAATATATGCTCATAATTATGGATTATAATCCAATAGTAGCTCCATTGGGTTTTCCATGATCAAGACTTGGTTAAGGAACCAATAGACACCGACTCAAGCTGAAGGGAAAAAAACGGCGGTACTTCACAATCTTTGTCTCTATCGATGAGTTGATCACAAACGGGATCTCCTTTGCCTCTCCTCGACACAACAAGCACTGGCGATGGAAGCTGTAAACAGAGCTCTTCCTCCGATAATAATAATAATATATATAATAATAAGCAGCAAAAGGCGCCAACATGTATGGATATTAACCCTGTAAAACGTTTTTGTTTGCAAAATAGATGATTGGGTTTTAGAGATGGGATTTTCTTTATTGAAAGTTGAAGGGGTGATTGATTAATTTAGCCGGTTTTTGATTCTTTAGCATGTTAGTTAATGGTTTATTACAAATCAATATCGTTAGTGACCGATTTGTTATAAATCGATAATATTAGTGACTAATTTGTTACTTTTTAAACTTTAGTGAGAAAAGCAAAAACTCAATCAAATATTAGTGACCAATTTATTATTTTTGAAACTTTAGTTGGAAAAACATAAACTTACTCAAACATTAGTGATCATTTATGTAATTTACCCTATAATATATTAAATATTTAATATTTTCGATTAATTTGATTACTTAGTCAATTTAGAACCGAACTAATCGTTAATAGAATATTAAAAAAAATTAACCGTTACTTGACCAAATTAATTTCGGTGGTAGTCCATTTAACTAAATTAATTCAGTTCGGCCCATTAATTTAGTTGAAATCGAGAAGTAAACAGAGGGCGGCCCCATGCAACTGTTTGAAATGGGTTCAAGTTTCATAAGGCCTCAATCAGGCTAGACACCAGGTCTAGACAAGCGCAGACCAAGACTAATTAGGCATAGGTGTTGGGCTCAGTTGCAAGTCTTGCTAGAGGTGGCTTGAGACAAATGAGCACGATGAAGTAGAGACTTATGCGAGATTTGAGCGTCTTTAGTCCTCGATGGAGGCTACTAGTATTAAATTTGATCCGCCTAGACACACACACACGATGGTTTCTGTATTGTTCTTTTATTCATAATTGAGAAATTGAGGGAATTTGGAAGGCATGTTTTCATTTGTCCAAATTCTTTTTTAGCTTTTGTTACATAAGAAGCCAAAATATATAATGGGTAAACTATATATTTGGTCACTTAATCATTACTTAATTTCGATTTGGTCACCTAATCATTATTTTTTTCAAATCATACATAACGCTATATTTAGGTTCTGTTTAGATCACCTGCTATTATTTTTTTTAATGAAACTCATGGGCCTCATTAAAAACCCCTTCTAAACCTAGTAAGGGAAAAGAGTGCCCAACTTATATTAATCAAATATCAATGACATCGATTTTAACATTATGAACAATGATGTCGGGACAACCCGACTCAAAAAACAAAGAACCACCCGAATTTAAAGCTCAGCTGGCTAAAACATGAGCAACCTGATTACATTCTCTAAGAGTATATAAAATACAAAAACAAGGGTGATCGTGAAAAATAGTACGAGCCTCTTGAACATATAATCCGAGGGTGGAAATATCTGTAGAAGTTCGTGTAATCTTATGGATGACCATCAAGGAATCGGTTTCAAACTGAACATCAGACCATATCATATCACAAGCCATTCTAAGACCAGCGAGTAAAGCAGATAGTTTCGCAAAACCCGCCTCAAAACATCCAACAGAAGACTGGGCCAAACCACCACACACATGTCCGTACTTATCACGAGCAACAACTCCAATCGCAAACAGTCAGTGCTTTGCAAGAAAGGCACCATCAACATTCACTTTGATAACTCCCTCCAAAGGTGGAGTCCATCGTATAGCAGTATTTGTAGACCGTTGTTTATTCATTCCCACACTAATAGCCCTTAAATAGTCCTGATGTAGTGGGTGACTAAAATATAAATAAAACGTAACATTAGATATGATTTAAAAAGAATAATAGTTGAGTGACGAAAATATAAACTATGATTAGAGTGTTTGATATCTTAAACTGTAATATTAAATTATAAATATTTAAATGAAAATTTATAAAAATATTTTAATTGTTACACTATTCAAGTTTAAAGGAAAAACAATTAACAAATAATTAATATAATTAGTATATCAAACTTATATTTTTAAATAATTTTCATAAGTATCATATTTATTTATATAAAATATAATATAATATAAAAAATAATATTGTAGTTTCATATAGAAAAAATATATTATTTTTTAATGTACAAGATCTACATTTAATAACTCAAAATTAAATATTATTTTAATTATTTATATTTTTTTACAATAAGAATATTTTCACAACATAAAATTATAAAATTATTAATATACAAATATTAAAAATATGAAACAATTTCAACTACTTAAATTTATTAATATTTTACAAAGTTAAACTCATTGTATATTATTATTATTAAGTTCATAATTTTGATTAAATCACGAAGAATAAGAATTGAGAATTATCTATACAAAAAAAAATCATTATTTTAAGGGTATTTATGTCCAAAGTGGTGAGAATTGTTTATTACTTAATAATATGGAGGTAATGACATTCCCAACATTATAAAAAAATGTTACTATTAGTATTAAGTTATTACCTAAGAATTCTTTTCTGCTGGGTCAAAGTGAAAAATAGACACTCTTAGAGGCGTACTTTGTTAATTAAGCGAAAAAAGAAAATACGAGAAACGGAAAGTGTATGTTACCACTTTAAATATAACGGAAAAACCGGATCAAATGGCTGATTGAAAAGTAATTTGATAGAATTCTACTTTAAAAATTAATTAACCCATAGACAAAAGCTTCCGACAGAATTTTCCTGGAAATTTCGTTTTGAATCCCACGTTCGGAGAAATTTGTCAGCCTTCACAGGCCAAGTTGAAGGAAACCTTGGGTGAGCGAAAGCGGAATCGAAAACGGTATAAGGCGAAGCTAAATCCGGAAACAGGACTACAATTTGTACAAACTGAAGTTTTTGTAAAGGATGGGGAAAGTTCGGCTGATCGTATACGATTTTGTAATCTCCTTCATGTGGGCATGGTCTGGTGTTTTGATAAAGACGTTGGTGATGCAAGTTTTGGGGATCGGTCACCAGCCCATGGCTGATTTCGTGAAGGAAGCTTTGTCCGTTGTCAACATGTTCTTCTTCGCCTTCTTGGGTAAGGTTACCAATGGCGGCTCTTATAATCCTTTGTTCGTTTTCGCTTCTGCCGTTTCTGGGGGCTTTGTTCACTTTCTTTTCTCCGTTGGGGCCAGAATTCCTGCTCAGGTTTCCTTTTTTTCCTTTTCAAATAATTACAACAAATATTTGATCTTTGAATAGTAATTTGATAGCTATTGATATGGTATGATGTAAACTAATCGTTTTCAGGATAAATTTAATTGATGTGAGCTTGATTCCCATTGATATGTTAAATGATATTAACATCCTTTGAAAATTGAAAATTGAAAATTGCTTGTCCTCAAACATGAAAAATCGGGTTCCTTCCTGTAATGTGTAGACAGGGATGCCCATCTAGAATTTTATAAGCCGGTACCCTTTCAAATATTTGAAATTCGCCCTCTATCATTAAATCCTGGGTCCGTCTGTGTAATGATTGGTTGGTCTTGTTTAAATTTCTCAAATGTATTGGTATATCATACGCCTCCACAACATAAATCTGTGCTGATATTCGTTTGATCAATATTTAATTAGATTTCTTTTTATGTTCCCATATGTTGATGCTTTTGTTATTTACATTTTGATGCCCTGGACAGAGAAAACCAACAAACAAATAAATAACATGTATCAACAAAACAGTCTTAATAGCTTGTTTCGGATGCCTCTAAGGCATGATACTCTCTTGTTAGGATCATGTCTGCATCAAGTAATTTCTTTATTTTCAACATGGGACTATAATGTTGTTTGTTTATACCGAACTTATGGGGTGTTTAATTTACTGGTTAAACTCCACAAACAAAGTGTCTGGTTTTTTACATGGTGTATGACATTTGTTGCACATAGTTATTCGTCGAGATCTGTTGTCTCGTTATATCTTGATGATATTGTCAAGATGGAGTGATGGATGGATGGAAGAAATAATATGTTTTCAAAGAATGTTGTTTTGCTTTATAAACGGAAGAACTTTATTTTGTTGGTATTATATTGAGTATCTTATAGTTTAATTATTGTTTTATGATAGATAGGTTATTTGGTATTTGATTCAATTACAGGCCTCTTTTTTTGTTTTTGCTTGTTTACTTTTAATCCATCCTTCTTTATTTTAGAGATTGGATTGTTCTTCAATATCAATTGCTCTTATTTTCTCTTTAGCCAAAAAGGTAAAAACATGCATAATAGTGATAGAAGATGAGGAAATATATTCTGATTTTATTTTATTTTTTGCTTTCTTAATTTGATCATTGATGATCCAGAGCGTATTGTTCTGACGATTGTGATCTAAACATTTTTGAACGAGTATTTTGGTTATATTTTTCCAAAGCTATTTTGTATCTCAAATTTGTATCTTCCCAAGTCCAGAAAACAATACAAGTTGATTGTATGATAGATCAAAAAAGCTTTAAGTTGTTGCAGTTTGATGTATTGTTATAAATTTTATATGATTTTTCTTCAGGTGATTGGATCTATTGCCGGGGTTAGGCTCATTATTCTTATGTTTCCCGAAATAGGATCTGGGCCACGTTTGAATGTTGATATCCACCAAGGTGCACTAATAGAAGGACTCTTGGCGTTTGCCATTGTCAGCATCTCACTTGGGCTTGCTACAAAGATCCCTGGCAGTTTCTACACGAAGACCTGGATTTCGAGTATCTCCAAGATAGCTCTTCATATTCTTGGTTCTGATCTCACCGGCGGATGCATGAACCCTGCCTCTGTAAGCACCCAAAGACGTGGTCTAATTAGTTTCTTTTAGTCCCGATTGATGTTTTTAATAACAGAACATAACGGTTCGAGCACTTGAATTTAAAACATGCAGGTCATGGGATGGGCTTATGCTCGTGGAGATCATATCTCGAAGGAGCATATACTCGTATACTGGCTTGCCCCGATCGAGGCGACTTTGTTGGCGGTCTGGACATTCCGGTTGGTAGTTAAGCCAATGACAGAACAGAATGTAAAAGCTAAATCCGACTGAGTACCTCTGATGTTTTGCTTTGGTTCCTTTCTTTTTTTTAATACTGAATTAACTCATAGTAACTTAAGTAGAAGTCAAAGTGTACGTAAAATTTAAGGATCAATGAAATTTCAATCTATGTTTGTATTGGTTTCTTTACTTGTTCATTTCGTTTTAGTTTTGTTTACTTCTGCATCACCAATTTTGAAAAAGTTACGTTTCAGTGGTTTTATTATCGATTTATTTTATTATATTACATTATCCATTGTTATATTTTAGTCACTGAGCTATTAACTTAGTTTAGTTTGATTGACATATTAATAAAAAGATTAATTTTTATTCAGTGGTTTTATTATCGATTTATTTTATTATATTACATTATCCATTGTTATATTTTAGTCACTGAGCTATTAACTTAGTTTAGTTTGATTGACATATTAATAAAAAAGATTAATTTTTAATTTGACTCGTGATCTTTAGATATAACACTAATTTGATAGTTGAACATAGATAAAATATGATTTTGTTTCTAATTAAAAAGTATTTATTTACATACATACTAAAATATAAATAATATACAAGTATATAATATTTATGCATATAAAAATATTTATAATATTAAATTTGTCTTATATTTAATATTAATAAATATTAAAGATTTATAAAATGTTATGTTATAGTTTTAATGTTTATAATATTAACTATAACTCTTTAATATTTATAAATTATAATATTATTTTAGAAAATTTTAATATTTAAAATTAATAATTTTAGCCTATAAGTTTCGAGTTTAGTGACAAATGTCAATTTCATTGTTTTATCGCTACAATTATCAAATACATTATTTTATGATTGAAAATTAATTTATTTTACGTTCGAATTAGATTAAATCCCATGGCTTTTGTTACACTTTTGTAAATTTAGAAATAACTATATACATATATATAACATGAAAAAAATTATAATTAATATTATAAGCATAACAAAAAAATTATAACATAAAAATATTACAAAAATTATGGCTTTTATTATGATATATATTTATAATTTTGATGAATTTATTTGTAAAGGAATATCATGATGATTTTATTATTGTGATTTAAATTTAAAGGAAGTCAAGTAGTTCTAGACTAAATTTATTAAGTTCAAGATATTTTTTTTGGTGAATTGGACTTCATATTTGCATCGACGGCGTTTAAAGACTGTCAACTACGACAGTCAACTGTGGCTAGCGATGATTGGCAGTGACAGTGGTGAATGACGACGAGAAACTTTAAACGAATTCAAAATTCAAATTGATATTTATCTAAATTTAAGTAGACAAGAGATCCATATTTTTCTATAAGTGATATATAAATTTTTGGAAAATTGAAAAATTAAGTTTGATATGAATATTTGAGATAGCAATCCATCTCTTAATTGTTTCTATAGTCAATGATCGTTGATGAATATCTTAAAACATCATAAGCATATCAATTCACAACCAAATCATATTTCATAACATTCAATTAACAATCAATCATGACTTGAGAATAAAAGAAATGCACAATTGGACTTATATACCGAATTTAACGTGTTTTACATGCCATATCCTTGACATATTATTTTTCAAACCAGAACAAAGCATACCATATCCTTCGCTTAGCGACCTTATCTTCTATTCTAAAATGAGAACATTCATTTAGATCAAGCAATTAATGGAAACATCTTGTTTTGTGAAGAGAACTGATGGAAGGACCCGACAGTTTGGCTGTAATTTCTGATAAACTCATTTCCGATACTTGAATTACTCCTCATAGTGAGTTTGTAAAGTTCACTGTAGATAGAGTATCAAACCGTGGCCTAGCAGGCTGTGATAGGGTATTAAAAACCTCGAATGATGAAGTTAAACCTTATTTTCTGGCCCTCTAGTTGAGCAGGGATCGGAGGATACGGAGTTATATGTTATGTTGAACGCTTTGAAGGTTTTCTCCGAGGATGGGTGGAGCAGCTGCACTCCATTACTGGTAGAATCATATTGTCAGGTGGTTCTGAATTGGTTAGCTTTTCCACTTTTGCGACCACGAAAATGGCGGTACGTTTTGGGAGAGATTGACCGAATTTCAAAAACGTTCTCGTCGATCAAGTTTATTTACGGTCTGAGGTCTCATACTGGGATGACCGATCACCTTGCAAAAGAAGGTATGTTTAGACATGATCTCTTTAAAGCGTGGTGGTAAGCCGTTTTATTGTTGATGAGTCTGTACGTTGGCTTCCTTAAACTTTGGCCTGGGTTGTGTTTTGCGTTTGAGCCTGGTTTTGTTGGCAGGGAGAATTTTATTCCAATCATCCTTAGTTTTCTGGTGTTCTCTTTATAAGGGTTACTCTCTGTGTTGTACTTCTCCCTTTGTTATGTAGCACTCTTTTAGGTTTGGGAGATTTGTAACGAGCATGGTTTTCAGAACCGGACCGGTTAGCGAATCGGTCATGCTACCGGTTCACTGGTTCAACCGGTTGAACCAGTTGGAAGAACCGGACGACGTCATAATTATTTAAAAAATTAAATAAAAATACCAAAAATATTTAATAAAAAATATTTTTTTTATATCACAATTCATATTTAAAGCAAGTCATAACATATATAAGTTAAAAACCATAAAATAAAGTGAAACAAAATGATTCAAATTAACTACAACATAATATTTAAGGTAAAACATATTAAATAATAAATATAATTATATAATTATAATTAAAAAATAAATTTGGGGCTAAAAAAATCATAATAAAATGATATTGTTTGGTTTAATTTTTTTTTTAAATAATCTCACATGGCTAAGAAACATAGAAGATCATCCCAACTAACTTCTATAAATAATAGAGGTAATTTGGCATTCAAAATCATGGAGCCTTTTGATGAGCATTGAGTGAACTATTCTTTCACTTCAATCAAGCTCGAATTTTAGGCTTCAATCGAGCTTCTAAATTTTTTTTGAGTTCAAGCCTTTTCGAGTTCTAGTTTCAATATTATAATTCGAGTTCGAGTTAAACTTCATAATTTTTAGCTCGTGAGTTTGAGTCGAGTTGAGTTTACTTTTAAATTTTTCAAGTTCGAGTCGAGCTCAGCAATACTCGAGTTTGACTTGGCTCGTTTAACAAACGACGTCGTTTGGTTTAATTTAAAAAAAAAAATTGGCGATTTTTCCCGGTTTTCAGCCAGTCCGGTTTGAACGGTTCAGCGGTTTCGGCCGGTTCACTAGTAGCGGTTCAACCGGTCTAGATTGAACAGGACTAGGCAACGGTTTCCGGTTGAACCGATCGGTTCGATTTTCAAAACACTGGTAACGAGACACTTAATAGGGTTTATTAAATAAAATATTGTTGTCGAAAAAAACACATTTGCACCTTTAACATGCTTGACATTCGCACACTGGACAAAATTAGATTCATGCATCATCAAATCAAAACTTACAACCAAATCAACATAAAATTCCATCCATGAAAACGTCTAAAATCCAAAGTAAATGTCCAAAAATAGTAAAGAATCTCTGAATCCCAATCGAAGAATATCACATTGTCACAAGCATCATATGCAAAACAATTAGGTTTACTTATCAAGTGCCTTGGGAATTTGCATTCACTTGCCTAGTATTCCACTCTCTAGTAAGCTTTAGTGCATGTATATATGATAAAAGATAAGTATAATTCGAATGAACTCAGTGAATGGTTAGCACTATCACTAAGCCAACATCTTATATATAGGTTACATACATAGGAATTTTTTATATGCAATTCATGCACTTCATCACTTTCAATACTCGTATAAATCTTTGCAAATCATATAAAATATGGCTAACAAATTATGCTTGTTTTTATCATTTTTTTGTTACAAAGAAAAGCATCTGCATTAGTGGTTGCAGAGTCTAATTCTCCAAGTGTTTATATCCAGCTGGAGTCTTTGAATGGCAGGCAACGACTGAGGAAGTTCAGCAAAATCAGTGCGATTCGTACGACCGAGCCTGGCTCTCACGTCGTTAGCTTCACCGGGGATGTTGGTTATCTGAACCCTCCATTGGCTTGCTATATTGGCGTATGGTCACGACCATCCAGTCCAGAGCTGGTGATGTAATTCACAGTAGCAGAGGTTTGGTCTTTAGGGACGGGAATGAAGGTTTCCATGGGATAGCTACCTTTGGGTCTTGATCCTGGGGTAGTAACCCTGTCTACAAGCATATCAATACTCGTTAAAATTTTCTTTTTAAACATTAATTTGGGTAAATCTGGGAAGCGGATTCAGACCATAAAAGTAGTGAGATACACTTGTGATGTACTGAAATTTCTCGTCCATAGTTGAACCGTTAGATATTATTCGTATATGATCCGCAGTCCCTCGACTAGGACTTTCTCATAGTCTATGTCGTTTTGGAACTGAGCCAGAAAATATCCATTCTTCAATTTCATGAGAGTAAAGGATTGGGAAGATCGCCATAGAGAAAAGGTTTTGTCACACCCCAATTATTTGAATCTGATTATTATTATTATTTTTATAATATAGAAAATGGAGAATAACAAGTGGAAGAGTTGTTCAACCACTCCAACATGAAAGAGTTGACTCTGCGTGTAAAGTTCCAAAGTCTTTGACGTCACTTCCTTTTCACATTAATTTTTAAATCACTGAGTGAACCTTCCTTGCCATTTCTTCTTCTTTATTTGTACATAAATTCTGCTCTTTCTACCCAAAACACCTGCAAAAAGAGAAGAAAATGGAGAGTTACTTGAACGAAAAACTTTGGAGAAGTGAAGCCGAAGAATTCGTCGGAGGAAGCTTTGGAAAGATGGAGGAAACTTTGTTCGATCGTCAAGAATCGTAAGCGTAGGTTTCGTTTTACAGCTAATCTCTCCAAACGTTTTGAAGCTGAAGCTATTCGTCGCTTCAATCAGGGAAAACCATTACTTGCAAAGCGGCGATGGTTTCTTTTCGTCGATCGCTAACAGTTTGTCCAATTTTGGTAGCGCCATGAGTAAATCAGTCAACGATTTATTAGCATATGAAGGACTGGAAGTCGTTAATCCAGAAGGCGGGACTGAAGATGTCGGAGAGGAAGCAAGGAGAGGAAGATGGAATGAAAACGCTTAGCATGGTGGTGTCTGCTTCTGTCATATGCGTTTAGATCACGATTATCTTTACATTTCGAAAGAATTAAAATAAAACCAACCGAACCTGGAACATATGAAACATTTGAATGTTTCTCTGAGTGTGGCACGACAATAGATGTTCAGTTTGTGTGCTGGCATACAATTAGCATTTTATTAATTAGTTTGGGCATTTGCACTTTGCTTTCTCTAGTTTAACAGGACAGGAACAAGATCACGTGGGTTTTGAGAAAGTTGGATAATGGATGAAGGGTAAATGGCAGCTTCAATCCTCTATTTTTGGTATGGTTTTGACTGTCCTTTAGTTTCAATAAAATTTCACCCAAGCCAAGATAGTTTAAATCAATTCGATTTAGTCCCTAATTTTGGTAATAAAAAGTTATATTGACTCCTAATGTTTTTAGTTTTAACAATTGGGTCCCTAAATTATTAATTAGATTCTAATAAGTTATTTTTAATGTGAGGAAAATTATTTGAAGCTTTATTTGTACGATAGATTGTTCGTGTTCGTTAGAAAAGATTGGCAGCTAGAAATCAAGTTGGTGAGCTGGAATTCAAGAGTAATATTTTGGGTTTTGTTGACGTCATGAGTCCAATTTCGAAGTCCATTTCAACAAATTCGAACTTGGTAAGCTATTTTTCACTGATTAATCACCCGATTCGAATAGTTTTATGTCCGGATTAGCACTATAGCGTAAGCTTAGTGTAGGTGGTGGGCACGACCTTATGTGTATTGTCCAGATTAGCATTATGGCGTAAGCTTAGTGCAGGTTTAGCACTACGGGTGCAAGTATTTTACTCGAATACCCAGGGTCCTCAAGGTTTAATATTGGGCTATTTGCTATGGATTATGATTTATGGTTTATTGGTTAATAAATGATAAACTGGAAAAATAAGCTTACGAGCTTATGGAATAATGACAAGTATATTGGTAAAATAAGCTTATGAACTTATGGAACAAATGGTAAGTATAATGGTAAGATAAGATTACGAGTTTATGAGATAAATGGTAAGTATTTTGGTAAAATAAGCTTACGAGCTTATGGTTAATAAATGGTAAAATATTGAATATGCAAATAAAATGATTTTATGGTATTTTGAATTTGACATTGAAAATCATGCATGAAGTGTATTGCACTGTTTATTGTTTTAATTGCCTCACTAAGTATATACTTAGCGTGTGATGATTTTCACGCGTAGGTAAAAAGCCAATAGTGGAATAAAGAGTTCAAAGTGAATCAAGCATCGAGGAGTATATTGCAATATCAATAAGACATCCTATGATGAAATTTGATTTAGATAGTGACATGTAATTTGATAATGCTAAATTTATTTTGTTAAATTAATTTGGAAACCAATTGGTAACTTGATAGTGATGAAAGGTTAATTTTTATGAGATTTAGATAGTGGCAGTTACTGTAGCAGTGAACAGTAATCACGTTTTAAGCAAAATTCCAGATTACATAAGGAGTATCGATTCCCCCTACAGGAAACCAATTCCCCCACTTTCACGGGTACTATTCACGGGTATTGTTCACTATTTATAAAAAAAATCTTTTGAATTAAATTTGTTATAGCGAAACATAATTTTTATGATATGATATTTTTATAATATGAGTTACCATTTTAAGAAAATAAAATTTAAATGTATTTTGAAATTTAATGGTTTTAGAAATCCGGGTGACATTTATAATATGTATAGGTATAATTATACGTGTTATAGGTGTTACACACTAAGTGTCCTTACACGCCATAGTGTTGCACTAAGTGTCCTTACACACTATATGCTAATCCAATTATGCAGCTGCTAGACTCTATGACATGCCAATTACACCCTATCCTTCAATGACTTAGTTGGGTATTCAGTCTATTTTATTTGATTCATCCATGGCAAAGTATATTATCATAATTTAACATTGGGAAGTTCAGACCCGAAATATCATTCATAACAAATATCATATATGTTCATGATAAACATCATTTGTAACGATCAATGATCAATGCATTATATATTCAACCTTTGAAATATTTGAAATATGTCAAATATATGATGAATGAGATAAATATCATGCCAACATAAATAAGGTAGACTCATGGTAAGTCCTACCCGATGATGTATAAAACATCCATGTATAATGTTATGCATGCATTGTACTCATTTTGATATTATATACAAGTCAAAATATAAGTCTCACTAAGCTTTAACTTGATTGTTTGCTTCTAATTTGGTTAAATCCCAAAATTTGTCATAATTTCATATCCTCCCAATTTGCACTACCTTTAAATACCAAAATCATGTATTAATGTACACCTTTAAAAATTATTCAATTTATACTAATGGAAACTATACTCAAATAAAAATTAATCCATATAAGACACTCCTTATAGTTCAATTTGTACAATTTATGGTGAATTTTCAAAGTTGACTGACATAATCTGTTTTGATCTCTTTATGGTGAATTTTCAAAGTTGACTGACATAATCTGTTTTGATCAGAATCTGCTGCCCCGTTTTCTTAACTATAATCAGTTAAAAATTCATATACTTTTGTATATACCTCAAAATCAGTTTCCGTTTGTTCTAAACAAAAATATACTAATATATTAATCTAAAAGTATAAAAATCATATTGTAATCATTTTTGTATAATTTATGGTGATTTTCTAAACTTACTATCCAAAACTAAATTTCTAAGCAAACTTCACCAATTTGCATTTTTAGCTTGTCACTAATTCTATTAGCTCACTAAATGCACATATATGCATGCATCACAAATCACATAAATTTTTAGGAGTCACTACCATTACCATAGTAACTCCGTCACTGGCTCATTGCAAGCCAATGTTTGTTCGATAACATAAGTACAAATTAAATTTGCAGTCACCTGGTGTCCTTAGCTTGCAAACCTTCCTTAGAGATTCACATTTCATACTTACGCTTCTCCTTAGCTTTAATAATGTTTAATCCTGATTTTAAGAACACAATATAAATGAGAATCATTACAAAAACATATACAAATTCAAACCACATGTTAGAATCTTACTAACATAGGCATAAATTAGAAAATAAATTCCTAAAAATCATTCGATGCTCATTCGATACTAATTTCATGTCACAACAGAAATGTTGAACTTAACACTTCTAATTGACCATTCAAATTAAATTTTATCCAAATTTCACATAACATTTTCACTTAAGCTCCCACCGTTTCCATATTTGTGATTTGAACCTCAACTTTTACCAACTTTCCAATATAATCCAATTTCACCTTCTAACATCAATTCAACGCTCAAACATTAATTCCCATAATATTACAACAAATATTACATATTTATACATTAACCCACAACTTTTCCCTAATTTTTGAATAGGTCCCCCAACTTTAATAAAATTACAAATTGACCTAAATAATTTTCTAAAGCTTGTAGAACCTTCCATATATCATTTCTAAGCCATGGGAATTTTTCCACAATTTTTCCTAATTTAAAACCCTAAGGTCGAATGCTTTAAAAATCCAAGACTAGGGTTTTCATGATTTTTATTCAATTTCAATTTGGTTCGAGCATGAATTCAACCTCGATTCAACATTTAAAACATCTACAATAAAAACCCTAATCAAATTTTATCAAAACACAAATTTCCCTAAATTATGGTTTAGGACGAAACATCATGGAAGCAATTCTAGGAAGTTTTTTATCATCATACAAGCTTGGAAACAAATCTATGATCTCAAAACCTCAAAATTAATCATTAATTTCATAAACCCTAATATGAACATAAAACCTAGAATTTGGGATCTTTGAACACAAGCAAGATTAGTATGCAATAATGGTACCAAATGACAATGTTTTTCGAGTAGAAACAATTTTCTATTTCACTTCTTAATTTAAAAACCAAAGGAAAGTGATGAAAAATGAAAAAGAAAGTTTCTCTCACATAAGGTTAGATTCCACTACCTAGCTTGGAGAAGATAAGCAAATCTTACATTAATTTAAAATTCATTTAATTGCGAAATGACAATTTTACTGTTAATGAAACCTTATATTTACATCCATACCAAACCACATAACCCTCATCATCTTTCAAAAGTTAAAGGTGAACACAATATCTAACCCTTTATCATTTTATCCATGCAACTTTTCAAAATTTGCAATCTTGCCACTTTAATCTAATGGTCCAAATTGAACATGGAAATTAATTCTCAAATCCAATGATCCATATTATTTTCCATAATTTTAAAACGTGGAGATAATATTTCTAATCTTAATTTAATAACCTTTAAATATTCCTGAAATTTCTATGTGATCCGATTTATCAATTTTTTTTTACAGGACTTTAACACTTTCTAGTTTTTTAACACCAATTTCGGATCAAGAATATGACTTCAATGAAACCCCACTCTCAATAGTAAACTATGTAGTATCCCAAATTTTTTCTAGTGACTAAAATGTAAGTTTTGAAAGTTTAGGGGTAAAGTATAAACTTGTAAGAGTTTAGGGACCAAAACTATAATTTTGGAATGTTATGTATTTTATCCCATAAATGAATAGTTTGGCCTAAAATGAGAATTTTCGTGGTAATCAGATATTTGGTACGAGATTTGTGTTAAAAACTATTAAGCGATAAAGTTTGACACATGAATTGGATAATCAGATCGAGTCGGAATTTCACAAAAATTTGAAGGATATTAGAAAATGGTTGAAAATATTATTTACATATTTTAGATCATAGAAATTTAGCTCAGATCAATGTGATTTATAGATTTGTTTGAACAATGGAATTTTAGTTACAAAAATGTAATTTTCAAAAACTTAATGGCCAAAGTAGAAAGTAAAAGTCAATTTTGGTAATTATCAAGGTTAATTAATGGTAAAAATGGAATTTCTTAAGAATTGAATTTCAAATTAAATTAAATTAGTTAAATGAAAAATGTACTAGCTTGTAAATACTAGAATAATGAAGAGAAATCAACATATTTTCAGCACATATCCAAGCTAGGGCCAAAACTACCATGGTATTGAGGTAAGAATTATATTTTTGATTTTTAAGACTACATGATTGATTTTTGGACTAAGTTGTGAAATAGAGAATTAATCTACATGAAATTCTCTATCCTTTGGTATCAATATTACATGGTGAAGATGATTATGTATTGAGGCTGAAAGTTAGTATTTATGTAGGGTTTAGGGTTTTTGAAAGATTGATGAAGGATTTTTTTTTATGTTTTGATGTTAGTGATTAATCCTAAGGCATGTATGATGATTGAAATTAATTGTACATGCTTATATGATATTCGACCATGTTAGGGTTTTAGAGAGTGATTGGATTTTGATGTAATTTGATGTTATTATGATAAGAAAAACATGGATTTGATGTTAGGAAGTTGAATTCATGCTTGAAATTGAATGAAAATCATGCCTAAAGCTACTTGAAATATTTGACAATATGAAGAAATTAGGGGAAAAATTATGAAAAAATTTCCTATGGTCTAGAAATGATATTAGAAGTATTCTATGAGACTTGGATCAATTTGGATCAAGTCAGAAGCTTGAAATAGAAAAAGGTTAATATACAAGTTTTGAGAATTGTAGGTCATTATTGCAAGAATGTGATATTTGGAGGGTTCAATGCTTATTTTTAATAGTTTAAAGGCTGGAAATTTAAGTTATAAATTTGGTTGGAACTAAATTACAAGTTTGGTAAAGTTTAAGGTTGAAATTCAAAAAGTCCCAAAACTTTAAGGACTTATTTGTGACTTTGAAAACATGTTGGTATTATTTTGAAATGAGAAATAGCAAAGCTGGAAATTTTAGTTATATGCTGATTTTTAAGTTTAAATAATGAGTTGAGATCAAATTTAAAGTTTATCAAATTGAGTGGTTGAATTTGAAAAGTTAAGATAGTTTGGGATGAAATTGCAAGGTTTTGAATGTTAAAGTATTAGATTGAGAATTTTTTTAAGGTGCTGGAAATTTTAGAAATTAAAATGCAATGATCATAATGGTGAAAGATCATTATGAATTTAATGGAAAAAATTAAGATGAATTCTAGAAAAAATTCATATTAGTGGCTTGATTGTGTAAATGGTAAAAGTGGAAGAATTGATAATGGAAATAAATATTTATGGAATTTAAGGAATATTTTTGAGAAGTTTGAAATTTCGAGGGAAGTACGATTTAGTTTTATATTTATTTAAGTATCAATTTTAGTTCTATCAAATTTTATATTTATGCTTAGATTATGTTAGTTCTATACAAACATATAGTTTGAATATTTTATGTTATTATATTACGTTGTCAGACTACAATAAATCTAGTGAGCCAAGTAACTCGAAAGGGAAGGAAAAAAGTATGGGATTGAGAAGATTATTGTGAAGAAGGTTCGATATTGAGGCAAAGATGAGTGCATTTATTTGTATTTATGTTATTGCACAAACATTGGCTTGCGATGAGCCAGTGACGGAGTTATTACAGTAAGAAGTAACTCCTAATGTTATGTGAATTTTGATTCAATCCTACATGTTCGTTTGGTAAGCTTATAGAAGTATGGAATGAGATAAGGATGCTAATTATGGAAAGTTGTCTAGAAATTATGATTCAAATAGTGAGTTTATAAATTTACTATAAATTATGAATAATTGATTAGAGGATGATCTTATACTGTTGGATTCATATGTCAGTCTAGTCTCTTTTACAATAGAGGAATACTGATTTTGAGGTGTATACGAAAAGATGTAAAATTTTAATCGAGAATAGGTCAGAAAATAGGGCAGCAGATTCTGCTCAAAACAACTTCTGTCAGTCAACTTTGAAAATCCGTCATAAATTGTGCAAGTTGAACTAGAAGAAGATCCTTATATGGTTAGATTCGTATTCTAGTCTAGTTTTCAGAGATGTTAAAGGAATAAATTTTAATTATGTATATTAATACATAATAATATTTATTTAAAGATAGTGCAAAATGACAGGGCATGAAATTTTGATAAAATTGAATAGTTAAAGCGTTTGAGAACAAAGGATTAATTATAAAACATAGTGAGGCTTATGTTTTGATTTATTAATTAAGTGTCAAATTGAATGCAATTTGTATATTTAATTATTTTGATTGAGGACAACTTGTGATAAGTCAACCTCGTATTATTTAAAGTATGGTTTTCTATCTTAAATACGAATGATTTTCAACATGTTTATACATGTTTTATGAATGTTTAGGGTGTGAACTACCCAATTTATGATTTTTATGAGAATGAGTGACACCATGATGAGCCTAGTGCGCACCTTACTCACATATCTTGTGTTCTCATAAATATACATTGAGCTATGAAAATGAATATGAAAGTTATGAATGGCATTTCAGTTAACAAAAATCATGATGAGTATTTTATCATATATTATTATTCAGAATCATTATAAAAGGATTATGAGTTGTCTATGATATTTGATATTGATTTACAATATTTTGATAAAATCATGAGATGTTGATTTTCAAGTTTTCAGAAGGAAATCAGTTTGATTAGAACATTTTAAAATTTTTAATGTTTTTATTTAAATTACAATTTAATGCAATATTACTTTATGAAATTTATGTTTTATATCACTTTAACTATGTTATGGCATCACTAAGTTTTAATTAGTGCATGATGATTTTTATGCATAGGTTTGAATAAAGAAAAGGGCATGAAGTAAGGAGTTTGCCAGTATCGTACGAAAATCAAACCTACCGACAATATCAGTAAGACATCCCACCTTTGATTTATTAGTGGCATGTACATTATATTTGTTGGGTTGCTTTATTAGATTTATTTTAAAAAAGGGTCTGTAATAGTAATTTTAGGACTATTTTAATTTTGGTTAATATTAACTATAATTGTATTTATAAATGAATATTATAAATAGTTATAAAATGGTTTTAAATCAAGCAATATTAGGCAGTTGTATATAGATATGAAATAACATGGAACTGCCAAATTATTGTATAAAATCAGCTTTGTTTGGAAGGATAAATTGTTATGATATGACTATGCAAGCTAATGAAACAAATATAAAGTTGATAAAGAGATGTTTTAAATTGAAACAAAATTTTTGAGCATTTATTTTCAGTAAATGTTTTGTAAAGTTGATGTTACACTTTTAGCTCATATTTTGAGATATATATGAGTTATGGGTGTTACAAATTATTCATTTATGGAATAAAATTTATTTTTAGGAAAATTACAATATAAGTCCCTAAACTTTTCTTAATTTTATACTTTAACCAATAAACTTTCAAAATTTATATTTTAGTCACTAACCAAAAATTTGGGGTGTTGCATCATATCCTTGTAAAACAATAGTTCTCATATAAAGAACATATAATCAAATTAGAAGGTTCAATAAAAGTTTTACTTTCCATTGAATTAGTCAAACCTGCACTTTTCAGTTTCATTTAAACCATAACCCAATGCATGATAAATGAGAATTCATGGTACACGAGTCACTAGTATCCACATATTGAACTTTTAGTGCCATACACATATACAAGTGCTGTAGAACACAACATCATGTATCGATGATCGAGAATACCATATTACCAAATTTACCTACTATGTTTTGCATTCCCTTAAGTAACATTATGCCAAATTCACTTACCATGTACTCTCACTCAGTGTAGCTGCGTACAATAGTACCAAATTCACTTACTATGTCTATCATGTAAGAAATGATACTATACCTCTATGGCATGCCAACTATACTAGAGAATCTCAATTTGCATAAAATGAGACTTTTATCAAAGTCATAAATCAACCATTTATCAAAATATCCATAGACGTAGATAAAATAAAACATCATACAATGCATTGGGTAGTTCATACCTGAAATAGATCAAATATCATTTAGCAAAATAATATAAAATATAACAAAACATGATTCAAAATCCCCCCCAAATCATTTGAGGCTGACTCATCGTAAGTCTTCCTCATATCATATACAATAGTATAATTATAATGATGCATTCTCCTGGAATACTTAGCTTGCACACTTTATTTAACGATATAAGCCTCACCTTTGCACTTTTTCCTTAACTTTAAGCTTGATTTGATCTTAATTTTGATCATGATCTATACAAATATCATTTACAAAACATATACATTTCAAAGCACTTGTTAGTACCTTACTAACGTAGGCGTACAATAGGAAATAGATTATTAAAAATTCTTTCGATACTTATTCGATACTAATTCCATTTCATAAAATCAATGCCAACCTTAATACTTCAAAATATAGCTTCAATTCTCCCAATTTCTAATTCAAAGAATATATCACATAACCATTTTCAATCTCACAATTTAACAACTAAAATGAATTATTTTAGAATTTATCTCAACATTTTCAATTTATTCAAAATGGTCCCTTTCCCTTTCAACTTCAAACTTGAACTTCTAATAATATATTCAAGTAGGCCGACAAACCATTTAAACATTACACATCATCTTCTAATCAATTTCCACTTTAAACTCATATTTTCATCATTATACAATTTGGTCCCCTAACCTTTACAAACTTCTAAATTGGTCCGAAGAATATTCTAAAACTTTTAGAAACATTAATTCATCATTTATAACCCTTGTATAAGTTTCTATAATTTTTCCTGAATATTTTACTTTAGGCCGAATACGAAAGGCCACTATGGCCTTGGTTCCCAACTTGATTCAAGCGTGAATTCATCTTCCAAACAATTACAATCACTTCTATATCAAATTCAATTCAACTTCAATTTCCTACATAAAACCCTAACATGGTCGAACCTTATATAACAATTTCTCATTGTTTTTCATCATTTTTCAAGCATGTAAATGAATTAACAACATCAACTTTATCATAATTCAAACTTAGAACATAAAAATTTATCCTCACCTTCATCCAACCAATTCATGAAACTAGAGTTTCAAGCATGGAAGCCATGAATAAATGATACCAAATGATAGAGAATTTAATGTAGAATAATTTTGTATTTCATGCTTTCTTCCAAATTCCTAATAAATTGGCTTTATAGTTGAAAATAAAAGTTTTTATCCTTACCTTTGGAACTCAAAGCAAAGCCTGGAAAAAATGAACGAAATTCATGAATTTTCTATTCATTAATTATAAGCCATTTGTCCTTTTATAAAATGAATTAAAAATTCATTTTTTATATTTAATGACCTTTTTACCCTTGAAATCTCTTGTAAATTACCATGCCACATGTCTATTTTGTTCATATATGGTCAAAGTGGAGCAAAAAATTATTAACTTCCAACTTTGCCCTTGTACTTTTCCAAAATTATAATCTTGCCATGTTTCATCCAATGGTCCCGGTCTAACATAGAAAATCAATCATAGATCCAATGATTCATGTTAAATTACAATAATTTAAAATATGGAAATTAAAATATTAACCTTACTTTATCATAATCTAAAATATCTCAAAAATTTGATTCAATTAGATTATCCGGATTTTTTCTCGGATTTTTTCGCTTTGTACCTTTTAATACAAATCCCGTATGAAAAATTTGAGTGACAAAAAAATTCATGATTAGGGGTAAAATATTCATTTTTGAGATAAATATTTTAGGGGAAATTACCACTTTGGTACCTAAACGTTTTTAAGTTTACACTTTGGCCACTAATCTTTCAATCTATTCATTTTGGCCACAATTTTGAGGTATTACAAATTCCTTTAGGCCATTTCACCTAAGAACATTTTCTAAGCCTATTCACCCGCATATCACATTCCTTTATCCCACATTTCAAACCTTAATCATCCAAAACATCCCAAAACACCCTTATATTTGAAAATCACTCAAAAGTCTTCAATACAATGTGCTTTCAAAGGATTTTTGTGAGAAAATCAACCTTCCTTCATCCTTTCAAAGAATTAATTCATCCATTTTTTGAATCATCATTTATAGGTAAGATTTCTCTAACTTTTTAGTTTTTAAATTCAAACAAATTAGTTTGAATTAGGTGGATTTAGAGAACTTATATTGTGTAAAATTGCTTGTTTTCATCTAGAGAGTATTACTCATAACTAATCTCACTCAAATATCAAACCTTTATCATCCACACACAAGGTTGTTTTAATAATTTTTTCCCCCAACCAAAACCCACATATACCTTATTCGACCATACATTGTTTTTAAGCCTAACAATTTATTTTAATATTTCCAAAAATCCTTTTGAGTATCCTCAAAACATAATAGTTGATAAAAATATGGCATATAAGGGCAAATCTACCTCAAGCAATCCTCTAATCACTTCAAACACCTTAGACTTTTTGAAACTTCAAAGCCTTCGAGATATTTTTCTCTTACTTTTCTTTTTGGCTGGCTAAATGTTGAGTTAATCGATCGACGAAATAGCCAAGAGGGGGGTGAATTGGAAAATAAAATTTTGGTGCAAGCTTTTGCAGAAAATTAAAAATATTTGCACATCGATTTAGAGTGGTTCGACTTTCTCAACCAAAGTCTACGTCCACTACCTTAGCTATCCACACTAAGGATTTTGCACAAATTCACTAATTTGTCTTTCTTTTGAGGACAAAAAGTAACCTTACAACTCCCTCAAGAATTATACCCCAAATTCTTGAGAACACTCTCTCCCAAAGAGAACAATACAAATTTCGCAAACTTACAGAAAAACCTCTCAAGTCAAGATGTTTACACAATTCTAGAACAAAGAAAGAACACTCAAGAATGAATACAATTGAGCACAAATGGTGTTCTTGAAAGCAAAATGAATATTGAATGGAAAATAGGCTTGAAGTGCTCAAACTTGAGGTTTGATGCTTTCTCTTTTATTCTCTAGCTTCTCTTCTTAATTGTTGTTGATCAATGGCTTTAGAACTTGTTTATATACACCTTGGATTACTTTAGAACGTTGGGGATCATTGGTGAAGTCAATAGAGCCGTAATGGTGTGAATACCATTTAAAAAATCTGTTGGGAGCGTAGGTGTATCGGTACACTCAGTGTAAAATTCAAATATTTCGACCGTTGGTTGACCTAGTGCATCGGTACATCCCAGGTGTATCGGTACACTAATTACATTCGATGTTTCTTGGAGCCTGAGGTGTATCGATACATCGACTGTGTATTGGTACGCAAAATACATTCGATGTTTGGGGTGTATCGATACATCCAAGAGTGTATCGGTACCTCCCATTGTAAAAAAATTATTTTTTGCCCGATTATGGTTCGAAATACTTTGTAAAAATTGTTTCAAAAATATTTTAAGATTAAAACACAATTTTACACTTAAGTAAGGATTTAAATTTGACATTTGAAAACTTGGAGTAATATTTTGATATTCGAATAATTTACTCGAATATTAATTTTGAAATTGAATATAAAATCTTAAAATTCAATAGTACTTTATTTTTTATAGCGAAACATCAAAATATTTTCAACACTAAGGAAACCCAACTTAATGATTTCAATTTCATAAATTGATTGGATTTTCATTATATATAAAAATTTGAGGACATGAAAATATTGAAATTTGTAAAATTTCAAGGACCAACTTACCATAATTTGGTTTGTACATTTTATTCAAACTCTCGTGTTTCATCCATAAAAGCTTCAGATGAAACTATAACCGAACCATAAAATTTTATGTTATGTTTCAAACCTTCACCACCATCGTTGATACATGAATTACAAGGATAACATAAAAGGAAGATGGATTAACGCTTCCAATTGATCCACACGACCAAGCCTTGAAAAAGAAGACCAAAATAGCAGTATACTTACGAAGAATTTTTGAATGTGATCCTTGTGTTATTTAATCAACATGTCTGTTGGAGATATGACCAGATGTCTCTTATCTTTCCAACGGTTCTTAAATCGCATCAATCTGATATCGGGAAATCAAGATAAACTCATCTTAGTGAAGACATCGCATGTAGAAATTCTTATACATGTTTAATACAAAATTGTGTAATTATTACGAATTTTCAATATTTTATTGATTATTTGTAATATAATTTAATATAGGATGATGCATTATCTTTTAGAATTAGATTTATTATTTTATTAGGAATTAAGGTAAAGTTAAAATAATTATCTTTAGTTTATTGTTATTAGAAATTGGGATAGTATTTTTATTGTTATTTTTATTATTATTTTCAAGCATTAATCATATTACAACAAGGACTCTTTCACCCTATATAAAGGAGGCTGCTCCCACCATTGTAAATACATCTTTTCTTAAATAAAATACATTGAGAGTTTATCTTTGCAAGTGTTGATTACTTGTTCCTTTTAAGCTTCTTTTCATTAAGTTGTTTTCAAGTTCTTGAAATTGTGATTAAGAGGGTTGGTTAAAGCCAATTATCGAGTTTACCTAGTCAATTGTGATTAGGATGGTTCATAGGAAAATTATCCACTGATTATCATCATCAACATTATAATCTTCATCATCAAATCACCATTATCGCTGATCACCACTAAAACCCTAATTTTAGATAAGTTATTCCTATCTTATTACAATCGTTGTTTTCATTTCATTTTATTATCTTTATTATATATTTATTTTTTATCTTACTTGTTTTTCCAATTTTCCATCAAACCTAAACTCCCTTAAACCCTAATTATTGTCAACACCATATATTCTTCTCTTTTCATTCTTGATCGAGTTTAGAGCTTTTTAGGTTTGATTATTCAACAAGAGTAACATAAATTCATCTGTTATTTCCTCTCTATCGATTGATATCATATTTGGGATGATTCTTGGAGAGAATAAAGCACTTTTGATTTTTCATGCAAGCATACATTACCAAGGTACCCCAACGGAGTTAGTTCACACAAGTTCATTATTTTCAGGTTCTTTTTCAGTTATTTGTTTCTTTTTAAGAGAAATTTCCAGTCCAAAATTCTTAGCAATCGAACTTTATTTTACCCCTGAAAAATGTTGTTCAAGTTTGATCGACATATTTGAGTATTTGTCGTGATAATTTTCCAGAGAAATTTCCAGAAATAACTTTGTGCTAAAATTTTCCAAATTTAAACTAAATCTAATAAAGAAAATTCAAAAAAATTTCAAAAACTTTGGAGATAGAAAATCCTCTAAAAATGTTGCTCAAGTTGATCCTGTGTTTGATCGACAAATTTGGGACTTGTTGTTGATGAATTTCCAGAGAATTTTTTATAAAATATTTCGTGCTTAAATTTACCAAATTGAAACTAAATCCAGTGAGGGAGATTCAAAAAAATATTAAGAATTTTTGGAGATCGGAAACTCCCTCAAAAATGTTTCTCAAGTTGTTCCTATGTTTTAGGCTTCTCCAAATTTGATTCTCTAATTTTCTTGATTCTTATTTCTTTGTCTTACCACTTTTTTTCCCTCTACATTATCTAACACATTCTTCACCTTGTGTTAGTAGGTTTAAAATAGTTTGCATACTTCTTCTTCGTTGCATTCTCATTCTCTTGGAGTCATACCTTTGTTTAACCTCTTAGAGCTTTTCAGAAAATATTTTCCTCTTTGTTAGCGATTGAACTCCGATACGAACATTGAAAGAATTCTTGGTAAGAGAGTTTTAAAATTACAAGATCGACTTACTTTCCTCTTGGCGTATTACTTCCTTGGAGTGACTTGTGAGGTTCTTATTTATTTGATTTTCTGTTTTTCACTTTACATGTTACTTTGAGTGTTTTGATTTTCAAGATATTCAAACTAAAGATACCACGATCAATTAGTTCATAATTCTATGGTGTGGAAGACCTATACACATACTATGAGTGGGAAACCAAGATGGAATTCATATCACATAACTACAAGGGTTCTGAACAAAACAAATTCTTTGTAGCTACACATGGACTTAGAGACAAGGAACTATCTTGGAGTGTACCAGTTAGAATTGAAAAACATCCGATCAATTCTTGGAATGAGCTAAAATTTAAGAGGCGAGAATATTTTTTTTCAAGTTTCTGCACCGATAAAAAACAAACGAGAACAAAGAAGACTATGGAAAGATAAAAGATTAGTGGCGGATTATTATAAAGAGATGGAGTCCTTAATTCGACGAGAAAGGATTTTTGATAAAGATTACCACTGTTACCAATTTGTGAAAGGTCTCAATATAGACATTCTTGATAAACTTGCTGAACAACACTATGAATATATTCAGGATGCAATACATAAAGCTATCACAATTAAAAACAAACAACAAAGGAGAAATCATTTCAAAGAAACTTACCAAGGTACTTCATCTACTTCCACTTCTTCTTTTACTCCACCTTATTCCATAAATAATTAATCAGACAATGACATTGATGAATATTGTGCTAGTGCCATTTTAATAGAAGATATCGATCATCATTCACTTAGCCATACACTATTGGAATCAAAAGATGAACTTGAAACTCATGTGACGGAATTTTGTAAGGAGGGTGGGAAAACACAAAAAGAAAAAGACACTAAAAATGGCAAAAACAAAAGAGGTCATAACCCATAAAAGCCACGAACATGACCCACGAGAGGTGAGTGAACCTAACTGTGAGAAAAAAAGAGTGACTTAAAATCTATGTGTGATCACAAAAGAATTGAGAGTGATCCTTCTTCACAAAAAGCCTTGCATCCCTGTTCACTTTAGGGAATCATTTGTTTCGATTTCTAATATTAACAAGGATTTTCCTTGTGTGTTTATTTCTCTTTTACAGGATTTTCGAGAAGTGTTAGGTGATCCATCTAACGAATTACCACCAAAAATAAGGAAATAACACCAAACTAATCTAATTCAAAGTTCCATCATACCTCATCAAACAAAAAATTTCAAAGAAACCAAAGAGTTAAATTTGTTGTGAAAAGGCTATATTTAGGAAAACCTTAGTCATTGTGCCATCTCAGTGATAAAACATGACTTAAACCACTCCATTAGTAAGTATGGTATCGTCTATGTTGATGATGTTATTACCTACTCCTTTCTTTTGACCATGCTCAAAAAATTGATGTTTAGAAATGAAACATACTTCCGAAAAAAAGGTTATCTATAGTAACCATAAATTCTAAGTGGTTAAAAGACCAATATGGGTTTCTTTTTCAACTAAACAAGTTCTGCATTCCATATAGCTCCTCATCAGAATTCTTAGTTCATGAACCAAACTTAGGATACTTCATTAATTACTTTCATGAACCACTTGGCATGGTCTTTAACACTCCTACTCGCCACACACATGTGAAACCATGGAGAGAACATATGACTAATTCACACGAGTGACTACAAGACTTGTGTGCAAAAATGGATTTCAAGACAATAAGAAATCAATTCCAATAAGGAATGAACCTTTACTAAAGGTCTAAAGTCACATTACATTGATCCAAGTAAGTGATTTACAATTTTTCCTTTCCACACATATAACTCTCTTTCTCTTGAATTTTCAGATTTGTGGACAAATCTTTTTGAGGAAAGGGGGAATGATATATGCACCAGAGACCATAATGTTGACAATTCACGCTTCTTTGGACTAATGTTTCTACTCGAACCTATTAGAAGAATAAAGTCTTAGAGATTCAAAACGTATCTAATTGGTAAGTATAATGTGAATTAATTCCTAAAAGATTATAATATTTTTCCCTTTGATGTTTCAGATTTGAGGATGAATCTTTTTGAAGAGAGGTAAGATGATACATGCATCACAAAGCTTACATCAAAAGAAGATGGACTAATACTTTCAATTGATCTGAACGACTAAGCCTTGAAAAAGAATACCAAGATAGCAGTAGACTCGCAACGAATTTTTGAATGGGATCCTTTGTTATTTGGTCAACATGTCTTATAGAGATATGACCATATATCTCTTTTGTTTCCAACAGTTCCTGAATCACATCAATATGATATCATGAACTCAAGATACACTCATTTTAGTGAAGACAATACATGTAGAAATTCCTATATGAGTTCAATACGAGATTTTGTAAATATTATGAATTTTTAATATTTTTATTGATTATTTGTAAAATAATATAATATAAGATGAAATGATCTTTTAGGACTAGATTTATTATTTTATTAGGAATTAAGGTAGAATTAAAAAAAATTATCTTTAGTTTCTTGTTATTAGATATTAAGATAGTATTGTTATTGTTATTTTTATTATTATTTTCAAGTATTAGTAATATTACAACAAAGACTCCTTCACCCTATATAAAGGAGTCTCCTCCCACCATTGTAAATAAATTTTTTCTTGAATACAATACACTGAGAGTTTATCTTTGCAAGCATTGATTACTTGTTCCTTGAAAGCTTCTTTTCATTAAGTTATTTTCAAGTTCTTTGTGAAAAAGATATTCACAGTCAAGTTTGCCTCTTCATTGCAATTAGTAGGGTTGGTTAGAGTCAATTATCGAGTTTTCCTAGTCAATTGTGATTAGGTGGGTTCATTGGATAATTATCCATCGATTATCATCATCACCATCATCATCTTCATCGTCAAATCACCACTATCGTCCATCACCACCAAAACCCTAATTTTGGCTAAGTTTTTCATCTCTTATTACATTTGTTGTCTTCGTTTTATTTCATTATCTTTATTGTCTTCATCTTACTTGTTTTGTCTAATTTTACAACAAACCTAAACTCCCTTAAGCCCTACTTACTGCCGACACCATCCATTCTTCTCCTCTCATTCGTTGATCGAGTCTAAAGATGTTTTGATTCTTCAACAAGAGCAACATAAATGCATTTGTTGCGGCATCTCTATCTATCATTGAATTTTCTTGCTCAAACTTTTAGCCTTCCTTTTACTAGCGATGATAATGAAAAAAGACGTTTTCCCATCAATATGAGTTTGATAAATAATGGAGCTACCTATTTCCATCTACATGACTGTATCCTACACTTCATAATCAATCATGTCATCCGAGCTCGTGGAAGCAAATACTCAATAATTAGGGAGAGCAACTATTGGTGGATGCATTGTATTAAGGTAAGCCATCAATTGCACCTCATCAATAAGATATTGAATGACATCGTAAGTGTCATCAAGTCCAACCTTATTTACATTTTTAAACTTCTTGAGATTGACACTTCCTATGTTCCCGAAAAGTTTTATTTCGATGACATGAACATCAATTAAGCTAAAATGGATAAAATTGGCTATTGTAAGTAGCTCGAGGGATTGATTCATTGAGTCCAAGTTCAATACAAGGATCATGATGTGGTAGAGCACGGTGAAGATAAACATATAGACGAGGCTCACTGTGAGCATGAGGGAAAGCCACCACACGATATGATTACTCGAGAGCTTCACGAGTCTATGATTTAGTCTTTCAGATTTATTCATTCACATTTTTATGAGATCGTGGGTATCTAGGATTCATTGATGGAAAAATAGGATGGCTTTTGAGGCTCGTATCAATGAGGATATTCGAGCGATCCAGTGCAACTCAATGGCTTTTCTTTTCCCCTTTTATCATCATCTTAGAGCATGTACTTTCATAATTATTATTATAAATTGATATATTTATTTTGGAACTCTTAATGTGTAATATCCCAAAATTTTGGTTAGTGACCAAAACAAATTAATTGAAAGTTTAGTGGCTAAAATATAAACATGGAAATAGTTTAGGGACTAATTGTAATCTTTGAAAGTTATGTATTTTTGCCATGTACATGAATATTTACCCCCAATAATGGCATTTTCGTTTGTATTGAAAGCTATAAAGTAATACATTTCGGAAAAGATTTGGATAATCTGTTTTAATTAGATTTTTGAGATATTTTGAAGGATGATAAACAAGGTAAATAATTTCATTTACATGCTTTAAAATGGTAGGATTTAACATGGACCATTGGGTTTAATTTTATTTTTCATGTTAAATATGAATCGTTAGATGAAAAATGGCAAAATTGTAATTTTGGAAAATTACGAGGGTAAATTTGGAAGTTATTAATTTATTAGTTCAAATTTAACCATAGGATGAATTAAATGGACATGTAGCTTGGTAATAAACATGTGATATTATGGGAAAATGGTCATTTGACATTAAAATAAATTCGAGGACATATTACTCAGATTCCACAATCACAATTCTCTCAAGCTTCCACATCTGAACCACTTTCCTCTCTAGAAGCTTTAATACGAGAATATATCACTTAGATTGAGCTAGTTATGTAGGGAAACTCATCTTTGACCCGTTTATTAGAAGTTCAATTTGGACAGCAACATCTTTAAATACAATACCACAAGGTAACTTGCTCAACAATACTCAAAGCCCTCAACAATGAGACAATGAACATTGCAAGGCTATCTCACTATGGAGTGACAAACAACTTAATAAAACAAATTTGAGGAGAAGATACCCCAAGTGTTATAGAAGATGCATTTCCCCTAAAGAGAAGAAAGAATAATCAAAATCTCAGTTTTAAACAAGGAAACTCCAAATGTTCTTAAGGACACACTGAATGCATAACATTAAAAGTTATCCTCGCGACCTCACTTGTCGGTGTAAATTAATATGTCGATGCAACATACTAACCAACACCTCTACTTTTCCCGTCACACCCCAAATATTATATATAATATAATATAATTATTTTATTTAATAAAAAGACCAAAATGAATAGTTTTAAATTTTCAATGTTCAATTTTGAGTATGTAGAGTGGTTAGGTATCAACCCCATAATTTTCCTAAAACCTACATGAAAAAGAAAAGAAAAGAAATGGAGTGGTTGCCATGGGGTTCAAACCCCTACCCCGAGGGATAAGGTCACCCAGGTTCTAGCCATTTAGGCTAGGGTACTATTGATGATATATATATATATATATATATATATATATAATTGGTTATAAAACTGATAAACATAAAACCCTAAAATAAAATCAAGCCAAATCCCTTGCTCTGGTTATGCCCTCCCTTCATCACCTCAATCCACCACCCTCCAGCTGCCCCAGCTTACGTCACCACCTTCGTCCGGTTCGTCATCGTCCGACGACCAAAACTCAATCAGTATCACACCGCGTAGAGCCATCATCCGTCACGAATCATCATTTATCCATTCGAAAAAAACCCTGAACCCCACTCGAGTTCCTTTGATTTTTGGCTGATCCAGTTACCAATGCACCTCACAGCCCTCACCATTGTGTTCACCAGTGTCATACGACAAAAATCCATCCAAATTGGTTCTTCTTCGTTGCACCACTGTTAATCGCTGTTGGGGGTAAGTTTTTGATATGTTTTTGGTAATTTTAGCATGGTTTAGTTGTGATTTTGGGTTGATAATTGATTAATTGGAATGTGTAGTCGGATTTGGAGTAATTGCCTGGTCAAAATAGCCTATGTCAACGTCGCACGAGGCGATAGTGCGCGTGGGGCTCCTTCGTCGGTCAAAGAAGTTTCTGAAACCAATCCAGCCAGACCAAACCGATCCAATCAGACCGAACCATTCCATTTGAGTTAACTCATCGAGTCAGCTTGTTGAGTCAACTCGGATAGAGCCAACTCGTTGAGTTTGACTGACCATTAACTTGACCATTAACTTTGACTTTGACAAAGAAGTTACTTTTTTTGAAAAGTCATATTTTATGTTTTTCAACGTCATGAGTCCGAATCCAAATTCTGTTTTACCAAATTTAAACTCGGTAAGTTGTTTTCGGTATTTTATCTCCCGATTCAATACGAATTTTCATGTTTAAGTTTTGTTTCTAATGTAATTAGTTTTTCCATGTATTCGAGACATTGTAGGACGTGGAATTAAAGATCGAGAGTGATCAAATGGAGTTTAATTGGTTAACTAATGTGGCTCGTAAATCAAGGTAATACCCTACTACCTTTTACATGCTTTTAGGAACTCATTGATAATTGGTAAATGCGTGAATGGGAATGATTGGTCAATTAGGTGTATTTAATTATCATTGGACTCAAACTGAAGATGGAATAATTTCAGAACATTGTATAAGACTCAGACATATCGCAAAAGAAATTGGTAGATCGATCGGAAAAAATTCTAAGTTCAAGGATTAGTTAGTAAATAAATTGACCGCATGATCAAAAATTATGATTAATTTCTTTAAAGGTTAAATTTTGATAATACTTGATTAAGAAATTACGAGATTTCCCCTATGAGGTAAAAATGGTTCGGATTGACCTTGATGGTGAAAGTACCCTGTGAATTCATAAATAATCCGACAAACTAATGTTTCACCTGTTAAATTCCTGCTTTGTTCGAAAAGTCACTAATAATTAGATCCTAACATCCGAGAAGGTACAAGACCTAGAATTATTGATTTATCAACAAACAACTGAAGACTAAAATATCGGGAGTATTATTTAAGTATGAATTGTTCAAAAAATTGATTTAAATGGAATGACTATATTAAAGGAAATGACCAAAATACCCTTAAAGTGTAAAATGACTATATTATATGATAAAGTTGAATTGAATGGAAGCATTGTATATATCTAAATTTTTGAAATGATTGAATTACCTAGGAAACTCTAAAATAACTGGGATAAACTTGAATACTAAATGACCTAAGTACCCTCTATGACCTAGAATTTACTGGACGACTTGATAAGTCTGGAAACGCTGATGAACTTTTTTATTGTATTGTCCATAAGGTTAGGAACCCGAATCAAGCACATCGACATTTCTTGATACCGTTAGAATATAGAAATCAAATAAATACCATTGGACTACATGTTCGTCTCCCTAAGATCCATTCAACAGTGACTTTGAAGGTGATCAGCTCAACTAGATCAATCGGTATTAAGAAGTGTAGTACCTCGGTCTGAATGATTGGCAAGTATCGTAGTGTTGGGATTGAATAGTTTAATTGAACTCAAAATCCTGATAATTCAATATAAATTCTAAATACTATAAAATTGATGTTTTACTCTCATTGGGTTAAAGTACTAAGAATTATTCAAGAAAACCAAAATGTCTAAAATGACTATGATTGAATGAATAATGGAATCACTCCCATGATATTTGAAATCTCAAGTAACTCTGATGTAAAAGATTATGAATACCTTCATGATTACTTATCATATCCAAAAAATATCTGAATACTATATGATCTTGATAAATCATTTTGTAAATGACTGATGAATTCGTTAGCTATCAAACCCCCTTTTATAGGGATCTCATACTAAAATTCAATCAGTTTGCATAAATTTTGTGGGTCCCTAACTGATAAATACCAAGTACCCCCGGAAAATAATTGGATCCTCTAATGTGTTCCCTATGTGCTATATGATTATTTTATTTTTCCTGAAATGTGATTTACTGAAGTTACTATTTTATTGAATCTTTTAACTGTTTGATATTCTGATTTACTGATGTATTGATTTACTGTTTATGAACTATGGCTACATGAAATATACTAGCTGGTTATCTATTTTCATTGGAAAATATAATCGTTACTGATTCATGGATCATGGAATTTACTGTTTACTATATGAACCAATTTTTGGGATACTGTTTGGGTAGGATTCCGGAGTACGGAGGTTCAGCTCTGATCAAGCTGGTAATTCCTTATGGACCTAAGGGTATTCCTTGGGTAGGCTCTAAGGCTCCAAGGTACTCCCTAGTCTGGGGAACTACATATGGTGTATGGGTGGAGGGCATTCATGTGGTTTAAATTAATTACATAGTCACTTTTACAATATTCTACTGGATCAACATTTTGATAGTATATGGTATTGCTAAATCTGATTTCTACTAGATACTGTATGGGTAGGAGTATGAAGTATGGAGGTTCAGCTCTAATCAAGCTGGTAATTCTTTACGGACCTAAGGTGACCCTTGGGTAGGCACATAGGCCCCAAGGTACTCCCTTAGGGTGACTCTTTTGCTTTGTGCTTAGGATTAGCCCTTATGGATACAGTTCTGGGGGGCTGCATATGGAGTATTCAGATTGAGGATATTATTGTGGTTTTTGTTTTACTGAAATAAAATACTATTATTTATAACCTATGATTTTATTTATTCTGGTTTCTTGGAAACACACTAGATATCCTATTCCGATCTCCTAAACCTGGTCCTCTGAACTATAAGCTTCTTGTCTTTTACTTGACGAAATATTAGTGGAACCTCAACTTCTCATGAAAACCTGTAGATGTTTGAATCAATAAGGAAAATTTATGTTTTTCCATTTATCTTCATGTCCTTCAGCATCATTTGGTAGTTCTGTGTTATTGAGCTTCCCAAAGTTCACTCTTTTACTCACCATTTCAGGTTAAAAGAATTGATCCAATGTAGTTATCGTCATCTGCAGTGGGAGTTCCTTTGGCTTGGGTTGAAGAGTACAAGTGTAATTATGGGGCATGTAGGTCACATTTGATTTTTATACCGAGATGAAACTTGTATGATTTTAATTATGTTTGTAATATATGAATAATTTTCTAAATTTGTATTTTAATTATAAATTGTTTTATGATTTTACACATTTTAACAGAAATTTTAATTTTTAGGGGTTTTTTACTGTGGGTCGCTCCGGTGGCCCTAATGTGACACCTTGGATCAGATTAGATTACCCGTATTGGTTTGAGGGTGTTACATTTCCCATAATGATTCAAAGATAGTGAACCTGATAAGCAATTTCAAAAGGTTTTGGATACATTGAAACCTATCTATGTGAATATTCCTTTGTTGGATGCTCTAGTTCAGATTACCATCTATGAGAAATACATGAAGGTGCTCTTATCTAAAAATAAGAAATAGAGTGAATTTGAGACCATTGCACTCACATATGGGTGCAGTGAAATTCTAACCAACAATTTTCCACATAAGTTGAAAGATCCAAAGAGTTTCACTATTCTTCGTTCTATTGAAAATCACTATGTAGGTAAAGCATTATGTGACTTAGGTGCTAGTATTAATTTGATACCACTTTCTATTTTTAGGAAGTTTGGTCTGCGTAATATGAAGCCTAATGTAGTGATATTGAAACTTGTTGATAGATCACTAGCTCAGCCCGAATAAAAAGTTAAGGAAGTTGTTGTGTGAGTAGACCGATTCCGATGGATTGGATATGATAATTTAGGAAGAATTTCATGAAACTTACAATATATTGCTAGAAGAAGTTGCATCAAAATTAAAGGATGATAATTATAGTGACATCGAGGATGAAGCCAAAATCAATCTTATGGGTGTACACCATAAATGGTAGATAGATTCTTTGGATTTGAGAAATAGGGAAGCTCCTTCTTTCAAACCCTCTATTGATGAAGCCCCAACCTTAGAGTTGAAAACTTTGACTGGAAACTTGAAATATGTTTTCCTGGGGGATGACACTTTTCCAATCATTATCTCTGCAATTCTGTAAGCATCATAAGAACATAAGCTTATCAAAATCATGAAGACTCATAAGAGATACATTGAGTGGACTATAAGTGATATTCAAGGTATTAGTCATTCATTTTGCATGCACTAAATCAATTTAGATGATGAGAGCAAACAATTCATAGAGAAACAAAAGAGATTGAATCAAACAATGAAGGAATCTATGAAGAAAGAAGTCACGAAATGGCTTGATAAAAGCATCATTTACCCAATCTCCGATAGCACATGGGTTAGACCATTCCAATGTGTACCTAAAAGGGGTGGCCTCATAGTGCTTAGTAACCACAAGAATAACTTGTACATATTCCCACATGCTGGAAAGTATGTGTGGATTATATGAAGCTTAATGCGACCACAAGGAAAGATCACTTCCCTCTTCCTTTCATTTGATCCAATATTAGACAAACTTATTGGAAGACCTTACTATTATTTATTGGATGAATATTTAGGTTACAAGCAAATTGAATTAGCCTAAAAATATCAAGAGAAGACAATGTTCACATGCTCCTTTAGAACATTTGCACTTCATTGAATGTCTTTTGGCCTATGTAATGCCCTAACCATATTGAAATGACGGATAATTGTTGGAAATAAAACACACACACAAACAACTTTTATTGAAACTCAAACAAATATTACAAGAGCACTCTCACTCAAAAACAAGAACTACAAATCACTCTTATAAGACTTTGCTTCTTCACTCACTTAGAAGCTCTTAATTTTTCTTGATGTTTAAAAACTAAAATGGGGAGGGGTATTATACTACTCAAGAACAATCCTACACCACACAAATAAACTAATTTAAACCATTAAAGTCTATAAATACCTAACTCTCACCTAACTAAATTGATGTAAGCAATGACATCATTACTTAAATGATGTAAGCAATGACATCTTTACTTAAATGATGTAAGCAATGGCATCAATTTAGTTTGGGTTTGGGTTTAGGCTCCCATAATGGATCAAGTTTATGATCCAACACCCCCATTAAACTTGATCTCGTGACCCCTAGTAGGTTCCTTAATCTTATGAAGTCTTCACTTTTCAGTGGCTTGGTAAAAATATCGGTAACTTGATCTTGTGACTTCACGTATTCAACTTCCACATCGTTTCTTGCAACACACTCCCTTATATAGTGGTAGCGAATATCAATGTGCTTGCTTAGATCATGGAATACTGGATTCTTTGATAAGGCAATGGCTGATTTGTTGTCGACACAAACCTTGGTAGGGTCTTCTTTTATCAAACCTATCTCCTTCAATAGATTTCTAAGCGAAATTGCATGACAAACACATGAGGTAGCAGCAACATATTCCGCTTCACAAGTGGACAATGTGACAATCGGTTGTTTCTTTGACATCCATGTGAATGCAATATCTCCCATGAAAAATACGAATCCAGTAGTGCTCCTTCGATTATCTATGTCTCCACCCCAATCACTGTCGCTATATCCAACAAGCTTGTAATAATTAGAAACTGAATAGAACAAGCCAAAGTCAATTGTACCTTTTAGATAGCGAAGAATTCTTTTTGCGGCTTTAAAATGGGTGGTTGTTGGAGATTCCATGTAGCAACTAACCAATCCAACTGCATGAAGAATATCGGATCTCGTGCAAGTTAGATAGCGTAGACTTCCTATCAAACTTTTGAAGAATGTTGGATCTACACTTTCGCCTTCTTCATGTTTGGTCATCTTGATCCCGTATTCTGCTGGTGTGCTTATTGGCTTACAGTTCTCCATCTTGAACTTCTTCAGTATCTCCTTTGCATAGCTTTCCTGTGAAATGAAAATTCCATCCTTTTGTTGCTTAACTTCAATGCCAAGGTAGTACGCCATGAGCCCCCATGTCTGTCATCTCGAATTATTTCATCATCACATCCTTGAATTCATTAAACATGCTTGGGTTACTTTCGGTGAAGGTCAAATCATCCACGTAGAGGCACACGATCAAAATATCTTCATCTTTGTTCTTGATATATAGAGCATGCTCGTAGGGACATTTGTTAAAGCCATTCTCTTGGAAGTACTTGTCGATTCGGATATTCTATGCCCTTGGTGCTTGTTTTAGCCCGTAAAGAGCCTTCTTCAACACCAACACCTTGTCTTCGTGCCCTTTGACTTCATAGCCTGATGGTTGTTGAATGTAAACTTCCTCTTCAAGAACTCCATTTAGGAAGGCAGACTTTACATCCATCTGTTGTATCTTCCACTTGTTTTGAGCTGCCAAAGAAATGATTAGTCTGATAGTCTCCAATCGAGCAACAGGAGCAAATACCTCATCATAGTCAATTCCAGCCTTTGACTATAGCCTTTAGCAACTAGTCTCGCCTTGTGCCTTTCAATCTCTCCTTTGGTATTTTGCTTTGTTTTGTACACCCATTTGACACCTATCGCCTTATGGTAAGTGAGGTAAGTTCCCATGTGTCATTCTTCTCGATGGCCTTGATTTCTTCATCCATCGCATCTCTCCATTTCTTTTCTTGTACCGCTTCTTGAAAGCTCACTGGTTCACAATCGGCAAACAGACAAAATAATGTAAGATTATCTTGTCGTTCAGTTACCTCATAGAGATCTTTAAGGCTTCTTGTGCGTTTTACAACTCTTTCACTTTGACTCCCACTTGACGATGACGAAGGTGATGAGTCTCCTTGAGTGGTTGATGTTGGTGAAGTAGGTGGAGTTGCAAGCTCTTGTTGAGATTCATCTAGTTGTTCCCTCATTGTCTGCTCATCTTCTTCAAACTGAGGAAAGAAATTGAAGTCATCTGTATGAGAGTTAAAATCCCATTCTCCTTCTTCGTTAAAGACCACATCTCGACTAATCACAAACTTCATATTGTTTGGATTATACAACTTGTAGCCCTTCGAATTTGTATCATAGCCGATGAAGATAAAACTCTCGCTTTTATCATCAAGCTTCATTCTTCTCTCATCTGGTACGTGAACATGGGCTATACTTCCAAAGGTTCTAAAGTGAGAAATGCTAGGCTTTCTTCAACTCCATGCTTCTTGCGGTGTCTTTCTCCATACACTTCTTGTTGGAGATCGGTTTGTCAAGTAAACTGCACACGCTACTGCTTCCGGCCAAAATTCCTTGGGTAGTTTCTTGCTTTTGAGCATGCTTCGTGCCATGTCAAGGATTGTTCTTTTCTTTCTTTCTGCCACACCATTTTCCTGGGGGGATCTAGGAACTTCCATTGGTCAACGAATTCCATTTGCTTCACAGAACTCTTGAAACTCCCTAGAAGTAAATTCTCCACCTCGATCGGATCTCATGGCTTTGATTTTTCTACCGCTTTCTCTCTCCACTGCTGCTTTGAACTTCTTGAAGACTTCAAAAACTTCTGACTTCTGTTTCAAGAAATATACCCAGGTTTTTCTTGAAAAATCATCAATGAAGAGAAGAAAATAGTTACTGTTACCGAGAGAGCTTGGCTTGATCGGTCCACACACATCGGTATGGATGATCTCAAGTGGCTTCTTGGCTCTTGTCTCTGACTCCTTTGGAAAGCTTTTCCTGAATTATTTCCCGACTAGACACCCTTCACAAAGCTGGTTAGGATGGTTGATGTGAGGTAGTCCCTTCACCATCTCCTTCTTAGATAACAGCTCTAGACCTCCAAAATTAAGATGCCCAAATTGAAGATGCCAAAGCCATGATGCATCTTTGTAGCAAGCTTTCAGGCACTTTGCAACATCATTTTGTATGTTGATCAAGAACATTATATTCTTTGACATCGGCACTTTAGCAATGAAGTTATTCTTATCATCTTTTATAGAAAGATTATAATTATTCATATGAATATCATAACCTTTCTCTACCAGTTGCCCTAAACTTAAAGTGTTACTTTTCATATTAGGCACATAGTAGACATTTAAAATAAATTGATGTCTCCCATCTTTCAAACGGATAAGAATGTTACCTCTCCCTTTCACTGCTATTGTGGAATCATCTCCGAACGAAACATTTCCGCTTACTGACTCGTCTAGCTCCACAAACATGTCTTTCCTTCCACACATGTGATTGCTTGCACCACTGTCAAGATACTAGGAATTTGCTTGGCCACCATCAGTTTCCTTTCATGCTAGAAGAAGAGTTTCTTTGCCATCTGTCTTTTCCTCCACGTAATTGGTCTTCTCCTCAATTTTGTTGTTGGGAGCTCTACATTCTGAAGCATAATGCCCAAACTTCTGACAATTATAACATCGAACTTGAGATTTGTCATGCCTTGAGTTCAGATTGATTCTTCCATGGCCTCGTGTTGAGCTTTCTTCTTTCTCATAGTTATTGATGGAATTGTTGTTGTTGTAATTCCAGCCTCGTCCACGACCTCGACTTCTACGTCGTCCATGATCTCTACCTCTGTCTTGGCCACGTTGGTTTCTATCATTGCGTTGGCTCTCATGCATATCATTGAGTTGTAGCTTGAGGAGTTGCTCAGTAAACTCATGCTTCTTCTTATGCTTCTCTTTGTATGCTTGCAATGATCCTTGGAGCTGCTCGATCTTTATTTCTTCCAAGTCTTTAGTTTCTTCAATCGTCACGACGATGTGCTCAAATTTGGGATCCAATGAACGGAGTATCTTCTCTATTATCCTCACATCTTCTAACTTTTCACCATTTCTTTTTAATTGATTAGAAACAACTACTACTCTTGAGAAATAATCTGAAATAGACTCAGATGCTTTCATGTGTAAGGATTCGAATTCACCTCCTAATGTTTGGAGACGAACCTTCTTCACTTGCTTGGATCCTTTGTAAGAGGTTTGCAGCTTCTCCCATGCTTCCTTGATAGAGCTTGCACTTGAAATCTTTTCAAAACCATCATCATCTAATGCTTGGTAGATGAGGTAGAGAGCCTTCTTGTCTCTCTTTCTTGAATCCTTCAAAGTTGTCTTTTGATCTGGTGTAACAGTAGCAAAAACAACATCATCCACAATCTCGTTATAGGCTTTCTCTATGATATCCCACACATCTTGTGATCCAAGAAGAGCCTTCATTTTGCTACTCCAATTGTCGTAGTTGTTGAGTGTCGGAAGTTGGAATGGTGCCATACCATTTGCCATATCTCTCAATATAATGAGATTTTGTAAAATCCGATTGCACAGATGAATCCGGAACGCCGAAAAAAACTTTGAGAGGGACTTGGACAACTCAGTCAAGGGCTCCAACTCGGCTGACTCGGCTCAACTTGGTGAGTCAATTTGATTTTCTGGCAACAGTCTTCTGGCGGTGCGTGGTTGTGCGTCAGAACTCAGATTGAGAAAATTCTGGCGGCGTTAGATTCCTCTCGTCGAGACCTTCGGTCTTTCCAACTCGCTCTGATACCACTTTTTTGGAAATAAAACACTCACACAAACAACTTTTATTGAAACTCAAACAAATATTACAGGAGCACTCTCACTCAAAAACAAGAACTACAAATCACTCTTATAAGACTTTGCTTCTTCACTCACTTAGAAGCTCTTAATTTTTCTTGATGTTTAAAACTAAAATGGGGAGGGGTATTTATACTACTCAAGAACAATCCTACGCCACACAAATAAACTAATTTAAACCATTAAAGTATACAAATACCTAACTCTCACCTAACTAAATTGATGTAAGCAATGACATTATTACTTAAATGATGTAAGCAATGACATCTTTACTTAAATTATGTAAGCAATGACATCAATTTAGTTTGGGTTTGGGTTTAGGCTCCCATAATGGATCAAGTTTATGATCCAACAATAATGTCTATTTTCTCTGACATGCTTGAAGAATCATTGGATATTTTTCGTGGATGACTTTTCGGTGATTGAAAATGATTTAAAACAATGCAATAATTTGGAAAAAGTACTAACGGTGTGAGGACACACACATGGTCCTTAATTAAGAGAAGTGTCACTTCATGGCCACAACTGACATTTTATTAAGACATATAGTTTCAAGCAAGGGCATTGAAGTGGATAAGGACAAGGTGGAAATCATTGAAAAATTACTTCCACCAACAAATGTGAAAGTAATTCGTAGTTTCCTTGGTAATGTCGGGTTCTATCGTTGTTTTATCAAAGACTTCTCCAAGATAGCTTAGTCTTTATGCTCAATATTGGAGCAAAATACAAAGTTCATTTTTGATGATGCATGTTTGGATGCATTAAATTAGATAAAGCATAAAATTGTCAACGCACCAATTTTCATTGCACCCGATTGGTCGCAACCATTTGAACTGATGCACGATGCGAGTGATTTTACTGTGGATGCAGTTTTAGGAAAAATGAGAGAGAACATATTTCATACTATGCATTTTACTTGTAGAACTCTTACTAAAGATCAGATCAATTATACTACCACCAAAAAAGAACTTCTAGTAGTCATATTTGCTTTTGATAAGTTTCATTCTATCTTGTCGACGCAAAGACTACAGTCTACGCAAATCATACTGCTCTGTGATATTTTTTCAAGAAAAAGGATGCCATGTCACACTTACTACGGTGGATCCTATTGTTGTAAGAATTTGATCTTGAAATAATAGACCGAAAAGGCTCTAAGAATCAAGTAGTAAATCATTTATCAAGAGTAAAAGGTAATGATGGAACCATAATGCAGATTGTCGATGCATTTCCCCATGAGAATCTATTTCTTGTTGATATGGTTCTAGAGTATCGTGACATCTTCAATTTCTTAGTTGGTGATCGAACAACATTAGCCAACACTAGCCACAAAAAGCAAAGATTCCATTGAGAAACAACAAGGCATTACTGTAATGAACCATACTTGTTCAAAAGTTTGCAATGAAAGTATCATTAGATTTTGTGTTTTCGATGATGAAATATTATCAGTCTTGAAGCATTGCCAAGATGCACCATATGGTGGACATTTGGTGGAATGAGAACTGTTGCTAGGGTTCTTCAATCGGGATTTTATTGGCCTACATTATTTAAATATGCCCATAATTTTGATAAACATTATGATTGTTGTCACTGCGCTAAATCTATATCTAGAAGTAATGAGATGCCACAACAACCATTCATTGAATTTGAGTTGTATTATGTGTAAGGAATGGATTTTATAGGACCATTCCCAAACTCTTTTGGTAATCTCTATAATTAGGTGGTTGAATATGCTTCAAAATGAATAGAAGATATAGTTATACCGGCTAATAATAAAAAATGTGCTATAATTTTCCACAAATATATGTTAACACCCTTTCAAACACTGAAGGCATTAATTATCGAACAGAGCACCAACTTCCATTGCATGCAAGTTACAACTGCACTAAAGCGCTACGAACTCATCATCACATTATGACTACATATGATATGATCTCAATTATGTGTTCCGAGTCATATATGAGTGTGCCCGATCGTGATTCTAGTAAGAACTTCGCAGTGCTTTGATTGAGGACTGAAAATGCACAAAAAATGTTACAAGAAGTGAAATATGTATATATAAATATGTATATGAAAGTAATGAAGATGATAGAATGAAGTTGAAGTGGATTGTAAATGAAAGAAGTGTGGTGGTGATAATGGTTGAATGGATGAAACGAAAATTGTGAAAGATGTTTGTGGTTGGCGTGGAGAATGATAGTAATTTGTTGTAATGACTCTCATCTACTGGACTAAGGCAATGTTATGTTTCTAGAAGAGGTTGCGTCTGTTAGAAACCAAAGTCAATTCTGTTGTAACTGTCTTGGCTGTGACAGCTGGTGATGCAGAACCGTTCAACTTGGAAGAATTTGTTATAAATAAGATTCAAGTGAGTTGAGAGGGTTCGAGGAGGAAAAAACAGATTGTACAGAGAGGTTTAGAGAGAGAGGTTTTTTGTTTTTGTTCTGGTTCTAAATCTTGTAAACTTTGTTTTAATTGCCTTAGTGAGATTGATTCCTTCCTGTGGATATAGGTCACCCTGACCGAACCACGTAAATATTTGGTGTTCTTGATTACTGCTTTGATTTTCAATCTTGATCAGTGTTTAGACTCTGATTGTGTGTGTGTTTTTCTGTGGTTATTGGCTGATTTCACAACAATTGGCGCCGTCTGTGGGAAATCAGACCACGATGATGGGATCTGCCAAGTTTGACATTGAAAAATTCACTGGAAAGAATGACTTTGGCCTTTGGAGAGTAAAGATGAGAGCCTTACTTTTTCAACAGGGAATTGTGGAAGCACTACAAGGACCAACAGCTTTGCCTACTGAGATGCCCGAGAAAGAAAGGAACAGTATCCTGGAAAAGGCTCACAGCGCGATAATTCTGAGCCTAGGTGATAAAGCTTTGAGGGAAGTGTCAAGAGAGACAACGGCTCAGGCTCTCTGGGCTAAACTTGAATTGCTCTATATGACTAAATCTTTGGCCAACAGACTCTTCTTGAAACAACGCCTGTACTCCTTCAAGATGCATGAAGAAAAATCAATCACAGAGCAGATTGATGAGTTCAATAAAATCATAGATGATCTCGAAAACATTGATGTTAAGATGGAGGACGAGGATAAGGCTTTGCTGTTATTAAACTCTATCCCCAAGAGTTATGAGCATTTTAAAGATGCGATGCTTTATGGAAGGGTGCAGTCAATTTCGATGGAAGAAGTTCAATCCCTAATAAGAGCCAAAGAACTTCAAAAGAAACATGATATGGATGAAGAGAATAGTGGGGATGGTCTTACTATTAGAGGAAGATCAGACAGAAGAGACTCAAGAAATAATCAGAACAGATCAAGATCGAAACAAAGAAAGAAAAGTGGAAATCAGTCATCAAAGGGACCGTTCAGGTGTTATCATTGCCACAAGGAAGGACACTTCAAGAAGAATTGTCCTGATCGGAAGAAAAAATATCAAGAAAAGCCAAAAGACTCAGGAGAAGTAAGTGTAGTCTCTGATGGCTATGATTCGGCTGAAGCTTTGGTAATTACTGAGTCAGAATCAAGCAAAGAGTGGATTCTTGACTCAGGTTGCTCCTTCCATATGTGTCCTCATAAAGATTGGTTCGAAACACTCCAACTGGTCAGTGGTGGAACTGTACTGCTTGGAGATAACAAAGCATGCAGGGTGGTTGGTAGTGGGACAATCAGGATAAGGATGTTTGATGGAGCTGAACGAATATTACAACATGTCAGGTACATACCAGAACTTAAAAGGAATCTGATTTCTTTCGGAATGTTGGAATCAAGTGGCTATTCTTTTAATGCGGAAAATGGTTATATTAGAGTTACTAAAGGCTCTATAATTACCATGAAAGGAATTAGGAAAAACGGGTTATATTCTCTAATCGGGAGAACTGTAATTGGTAACTCCTCTAATGTAGTCCAACCTGCAATTGATAAAACTAGACTATGGCACATGAGGTTGGGACATGTAAGTGAAAGGGGCCTACAAGAATTGTTTAAACAAAATCTATTAGGTGTTGACCAAATTAGTAAATTGGAGTTTTGTGAACAATGTGTTTTGGGGAAGGCAACTAGAGTAAAATTCTCTACTGGAAAGCACATCACAAAGAAACCATTAGATTATGTTCACAGTGATCTATGGGGTCCTGCTAGAACACAAACACATGGAGGTGGGAGGTATTTTCTATCTGTCATAGATGACTACACTAGAAGAGTGTGGGTTTTCATTCTAAAAACAAAAGATGAAGTTTTTGAACGGTTCAAGGATTGGTTAACTCTCACTGAAAACAAAATGGAAACAAAACTGAAGCACTTGAGAACTGACAATGGCCTGGAATATTTTTCAGAGCAGTTTAATGAGTTGTGCAGGAAAAATGGTATTACAAGGCACAAGACAGTTCGAAATACCCTCAGCAGAATGTATTAGCTGAAAGGATGAATAGAACTCTCCTAGAGAGAGTGAGGTGCATGTTGCTGAATGCTGGCCTACCCAAAAGTTTTTGGGGTGAAGCTGTGTCTACAACCTGTTACCTTATTAACAGGTGCCCTTCAACAGCTATTGGAATGAAGACTCCTTTGGAAATGTGGTATGGAAAACCAGCCAACTACAACAATCTCAAAGTTTTTGGATGTTTAGCATATGCCCACATCAGACAAGATAAACTGGAGGCAAGAGCTTTGAGGTGTATCTTTATTGGCTATCCACACGGAACCAAGGGTTATAAACTATGGTGTATGGAGCCTGGCCAACATAAATGTATCATTAGTAGAGACGTGGTGTTTGATGAGTCGAAAATGGCAAATCTGCATAGTTATGTTACTAAGAACAATGTTACTAAGGATGGTATTCCAATTGAGGTGGAGCTGCAACAACAACAAACATTAACCGATCAAGGGACTGTCTTGAATGATCAACATGAAGAGGTAGAAAACCAGCAAGAAACCGAACCAGAGACCAGATTGGATGATTACAACTTGGTGAGAGATAGACAAAGAAGAACCATCAGACCACCAGAGAGATTTGGCCATGCAGACATGATCTCCTATGCTTTGAGCGTTGCTGAAGAAATAGAAGAGGCTGATCCAAACAACTACAAGGAAGCTTAGAAGAGTAAAGAGAGGGACAAGTGGGCTGAAGCAATGGATGAGGAAATAGCATCTCTAATGAAAAACAAAACTTGGGATCTTGTGAATAGACCGAAGAATCAACGAGTAGTAGGATGTAAGTGGATTTACAAGAAGAAAGAGGGCATTCCAAGTGTTGAAAAGGCCAGGTATAAAGCAAGACTTGTTGCAAAGGGATTTACACAGGTTGAAGGAATCGATTTCAATGAGATTTTCTCACCTGTTGTAAAACATTGCTCAATCAGGTTAATTTTAGCATTAGTTGCTCAGTATGACTTGGAACTGGAATAATTAGATGTTAAAACTGCCTTCCTACATGGAGAGTTGGAAGAAACTATCTATATGGACCAGCCAGATGGGTATTGCACTCTTGAAACCAAGGAAAAAGTCTGCCTGCTAAAGAAATCATTGTATGGACTCAAACAAAGCCCAAGACAATGGTATAAAAGATTTGATGAATTTATGTTGAGGATTGGTTTTGCTAGAAGCAGTTATGATAGCTGTGTGTACATGAAGAAGCAAGATGATGAAATAAGCATTTTTCTGCTCCTATATGTGGATGACATGTTAGTAGCTAGCAGGAGCAAGGAGGAAGTCCATAAGATTAAAGGTATGCTCAACTCAGAATTCGATATGAAGGATTTGGGGCCTGCCACAAAAATCTTAGGCATGGAGATCACAAGAGATAGAAAGAAGAACAGTTTGTTTCTGTCTCAGAAGTCATATATACAGAAAGTATTAATGAGGTTCAATATGCATGAGGCCAAGCAGGTTACTACACCAATTGGTCAACACTTTAGGTTGTCAAACTCTCAAGCACCTGGAAGTGAAGATGAGAAAACATACATGGAGAATATCCCTTATACTAGTGGAGTTGGCAGCATTATGTATGGAATGGTTTGCAGCAGGCCAGACTTAGCTTATGCTGTCAGTATCATAAGCAGGTTCATGGCAAATCCTGGAAAAGCTCACTGGGAAGCTTTGAAGTGGACCCTGAGATATTTGAGGGGTACTACTGAGTTGGGGTTGATGTTTAAGAAACAAGAAAATGAAAGGGAAAAGGTGGTTGGCTATGTGGACTCCGATTATGCAGGGAGCATTGACACCAGGAAGTCACTGACCGGATTCATTTTCACAGTTTTTGGTACTGCAGTTGGCTGGAAGTCCAATCTCCAATCTGTTGTGGCTCTTTCAACTACAGAGGCTGAATATATTGCTGTGACAGAAGCAATCAAGGAGGCTATGTGGTTACAAGGAATGGTTGAAGAGCTTGGCATACAACAGAAAGTTTTAACAGTGTTTTGTGATAATCAAAGCACAATTCACTTGACCAGAAACCAGGTCTTTCATGAAAGGTCTAAGCATATAGATGTGAAACTACATTTTGTGAGAGATGTTGTTACCAAGGGTTCAATAACTGTGAAGAAGATACCCACTGAAGAAAATCCAGCTGACATGCTCACAAAGGCTCTACCAGCAACTAAGTTCAGACACTGTCTGGACTTAGTAAATTCTACAGAGAAGTAATAGCCCCTTGGGGCTGATATGAGGGAATCCTTTTGGGGAACTTTGTAATTGAGAGTCAAGGTGGAGAATTGTTGTAATGACTCTCATCTACTGGACTAAGGCAATGTTATGTTTCTAGAAGAGGTTGCGTCTGTTAGAAACCAAAGTCAATTCTGTTGTAACTGTCTTGGCTATGATAGCTGGTGATGCAGAACCGTTCAACTTGGAAGAATCTGTTATAAATAAGATTCAAGTGAGTTGAGAGGGTTCGAGGAGGAAAAACAGATTGTACAGAGAGGTTTAGAGAGAGAGGTTTTTTGTTTTTGTTCTGGTTCTAAATCTTGTAAACTTTGTTTTAATTTCCTTAGTGAGATTGATTCCTTCCTGTGGATGTAGGTCACCCTGACCGAACCACGTAAATATTTGGTGTTCTTGATTACTGCTTTGATTTTCAATCTTGATCAGTGTTTAGACTCTGATTGTGTGTGTGTTTTTCTGTGGTTATTGGCTGATTTCACAACATAATTCAAATGATGGATTATGACCCTCTAACTATATATGAGTTAAGAACCAATAATATAATAAGGTGGAAAGGTAGAAGTGGTAGGAGATGGAACGTGACCCACTAGCTATATATGAGCTAGGAACCAACGCTATAACAAAAGGAGATGGATGAAGACTACAAGATTATCTTGAAGCTGATAAAGTTCTACAAGAGAACAAGAATGAAAGAAACCTCTCAAAGATGTTTTATATATTCAAATGTGTCTAAAAAATGATCCCAAAGGTGACTATTTATAATATTTCTAAGAAACATATGAAAAGACTCAAAAGATGAAAACATTCTCATCAATTTAGCAATAAAATGCACTTGAATGCTTTGTCTTCTTATCTTCAAAGTTGGCTGAATATTCTAGATCATTTTGGGATGAATATAGCAATATTTGGCCTTAATTTCGTCAAAGGGGTGGAAGACCCTTGCTATTCCATGCTGAAAATTGTCTTCATAAGTGAATTAAATCTCCCTTCATTGCAAGCTCCCTTGAAGAATATGAACTTGAATTTAGATGATAACAATCAGCTTTGAATGCCTTGAATGGGTGAATTAAGAGTCCTTAAATGGTTTGTCACTTGGCTGAAGTTGAAAAGACTCTCCATTGGCTCAAATTCATCCATATCATCCATGCATAAAATTCGTGTAAAAAAACTCTAACCTACACTGTCTTCAATAAATTGATCACATCTCAAGCTCCCAATATCGGATTGAGGTGATTCAAATGGAGTTGGAAAGCTAAGAGATAGAGGAATAATGTTCAATTGATTTCTGGAACCAAACAAGTCTGTATTGCATCCAGAATTGGAAGACATTCTGACTGACATTCTTACATCTGATGAAACCGTTCAATTTCTCTCATGCACCTAGACACAAAGATGAACTTTATTTAATCTTTAATTGAAAATATGCATGAAACAATTACAAGTTAGTTTAATAAATGAACTAGTTTTATGAATGAACTAGTTTAATTAATGAACTAACTTTATTCAATGAACTAGTTGAATGAATGAACTAGTTTAATCAATGAACTACTTAGTTAAATGAAGTGCATAGCTAAATGAACTACATGTTTAAATGCAATGAATGCTTTAAGGAACAACACACTTATTAAAAGAAATGAATGTTATGCAAGCTTTTAAATTCTCATGCAAATTCATACACAATCATAATCATGCAAATGAATGATAAAATATAGTGCATAAATGAGCAAGTAGAGGATGAAGTAAGGTAGAACTCCCTTTGAATCAGCCTTGGTGAACTTCGATGATGTGATCAAATCAAGAAGAAAATTAGGGCTGGTTAGGATCACATCAACATATCATCCACAATCTAATGGACGAGCTGAAGTGTCCGATAGGGAAATCAAGCAAATCCTAGAGAAGGTTGTAAACCCTGCACGATTAGATGATGCATTGTGGGTGCATAGAACAACTTATAAAACACCTTTGGGGATGTCTTTTTTCATCTTGTCTTTGGAAAATCTCGTCACTTGTCGATTTGGAACATAAAGCAACGTGAGCAATTAAACAAGTTAACATGGAATACCAAGTAGCTGGGCAGAAAAAAATATGTTAGACTTATCTAAGCTTAAAGAAATAAGGCGCAATGCATATAAGAATGCATCCATAGAGAAGGAAAAGACCAAAAACTGGCATGCAAAAATTATTTTGCAGTGAAAATTTAATGTGAGTCAGCATGTTTTACTTTTCAATTCCCGTTTGAAGCTACACCCATGTAAATTGTGCTCATGATGGTCTAGAGCTTTTGAAGTGGTTGAAGTGTTTCCATATGGTGCTGGTATTGTCAAAGATCTCAAAGATGGAAACCAATTTAAAGTTGATGGGAAGAGGCTCAAACACCATTTTGGGGATACATATTTAAAAATGGAGACCATTTATTTGGTCAATATATTGTAATTGTTTATGTACTCACATATTTATTGTCACTGCATTTTTAAACATAATTTTTATCTTCTTTTTTTTTTTTACAATTTGAAAATTTTCCTTTCCTTTGAGCATAATTAGAAATCAGTCCTGTCGATCCATTCGCTTCCTAATGTCGGTGCAATTTGTTCATATCTTGAATAATTGCAGTCATTAATCCATGGGTAAAATTGGTGTTTCCCATGCTTCAACACACATTTTCCTCACCGTCTGATGGTCATGATTGGTCATGATTATAATTACTTTTTATTGGGTGCATTAAAAATCCCAAGCCGTTTGCTTTTTCTCCCACACACACTATCTTCTCCATTTTATCTTCCTACTAGTGTTGCATTTATAAATGCTAGAAACCTTCACAAAGCTTTCCTTTTTGTCCACTTTTTCTTCTCAAGTTTTTAGATTTTTTCAATTCAAAGTTAGTTTTTCATCTCGACAATTTGTTCATACTAGTGGTGCAAAGTCACTAAGTGTTACACCATTGCCCAGTGCTTCATCAACTATCCAAGAAATCCTTGACTCTTTTGCTCCAACAGCTCCACCTTCGAGTTCATCAGAGCATTATTGCCACTGCATCACTGGTAGCTGCATTACATTTTAGTTTTATAGTCGCTGTATCCGCATAACATCGTTTCTTCATGATTAGATCGACTTAATGGACCCGTTGCATGATAAACTATTTCAGGACCTGTGCTTGATGTTATTGCTTTAGTTTTGATGTTATACTCGCAGAATATCTATGCAAAAGTTCTGTTGGATGCGCCCAGAAATGTTGTCGTAATTGTTCAACTAATAACAAACTTCTAGCAATATTCTGAAAATGCTGAGCCGATTTGGATGACAACTAACTGTACGGCCATTCACATTGATTGTGTGAAAGGACACATGGCTGAAGAATATAAAAGTCAAAGAGAAGAACTATTTACTATCTCTTTCTCTCATTCATGCATAACATCTTCTATAGTAAAAATTCTTTCACGCTATGGCCATGGCAAAGACCACCCCGGGTATTTGGAAGCAAGATGGAAGCGACAGTGTAAAAGGGTGAGTCAAATAGTTAGGCGTAACCTCTTGCGTTTCCTTCAATTATGTGTTTTTCTAAAACTCTATTGATTACTTTGGTTTTTCTTTGCATGGAGATGCTTGATAAACTTTGTTAGAGGTTATTTTGTTAAATTTATTTCTCTCTGTGTTTAATCTTTGGAGTTGGTTGTTTTTAACATGGAAGTATTATTGTAGTCACATCGATCAGAAGACACTATGACAAATCAATTTGATTAGTTATTTTCGGTGGAAGTCACAGTGATTCCATCGGGAGTTGGAATCTGAATCCTCACCTAGCTTAAACGTATTCACTGGAAGGTGTTTATCTTTAGGTTAAGTGTGAGTAATTGGTTGACTGAGGGAAGTTTATTTAGTAAAATATACGTACTCTTCATTACATGAATAATCAATATATTTGAATGTGCCATCATGCTTGCTTAGTCTGAAAGTGCGCCGAAAAATATTCTATTCCTCACCATTAGTTTATCTACTTTATATTTTCCTTGTTTTTACAACAAGAATTCATAATCAGTTATCTTCATTTTACAGTTCACTAAACTGAAAAATTTAAGCATCTAACTATCGTACTTCGTGGGATTGATAACCTGATAGCTTATAGTTATCCACTATACTTGCGGTGACACGTGTACACTTGCACATTTGCGGTGGCAACGTTTAGCCGATCACTAATCCCTTTAAATGTTTCTCTTGCATTCAATTTTAAGAACCCAAAGGAGATTAAAAGTATGAAATAAAAATAAAATGATATAAGGTTTGACCTTGAAAATCTTCAATTTTTTCTCTTCTCATCGTCTAAGATCAAAGGACGATATAAAAGAAAATCAATTTTCCTTTTATCAACACCTTTTATAAGTGTGTGAATATCAAATTTTCATCTTTCTTTAATGTAAAAATATATTAGTTTTTATCCTAATTATCTTTTATTTCTCATCACCCATTATCCATAACTAACAAAACTATTTAACCATTAGTTACATTTGAAACTAAATTCCCTACCTATCTTCCTTTGAGAAATTACTAAAATTCGCTTGAAATTCATGTTAATTACCATCAAATCATTTTAATCCAACAGTTTTAATTCAAAATGAATATAATTTTTTATCTTAATATTAACATTAGGAAAATACTTATTTTCCCTTGCTCTACAATTTAGTAAAATTTCGTAAATTTCCATTTTGATCTAATTACCCGAATTTGTTTTAGGCTTTACTTTTTCATAGCTTTTAATAAAAAAAAATTACCAAAAATTCAAGTCCCACAAAAACTCCATTCCCGAGGGTTAATTATTTTTTACGTGATAAAAAAAATTTTCTAGGAAAATTATATTTTTCCCTAATTGTTTCCCAATTTTATACTTTGAACACCATTTTTTTTAATTTTTGATCACTACACTTTAAACTTCAACTTTTTGAATTTTTCCATTTTGGTAGATTTTTGGGTATTATAATTCTCCCTTGCTTAAGAAAATTCATCCTTAAATTTTAGAACATACTTGTATTAAACTGTTAAAAATTTCCTTTATCTAGTCTCTTCTTCATTTTTGGACATTTTCTCTATTTTCTAATTCTTTATGCAGGAATCTTAACCTTTGAAATCTTATCATTTCTTATTTCTTGGTAACACCCTAATCCCCTAGATTCAAGAGTCAAACGGAATCATTGAAGTGATTAACCGTTATTTTTGAAATCATACTCATCCTTTAAAAAATTTACACCAAGTATAAAAGCATAATAATTTCAACAATGGGGCAATAATTTATAAAACTCAATAAATAAATAAAATATTTTAAATTGATGCATTTTAAAACATAACCTCTACACTCTCATCAATTTGTCATCATTGTACTCTAGTACTCCATTGAGACTCCTTTAATGATATTGTTATCCAATCACGCTCCACATAACTTGTAGTTTGCGAAGGTAAACACATTCTGAACAATGAGCTCACAAGCTCAGTGCCAAATGATAACTCTATTGTATTGCATGCATTCATAACATAAGTGTTGAACTATGTTTTGATATAACAATTTATGGCAAAATATTTTTGGACTTGAATTGAATTTATTCAAAGTTTTCAAAGTTTACAAAAATAATTCAAAGTCCATTTAATTTGGAATTGAGCACAAAAATGTTTTTATGAATAATATTGTACTATATGAATAGTACCAGTACTTTATAAACAATACCGATGCTCAAAAATCGAATGTAAAATGTGTATCGATACCTCTATAGTGTACCAATACACTGCTACAGTTATTTCAGCCCAACGGTCATTAAATTCGAATTTAATGAAGGGGTATCGATACACCTTGATAGTGTACCGATACACCCTGTTCTGGACAATTTTATTTTGCATAAAATGAATCCCCAACGGCTCCAAAACATCCCCAACGGATATATACGACTTCAAACTCATTCCAACTTATAAATACATGTTCAAGACACTTGAAGAAATAAGAGAACACCTATCCAAGTATTCAAACACAAGAGAAGACTTTTTCAATCATATTTTTCTATTCTCTTGTAAATATTATGTTCTTGTGAGCTTAAACTTTGTAAACACCCTACCTTTGAGAGGTTTTCTTGTTTACTTCTTTTATCCTTTTGTAAAAGGAAATGTTCTAGATGAGCCCTTGAAAAGCTAGGGATAAGGTTCTAGTTTAGCCCGTGAAAAACTAGGGAGTTGTAAAGGTTATCTCTTTGTCCTGTAAAAAGAAAGAACAAATAAGTGAATTTGTAGGAAAATCCTTGGTGAGGAGCTAATGTAGTGGATGTAGACTTGGTTGAGAAGTCGAACCACTATAAATCGTTGTGCAAATTTTCTATCTTTAATCTCCTTACTCCCTAAACACAAGAACTATCCCAACCCCTCTTGGCAAACTCTTTCGGTTCTCGATTCGAGCTTCCGCAAAATCCCAACATTTGGCATCAGAGCTTAACTCGTTAGAAGGCTTAACATCCTTGAGACGATCCTAGATACCAATTCCCGACACAACCAAGAAGATGCTTCCACCTCCGACTCGTTCCACATGGAAGACTCCCAACCGATCGACAAGCCTCCATACTTAAATGGAGAAAATTACCGTCCTTGGAAGAAATTAATGATGTTATTCATACAATCCAATGATCTTGATGCATGGGAGATGATCAAGAATGGATACTCTTCTCTAAAGAAGAAGGAGAAGAAGTGGAGTGACCAAGAACGGAAGAAAACTCAACTTAATGCCAAGGGCATGCACATGTTGTTTTGTGCATTTGGTCCAGATATATATGAAGGAGTTTCTTCTTGTTCAAGTGCCAAGGAGCTTTGGAATATGCTCGAAAAGCTTCATGGAAATAAGAAAGAAGAACCAACAAAGGTGGTGTCTCTAATGGCTCGTGAAGAGCCCGAGGTATCTTCTAACTCAAATGAATTAAATTCTTATTCTTTTAATGAGTTACAAGATGCATTCGATGAATTATTTTTGGAGTTTGAGACCATGAACTCCAAATATAAGAAAATGATTTCAAAATTAAAAATTGAAAACAATTTTCTTTTTAAAGCTAAAATTGATTTTGAAAATCAAAATGAAATGTTGAAAAATGATTTAGAGCTTTAAAAAATGAAAATTGAAAATTTTGATTTAAAAGTGAAGTTTGAATGCTTAACAAAAGAAAAAGAAATCATTTTAAATAATTCATCTAGTTTCATAATGGCAAAATGCTCACATTACCATTATCATGGTCATAAGGAACATACTTGTCCTTTGAAGAAAGGAAAACCTTTTAAAATTAGACAAGTATGGGTTCCTAAAGGAACAAGGGGAATTAAAATTAACGTCCAAGGATCCAAAGCAATTTGGATACCAAAAGCGAAATAAATGTCTCTTGTAGGTATGTGGGAGCAATGGTGATGAAAGTGAAGATATTCAAATGATCTAGCCACACATGAAAAATGAATGGGTAACCTCTATGTTTAATGCTTTTGTTTTTGATTAATTGGTTCCTCATTTAGATTTATACATGCATGATTTTTGAACTTAAATGATTTTGTGTTAAATTTCTAGCTCATGTATGTTAACAGGAAGTTATGATGAATATTTTAAAATTTTTAATGATTTTTCATAATTTTTAGTTCATCATAATGAATTTTGGTCAAAATTGATTTTCAATCCAATTTATATATATCTAACAATTGATATCAAATTTTCAAATTCTTTGAGTTTAAATTTTTTTAAGTTTTTGACCTAAATTTAAATGTTTATGCATATGATCTAAAATGTAGATGATATCTCTCTAACAATTGATATCAAATTTTTCAAATGCATAACATTTTTGGAAAACTTTATGCATATGCACTTAATTTCAATAATTGGTATTGCATAAAGTATTTTAGACTTGGATATATTGAATTTCATGTGCTACTAACATTTTTGTTATTTTTTTTGTTGAAATTCAATTTTGTTTAAGTGTCAAGTTTTTAAAGCTAAATTTTGTTTGGAATTCATTTATTGAGGGGAGCTTTGATTTTTCAAATGATTTTTAAATGTTTTACTACTTACTCTCCAAAGTTATTTTGAACTTCAAAGATTGAATTATTTTTATATAACAAAAAGGGGGAGAAGTTTGGTTTGAAAAATTCAATCTCTTAATGAAAAAGGGGGAGCTTAACATTTTCATATATTTTCCAACAATTGGTAAAAATTGGTATCTTTTTAACAATTGATATCCTTTTGTTAGCAATTGGAATCTTTTTCATTAAACATTTTATTAAGGGGGAGTTTTTCCAAAAACAATTTTTTAAATGTTTTGTTATATCAAAAAAGGGAAGATTGTTGAACTATGTTTTGATATAACAATTTATGGAAAAATATTTTTGGACTTGAATTGAATTTATTTAAAGTTTTCAAAGTTTAAAAAAATAATTCAAAGTCCATTTAATTTGGAATTGAGCACAAAAATGTTTTTATGAATAGTACTATACTGTATGAATAGTACAGGTACTGTATAAACAGTACCGATGCTAAAAAACATCAAATGTAAAATGTGTATCGATACCTCTATAGTGTACCGATACACTACTACAATAATTTCAGCCCAACGGTCATTAAATTTGAATTTAATGAAGGGGTGTTGATACACCTTGATAGTGTACCGATACACCCTGTTCTAGGCATATTTATTTTGCAGAAAATGAATCTCCAATCAAAACATCCCCAACGGCTATATACGACTTCAAACTCATTCCAACTTATAAATACATGTTCAAGACACTTGAAGAAATAAGAGAACACCTATCCAAGTATTCAAACACAAGAGAAGACTTTTTCAATCTTATTTTTCTATTCTCTTGTAAATATTGTGTTCTTGTGAGCTTAAATTTTGTAAACACTCTACCTTTGAGAGGTTTTCTTGTTTACTTCTTTTATCCTTTTGTAAAAGGAAATATTCTAGCTAACCCCTTAAAAAGCTAGGGATAAGGTTCTAGTTTATCCCGTGAAAAACTAGGGAGTTGTAAAGGTTATTTCCTTGTCCTGTAAAAAGAAAGAACAAATTAGTGAAATTATTGGAAAATCCTTGGTGAGGAGCTAAGGTATTGGATGTAGACTTGGTTGAGAAGTCGAACCACTATAAATCGCTGTGAAAATTTTCTATCTTTAATCTCCTTACTCCCTAAACACAAGAGCCGTCCCTACCCGTCTTGCCAAACTCTTTCGGTTGTCGATTCGAGCTTCCGCAAAATCCCAACAATAAGTATGCCAATGAGTATAGTTAGAGAAGAAAAACTATTAATGCCATCAATGTTATATAGCCATCTATCCAATACATATCAACCTCACAATATCAATCACAACATAACTACAAGAATGAGGTTTGGGTCACGAAGCTTAAACATCCATCCAAACAAAATACCATACCAAGGATAAGGCTCAGGTCATGGAGCTCAAACACTATTCCAGATGAGGCTCGTGTCAATGAGCTTGATTACTTATCTAAAATACACAAGCAGACATCATGGTGTAGTCTAGGGTCTCACACGCATCACAAGACTCACACCTGCATCACAAGACTCACACCCGCATCACCAGACTCACACCCCTATAGCTCATGACATAGGTACTTTGGATGAGACCTGGGTCACATCTGCATCAAGAACGCATACTCGAATAGACTACTCTTTTAAATTAATTGATGAGTATAGGTTAAAAGTGAAATAGAACATCATTCGACTATCATACTTATAATGCACCAACACGACTCTTATTATATTTGTATAACCCATTTAATACATCCATCAAACATAATAGACAATCATCATATATAAGTAACTTGGGTGTCTTTATCGTTTCTTAAGTTTCAAACAAAGACATAAATCTTATAGAATCATACCTCCTAAATTTCTCATGATTATCACCCATAACACATTATTATCACATTAGTATGAGTTTCATGCTTCCTTTAGTCCGTAACTGAGGGCTTATCCATGAACATATATTGGGCTTATAACCTCAATATCAAACAAGTCATGCATCATCACAATGTTGTTATCGAGTCTTCATTATCAAGCTCTCGTTATATAACTAAATTCTAATCGCACATTATTAACCATCCCATTATTATTCATTCACATTATCATTTAAGTATTATTATTCTTCTCGTTATTAATCAATCACTGAATTTTGATACTCCTTACTTTAGTCTTGTGTCATTATTCAATAATATTGCTAATCGAGCCCCCACTCGAGGGCTACAAGTTTTATCATACATTTATAACCGTTCATATTTCTACACATAAGTTATTATCGGGTTCTCATCCTTAAACTAACAATTTCAAGCTAAATGTCTAATCTCAATCACCATTAGAATCGTCCCTCTTGATTCTATTCAACATCTCAAAGTCCACTAATCAATCCTTTTTAATGGTATTGATAGCTCTACTTGGGTATGGTTACTAATCCATATGGTATCTATATTTTCTTTTGAGTATTAACACCTAAATTAACCATGAAATTCAGATAACCATTTTGGGTATTGATAACAAGAATTTGATATGGATACTAAATCTTTGATATGTATATTAGTTCATATGGTATGCATACTAGGCCTCTCGTATAGATACTAGTATATCCGGTATGGATACCAAGCCTCTGGTATCGATTCGATTCCACTACCCTCGATACTGATACTAAGGACCGATATCAATAGTATTTCATCTAGTATCGATACTGCAACCCAAAATACATTGTTTTGCTCTTGAATCACAACCAAAATCACTCCTATAATTGATTTTATGGCCTAAGCTGATTATTAAAGCTTATGAAAGTTATTAGGGGTCATTATATGCAAATTTACACAATCTTTAAGAACCCAAACACCCAACATGCTTCCTCACCCCATGAAAGTAAGAAAACTCATTTAAATGATGTAAAAGTAGTAAATAAGAGATACAGTGTGTTATCTCAGCCTCCAAGCAACCAAAAAAATCTCTCTAGCTTACCCAAGAACCAACATTTCCTTGACCTTGGTCCTTTGGGGGTTCTTACACCACTCTTCCATCAATGATTCCAACATAAAAATAATGATCAACAGTTATTAAACAACAATTTAACCACATGAAAATCATATGGAAACAATGGGAGGAATCCCTTGGAGCTCAAACCCTCCCTAAAACCTTCATGAACCTAAAAACCACCATTGAATGAGATGATGAGCTTTTCATGAAGCACATAAACACTAGGTTATGAATATTACCTTAGAATTATTGGATGGAAGAAGAAGATAAAGAAAGGTTCAACCTTTTCTCTTATTCTTGTTTGAGTGGTGAGAAAGATATGAAAGAGGAGAAGAGTAGGGAAAAATGATGAAAAGGTGGTCTTCATAATGCCTCCAATAGCCCATGTGAAATCAGTTAAAAATCCTCCAAAATCTTTCATTTTTTCTCAAATTTTAAAATTACACTTTAGGTCACTATCATTTGACCATAAACTTAAAATCCTATTTTAATATCCAATAAGGCTAATTTCTCACCTGATTGAACTCAAATTTGATCTAATGAACCATTATGCTAAAATAAGTTTATTCAATTAAATCTAATTTCAACACTCAAATGTTGCCTAGGAAATTTGGGTCCATATATGCCTTTATAGTTGTTATATCCTTACAATCTTTCTCATATTACAGATCTGGTTAAATTCTCCATTTTTTAATTCAATATTTAGTACCTCATTCAAAGATGAAACTTTAGGAAATATTTCGTCTCTATCCCAACACCAATACCCTTTCTCTTGTGATTTTGGAATCTTTTCCATTTAGAAGTAACATTAAGGTTGCTTTAAAATATTTTATCTTTATCTATAATTGAGCTGTCTCTAAGCTAGAACCAATTTTAAATTGGTTCTATAACTTTCACCATACAGAGTATTGTAAGATATCATCTTTATATTTGCTTACTAACTATTACTCTAATAATTTCTACCAATGACTAATATTTTTCCAACGAGCCTTCGAGATCAATCACAAAAGCTCCAGATATATCGTTTAAAATCTATATTATCCTTTTCCTTTGACCATCTTTCCATGAATGAAAAATATTGTATTAATCAAACTGAGCCTTTAGCATCTTATGCAAGAGATCTCCAAAATATTGAGATAAGTATCAAATCACTACCATACATATTCAATTCCGTCAATTATAAAATCGAATAATTCCTCTAACACACGCACGCACATACGCATGTTTGCGCGTGCACACACAATATTTTTCCATCTAGTAATCTATTTAAAGTGTAATAAAATGCATAGCCTTAATCAGTCTATCTTGAATTACCCATATTGAACCCTTTCTATTAGGTCTTATTGACCACCTCACAAATCCTTTATAAATTTCTTCATTTATGTTGCAAAATAGAAAAATATCTAATAATCTAGACGGTGCTTGGTATTTTAATTTGACCTGTTGACGAGGCAACCACTTTTTTATGAACTTAATCACGACTATTTTCATATCTGGCCATCATTACCAACTTTTAACATTTTATTATATCTTGTTACCTTTATGATGCATTTTCATTAAACTGGGATGCACTTCTGTGAGAACCCTCATTTCAAATCATCATCATCAAGATTATCTAATTTATTATGATAATAAAGACATTCATCAAACTTGAATTTGAAGTCCTTTTTGTGTCACCGCTTTAGCTTACTTAGTTCTTGTCAGTTGTCAAGCATTTCTTGTACTTGCACGTCATCAATTATTTTATACTTCAATAATCGATATACCAAAACATCTTCCACCATATAGAGATGATGATACAATACTTTTAGCATAAATACTATTTTTATATCCAAAAACTTTTGAACAATTGAAATGCTATTCAATTCTACCTCTGTAGCTTAAGTATCCACAATATGATCTAATTAAATTTCGCATCCTTGATGCAATAATCTTTTCACCTTTATTACTAAGATCATATTTGTCAGACAATTCGATCCTTTACCTATAACAATGATTTCTATACTATCCAAACCTTTAAGATTTTACCGCTTTAAGTGACTATCCACTGTAACATGATAAGCATATAACCAATCTATACTCAAAACTCATTTGAAACTCTTCGAAAAGTAATTTCATCAAATTAGTTGGAAACTCTATTCCTTGATTCACCATCAGACTTTGTCTACGAATTTTAATCATTCTAGCACTTTATCTTATAGTATTGATCATTACAACTTTACACAAGGTAATTCTAATGAAATTCCCCTATATTTAACCAACTTAGTGTTAATATATGAATGATTAGAATATATATGATCTATCGATAAATATATAGGTCTATCAAAAGTTCAAACATATATGCAACCGTGTCCAGTTCATCCATAAGTTATATGGGTATCATGATTAACATATTTAGGCTCTCTCCTCGAGGATATATAATGATATTTATTAATCATCTTCATATCTATTCTTATAGTAATAATACAACCCCATCAGGCTTCCTACAATATCATAGTAAAGCCCTTTCGACATGATCTCTATATTAGTGAACCCATAGTCCATTAACATTAGATTTCTCATCTATATCTCCCTTGAAGTTTGATAATTATGAGAATTTCATTTCTTAACTATAAAAATTTGAAAATCTTAAGATTTAATCGATTCAAACCATATCCATAGTTTGAAAATATAAACCTTGGTTGTCTATAATTTTTCTTGTTACACCGACACAATAAAATCATATTGAGTTAGGGATGTGTTATAATTAACCTCGTTATTCTCATCGTAGATCTCATTCTATCCTACTTACTCGATCGTTCAATGTGATCTTGTATTCTCATATATTTTTACTCAATAAAAATAAGTAAGCAATTAAATCAAGTCATACAAGTATCATTTTCAGTAATTATATCATCCTAGTGGCATGTATACTTTTACAGACCAGTAACCCACTTGGTTTAAGCCTAAAACCGGCTAAACCTTTATTCTGATACCAATAAATATAACATATATTTCCTGTATATGTTAACTACTAACAACCATACTAGTTGAAAAGGCCATTCAGAAAACAAAATAAGTAATTTAATTATACATGCCACTATAAAAAGTCACAATATAGGATGTCAAAACATACTCTGATACTTGATAGATCCTCTCCAAGGTACTAATAAAAATTGCTTACTTCAACTCCTTCTATCACCTACGCATGCACAAGTAAAACACATGCTAAATATAATTTAGTGAGACATAAGTAAACATAGATATTACCAGCAATATAATTTATAACATGTAAAGTGTTACTAGTAATTTTGGGTCAATCCGAGAGGGTTTAGGGTAAACCTATTAGCTTTCTAGGAAGCCATAGTCCAAATTTGAGTTGTATTAGGCTTGGCTTGAGCCAATTAGAGATAAAAAGGGTAGTTTTGAATTAGTATCCAAGGAAGAAGGTCCTAAAGAGTAATTATACCACGTAAGATTTCAAAGGGTGATTGATCGAAAGATATGTGACCGCAGTAGATACAATGGTACACTCACCGATTGTATAATAGAGACAGCCTATCGGCTAAAGAGGTCAAACCCACAGGGGACAGAACTAATGAGGTTATTGTTGCGAAGTCTAACTCGTAAAAGAAAAGCTAAAGAAAGAGAGTTGTAAGAGTTGATTGTTAAGGCAAGTATTGCAAAGATAGTAAAAATATATAAGGTAAAAAGATAAAAATCTATGTATAGAAAATGGAGCACTCATTTTATCTTCTAAACCGAGACACACATCAAACTAGATAATGTATTTTGACCATAGATAGATGAAGCACAAAAAATATACCAAGCATAATAATTATTTGCATCTATAATGGATAGTGTCTGAAAATGGAGGAAATGTTAGTGTGGTTGCTGGATTGAAAGAATTTAATGCACGAAAAAGTGTCTCGCCTCTATTCTTAGTATAGAGATTGAACTTAGTTTTTCAGCTCTTCGTTCGCTGCAAAATCTTCTTGATATCATCAAGTTCACCCATGCATTTTTATTGACCAAAACCTCTCCCTTGCTCTATAGCGTGTACTGAATTAGGAACCTTCTCCTTTCCTTTCTGTGAAATTGGTGTGCTTGTTGATTGAACCATACATTCCAGAGAATTTGTGTCGAGCACTCCTTTGTTGATGGTGATTTCTTCATGAGGTTGTGGTTCAATTCCCTAAGCTTAAAATAATAGCAAGATCAATGATGGAAAACATAAGTCTTTTTATTGGCGCACTTTGCTATTTTATTATGTGTAATAGTGCCAACATTGGTGCACTTGGTTTGAATTGACTATTTATAAAATGAAACCACATCTTACTTTCAAGATTAATAAGCTTACGATCCATATGAAAATTCTTCAGGGTTGTGACAGACCAAGTGGCACCATCAACACAAAGATCTGTTAACATTGCCTTCCTTTTCTCCAATGTGATGTTTTCGTTGCATTCTGCATGGTCATTGTTGGTTATCAAGATGCCTAGTAGCTTGTTTATTTTGGACGCATCCTACGGGACGAAAGTAGATATGAAAAAAAAACAAAATCCAGCTCAGCATTGTAAAGGTTAGAATAAAATTATCTTACCATAGATGTAGAAGAATTTATAGGATGGGCACAAAATTTCCCAACATAAAGTAGAGATTCGTTGCTGTATGATTTTTCCCAGGGGATCGATAACTGATACTGTCAAAACGATTTTTTTTTAAAAAAATCACATTTTTAATTTATCTTTTTATTAGTTTTTAATTAAAAAGTAATGTGACTTTAAAAAATTTCTCGCTTTGAAAAATTTGGGATTCCTTTTAAATAAAATGAAAAAAATATATGGTTCAAGGAGTCGTCACCAGTCTTTTATTAGGGTGTGATTGGACACCCAAAATATTTTTCTATCTTAATAAAATTAAATTTAAAAATTATTAAAATAGCACTAAAAAGTTTGTGTACCAGAAAATGAGTTCGGGAGTCGGTTACATCTGGGGAATGATTAGCACCCCCACAACGCCCTAAATCAGTACATTGTTCATTAATTCTTTGTCTTTGCAATGAAATTTACAAGTTTGAATTTAATTTAATAAGAGATCCCTTAAAACAAAACTTTATGAATTTTAAAATGAAACCTAATAATATTTAATCATTTCTTATCGAGAAGAAATGACCCCTCATACCATTGAGGCAATCAATTCTTACTCCAATCTAAATAAAGAAATATTACGGTTTCATTGCAATATTCAAATACACGAAATTAAACAAATTTTAAAATTATCCATCCTTTTAGAAAGAATAATGATATTCGATTATTTAAAGACATCGAGTTCGGACCTTAGATAAGTTCTAACGATCTTTTCTCGAAGAATTTAAATGAACGAACATTTCTTGTTCTCTCATTCCCAATTTTTAGGTGTAATTAATTTTTAAAGTTTCACTTAATAGGATATTCTTTCATCTTAAAATAATCGAAAGTGACATTCTTATTAGTTAAGACAACCACTTCACAATAATTTTAAAATGAACGAATTTTACCTTTAGTCGAATTATTTTAATTGAAGTCGAGTTATGCTTATGAGGCCATCATACATCTCATGCAAAATAATGCCATGCTATTCACAAATAAATCATTCGCATACTCATACATATGTAAGCATATCAACATGCAAAACGACTATATATCATTAAATAAAGAAGACAATTACCTAACAAGGGACTAAATTGAATATTTACTAAATTAATTAGAGACTAAACAGGAACTAAACATGCAATTTAAATTAGGGATGAAATTGAATATAATTAAAATCAACCATGTGAAACAACTAATAAACAAGGATTAAAATGAAAATCATTAAAATCTAAGGACTCAAATTAAAATAAACATAAAAATAAAATAACAAGTATAAAAGGACTAAAATAGAACATGGGTAAAACTTGAGATCCAAATTAAAATACATGGAAATTAATTACAATGACCGAATCATAAAATTACAAAGTTAGGGGACCTGAGGAAAGATTTACCCACGCACCCAAAACGCACAACCCCTCCCCCCGAAACGACGTCGCATGGAGAGGGATATATATCCCTAAACCGACCTAAATTAGCCTATTCTCTTATTCTTTTTCCTTTTTCTTCTCTCTCTAAAAGGAGAGAAATTTTTTTTCCCTCTGGCCTCTCTCTAACTTCCATTGCCGGATGGAAGTCGACAGCCTCCGGCCACTGCTTCCGGATATCTCCGCCGCCACCACCAACGGCGGCCAGTGGCCTAAAATTTACCCCAAAATGAAGCCCATCGTTTCCTTAACCCGAATTCGACCTTCCCTCGTCCTAAAAGCTTCCCTACCATCCTAGATCTAAATGTTTACCTTCGAAATGGAGGTTGCCCGATGACTTTTGGGGGCTTCAGTGAACCAGGGTAAGTCTTTCTTTTCTTTTCTTTTTTGTTGTGGTTATAGAATGATTGTTGCTATGTTGTTCGAATAGTTTCTCCGTTCTGTCTTTTCTTCCTCTTTGTTTGTTGCAGGTTATGGGTTTCTTTTATAAGACCCCCAATGCTTCATTCAGACCGATCGGAGGGAAGATCTATCTGAGTCATCGGGGTTATGGTGGTGGCCATCTCAGGGGTGGCTTGGTGCATTAAATGCACCCAGATCTTTTGGATATGGACGGTGATATCGGTGGCTCACATAGCGATGGCTGAGTGGAGCTTGGTAGTTGGTCTTTAATGGCGGCAAAAGACTAACAGCGGGCTAGGCGGTGGCGAGGCATAGCCTTAGGGTTATGATGAAACCCTATATGATTAGCTATCTGGACCGTTAGATCACTCCCAAATCTAACGGTAGAGAGTTGTGCGATGCTGAGGGCTTGAGATAGAACCCTAATCGGGTTTTGGGTATATTGGGTTGGTTGTATTGGCTTCGGGTTTTGCTGTTGGGTCCGATTTGGGTCCATTGGGTCACTTGGGCTTGTATTTTTTTGGGGCCCAGTTGGGCTTGTTATTGGGTCTGTAAAAAGATAATAAAAATTATTAATAATAATAATATAGATATCGGGACAAAAACCACTGTCTGTAGACAGCTTATTGATGTTTACTATACTTTTATCGACAAGTGTTCACTGGCAGTCATTGTGGTGAAATTTTTTACTGATCTGACGCCATTTATAAGGAATAGTTTGGTCCTCATATCTGTAAGATTATCTTGAGTGTTGACTTTTCTCACAACAATAACACCTTGAGCAATCACATTACGCACAAAGTGATAATGAATATCAATATGTTTTGTCCACTCATGAAACATTTGATATTCTTTAAGAATATAACACTCTACTTGACACAAAACATTGTATTGATCTAAAGTTCTTCATTAAGTTCCCCAAAGAGTCCCTTAAACCAGATCATTTCCTTACAAGCTTCAATGATCTCTATGTACTCTGCTTCAATAGTTGACAAGATGATTATACTTTGCAAGGTGGCTTTCCAACTAATGAAACATCCTTTAATCGCAAATACATACCTCGTAAGTTATTCCTTTTATCAAGATATCCAAATAAATCAGAAACAACATACCTAATAACTCTATCTAAAGTTTTCCCAAAATGTATGCAAATATCACTAGTATGAAGAAGATACCTGAAAATACATTGGAAAGCTTTCAAATATTATTTATCAGGATTCACCATGTATCTACTCCACGATGAAGAACCTTTTTAATGTACCCCTTTTGAGTAAGGTACACTTTACCTAATTTTTTGTCTTTTAATCTCTATTCCAAGTATCGTATTCGTAGAACCTAAACCTTTCATCTCAATCTCCTTATTAAGATGAATATTCAATTATCTAATATCTTCTTTATTGTTCATAGCTATCAACATATTATCAATATAATGAAGCAGGTATATAGCGACCCTTTTTGAAGTAAACGAAACTATCAAAGTTACTTTACTTTCACTCAAGGGAAACCATAAAAGAATTAATCCTCTTATACCATTTTCTAGGCAATTGCTTAGTTCATAAAGAGATTTCTTTAGTGAAAAAACATGGTTCTCCTTTCTTGAGACCATGAAGCCCACCAACTATTACATATAGATGAATAATTCAAGTTTTCCATGCAAGAATACCATTTTCATGCCTAGCTGATCAAGATCAAGGGCTTTCTTAGCAACTATTCCAAGCAAAGCTCTAATAGAACTATATTTTACCATAGAAGAAAACACATCAAAAAATTCAATTCCTAGGATTTTGTTGAACCCTTTTACAACCAACCTTGCCTTGTATATGGGCTTTTTAACTCACATAATTTATTCCTTGTTTTTGCACGCCCACTTAGACTGAATAAATTACTTTCTACAAGAAAGTTCCACTAAATTCCTAGTGTTATTCTTGTGAATTGATTATATTTCCTATTGCATTGTGATCATCCACTAGTCTAAGTCTTTGCAACTAATTGCCTCTGAATAAGATGATAGCTCTTAGTTTGCATTGATGTCTTCCGCAACACTCAAGATCATCCTCTATGTACCTTTTTGGATGCTTGATTTCCTTTATGGGTCTATTCCATGCAAGAGACGATAATGGATTAGACTGTTGCAGAGGATTTCTATTCTCTACAAATGTTTCATAGATAGACCCATTTAAAACTGAAACTCTAATTTTTCTATGTAGATTATGTTTTTTTAAAAATCCTTGGTATTTTTTCTGATGGTTGATCCTTGCAACATTGCATATTCATCAAATATCACATCTATACTAATAAATACCTTTCTAGTTTCAAGACACCATAAATTATAACCTTTTACTCTGATTTATATCTTATGAATATGAACTTCATGGATCTAGGATCCAACTTTGCCATTATTTACATGTAAATACATATGAAAATCAAATATCTTTAAATCATAGTAGTTCACAGGCTTTCCAGACTATGTCTCTTGCAGAATATATTTTTTTTCAATGGCCATTGACAGAAACATGTAAAAAACATGCTAGTGAACCTGCTTCAGCCCAAAATGAATTTGGTAGAACATAATTAGAGAGCATGCAACGACCCTCTCTATTATCATTATATTCATCCATTCAACAAGGCCATTTTGTTATGGCTTATGGTGAACCGTCAAGTGTCTCACAATCCTTTCTTCCTTGTAAAATTTATTAAATTCTTCAAAACAAAACTCCAAGACATTATTAGTGTGAAGACATTTAACTTGCCTTCCTGTCTCTCTATCATTGTCTTCCAATTCTTGAATATACCATCACATCACTCTTTTGCTTCAGGAAGAACAATCAAACTTTTTTTTGGAATACCCAGAAATGATTTTCAACATGTAGTTTTCACCTTCATGAGAGGATACTCTATATGGACCCCATAGATTAGAATAAATATAGTCTAGCCTACCCTTTTTGTTGTGGATTCCTCTAGTAAAGTGGATTCTCCTCTGTTTGTCAAACACATAGTGTTTGTAGAATGCTAGCTTGCAAATTCCTTGACCATTAAGAAGACCTATTCGACTCAACTCTATTATGTCAGGTTCACTCATATGACCCAAACACATATACCAAAGCTTGGTTATATCTTCCTGTAATAGTGTGGATGATGTAAAAACAACATCACTAGTAATCGTAGACCCTTGGAGAATGTAAAACCTTCCATTCTTTCTCTCTACCTTCATCACAATAAGTGAACCCTTGTTAACCTTTAAAACTCCACCTTCAACAGAGTACTTCTACCCTTTTTATCGAGGGTACTTATTAAGATCAGGTTACACTTCAAATTTTGAATGTGAAAAACATTACTCGTGGTTCTAAAAATGCCATCATACATCTTGATTTTGACATTACCAATACTTGTAATTGTATAAGATATATTATTACCCCTCAATAAACACCTACATACACATCTTCATAGGTTGCAAGCCATTCGTAGTTAGGAAACATGTGATAGGTGCAGCTAAGGTCAAGAATCTACTCATTTCTCACCTTGGCACTATTTTCAAAAGCCACTAAGAGTTCGTAATCAACATCTTCTACAACATCCACAATGCCAGATCTCTCTATGGAATATTCTTCAACCTCTCTCTTTATCTTATTTTATAGCTTGTAATACTCTCATTTAATATGACCATTATTTTTACAAAAATGATAAGTTTTACCTCAATTGGAAGATTTTGATATGTCAGTTCCTTTACTTTGAGAAGAGAACACACCTTTTCTTTCATGTTCTGAACTAGTCGATCTATGCACAATGAGACACTTTTCTTGGGGATGGGAACCAGAAATAAGACGTTTCATCTTGTCAAATGAGTGTAAACCATAGTACACCCCATCAAGAATGAATTTTTCATGAATGTACATGATTGTGTCTCTAAAACATGAGTAGGGATGAGGCTATGAACATAGTGTAGACACATGTTTTCGTCGAAGGATCCTTTCGAATCTCTTGTAGAATTAAAATTAGCATATTAATAACATGTAGTATTTATATATATATATATATATATATATATATATATATATATATATATATATATATTTTATATATATATATATATATATATATCATATATATATATATATATATATATATATATATATATAGTATTTATGTTTTATATATATATTATGTAATGTTTATAATATATTTAGTATATATTATATAGTATTTATATTATATATATATCTTAGATATTATATTGTATGCATACATACATACATACATACATACATATATATGGTTTTAGTATATAATATATATTAATATTGTTATTTATTTATTTTCTAGTCCCAAGTCAAAAAGACAAGGTCCAGATCCAATAGTCTAGTAGAAGTCCATAATCCATCAAAGGTCTAATAGGAAAGTATGACCTAGTAAGTCCTAGAACCAATCAGGTAAAGGAGGTTCATCAAGGGTCCAAATTAGTAAGCAGCCTAAGAGATAAAGGAACTTCTGTCTGACCTAGTAGAGAGGCCTCGGTCCATACACTCTAGGGTTTTATACTTAATCCTTAGTGCACATCCACTTGAGCCGTCTGATCACAAAGGAGATCAATGGCCCATATCGTCCACCAGCTAGGGATTTTAAACCCTATAAAACATATCATTCACGTAGCTTATCAAGGGTCTTTGGATCTAACCCCTTGATCCAGTGGCCAGAAAACATCAAAGGATATCAAGGGTTACCGATCGACCGATGATCAATGTGTAAAGACCAAATATCGACAAAAATGACGTACACATCGCAAACGGCTGAAATATTTCTTTCCAAAACAACTATCGAATAAAAAAACAACAACAAATCAAATTGAGAAATCATCCCTAACTTTCTTCTTGATCTGATTAAATCATTGAAGTTCACCAAGGCTTATTCAAATGAGTTATACCTTACTTCATCCTATACCGGCTCATTTATGCACTATATTTTATCATATGTTTGTTTTTACCTCTTAGGATATGATTATCATATGATATCATTCATTGCATGAATTTGTATGAGTTTTATTAGTTGCATGACATTCATTGCATTTAATAAGTATGTTCTTCATTAAAGCATGCATTGCATTTAAGCATGTATTTCATTTAGGGAAGTAGTTCATTTATGAATCTAGTTATTTAATAAATTACTTCATTCATTGAAGAAAGTTAGTTCATTAATTAAGTTGGTTCATTCATCAAACTAGTTCATTTATTAAACTAACTCTCAATTGTTCCATGCATGTTTTCAGTTAAAGATTGAATAAAGTTCACCTTTGTGTCTAGGTGCAAAGAGAAGTTGAACAATTTAATCAGATGCAAGAATATCAGTCAGAATGTCTTCCAATTCTGGATGCGATACAGACGTGCTTGGTTCTAGAAATAAATTTGGCATTATTCCTATATGTCTTAGCTTTCCAACGCCTATTGAATCACTTCAATCTGTATCGGGAGCTTGAGATATGATCGATTTACTGAAGATAGTGCAGGCTGGAATTTTCATTACGGGAATTTTATACAAGGATGATTTGGATGAGTTTGAGCCAAGGAAGAGTCCTTTCATCTTCTACCAAGAGACAAGCCATTTAAGGAAATCTTATTTCACCAATTCAAGGCATTCAAGGTTGATGTTATCACCCATTGAAGTCCATTCATGTTCAAGCAAGGGGACATGCAATAACCAGCATTCAAAACTTAGCATGCAAGACCTTTATCATCTTTTGAAGGCTGGTCATATTCTACAAGGGAACAAGCAATGAAGGTTGATTTTATTTCATTTAACCACCAAATTAAGTGATATAATCAACAAGGAATTTGAAGATACAAGATGATTTGTACATGTAGGATGTCCACATACATCATATGACTTCATTTATCCTCTTTTCTTCCATTTGCAAGCAAAGAAAGGTAGCCCAAGAGTCACTCCTCCTTTTTGGGAGAATTTAAGGCTTGAATTATCTCAAATTAAAGCTTAAATCATCCATTTTTCAATCTACATGGCTAGCCATCAAAGGATAAGAAGAATGACAAGTTAATTAATTGAATTCAATTGCATTTAGGTGATTGTTTTATTTTAATTGTAAAAACTCTTCATATGGTGCCTATCAACACTATAAATAGGAACCTCCATGGCATTTGTACTTAGAACTTTTTGCATAATATAATCTTTGAAAGGATGCTTTCATTTTAGTTCTTGGATTATAACTCTATCGGTTTCTTGTCAGTCTTTAAGTCTTCCTCCATTTCATTTTTTATAACGTTGGTTCCTAGCTAACCTATAGCTAGTGGGTCACATTTCACCCTCTATCACTTCGATTCCATCTTTGTATATTGTTGGTTCCTAGCTCCATATAGCTAGCGGGTCACAATCCATACTTTTTAATTTCAGCATTCATCTCCTATGCCATAACATCTTTTACCTTCAACATACTTCCATTCTTTCCACACTATAAATTATTATCACCACTAAACTTTTCCCACTTTCCTTCATTTCCTTAAACCACAACAACCATCACTCTCAAACCACTTTATCATAACCTACAACCTTTCATTTTTAATTTACTTATATCAATTTCTTTCTTGTAACGTTGTTTACGTTGTTTGTGCATTTTCAGTCTTCAATCAAAGCACTACGAATTTCTTACTAGAATCACGATCGGACAACATCATATATGACTCGGAACACATAATCGAGTTCATATCAAAAACAATAAAATCAACGCCAAATCCTGTGTTGATTGCGATGAAAGGAGGTGAGAATAATAAAAGGAAATATGTCCCATCCTCAAGTTTCCATCATTATATTGCATGGCGTTTATCGGGAGGATAACGACTGTCGGGAATGTAAAAATACTAGAAAAGGTGAAGGTCGTGAGTCTTTTTTAGATCTAGATTAATTGGTTCATTTTTACGGTGATTGAGGTCAAATTTGGTTTTGAGGAATGGAGAAGAGTGTTTATGGCTAGATTTTAGGTCTCTGACCACCATGAGTGGTGGCTGGAGCGATGGTCGAGGTGTTGTTTTGACAGAGAAAATAGATGTAACACCATCAGACCGATACAGTTAACCCGATCTGACACGAGGTATCACATTAACGCCACCAGAGTGACCCACAGTGAAAATATAGGAAAAATAAAAATTTTGTTCAATCAATTTAAAACCGTAAAACAATTATAAATAAAAACACAATTTCAGAAACACCACTCATAAATTAATGCAGAACTTAAAAATTTCGTACATTAAATCAAGTTACAGAAATCATATGAATATAAATGTGACATATATGCTTTTAATTATATGGGTACCATACAATGCAAGCAATGCCAAAGGAATACCAATTACTGATATTGACATTGCACATGATCAACTCTTTTAACCTGAAAAGGTGAGTAATATAATGACCTCTGGGAAAGCTCGGTAATACAAAACTACCAAATGATGCTAAAGGGCAAGTAGATATACCATGCATAACATTTCCTCAATTGTCCAAGCATATACAAGTCATAGTGATAAGATGAGGTTTCACTAATTAATTCTTCAGGTAACAGTCAGAATGCTTACAATTCAAAGGGAACATTCAGAGACACAGAGTCAGAAAATGGAATTGGGGAGTCTAGTATGTTCCAACAAAGCCATAAATAATAATTCATTTCAGTAAAATAAATTTTAAAAAACACAGTAATACCCTCTACCCGAACACTCCATATGCAATTCCTCATAATTGCATCCATAAGGACTTAGCCTTGGCCCATTGGGTGTAGGAGCCAACCTAAGGGAACACCTTGGGTCCATAAGAACTTACCCTAGCCGAAGCATAGGAGCCACCTGAGGGAAGTGCCCTCAGGTCCATAAGGTCTTACCCTAATCACAAAGCAGATCCACCCTAAGGGATTTCCTTAGTGTCTATAAGGTCTTACCACTAGGTCTATTGGGCCTAGGAGCCCACCCCAAGGTACCCTAGAATAAAACAAGTTAACCAGTAAACATAAATACCATAATCATGAGTTGGATGTATCCAATATTAGAAACCAGAGATTTGAAAACAGAGATCAGAAACTATGTTTTTATTTCAAATATCAGAGTCATACTTTTAAAACTAAAGAAAAATATTTATGTGCATAAGAAAAAAACTAGAGGATTCAAATATCTTTTGGAGGCACTTGGTTGATACAGGAATATAATACATATAGCTTCAGTAGATTGATCAAATTTTGGATAGATGGTCCTTATTAAAAGGGTACAATTACTAATGGATCTAATCAAACATTTAGAAAATAATGCTTCAGGATCATTTAAAATTCGAATGCATTTGGAAGACATTCAGGAACATTTACATTAGAATTATTTATGATTAAGATATAACAAGCCTTCTTTGGACATTGAGGTTCTTGAAGAATCTCAATAATTTAATCCAATAAAGGTAAAACGATGATTTATGATATCTAGGATTTATATCGAATTATCAAGACTCAGGGTTAAACAACTTAAACAAATCCATTAATTGTAGTACTTATTAATCATTCGGAGTGACATCCTTTAGAATACTCATTTCTTAATATTGATTGCACTAGTTGAACTAATAACCATCTAATCACCATTGAAACGAATCTTGGGACGGACATGTATTGCAATGATATTATTTATTTTTGTATTCTAATCATATTCAATATTATCGATGTGTTTGGGTTGTGCTCCAAGACCTTTAGAGGTAGTACAAAACTTAGGCTTGTAGGTGTTTCTAGATTTTATCCAATGACATCCACTAATTTCTATGTCATGAGGGTATTTAGGTCATTTTAGTCTTTGATGTATATCAGTCATTTCATTCGATTCAGTCTTTTCAGAAAATTCAATTACTTCGAACAATTCAGATGTAAGGGTATTTTCGATAATTTAGTCTTTAAGTGTTCGCTTAGAAATTAGAATTTCTAAGTATGTTTTTCCATCTCGGATGTAAAAATTTATTATTAATGTTTCTTTAAATTGATCGAGTATTTAACAGGTAGTATTTAACAGGTGGAACAATAGTTCTATTGGATCAAGTATGATTTTTCAGTATTATTTCCCACTTTTAGGGACAAACATGGTTTTTTTACAACATAAGGGTATTTTTGTAATTTTACCCCATAAAGTTATTTTGCAATTTTATAACCAAGTATTTTTTACAATTAACCTTTAAAGAAAATAATCAGAATTTACAGATCTTGAGATCAATTGATGTACTAATTAATCATTGAACTTGGAATTTATTTCCTATCAGTCTTTCAATTTCTTATACAAGTCATTCGAGTGTTATACAATTTACTAACTTTTTATCGTATTTATCTTGAGCCCCGTAATAATTAACTATAAAAAGTTGACCACTATTATTTATTCATGCAATAACCAATATCACCGTGTTCCATAAAGTATGCAAATAGTAGTAATGTATTACCTCAATTTTTGAGCCACATCAGTCGATAATTTAAACTCAATTCGATTTCCCTTGAACTTGATTTCAATGTCCCATGATATATCTGATACATAGCAAAAGCATTTATGTCAGAAGTGAAACTTAATCGGGAAAAATGAATCAAATCAAGAGATAAAATGCTGAAAATAGCTTATCGAGTTTGAATTTGGCATAACAGAACCAAAAACATACATAATACATCGAAAAACATCAGGATAGGTGGTCCCAGAAAAAGTCAACACTTGGTCAACTGTCAGTCAACGACAAGCCAAAAGTTAACGGCTTGGTTCAATTCACGGCTCGGCTTGGTTCGTGGCTCGGCTCAAGCACCGGCTCAGCTCAAGTCGTTCTTGAAACTTCACCGGTTAGAAACAACCCCATGATCATGAGACTGCTCGTGTGACGTCTATAGATATCGGAATGACACTAAATTTTTCAGAAATGAAGATCAACATCTCGAGAGTTTTGTACATACATTGGTTTACGGTAGAGAGCGATGAAAATGGCATTTTATGAATGACTATACTTCCACTTGTTTCATCTCTCATGCGTCGACGATGGTGATGGACGAAACCAGTCGAGTTTTTTTCAAAATTCCACGGGAAGTTCAATGGTAGGGGCGGTGTAGTCACCAAACCTCAGGATTGGCCAAAACCAATGAAAAATCGAGGCATGGACTTAGAACTCTGGCAAACCCTCAATCGACAATTTACGATGACCTAGCGTTCACAATCGTACCAGCGGTCAATGGCTGAGATTGAAGGCTGGCTCTCGAATGATATATTCCTATTTTAAGATGAACGACAGCAAGTTTGGGTTGCGTTGGCGAATGATTTGATGGTAGCGGTGTACTCCACCGCCAGCCAGAGACTGGTGCCCGATTGTGACATGTTTGGGGACAATGAAAGTGTCTAAAAGCTTAGGTGTTCCGAACTATTCCAAATCATTTTGAGACTCAAAATGAAATTGTCAAAAATGTTTTTGAAAACTTACACATTAGATTTTTTTCATTGTTTCCTAAGAAATACAGTAACATAGTTTAGTTAGTAAGGACTCCTTGTAAAGCTTCTGGAGGGTGAAGGTTCAAATATCATAAACCACTTTATTTTTAATTTTAAAAAATCAAAAGATGGAGGGTAAAACATGGATTAAGACCTTGATCTTTTTTGAGCTTCAAATAAATTCAAATAAAATTTAAGAAGTTATTAGACTAGTCCTCGTACTAAACAAAAAGAATTATTATATTAATTTCAAAAAAAATCGAGGTGTCACAATTCATTTTCTTGAAATGGGGAAATGAGTTGAGAAAGTCTGGATGGATTTTTTCTTAGAGGGGAAAGTGAAATAAAAAAATGAAAAGTTTTATCTTTATACCCTCATCATTTTTGGGGGTTAGGTAAAACCTCATCAACTAACCCCCTTGTTTTCTATTTAGTTCATTTTATTCCTTCCTCCATATCAATCAGAATTCTTTATAAATTTCCCTTTAAAAAAAACAATTTGTCATGTAATCCTAATGAATAAAACTAATATTTTTTTCTTATATTTTATTTTTATTTAATTTTATACGCTAACCCTTTTTTATTTTGCAGTTTTTATTTATTCTTCTCTATTTTTAACGTAATTTTATTTTAATAAATCTTTAATCCAAAATTTCTTCAAAGGTGAGTAAATCAAATCGGTCTCTTAAATTTTCACTTAAATTTCAAATTTTGAAATCAAGATAACAAAAAATTGTGTTGATACCAAAAGGACAATACGATGGTGCTCATATTTCTTGGTTTGTAATCGATTCTCAAACACAAAAATTCTTTGGTAAGATGTATCTACTAAAATGATAAGTTTAAGGAATTCAATCTACCTAAACTAAAAAGATCGGTGGTGACTCCATCACTCAATTCCAAGTTTAGACAGGAACCTGGGTCCACCCAAAGGACCATTGTAACAACTTGGTGACTCCATTGGGGACACAAGAGAGTCAAGCCAAAATTGATTACTGCTTTATTTGTAGGAAAAATTTATAAGTTTAGGACTTAATTTATATTTTTGATCTTTAACTTACCTTTGAATATTTTTTTACTTTTCTAATAAATAGTTTGACTAACAACTTTCTAATATTTTTATATTTTTTAAAAAAAGAAAACAACCCTTGACTTAAGCTATATACCCAAGCTCTGACCCTATTTAAGTAGGGGTAAAAGCGACATCTTTGTGAGAATTTATTCTCTTTGTCAGCTCTATCAAGTAGCTTCAGGGTTCATATAAATCATGTTTTCATAGGAATTTATTCATCATGTTAGACATAAAGGAATGTATCCTCTCGATTTAAACTTAGTTCACACATGTTGCCTGTGATGGTGTTAGGACCAAGAGTCTAGAAAGCCCAATGGTGCACTAGCAAGGAGAAGTCGGGTCCCTTTTTAAAACCAAAATGTGTTGATTTGAGAGTAGAGCCCACCCCAAAGCCATGTTAAAACCCTATAATGATTCTTCTTGCCTTAACTTTTATTTATCATTCAAACCATGCAAACTAGAAATATTTGCGGTTAGGATTTATTGTTCTTCCAGAAAACATGAGGGATAGAAATAATGTTCACCAAAGCATGATGGGTAGATATCATGCGGGGTAGAAACTGTTATAATTTTTTATTTTAATTATTAATATACCTTACTAACTTGGTTTTTTGTTTTTCCTTATGTTTCTCATTTGCATCATTACATAGTGTCTACCAACTATGAACAAATATTGTTAATTAACATAAGGGTAATGATGCAATAGATTAAGAATGCAGAGGTATAACAATGGTCGGAGAAAAATCAAAGAGGGAATGAGGATAGTCTACATGATAATTACATGTCAGAGGTAGTTGGCTATGCTTTGATCAGTCTCAAGCAAAATGATTTCTAGGAGCTACGGAACATATGGGGCAAGTGGAAGCGTGAAAAGAGGCAAACTTTATATCAACACTATAGTGACATCACACACCTACTTGATTTATGAGTTGACGAGGATAAAATATGAGCTTTAGATTAGTTTTAGATTTCAGGGTACAACTGTTTCACCTTTAACAAAGAAGATATGGTTCCCATGATAAAAGAGTACACAACCCTGCTGTACTGTGAAGGAATTCAACTGGATCATGTTTTCTCCTATTTCTTCAAGCGTCAACCTTTCAAAAGTGAATTTACAAAGATTGTAAGGGTAGATGAAAAATTGGGAAATCAATCGGGTCAAGTACAAAGGTGAAGAAGAAGGAATTATGTTGATCCATATCAAGATGTTGATGTTGGATCATCCCGATAATTAGAAGTTGTTAGATATATTCACGTTAAGAATATATTGTCTAGTCATTTTTTAAAAAACTTTGGGATACATCGAAACTACTGTGGTTAAACTGTTCGAACAATTACATAGAAGATAAATCCTTCTCCAACAATTCTACCAGAAACATTTTGATAATTGAACCATTATTGGAGGGTAGGAAGAGGATGCTTAATAGGATTTTTAAAGCTACTACAACTCTGGATCAATAGCAATTTCTAAAAAACTGATAGGATCTCTTAACTTCATTTAAGTAGGATATATTCACCATTGGAGGAATTCCTCACACAAAAATGGCGGGATAATGTTCTGAAAGAAAGGTGGTCATTGATGTTCAGGCACCTTCAGGACAAAAAATCCTATAGGGAGCTCCATCGTTAACATACAGTGCATCCTTTACCCATGAGGGGATTATGATATAGCGATGTTACTCTGACTATGGGGAGGAGTTTCCTACACTCCACTTTTGGTTCTACGACAGTATGGGGCACGACAGTTCGTTCAAGTCACTCATGGGCTTTGAGAGTCCGAGTTCTCATTCCAAGTAGACAATTATAAGAAGAAAATGAAGGACATATCAAAATCGTGGAAGAAGGTGTTCCAAACCGACACCATAGTAGCTCGAGACATTCTCAATCCTGATTATATAGAAAGGAGTAAGCAAAGGAACAAATGACAATGCCCCATACCTAATCATGAGGATATGCAATCCATGGAAGAATATCTCAGAGTTGTCCTATTTTAATTAGAGATAGCAAGAAATGAGTTTGAATCAGAGAATAAGGAGTGGGAATAAAACATGAAGAAGTTAGAAGTTGATAGGTTTCAATGGAAGCTGGATGCAGATACTCTAAGAGATTGAGAAGACAAAACAGAGGAGCAGAAGAATATCCATAAGATTTGAAGAATCTGAGGAAAGGGTACCAAGAGCAGGTCTAGAAGATTGCTAGCCTGAAGGGATCTATAGAAAGGGGGAAAGATGAAACAGTTAGCCTGAAGAGAAAATTCAAAGAGCAAGGTTGCAGAGAGGTACTAAAAGATCGGTTGAAGACTTCCCATAAATAGCTGTCAAAAAGTCAGTACCAGAACAAATAATTAGAAAAATTAGTGGAAGGTTACAAGAAGAAGGCAAGGGATCTCCAGACAGTCCCTTACGATGTAGGAAAATAATGGTGATTTTGATGAGAATAAGCTCAACGGAAAGTGAAACCAGGAGATGCAGTTATCTAAGAATTCTTAGAGCAAGTTCAGCCAATATATCTAGAGTTTAGAAGATCTATCTAAATTTTATCTTTGAAATGGTTTTAGTCTCGTTGTAATAACACTTTTGTTTGAATGAAAGTTATCATACATTTTGCGTTTTTACTAACCTTTTAATATACATTTATTATTAGAACATAAGTGACTAATAAAGATCATTTTGCTCAAAAAGGAAAAAGTATTGAAAACACTACAACCTCACAATACTCATTTTAAATCAAGAAAAATGGAGACAAGACTTACTCAAATTGAAGATAGCATGTTGAAATTACAAAAAGAGTTGTAAGATAAGTTGAATTAGAATTACCAGAATACCATGGATACCATCGCGAGGAACTAGAATAATTTGGCTCGAACTGTGGCGAGACTAGCTCGGTTAAATTTTGTCAGTATCACATGAGTGGAAGGCTTAGAAGTAGCAGTGGAACAAACTGCTCTAAAACTAGTGATCATACCAAGATACCTAAGAGACTCTTATACCATAGAGGCACATACCTCGATAACAAATCCTTAGAACAATCTTAAGGATTATCGTATCCCAGATTTTAACAAAGAGGTAAAGCAAAGAAAATAGCGGAGAATATAAGGTAATTGGTGGACCAAATGAAGATGGTGAAATGGGAAGAGAAATTTTATGAGGTTGATGCATTGGAGTTGAGTTTGATCCCAGGCCTAGTTCTACCCCCTAATTTCAAAGTCTCAAAAAATTTGACATGAATAGTTACCCATCGGTTCATATCACCATGTTCTATCGAAAAATGACAAGACATGTATGAAATAAACTCTTGATCCACTACTTCTAAGAGAGTTTGACAAGTTCAACTACTCGATGGTACAATCAGATGAACAGAGTTCACATCCGGATTTATAAAGACCTTGCTAAGCTTCTTTTGGAGTAATATAAGAACATGAATGATATAAGACCTAACTGGGTGATGTTATAAAGTATTGAGAAGAAGGCAAACGATAGCTTCCGACAATATACACAGTGATGGAAAGATGTATGCATGCAAGTTTATCCTTCATTGGATGAAAAGAAAATAGTGAAGTTATTTGTGCACAGTCTAAGAGCTCCTTTCTTCGGACACTTGGTTGTGATAACTTCCAGGAGCTTTGCTGATAAATATTGGCCAGGGAGATGGTAGAAATGGCCATCAAACAAGGAAAGATAGAAGGATGAGAATCTTATACAAAGCCAACTGCAAATTAGAATAAGGAGGGAGAGGTCAATAATGTAAGCTCCTATAGTTCTAGAAAGGGCTTTACTGTCTCTAAGCCAAAGTTAATCATCATTTTATCTTCAAACCTTCTAAGGCAACACTCAAGGGAGTCAATAAGAGAAAGGGAAAGAGAATAATTCGACCCTATCCCCATGATGTTATAAGATTTGTTACAACTACTCTATGATACACATGTGGTATCCATACCTTGTGGGACCTCTAAAGTAACCGTACCTTAAATGGTACGAAGAAGGAGCACGATGTGAGTATCATTTTGGTCTCTAGAGGCAGTCCATTAAAAATTGCCTCAATTTTAAACTAGTTATTAAAAGATTACAAAACAAAAGCTGGACTTATTTGAATCCAGCTACACTAATATTTCCCAGAATCCTCTACATAATCATGGGGAAGTAGAAGTTAATGTTATAATTGAGGTAAAAGGAAAAAGAAATAAGGCTAACATTCTGGAGGTAAGGTTTCCCCTTGTATGGGTTTGGAAACAAATGATCGACACTTGGCTACTCGTCTTGCATCCTAATGTTGTTTATTACAAGAACGAAAAGTACTACCATTATCACAAAGAAGAGGGCACGCTATACAATAATGTCCTGAGTTCAAAACTTTGGTCCAAGAAATGATGGATGAGAAAGAGCTGGAGTTCTTGAAGGAAAATAAGGAGTCCCTAGAGGTATATATTTTTTTGATGAGAAAGTTATCGAAAAAGGGTACAATTCTAACTGCACTTTGGTGATCATGCCGAAAGTGAGGATAACAGAGGGAGTACCAACTAAAGTTGTGATCATGACACCAAGTCTTTTTCTATATAAAGATAACAAGCAAGTTCCCTAGAAGTATGATTGCAAGGTGGAAACCGTCAATGAAGTGGAGGTATTTCACTAGAACTAGGTGATGCTATTATCAAAAACCTAATCCACTTCAGAGAACGATCGATAAATTTAAGGAGGATGAACCCGCTGTCAATGAGCTTATAAAGGAAAATGAAGCTATGAAAATTTTGAAAATTTTGAAAATTTTAAAACACATGGAGTATAACATCATGGATCAACCATAAAAGTTACTCACTCATAACTCAATGTTGTCATCGTTATTGAGTTTGGAGTCGCATAGGGAGGCACTACTAAAAATCTTGAATCAGACGCTCGTGCCAAAGGACATATCAGTTAATAAACTAGATCAACTAGTTAATCTTATTTCATTCTCTGATGATGAAATTATGCCCGGATGAAGAGGCAAGGAAAAAACATTGCACATCACAACTCACTACAAAGGGTATGTGTTACCTGGTGTGCTAATTGACAATGGTTTCGTACTTAATATGATTCCCCTTGTTGCTCTTAAAAGGATTCCAGTTGATAGCTTGCAGATTATGGCATGCCAAAATATGATATGAGCGTTTGATGGGATGAAAAGATAAATGCTCGATAAAATCAAAAACATGTTGATTACTGGGTCCGCAACATAAAACATGCAATTCCTGGTCATGGATATTATGCCTTCCTAAAATTTTAATTTAGAAAGGCCTTGTATTTGTAAAGCCAGAGTGATGCCATCAAGGCTCCATCAGTAGATGAAGTTTTTTTTTCTTAAGACCCTTATAATTGTCAATACGGAGAAAGATGTAGCGATAAAGAAGCCTTAGAATACTAATTTCTTTCATTATAATTCATCAATGCTACTTTCCTGATAAAAGGAAATAAAATCTCTAGAGCTTGATTATCAAAGTGCACAAAAAATGGGGATTGAACTGACTTTGGGAAGAGATGCTATGATAGGGAGAGGATTTGGAAAGCACCTGCACGGAAGAATCGATCGTATTTTTCAAACTACTAAATTGGATCATTTTTTTCCTTAATTATCAACTGATTCACCAATAAAGAATAAAGGAGATCCAAAAGATACAAGATAAGAGAAGGGCAAGATTTAATGGTAAAGAAATTAAGTGAGAACCGATGGTCATTCCTCCTCTTAATTAGACCATTATATCAGGAGCATATGTGTTCGAAGAAGATTCAATGATGATTTCGCCTATCCTAAAAGATTATCTAAAAAGACCTAAACATGAATTCCATAATAGAAGATAGTGTAGAAGAGGTTGATCGATATGGAATTCGTCCATTACCACTAGGGTCCGTGCTTAACAACTGGACTGCTGAAGAACTACTTGTGGTTTTCAAATCTTTTTTAGAGTAATGCTTAAAACTTTTCATATTTTCTCATGCTTGGTGCAATAGGTGATCTCTTGTAAGGGTGAATAAAATGTTTTTATTTATCTTCAATAAAATATGCAATCCCTCACATTAATTTTTTTTGTGTGTGTGTGTATATATATATATATATGTTTCTACTAGTACTATAGTTTCCCTCGCATGTATATATGTATATAGGTTTCCCCCTTGCTTTTCTTAAAGTCACTATATATCAATGATATAGATGACAATGACTTTGACTCAAAAATTGATTTCGCTTGTGGAAATCGATGAATATGATAATGAGGAAGAATGTGACTTCCCTTCTAAATTATTGAGAATGGTGGAAGCAGAAGATAACCAGATTATGCTTCATGAAGAAAATATCGAAATCTTGAATTTGGGATCTCAAGAAGATAAGAAGAAAGTTAAGATTGATACGACTCTTTCCGCTGAAGCACGACAAAGTTTGATCCAGTTAACTTGAGAATACAAAGATGTGTTCGCATGGTCATATCAAGATATGCCAAGGTTATACATAGATATATTGTAGTTCATAAACTACAAATCAAGATAGAATGCAAGCCAATACAGCATAAATTAATATAGATGAGAGTCGAAATGCTTTTGAAGATAAAAGAAGAAGTTAAGAAGCAATTTAATGTCGATTTTCTCTAGGTGGCCAAAAATGGACCCATTTTCTCCATCTTTTTCCAAATCCCATTTTCTTTAGAATTAGGTTCAGAAATTGCCAGTCAACTGTGTCGTACGCTTTACTAAAATCAACATTAAATAACACATCTTCTTTCTTGCTTTTGGAAAGATCATCAATGACTTCATTAGCAATCAATATGTAGTCTGCAATTTGCTTACCCAAAATAAAAAGCAAACTTATTCTCCCACACCACTTCTTTGAGAAAAATAGCCATTCTCTTGGCCAAAACCCGAGACACTATTTTGTACAAGCTCCCCACCAAAGAAATTGGTATGTAGTCATTCGGGTAAACCGCCGCACTTTTCTTCGGGATAAGAGCAATAAAAGATTTATTGAAAGAAATATCCATGACTCTACCCCAATAAAAATCAGTCATGAACTGTATTACATCATCCTTAATAACCTCCCAAAATGTTTTAAAAAAGTCCAAGCTGAAACCGTCCGAAACCGACGCTCTAGAGCCATCGAACGAATTAATTATAAACCATACATCTTCTTCGGAAAACAGTCGCTCAATGATCCTTCTAGATGTAGCACATAATCTCTTGAACGGAATGTCCAATTGCTTAACTGGAATTGTCTGCACGTCATTAAAATTACCCCGGAAGTGACTAATAAAAGCTTGTTGAATCTTTGATTGTTGTTTAATCATTGAATTATTGTACTTCAGCTTCAAAATCTGGTTTATTTTTGCTCTAGCCGAAGCAGATAAATGAAAGAACTTATTGTTTCTATCTCCTTCTTTAAACCACCTTATTCTAGACTTTTGAAGCCACTCTCGTTCTTCCTTCCTCAATACTGCCCACAAACAAGTCTTCATTGCCACCAGATCGGACTGATCAGAGATTGAGCAGGGGGACGAGATACACATTTTTTCTAACGCATCTATTAATTTTCCAATTTTTTCCGTAGAATCTGTATTACTTTCTTGAATTATTCTTTCTCTTTCTTTTGTCACAGCCTTAGTTAGCGACAAAGACTACAAAATGTTTTTCCCTCTATTTGACTCCCACAAGCCCTTAATGTTATCATAAAGAATTGGATCATCAGCCCAATGATTAAACCATTTGAAATGCCTAATTTTTTTTCTTCCTTTCTTTTAGCAAAATCGAGTTATGATCCGATAAACTTCTTGGCAGAGTGAACTACATCAGACAAGGAAAATAACATACTATATCGGATGAAATTAGAATCATATCCAATCTACTTGCAATCACATTCGGTCCTCCCCTAAACCAAGTGAACGTACTACCCAAAATTAGAACTTCAACAAGCTCCCACCTTGAAATGAAATCTTCAAACAGACTACTCGCAGCAAACTGATCAAGGATCCCAATTTTTCTGAGGCCGACCTAACTACATTAAAATCACCACCCACTATAACTAGACAATTAAAGTTAGCAATGACATTACTAAGATGCTCGAAAAAATCCGATCTTTCACTCTGATAATTAAGTCCATAAACGTTGATAATTCCTATCTCTGAATTATTACAAATCAACCTACCTTTAAGAGCTACAATTATGCTAAGGATAATATTGGTGTTCATCTCAAAAACATTAGGATCCAAAAATGAAATAAGCCCTCCCGAAGCACCTTCTGCAGGTGTAAAAATCAGCTCCCTACAACTTCTCTCTTTGAGCTTATGATCAACAGAAACTGAAATTTCAATCACTTTTATTCCTGTAACATTACTATACTTGGCTTATTTAACTCTATCACCCGACTAATAGCTCTTAGTTTAATATTTTTCCCCAGCCCTCTAACATTCCAGCTTAAAATAGAGAAACCCAAATCCATAATAAATCAAACTCACACCAGAGAATTTAAACATAATACAAACCCAATTCATAACTTACCAGAAAGCTCGTTCTTCTCCAACCTTTGAATCATAACCTCTTTCGACGTAGCGAAAACTACGCCCAATGCCTCACCAACGCCCAACGTTTCCACCGCTTCATTTTTTGTCTCCAACCGATCAGCACAAATCTCACCCCCAGAAAGACCTCGAACATCCTCATCCCTTCTGCCATTTTGCAATAAAACTCGCCTTCTCACGCTCTTCTTTTTCCTTTTAAGAGTGTTGCTTTTCATACAAAAATTATTCTCAGCCAAAGGCGCCCCCTTAAGGTCATTCTTCTCCAACCTTTGAATCGCAGCCTCTTTCGACGCAGTGATAACTACGCCTAATGCCTCACTGACACCCAACGATTCCACCGCTTCATTTTGTGTCTTCGACCGATCAACGCAGAACTCACCCCCAGAAATACCTCGAACAGCCTCATCCCTTCTGCCATTTTGCAACAAAACTCGCCTTCTCGTGCTCTTCTTCTTCCTTTTAAGAGCGTTGATGTTCATACCAATTTTATTCTCAACCAAAGACTCCCCTAAAACTGCATTTGAACAAAGAACATTTACTTCTGAATTGGGAATTTCCTGGTTAACACTCAGAAATTGAGCAATATCTCTCTTAGGAGACTTAGAAAAAAATCCTTCATCCACTACTCTAATTGAAGACACCTCTTCAGTCATAATCTCCATAAGCCTTGAACTATTAGATAATGAATGGGTTTGATAAAAAATTTCATCCTCTCTATTGAATGACATAAGCCCAAGAGTATCATCAATAGCCAGATTCTTAAGCCCATCATTTAAAAGAATCGGCACATCATGCAAATTATCTTCAAAAGTATCACACCTTTTCACCTCAGAAACCACGTGCCCCCTACTAGCTTTCTCTGAGACGATAATATTATCATTCCTTTGACAGAGTAAAACATGCGAAGTAAGCACATTAGATTTTGTCTAGGGACCAATTCCATCGGCCATTCCTCTTCAAACCGAGGACCATCACTTGCTTCCTCGTCAACTGAACACCACGCTCCACCACCAGCAAGCGAGCCATCTATGAACGTTCGAGTCTCTTCTTGAACTTCTGTTGAGATTTTTATGGAGTAAATTCTGCCATTATAGAGAATAGAAATTTTCTATAGAATGTCTGAAACATATTGAACTTCCATCAAAATCTTTGCTACGTCAAATCTTAGCTGCTTACAGGTATCACCATCAACCAATAACACTTTGCCCCACAAGTTTCCCAACTCCATGAAAAAATTCTCACTCCACACATCTAGAGTAACGTCCATCAAAGAAATCCAAACTTTGATTCGAACTTTATTTTCATAGCCGTCCAGCATTTCCAGCTCATCGAACCAACGATGAACCCATAACTCTATCAAACCAATACCCCAGACGATTATTTTCATTTTTGAATTGAATGGCAACCAGAAACTCATGCCAAATGCTAACCTTCACATCATACCCTTCAGCTCTAAATGTTGATTGAATAATATCTTCATTATACATATTTTTAACTTTCCCCACCAAACAAGTTTTTCTCCACGCAACCTCTTTCTTCGATAATCGAATATTAAAGTTTTTCTCATTGCTTTTAGGTTTAGGCCCTGAATCTCTATCTTCTTCAAATGTAACATGAATCATGTTACCCTATCCTGATTTAAAAGCATGTTGAATATTATCGTCAACTTCAACAGCCCTTCCTTCAGCAAATTGCAACCCGCCTAGTACTTCTTTGAACGACCTGGAATCCCTTAACAATGGCTTCCACACTTTTCTAAGGGGTCTTCCTACCTCATCCCTCTTGAAACCATCCATGATCCTACCATCTGCCCTATGGACTGTAGTGTTGCTTCATGTTTGCTTCTGAATCTAACAAAAGAAAAAGAATAACCGCCTGTGAGTCTTCTTCTACTTTTATACGGTATGAACACATCAGTCACGACTCCATAAGCCTGAAACGTCTCCTTGAGAGTTTCATGGTGAATCCTTTTACTCACATTGTTGACAAACACAGTATGCCACTTCAAAACTCGATCACGCCTCTCCATTGTTGTTGTTAAATTATTATTTTAAGGCACTCTCTGTTTACTGTGTATAAATATATCTCATTTCTAATAATATTTTCAAGCTTTTGAATTACAATTTAAGTGTTTACTATATAGCTGTAAGTATAAATGGAAGAAACTGCTCTTTGAATGTTCTTAGTAGCTTCTCCAATTTTTTGCTCTTACTTAGATATGTATAAACATACGAGCAAATTAATTAATACAAATATAAAATTATTTTGTTCAATCCCTATTTTTATATGAATTCTATTTATCATTTTATAAATATTACTCATTCTTCAAAACAGATCAAATTACAAATTACAAAAATCATTAATATTTCATTCATTCAATAAATACCTTAACATTTCATAAAATCAAACACACCTTAATAAAAAAACACTGAAAAATATCATTGATATAATACCTCTTATACGAGTCATATTACCCTATCTGACCAATTATAAAATGCATAATACTTATGAAAAAAAGGTGTAACACATCTTTCCCCTACCTGGCCTTGAATACAAGTAAGAGATGTTACATAAAACATTTAAAACATTTCTTATTCAAAAATCTGTAAATTTTTTTTCTTTTAAAATCATCAAATTTAACATCAATCATGAAAAATATTTAATCGCGTAAAATCAATACCTAATGTTTTAACATTCAAATCAAGTTCAATTTCATGCAGCAATATGACAATTCAATATTGTATCATATTCTTAGGGAAACTGCCTAAATAAAAATTCATCTTTATGCTAATAAAATATAACTTTATCAAAATATGAAACCAAAATCCATGTTCGTAATTATATATTACTTACAAATTTCTACTTATATAAATTACTACAAACCATTTAAACTTCATAAACATATTAGAGCATTTCTAACCCATTTTAATATGTAAGAAACACTCATTATATGTATACATACATGCCAAGTAGAAATTCCAAATAACGGTAGGATGTTAAAATCATCCTACTGTTAAAGTCCTCGATTAGTGATGCAAAGCTAAGCTCCTTACTCCACTTTATCTCATTTTTTTCATATGCGTGAAAATTTTCACATGCTAAGTATACACTTAGTGAGACATTATCATAAATAAAGAAAGGTATCATATAATAGTGTATCACCATGTAAAAAAATTGTCAAAGTCTTTTCCTTATCAAATAACCTGTAAAACAACTGATCATATCTATATCACATGTAACCAATTTAGAAGACTTAATGAAATATTTACTTTCCATTAAACCAATCAACCTGTACTTTTTAATTTCATATAAACCATAGCCCAATGTATGATAAATGAGAATGCATGGTACGTGAGTTATATGTGAGTAAAATATATGTAGTATAACTACCTGTGAATAAATTGCACATTTAGTGCCCTGTGGATCATTTGCACCATAGGTGCCATATGGGTGTAAAGGTATTGTAGAACGCAGCAAAAATGTACCTATAATCAGGAATACATCGCACCAACATCACATACATACAGGCAACATATCATACACATGCCATAAAATGTATCTTATCACTATAATGCACACAAATGTACCTATACAGAATCGATCAATAAACACTACACCTCATGGCATGCCAATTGTACTAATAACTCTCAATGCACAGACAATGGGCTTTTATCAAATTAATATATCATTCACATATCAAAGTATCCATAGATACGAATATATAAAAATATTGTATAACATTGCATTGGGTAGTTCATACCTGAAATCATTCAAATACCATTCAGTAAAATAATATGAAAATATAATAAGCACTATTTAAAAAAAAATTCATTTCAAATCATTTGAGGTTGATTCATCGTAATTCTTCCTCATATCATATATAAGAGTAAGGTAAGAAAGCACTCACCTGGTTCGATCTCGATATGACTCACTTTTGTAATTTTTCCTTAACTTTAAGCTTGCTTCGACCTCGATTTCGATCACGATCTATACAAACATCAATTTAAAAACATATATGTTTCAAAGTACATGTTAGTATCTTACCAACATAGGCGTAGAGTGGGAAATAAATTCCTAAAAATTCTTTTGATACTAATTATATTTCATAACATAATTGTCAACCTTAACACTTCAAAATATAACTTCAATCTCCCAATGTCCAATTCAAAGAATATATTATATAACCATTTCCAATTTCACAATTTAACAACCAAAATGAATTATATTAGAATTCCTCTTAACATTTCAAATTTATTCAAAACGGACTCTTTCCATCTAACTTCAATTTCAAACTTCAAATAACATAACCAAGCATATCAATAATTCATTTAAGCATTACACATCAACTTCTAATCATTTTTCAATTTAAACCCATATTTTCAACATTATAATATTTGTTCCTCAAACATTTACAAACTTTCAAATTGATCTAAACAACATTCCAAAGCTTGTATAATCAATCATTCATCATTTTTAGCCTTAGGGAAAATTTTCCATTTTTTTCCTAACTCATTCACTTTGGCCAAACCATATAAGGTGACTTAGACATGGTTTCCAACTTGATTCAAGCATGAATTCAACCTCCAAACATCATTTTTCCCATCATCTATAACCAATTTCATGTCAAATTCAACTCAACTTCAATTCTATACAAAACCCTATCATGGCCAAATACTTTAAACACAACTTCTAATGGTTTTTCAATAAACTTTGAAGCATGGAAATGAAAAAACAACATCTACTTCATTATAGTTCAACCTTAAAACATGAAAACCTAACCTTCCCTTCATCCACCCAATTCAAGAATTCAAGGTTTCAAGCATGGAAAACAAGAACATGTTGTATTAAATGATAGATAATTTTATATAGAACAAATTTGGATTTCACGCTTTCATCCAAATTCCTACTAATTATCCTTCAAAATAAAAAAGAAATAACTTCCTTATCTTAGGAGGAGCTGACGACAACTTGAACAAGATGGAGAAAATGCCTTGAAAATTCTATGAAAATATCATAAGCAAATTTCTTTTAATGATAAAATGAATTACAAATTCGTTTAATTCCAAATGACCATTTTGTCCTTAAAATTTGTTGTAAATTACCATACCACTTGTCCATTTTATTCATCATATGGTCAAAGATAAACCAATATTTTTTATAGCTTCCAACTTTGTGCTTGAAGTTTTTTGAAATTATAATCTTGCCATTTTAATCTAATCGTCCCGATTTAACATGGAAATCAACTTAAATCAAATTATCTATGTTAAATACTTCCATATTAAGGCATGTAAATGGAATTATTAAAATTCATTTATTATCCTTCAAAATAAATTAAAAATCTGATTCGATACAATTATTCAAAATTTTCCCAAACTTTATCTCTTTATAGTTTTTAATACAAACTCTGTACGAAAAAAATCTAAAAGACACGAAAATATAATTCTTGGGGTAAACTATTCATTTTGGGTTAAAATAAATAACTTTTTAATATTAAACTTTGTTCCTTGAACTTTTCTAAAGTTTATACTTTGGTCACAAAACTTTAAAAAAAATTATTTTGGTCATTAGCCAAAATTTTGGGATATTACAATTCTCATCCCCTTAAGAAAATTTTTCCTCAAATTTTAGTATTTACTTTATTCAAAATATAAGGATACCACTTTTTCATCTTATTTTTTTCTCTTTCCTATGTAGAATTGTTGACCTTATGATTTCTTCAAATAACTTTAACAAGTAGTATCACTCAATTCCTCAGTTGTTTAACTTCTTACTCTAATATCTCTACTATTTCTTCTTAATATTTCATATTCGGTTGAATTTCTATCTTCTTCGGTGTGATAACATGTTAAATATTTGAACTATACTTCCGAAGCATCGACAAATGAAATTCACTGTGATTCTTGTCCATTTTTGGAGGTAATGCATGTTGATAAGCCACTGTACCAACTCTTTTCACAACCTAAAATGGACTAATGAATCTTGGACTCAGCTTCCCTTTTCATCCAAATAACATGACCTTTTTGCAAGGTGATACTTTAAGAAATACTTTATCACCAACTTGCTACTCTATCTCTCTTCTTTTCAAGTTCGAGTACGATTTCTATCAATTAGTAAAATCTTAAGATTATCTTGAATAAACTTTACTTTATATTTAACTTCCTTATTATATCATCGTTGACTATATCCTGATACATAAGCTCATACCACTTCAAGGGAGTTCAAAATTTTCTTCCATATAAGGCTTAATAAAGAGCCATCTTGATGCTTGTCTGATAAGTATTGTTATAAGAGAACTCAACTGAAGGAAAATATTTTTCCCAAGATCATTTGAAATCAATTATACTCGCCATCAGTATATCTTCTAGAATTTGAATAGTTCACTTTGATTGTCCATTCGTTTGAGGATGAAAAGTAGTGTTTAAGTTAAGTCAAGTACCCAAGGCTTTATGCAAACACTTCCAAAATCTCGAAATAAACCTTGGATCTCTGTCAGACTATCAATACTAGCACTCCATGTAGTCGTACAATTTCCTTAATGTATAATTCAATACACTTATATATAGAGTGAACAAATCTAACTAGAATGAAGTGTTTATTAAATCAATTTATCCATGATCTCCCATATAAAATACTTTTCATTGGGTTTCAAAGGTAATTCTATCATGAAGTCCATTATAATTGTTTCCCATTTCCACTTAGGAATGGAAATAGGTTGCAACAATTCAAATGACACTTGATGTTCTATTTTCACTTGCTAATGTGTCAAGCATTTAGAAACAAACTCAATTATAGCCCTTTTCATGCATGTCCACCAATACAAACTCTTTAAATCCATATACATATTTGTTTCTCTTGAATAAATAGTAAAGGATTATAATGTGACTCAAAGAGAAGTTATTTCTTTAATTTCCTCATTATTTGAAATATAAACTTTTCCTTGATAAAATAAACATTTATGATACTTAACTTTAAAGTATTTTGTTTAACCTTTTTCCACTTGTTCTGTTCAATCCTTGACATACATTTTTCATCCATTCTTTAAATATTCTTTATTTAATCTAATAGGTTAGGCTTTAATCTGAACTCGACGATCAAAGCACCATCCTCCTTTAAAGACAACTGCATATTTTAGACTTTCAAAGTGGAAAATGTCTTTGAATTAATGAGTCAAGTACCATATTAGCCTTCACTAGATGATAGTCGATAACCAACTTATAATCTTTAAGAAGTCTAATCCATCTCTTTGTCTCAAGTTTGACTCATTTTGAGTCAACAAATACTTTAGACTTTCAAGATTGATATAAATGTAGCAGCATTCATCATATAGATAAGGTTGCTATATTTTCAAAGAAAATACAAGTGCTACCAATTCCAAATCACTAGTAGGATAATTCCTCTTAAGTTGCCTCGAAACATAAACCATGAATTTTCCATCTTGCATTAAATACACATCTCAAACCATTATGAGTCGCATCACTATATATCACATAATCCTTTCCAGATTCTGGTTGTAATGGTACTGATATTTTCACTAATATCTTCTTTAGTTTCTTGAACTTTTCTTGACATTTATCAGACCAAATGAATAATACATGCTTTCTTAATAACTTAGTAAAGGGAGAGGTATTCATCGAGAAGTTCATTACGAACCTTCGATAATAACCTGCTAATCCCAAAATAACTCCAAACCTCAGAGACATTATTTGGAGTTTTATATTCTTATTCATTTAGTTGAAACTACATGGACCAGAATTTGCACTTGACAACTTTGCATATAAATTTTTATCTCAGAGTCTAAAGAACTATGCGAAGATGAACATCATGTTCTTCCTTAGTCTTATAATAGACCAGTTTATAATCTATACATACTACCACAATTTGATTAAACTATGGCTAAAACACTTGATTTATTAAATCGATAAATTTTGCAAGAGCGTCCGTTAACTCGAACGACTTGACTACGAAATCATAATGTCTATATCAAGTCATGTTAGTAGTCTTAGGGATATATTCTTCTTTGATGTTTAACTAACGATATCCAAATCGAAGATCAATCTTAGAAAACACCAATGTGCCTTTTAACTGATCAAAAATATCGTCATTTCTTGGGTGATGATACTTATTTTTCACCTTCACCTTACTTAGTTGATGAAAATCTATTTATAATTGTATAAAACCATTTTTATTTTGTTGAAAAATATATTGATAATCCCTAAGGTGGTATGTTTGGTCTTATAAAACCCCAATCTAACAATTCTTGTAATTGTACCTTTAATTCTCAGAGCTAAGTGGGAGGCATTCTATACGGGGCCATCAAGATAGACACAATACTCGATAGCACCTCTATTTTAAATTCTACATTTAAATCTGGAGGTAAATCCATTAATTCATCTGAAAATACATATAGATACTCTCGAATCATTCAAATATCTTCCAACTTAACTTTTGAAACTCAATTATGCACCACATTAACTAAGAAATCTTAACAAACTTGCAGCAATAACTTCTTAGCAGTTATTATTCAAATCACATTAGATAGTGGATTTACCTTTTTACTACCCAATATAATCTCGAAACTTTTCTAGTCTTTTAAAATCAATCACTTTAAGCGACAGTTCACTATGACATGGTAAGGGAATTAATCAACCCATACCCACTTTTACCTTTATTCCTTCAAAGAGAAACTTCATCATATTAACTAGAAACTCCACTACTTAAATCTTTAACAGACAATTTCTACAAATACGAGTCACCCTCGTACTATGGCCTAAATGTTTAGTCGCTACTATATAACTTATTATTAGTTCTAACAGAATATCTCTTTCTCAAATTAACTTAATACTTATGTATAAATGAGGACTCCTAAATCTTGCACCGTCACTTCTTTTTGTGTTGGTATATTACCTTAATCAGAATGTAGAGAAGGAATGTAATTAACTTCATTACTTCAACTAATCGCTTATTTTCTGACCTCTTGCTCGGTCGCTTATCTCAATTCCTCTAACTCAGACATCTATTTCAAATACATATCTATTTATATTAGTAATGAGTGACATCAATCAAATAAACACTAGATCAGTAATAATGACATCCTAGTGGCATGTATACACTTTTCAACTTAAAATAGACTCGGTTTAGGCCTAGAATCGACTAAACCTACATCTCTTATACCAATTAATGTAACACTCATTTCCCGTATCTAATCCAAAATACGACTAAGAGATGTCACATCAAACATTTAAAACATTTCTTATTCGAAAATCGATAAAATTTTATTTCTTTTAAAATCATCAAATTTAACATCAATCATGAAAAATATTTAATTGTATAATATTAAAATCAATATTTTAACATTCAAATCTAGTTAGATTTTAGTCATCAATATGGCAGTTCAATACCATATCATATTCTAAGAGAAACTTCCCAAAAACTGCCTAAATAAAAATTCATTTTTATGCTAATAAAATATAACTTTATCAAAATATTAAACCAAAATCCATGCTCATAAATTATATATTACTTAAAAATTTCTACTTATAGAAATTAATACAAACCATTTAAACATCATAAACATATCAAAGCATTTCTAACCCATTTTAATATGTTATGAACATTCATTATACATATTGTACATGTGCAACCTAAAAATTCAAAATAATAATAGGATGTCATTACTAATATCGGTATGTAATCCTCAATGGGTGATTCCAGGATAAGCTCTTTACTCCACTCGATCTCATTTTTCCTTCACGTGAAAAACATCACACGCTAAGTATACACTCGATGAGGCATTATCATAAATAAAGTATGTCATATAGAAATATAAAATATCATATAAATGATAATATTGTATGTATTATATAATAACATATAACCATGTAAGATAGACTTGTCAAAGTCTTTTCCTTGTCAAATAACATGTAAAACAATACATCATATACATATCACATGTAATCAATTTAGAAGACTCAATGAAAGATTTACTTTCCATTAAACTAGTCAACTTGTACTTTTCAATGTCATATAAACTATAGCCCGGTGTATGATAAATGAGAATGCATGGTACGCAAGTCATATAAGGGTGTACTATATGTAGTTTAACTATTTTTGAATCAATTGTATATTTAGTGCCCTATGGATCATTTGCACCATAGCTGCCATATGGGTGTACAAGTACTGTAGAACATATCAACATTGTACCTATAATCAGGAATACATCGTACCAACATCACGTGCAACCAATATATCATAGATGTCCTATAAAATGTATCTTGTCCTTATGATATACACGAATGTACCTATACATAATCAATCAATAAACACTCAACCTCATGGCATACCAATTCCAAACTTCAAATAACATAATCAAGCATATCAATAATCCATTTAAACATTACACATCAACTTCTAATCGATTTTCACGTTAAACCATATTTTCAAAATTATGCTATTTGGTCCTCTAACCTTTATAAACTTTCAAATTAGTCTAAACAACATTCTAAAACTTGTAAAATCATCCATTCATCATTTCTAGCATTAGTGCAAATTTTCCATATATTTCCCTATTTTATTCACTTTGGTCGAACCAATTCCATAGCAAATTCATTTCAACTTCAATTTTATACAAAACCCCTAACATGGACAAGTACTTTAAACATTACTTCTAATGATTTTTCAATCAACTTTCAAGCATGGAAATGAATCAACAACATCAACTTCATTATAATATAACCCTAAAAATGAAAACCTAACCTTCTCTTCATGCACCCAATTCAAGAATTCAAGGTTTCATGCATGAAATGCATGAACAAATGGTACCAAATGATAAAGAATTTCATGTCGAACAATTTTGGATTTCTTGATTTCATCCAAATTCCTACTAAATTGTCTTCAAAAAAATAGAACTCCCTTACCTTAGAAAGAGCTTACTGAAACTTGAAGAAGATGGAAAAAAATGTATTGAAAATTCTATGAAAATATCATAAGCCATTTGTCATATTTCAATGATAACATGAATTAAAAATTCATTTAATGTCAAATGACCATTTTACACTTAAAATCTCATGTAAATTACCATGTCACTTTTCCATTTTATTCATCATATGGCCAATGATGAACCAATATATTTTGTAGCTTCCAACTTTGACTTTAAATTTTTCGAAATTACAATCTTGCCATTTTAGTCCTACGGCCCCAATTTAACATGGAAAATTAACTTGAATCAAATGATACATGTTAAATCATTCCATATTAAGGCATTGAAATGACATTATTAACCTTCTTATGTCATCTTTCAAAATATCTAAAAATTTTGATTTGATCCGATTATCTGAATTTTTCTCAAATTTTATCGTTTTATAAATTTTAATACAAACTCCGTATGAAAAAAAATTGAAAGACACGAAAACATCATTCATTGGGGGTAAACTATTCATTTATGGGGTCAAAATACATAACTTTTGAAAATTACACTTTGATCTCTAAACGTTTTCAAAGTTTATACTTAAACCAAAAAAACTTTAAAATCTTTATTTTGGTCACTAGCCAAAATTTTGTGATATTAAAAATTATCCTTAACATTTCATAATACTTAAAATATATCAGTAACAAAAATCTATCCAAAATACTCACTCTAAAACCATCTTCAACCTTTAATACCCAATTCATAAACCATCACCAACCTTCAATATCTAATTAACTACATGAAGCATAAACTATCTTCAACCTTGATTATCAAAAGTCATCTTCAACCTTCATCTACAAAAAAAAAATACAGGAAATAAAAATATAACATATCAAAATAAAAATTCAAACAACTCTTTCATTTCTCCTTTTCTTTTCAATTGCTCAACTTTTTCTGAAAAAAGACCAACCAGAAACTTCTTCGAACAAGGAGTCATTGATGACTCATACCATTGAAAAAATATATGATTTGCACCACAGATTGCAATAATTATTACATTGGAAAAATTACCTTTCGGGGTTTTTCGTCTAATCATGTCGTCTTCGACAATTCTTCGACATTGTCGAAATTCCACGTATGCAGATGGAAATGGAGTTTAACTGAGATATTGATTCTATCTCTTTCGACCACTTTTCCTTAAAAAAGTTTAGATATAGAGATTTTTATCTTAAAAACTATTTGCTTAAATTGATCCAAGTAAATAATTGTATACCATTATTTTATTTTTATTTAATGTAAATTCAATGTGATGTGTTTAATATTAATTTAATTTATATCATCAAGTTGTTAGTAAGAAAATGATCAAGTTACTAAAATAATTTAATCTATAAAATTAAATGAGTTAATTAAAAAAAACTAAAATACAATGAGTAAAATAGGAGTGATAAGATAGTTTAGTTACTAAATTTATAATCAACCATAAAAGATACGTCCAATTCCTTGAACTCAAGCTTGCGTGTTTATCTTGACTAAATAATATGCAAAGGCATCAAATGTTGTTGTATTTCATATTCTACTAGTTTAAAATTTTACCTTGTTTTGCACGTTTTGTATTATGAATTATGTTTGGACACTCAAATTAGAAGTCAAATTATGTCTGATCAAACTTGTAAAATATGTGGTTGTTGATGACAAAAGTAGTACGAGGTCAAGGATGATGGTTCACATGAACGTGGTCATGTAATAAATAGGGTGGATTTAGAAATATTTTTTAGGGTGGATATTAGGGATGGACACAGAATCAGAATCCAACAAGTTTCGATCTGATCTGACTCGATTGGGTCGATTTTTTTAAAAGAAAAATTGGCTTCGAATCGGGTCGGGGTTTTTTACAGGTTATATTTGGGTCGGGTCGGGTTGGGGTTTAAGGTGAAAAATACCTAACTCAACCTGAAAAAATATAATTTTACCTTATATATTTAGGGATAATTACAATAATATCCCACTTGTGCCCATCCATAGTGGACATATATGCATTAATAATATAAAAATTTTGTATGGATTGACACAAATCAAATTTTAGGGTAGGCACAATGAATAAAATGGATAACTAACCACAAAAATTTGAATTTCAATGTGGATCTTCCGCTAGCAAAGAATCATTGGAACTAGAAGGAGAGGGTATGGGCTCTCATCCCTCTAAAAATTTTAAATTTTTATATATTATATGTAAAGGATTTGTATATTTTATGAATTGAAATTTACAAAGGATGGGTATATATAAGATTACAAAAGTATTTAAATCCTACAAAGGTATGGAATGTCAAATGTATAGACAAGGTAAGATTTATACAAGACATAAATAGATTGATAATAATTTGTAATTTGATATGATTATATTAGATTGAATAATCTAATCTAATCTTTATCTTTAATATGCCCCGCAAGATGAAGGACCATTGGAGACACCAATCTTGGACCGAAAATGAAGAAAGATATTTCATCCAAGCGATTTGGTGAGAGTACCCTCGATTTGAGCTTTGAATGGGATATGTTTAACTAGTAGCGAACCCGTAGCAACTAAGTCACGAGCAAAGAAGTAATCAAGTGAAACATGCTTCATCTGAGAATGAAATACTGGATTATTACAAACATATTTCACACTAAGATTGTCACAAAAGAGAGCTGGTGGTTTGTTTAATGCTACGCCAATTTCTTGAAATAGATATTGAACCAAAAGTACTTCAGCAATTGCATTTTCTACAGCACGATATTCAGGTTCTATAAAAGAATGAGAGATTGTTTTATGACAAGCTGACTTTCATGAGATGACATTAGAACCTAGATAAATAGTATAACCAATAGTGGATTTGTCATCCGTAGAGGATCCAACCTAGTCTGCATCGGTAAAGGTAGTGAGATGGAGTGAAGACGTCGAGCGAAAAAAAATGCCATGGCAAAACATACCTTTGAGATAACACATGATACATGTCGTAACCGGATTTCGTCCGGGCACGAAATTTTACTTGGCGGGAAAAGTGATGTGAATAAATGGTTTTTTTTTTAAATAATTTGGGAGTCGCCATCGGCCTTTTGGGTCAGGTAGGTCGAATACATAAAAAAAATATCTTTTAAAAGAGTATTTAAGAAAACATCAGTTAAAAGATAAACTGGTCTGCGTTTTAACCAAAAATTCATTCTTTTTAATGATAAAAAGGGATTCGTAGTCGGTTACGTTTAGGGAAGGATTAGCACCCCTACAACGCCCAAAATTGGTACTTTTTAATTATAAATTGTCTCTATTATTAGAAATTTAAAAATTCAAATTATATTTAATTTATAATCCTATTTAATTCAAATATTTTTAAGAAAATATATTAAACACAAATAAGATATTTACTTATTTAGAAATATCAGAAAAGGACTTCTAGGTGCCTTAAGACAGCTCTTTTCTTTGATATTAATAAAAATTATAATAATTTTTAAAAAAAATTAAATTATAAATTTTTTATCATAATATTTAATTTTAAAATACCAGAATAGGACATCCAGTTGTATTAGGACTGCCCTTTTCTTTGATATTTAAAAATAAATATATATTAAAATATGATAAAAACATAATTTATGTAAAATCAAATTAAGATTTAATATAAATTATTATTTATTATATATATTTATATGACTATATAATAATAAAAATAATATTTAAATATAAACAAGTAAAATTAAAACATAAATAATCAATAATAAAAATAAAATTAGAACTATATATTTAAAAGCAGTAAAACTTTATAATAAATAAAAATATTTAAAATTAGTGACTAAATTATAATCTAATAAAATTAAATACCTAATTCGTAATTAATTATTTAAAATTACAGGGATTGAACATGCTATTTTCCTTATTTATTAATTTGGTGACTAAAATAAAATTATATAAAATTCGAATATCAGATTAAAATAAATTAAAAATATATACTTCGGGATTAAAATATTAATTATTAAAATTAATGGACTAAATACGTATTTTATCTAAAATATTTAATATTACGGTTAAGGGCTAAAATATAAATAAATAAAATGTATAGACCAAATTAAAAGGATCATAAACTTGATTCAGTGACTAAAATGTAAAACATATAAAATAGAGGGACTACGGACAGGGTTTAACATTTAAAAAATACACAAATAGCCCTCCCCAAAACGGTGGCGTTCGGGAAGAGCTATTTAAATCCCAAACGGCTGGCCCTTCGGGCCAGCTTCCCCATTTTTTCTTTCTTTTCTCTCTCAAACAGAGAGAGTTTTATAACTCTCTCTCGTCTCTCTCTCTATTTTCCTCATCGGAGGGAAGCCGGCTACCGGAAGGCAGCCGTCTGCCGCCGGCCACCGCATCCGGTGGCCGGAAAAATTTATTTTTATACCACAACGTAGATCGGACCGTCCTAATGACGGTTCCGATGTTCCTTTCTTTTAAATAGCTCCCGATCGGAGCAAATCTAGGAAAATACCTTCGGTTTTCGAAGGTTTTTGGTGACGTTTGGAGGCCGGTGGTGAATCCGATCAAAGCGTTGTCTTCCTCAGTAAGTTTATATCCTTTCTTTTCTTTCAATATTTGGCTGCTTTGGGTGGTTGTTTGCTGTTGGTCTTTGTTCTTGTTTTTTTTCTTCTTTTTCTCTGTTGGTTTTTTCTTTCTTTGCAGGTTGGGTGATGGTTTTATAGCCATCACCGGCGCTTGTCTCGGACCGGTCCTAAGGGTGGAGTTCGGTGAGTCACCGAACTTCCAGTGGTGACTCATCATTGAAGGCAACGTGTGCGGCTATGGCTTGGCCTTCTGGATCCTTCGGTTGGCGTCGTGGCAGCGTGGTAGCAGAGGCTGGCGAACGGCGGCCGCGTGGTCCCTAGGGTATCATTACCCTAGGGTTTGTTCGGGATGAATGTGGGCCGTTGGATCTCTCAGATCCAACGGATGAGATTGAGGCGGCGGCTAGAGCTAGGGTTTAGAAACCCTAGCTAAAACCCCAAATGTTTAGGGTTTCCTTTTGGGTCTGGGCCGGTTCTGGTTGGACCTGGGATTTGGGCTTGTAATTATTTTTTAATAATAATAATAATATATATAATAATTATAATAATAATAATTATAATAATTATAATTATAATAATAATAATAATAAATAAATAAATAAAAATGGGTAAAAAAAGTTAGTATCTTCAGCTGCCCCTCTTTGCTCATTCTTGTGTTAACAAGAATAGGGCAAAGACGAAAAGATAATAAAAAATATTTTATCCATTTGGCTTCACTTGATTATGATGGAGATGTTGAATAAATTCTTCTCTTTCTTCAGATGAGTTCTTCTCATTATTAACTTTCCGCTGGGGATGATGTTGACCTATTTCCTTCTGTGATAGAGTCATTCAAAAGGTTGAATAAGCTCTTCTCATTATGAACTTCTTCTTTCTTTTTCAGGTGAGTTCTTCTCATTATGAACTTTCTCTGGAAAGGTTGATGCTAATATAACTTCTTATGTGATAAAATTATGTAAAAGGTTGAACAAGCTCTTCTCATTATGAACTTCTTCTTCTTCAGATGAGTTCTTCTCATTATGAACTTTCTCTAGAAAAGCCAATCCATCAAGTGATGGATTTGAGCAAAAGGTTGAACAAATTCTTCTCATTATGAATTTCTTCTTCTTCAGATGACGAGTTCTTCTTATTATGAACTCTACCTGGCAATGTTGATCCATCAAATGATGAATTTAAAAAGTTGAACAAGTTATTCTCATTATGAACTTCTTCTTCCTTCTTCAGATGAGTTCTTCTCATTATGAACTCGAACTGGAAATGCTGATCCATTGAATCATGAATTCAAGCAAAAAGTTGAACAAGCTCTTCTCATTATGAACTTCTTCTTCCTTCTTCAGATGAGTTCTTCTCATTATGAACTCGAACTGGAAATGTTGATCCACCGATTGATGAATTTAAGCAAAAGGTTGAACAAGTTCTTCTCATTATGAACTTCTTCTTCCTTCTTCAGATGAGTTCTTCTCATTATGAACTCGAACTGGAAATGTTGATCCATTGAATGATGGATTTAAGTCTTTGCTAAAATCTTTGAAATTCCTGTTAAAATTTAACATGAATAAAATGAATGAAAATGCACCTATTTTTGCAAATGCCTAAATATGATGCATGAATGTTAAGTTTATTTGATTTCAAATTGGTGAACTGAGTATTTCTTCAGTTGTGTAGAAATCCAAATAAATCGGAGAATCTATCATCTTTGACAAATGTAGATGTAGATATAATGTCACAAAATCTTTTGGAACAAAACTCTTGAAAAGTTTGCACTCATGTAACATGTTGATTCTGATAACTACTCATCTAATTACGAAGTGATCTCTCAAGATGATTTCACATATATTGATAGTTCTTTTGATACCGAGAAAAATCTTGAATTCTGATTCTGATGAGGAGAGTAAACTGTTATACTTGATGAAAATGGGATACTCAAATGCTATGTCTTCAATAACCATGGAGATATAATCCTGATTCATCAATTGCAGAGTTGACAGATTTTATATGTGCTGCTCAAATTGCTAAGGCTGCTGATACACTTCTTCCGGTAAAAGATAGGAAGCCATTATACAATGATCCCAATTACAAGAAAAGGCGAAACTTGGGCTATGATTTTCTTAAAAAAGAAGCAGAGGAAGCTTGAAAAGAAGCTTCTTAATGAAGATGATCATGCAGTTCATCTTTCAATTCTAATGATTGGTTCTGTGGTTCCTACCGAACCAGATCAGATAACTCAAAGAACACTTCCAGAAGATGCAATTGGGTCTCTTTATTTCTACTATGATAACGTGGTACTTGCTCCAGTTAATGTTTGGACTGGAATATCACAGTACTTATTCGATGTAGAGCCAGAATTTGTAGATTCGAAGCATTTTCATGCTGCTACACTGAAAAGGGGCTATATTCATAATCTGCCAATTGAGAACATATTTCTTCTTGTTCCATTTCCAAATAACTCTATGATGGTGATAATTTGCTTACTTTGTATTCCATGCCTTTAAAAGTATTAACATAAAGTGATATTCAGAAATCTTTAACTTATTTCAAAATTATGTTAATCCATTTACAAAATAAAAGAATAAATTGAATTTTCAAAAATAAATTGAATCTCATTATGAATTGAATTTAGAGAAAATAAACTTGGAATTTATTAATAAATAGATAGAATTGTATTCAAAGTTATGGAAAGCATATGAATGATAAAAATTCAAGTGACTCAACAAATTATTAGCATAAGTATTTCTAAATTAATCAAATTGACACAATTTAGAGTACTGATGTAAGCTTTTGTCTGGAATATCTCAAACATTGTCAGAATGCTTGTAGATGTGAAGTTTCTCCCAAACTATCAAAATCTTAAGAGGGTTCAATTATCAGATGCCTAATATCAATATGCATTTGAGCCGCCCATTCAGGTTTTCAACTCAAATCCTTCCTTTGGGTTACAAGATGCCCTTTGCGAGTTTTCATCTTGACCCCCTTTTTTCTCTCTCTCTTTTTTTATTTTTTCTTCAAGCATAATATTTCTTGATAGAATCCGAGTTTATTGGATTTTTTAGAATTTTTCCATCCATTTCTGCCAAGATCAACGCTCCTCCGGAAAAGGCCTTTTTTACAACGTATGGCCCTTCCCAATTAGGCATCCATTTCCCACGGAAATCTTTATGTATAGGCAAGATCTTTTTTAGTACTAGATCACCCTCTTGGAATTCTCTTGGATGTACTTTCTTGTCATGAGACTTCATCATCCGTTTCTGATACATCTGTCCATGGCAAATAGCTTTCAATATTTTCTCCTCAATAAGGTTCAATTGATCAAATCTAGCTTGGATCCATTCAGATTCATCCAATTTTGTTTCTCTCAAAATTCGAAACGATGGAATCTCAACTTCAATTGGTAAGACTGCTTCCATCCTATAGACTAAAGAAAAAGGTGTTTCCCCAGTAGATGTTCGAACAGTAGTTCGGTATGCATATAAAGCAAAAGGTAATTTCTCGTGCCAATATTTTTAAGTTTCAGTGGTCTTTGTAATGATTCTCTTGATGTTCTTATTTGCTGCTTCAACTGCCCCATTCATCTTTGGACGATATGCCACTGAGTTTTCATGTTTGATCTTAAACTGTGCACAAAGTTCGGTCATCATTTTGTTGTTCAGGTTCAGAGCATTATCTGTAATGATCCTTTCTAGTAGGCCATACCGGCAAATTATCTCTTTCTTTATGAATTTGCAGGCTGTGGACCTCTTAATATTGGCATATGAAGCAGCTTCAACCCACTTGGTAAAATAATCAATTGCCACAAGGATGAAACAATGTCCATTCGATGCTTTTGGTGTGATTGCCCCAATGACATCTATTCCCCACATAGAAAATGGCCAGGGTGTTGTCATTACATGTAAAGGAGATGGGGGTACATGAATCTTGTCTGCATATATCTGGCATTTATGACATTTCCTTGCATAATCAATGCAATCTGTGTGCATGGTAGCCCAATAGTATCTATATCTCATTATTTTTCTGGCCATGTAAAGACCATTTGCATGTGTTCCACATATTCCACTGTGTACTTCTTCAATGATGCTTCTGGCTTAGCTGGTATTTAAACATCTCAATAGCATTTGATCATTGCTTTTTCTATACATAATCTCGCCATCAAGAAAATATCCAGCAGCCATTCTTCTTAAGGTTCTTTTATCAATTTCAGATGCATTTTGTGGATAACTTTGATTTTTGATATATTGCAGGATATCATGATACCATAGTTTATCATCTACCTCTTCTTCCACACTATAACAATGTGCAGGAATTTCATATACTTGCATTTTGATTGGCATCATATCAACTTTCTTAGTTGCCTGAAACATAGCAGCTAATGTAGCCAAAGCATCTGCCATTTGATTTTCTTCTCGAGGGAGATAATTGAAGGTGACTCTCTCAAATTCTTTCACTAATTTGAGGGTAAAATTTCGGTATTCCAACAATTTGGGATATTTTGTTTCCCATTCTCCTCGTAATTGATACACCACTAACGATGAATCTCCATATATTTTGAGACATTTGATTTTTCTTTCTATAGCTGCTTTCAATCCCATGACACAAGCTTCGTATTTCGCCATGTTATTGGTGCAAAAGAACTCCAGTCTACTTGTAAAGGGATAATAAATATTTTTTGGAGAAATTAACACTGCCCCAATTCCTCGTCCCAAGGCGTTGGATGCTCCGTCAAAGTAAAGCTTCCAAGATGCTAACGCATCATTTGTTCCGACTTCTTCATTCATGGATATACACAACAAATCTTCATCTGGAAAATTAAAACTCAAAGGCTGATAATCATTTGATACACGACTGGCCAGAAAATCAGCTATGACACTTCCTTTTATCGCTTTTTGGTTGACATATACAATATCAAACTCGGATAATAACATCTGCCATCTAGCCATTCTGCCTGTCAAAGCTGGTGATTCCATTAAGAATTTCAAAGGATCAAGTTTGGATATTAACCAAGTAGTATGATATAACATGTATTGTCTGAGTCTTCGAGTAGCCCATACCAAAGCACAGCATAATTTTTGTATTGGTGGATATCGAATTTCACAATCAGTAAATTTCTTGCTCAGATAATAAATGGCTTTTTCTTTTCTTCCAGATTCATCATTCTATCCCAGTACACATCCCATCGAATTTTCAAAGACTGTCAAGTAGAGAATTAACGGTCTATCAGGCATTGGTGCTACTAAAATGGGGGCATTGGATAAATATTTCTTAATAATATCCAAAGTTTCTTGACATTCATCATTCCAGACTTCAGGATTGTTCTTTCGAAGTAATTTGAACACTGGATCACATTTGTCAGTTAATTGAGAAATGAACCGAGATATATAATTTAATCTTCCCAAAAAGCCTCGAACTTCTTTTTTTGTATTGGGTGGTGGAAGATCTTGAATTGCTTTTACTTTATCTGGATCAATCTCGATTCCTTTTTTTCTGACCACAAATCCTAAAAGCTTCCCAGAAGTTACCCCAAAAGTGCATTTAGCGGGGTTGAGCTTTAATTGATACTTCCTCAATCTCTGGAAAAGTTTTCTCAAATTTTGAATATGTTCTTCTTCGGTTCGGGATTTGGCAATCATGTCATCTACATATACTTCAATCTCTTTGTGCATCATGTCATGAAACAAAGTTACCATGTCTCTTTGATACGTTGCCCCTACATTTTTCAATCCAAATGGCATTACTTTATAGCAGAATGTGCCCCACATGGTTAGAAATGTTGTTTTTTCCATGTCTTCAGGATTCATTTTTATCTGATTATATCCTGAAAAGCCATCCATAAATGAAAACCATGCATGTCCTGCAATATTGTCCACCAAGGTGTCTATGTGGGGTAATGGAAAGCTATCTTTCGGACTAGCTTTGTTGAGATCTATGTAATCAACACACATTCGAACTTTCCCATTTTTCTTTGGTACGGGAACAATGTTGGCTACCCATTCTGGGTATTTGGCTGCTTGCAAGAAACCTGCATTAATCTGCTTCATCACTTCCTCTTTGATCTGTAACAACATTTATGGCCTCATTCGCCTTAGCTTTTGTTGGACCGGTTTATATTCTGGATTGATCAGAAGCTTGTGCATCATTATATCTGTACTCAAACCAGGCATATCTTGATAAGACCATGCGAATATATCTTTGAACTCTTGAAGGAGATTTATCAATTCTTGTTTTATCTGGATTGTCAGAGTAGTACCAATTTTCACCTCTTTCATTTCTTCATCTGTTCCCAGATTTACAGTCTCAATCTCTTCTTTTTGAGGTAGAATTTGTTTATCTTCTTTTTCTATCAATCTTAATAATTCAGTAGGAACATCACATTCCAGTTCATCCTCGCACTCATTGATTTCCTCCAGACATATGGGCTGCTCTAAATTTATCTCTTGATTAAATTTAGGAATAAACATGCTATTAACATTGTGACACCTGCAAATTTAAGTCGGACATATTTCCGAAAGAATATAGTAAATTTATGAAATAAATAAATGTAAAAATGTTAGAAAATGTAAAGAATGATTGCCATCTGAAAATTTTAAAGAAAATTTCTTATATTTAATATTAGGTGAACTTAACATAATTTCCTTTACAAGATAACAAAAAGTTTTCATACTTTTGGACTAAACATAAAGATTAGTTCTGAATATTACTCTGTGTTAATATTAAAAACTACATGAAGGTCTTCAACGGTCCAATTGTTGAGTGTTTCTCTAGGAAAACAAGGGTGAATCCTAGCCAAGTATTTTCTGGTCTTGTTGTCATTCATGATCATGTTGATAAATAATCCATTCATAGCTTCTTCAACTATGATTTGCTCTTTCGTCAACTTTTCTTCTTTAAAGGCCTCAATAAGCTGTTGTTCTACATTAATTGTTCCCCCTGATCTGAATGTGGTCTTCAACTGTGGGAAAAACATGTGTTCCCAAAGGATTTCTTCTTCTTTCAACCTTGCCTTTCTGTCTTCACACCTTCTTTTCATCTCTTTGTTCTTTTGCTAAAAATTGGGCTTAAATCCAAGCCCAAAATGATCTTTCTTCATTTTCATACTTACAGGAACTGAACTCCCTTGAAGATTCTTTCCTAAACCTTTCCCAATTTTAGCTCCGATACCTAAAGTCTGTCGTACTGTCATCTTGGTGCAATCAGACAATCTGGGATATGGAATTTTGCTTCCTTCTGCAATAAAGGTTGCATTGACAAATTCAAGAGCTCGGAAAGAGCATTCAAGAGCATCATCATTGGTTTCAATATATAGAACATCACTTGTTATAGACGCAATGATTTCTTCTTCAGCTCCTACGCATATTAGTTGTCCATCAACAACGAATTTCAATTTCTGATGTAATGAAGAAGGAACGGCTCCTGCAGAATGAATCCATAGCCTCCCTAATAAACAATTATATGTAGGGTGGATGTCCATCACCACAAAGTCAATATTGTACACGACTGGTCCGATTAACAACGGTATTTCCATTTTCCCAAGTACCTCTTTTTGAGTGCCATCAAAAGCTCGCACTACATTTTGATAACTTTTCATGTGTGATTTATTCACAGGCATTCTTTGAAGTGTGACTAGAGGCATCAAGTTAAGAGCGAATCCATTTTCAATCAATACTCCTGGCAAAACATGACCATGACAATGTGTAGTAATATTCAAAGCTTTTACTGACCCCATTCCGCCTTCAGGTATTTCATCATCCGTGAACGTTATGTAATTGTCAGCGGCTATATGTCCCACAATTCTGTCAAGTTTATTGAGGGATATATCTTCAGGGATAAAGGTTTGATTAAGCATTCTCATCAAAGCATTTCTGTGTGCTTCTGAATTCATCAATAGATCAAGAATAGAAATTCTTGCTTGTTGTTTATGTAGTTGTTCAACCACACTATACTCACTATGTTTCAGGAATTTCAAAAAATCTTGCACTTGTTTTTCTGTTACAGGCTCATTGAATGATGGAGGGGATTCATCATCAAATACCTTTTAGGGTATTACCATGGCTTTTCCTTTTGCTTTCACTTGTTCTGAGGCATTGGATGTTTCGGGAGAGTAACATCTCCCACTTCTTGTAAAGAATCCGACTTCACTCACTGCTTCAGACGTCGAATCCAGACTCTGTGTTTTCTCTTCTGTTTTTTCTAGAGAAACAGATCCTCCTACCATTGAAACATTGGTAGTATAATTCCAAGGTACCCTGCGAGTATCCTTGTATGGAAATGGTAAAAGAGTTGTGATAACTACTTTCGGCTTTGTTGGTGCAGGAATTACTATAGATGATTTCACATTAATGATCACAGGATTACTTGTTCTCTGATTGGGTTCAGAATCCTCTGATGAACAAACATCATCTTCTTTTTTCCCTGGTTCAACTTCAAAGAATTCTATCTCTCTGTTATTCATCAATTTTTACACCAAATCCCTAAACTCAGGACATAGTTGAATTTCATGCCCCTTCTCTTGATGATATTCACAATAATTCTTGCCTTCATTATGCTTTGGCCTGAATTGTTGTGGAATTATACCGGCTAAAGAGAGTTGTTGAAATATCCAAACAAAAGGAGATTTAATTTCAGAAATGACAGTTTTTTCTTTCTTTTTGTTCTCTTCCTGAATTGCATTCACATTTTTATCTCCATGATTTGGCAATGGATGATTTGATGTAGATGGTGAATTGAATTCCAACTTTCCAGTGTTGATCAAATTTTGAACCACCCTTTTGAATGCCAAATAGTTTTCAATAGAATGACCCGTAATTCCTTCATGGTAAACACAGTGTGCCTTTACATCATACCATGGAGGGAATGGTGGTTGCATGGGAACCAAAGGATAGGGTCGTATGACATCTGCTTTTAACAGCGAATCATAGATCTCAGCATAGGGTACTGGTAAAGGTGTAAAAGACAACCTTTCATTTTCCTTTCGAGATCCTCTAGACTCTGCTCGATTAATGTTTGTTTCTTCTTTCTTAACCCTTGGCTGGGTTATTGTAACACTTTTCGATGAATCTTTGTTGTAAGAGTTTGCATTGTTGACTTCATTCTCTTTTTTCCAGTACATAGGTCTTTTGGAACTAGACCTCTCATTTGATTCAATTTTGCCACTTTTCAAGACATTTTCAATGAGTTCTCCAGAAATGACCAAATCTACAAAATTTCTGGTTGCATTCCCCATTAGATGATTTAAATAAGGAGCTTTCAATGTATGGACAAATATTATTGTGGCCTCTTTTTCTGACAAAGGTGGTTAAACTTGGGCTGCTGTGTCACGCCATCTCTGAGCATACTGTCTGAACGTTTCGTTATTCTTTTTCTCCAAATTTTGGAGAGTCCATCTATCAGGGACCATGTCTGTTACATGGCGGTATTGCTCTAGGAATGCTTTAGCCAGATCTTTCCAAGATCTAATGTTGGCTTTGGTCAATTGAGTATACCATTTTAAGGCTGGTCCTGTCAAACTATCTTGAAAGCAGTGAATTAACAATTTCTCGTCTTTCACATATCCTGCCATTCCGCGACAAAACATAGTAATGTGGGATGAAGGGCATGTGGTACCGTCATATCTATCAAATTCGGGAACTTTGAACTTGATGGGGAGGATTAGGTCTGGAACCAAACTCAACTCACTAGCGTCAAACCCATAGAATGATTCAGTTATTTCCATGGATTTTATTCGTTCTTCTAAGCTCCTGATCTGTCTGGTCAATTCTTCATTTACTTTTTCCTTCTCATTCAGCTCATTCAAATCTGGAATTAGATGCTCAGCATTAAAATCCCCTATTTTCACATCTGATATAAGTGGATTTTTGCTTGAAGATGCAGGATCCACTTGTCGATTTTCATGTGGTTTGGCTTCTTGAAATGCTGATGTACGGGCATTAATTTGTATAGGTATAATACCAGAGTGATAAATTGGTTCTGGTGGGAAACCTAGAGGATACATAGGTTCTTGGTCGAAAGATACAGGATTTTCATGCATTTTTCCAATGATAGCCTGCCTTTTAAACATGTCTTCTATTTTCTGCATCATGCTGTCTTGTGAGTTTGCAATACTGGCTTCAATTTTCTCTAGCTTCATTCTCATTTCTGCTTGTTCTTTATTATGTTGTTCCTCAATACGTTGTATTTTATCCTCCATAATTCTCTTAGTAGCTTGTCTAGTACCGCAGTGATGTTATATTTCTCTTTTGGCCAGAATAACTGCGATTGAAAATTCTTCTGATATTATTATTTTTTCAAATTTTAATTAATGAATGTTATAAAAAATTATACATAAAGAAAATAATGAAATGAATAATGAATGTATGCAAAATGCATGTATGCAAAAGGTATTGATCCCAAAAAGTTAACTGTCATAGAACAACTTTCATCGGCATACAAAAGTTTCATTATAATAATTCATAACTACAGATAAGGCGTAGCTTTCCTATTAAGCTCTATAATTTCTTTCATTAGCCATAACACCTTCTTTCCGAATTTAGAAACTGAATCAACGTGATGCTCAATTATTTTTGCTTTAACAGATAGTTCTCCAACATATCTAGCAACTTCGCTCATTTGTACCATAGCCTCGAATACCATATTACTTCTTTCTTCACTTCTTTCTACATAGAAATCAGTTGATTTTTGCCATTGTTCATTAGTTCCTTCGAGAATTTGCTCTAACTTAGTGATTCTGACTTGACAATTGTGCAGAGTTTTTTCAAGATCTCTAATGCGTCTTCGTAGTGAAGCACTTTCCTCATTACTTTCTTTGAGATCACTAGGTCCTAGATGAACCTTTTCTTGAAATAATGACTCTTCAAGTTGCAAGATGTAAGCATTGAACTCTGAGTTTTTGTTTCTAGACTGATCCAAATCTTCTTCAAGTTTTGTTCGTGCTTCTTGCGTCCTTTGATTAAGCTTCTGGATTTGAACATTTTTGTTTCTGCATCTTTGCATCCAATTGCTAGCCACTTCTTGCTCTACCTCAAGTTTGGTGTTGAAATTCTTTTTTTCCAGCTTCCATTTTTCTTTTTCAACATTAAACTCTTCAATCCTTTGGCCCTTGACTTCAAGTTCGGCAATTAGATGGTTCATTTCAGATTCAAATCCCTTGAACATGATATTTTTCTCACCCTCAAATTTATCAAGAATATCACTCTTCATCTCTTCTAAATATTTGGCTCGGTCCCTTTCTCTTTGCATTTCATTCATGATCTCGCGATGTTCAGCTTTGTGTTTTATAATTCGCTCTCTTCTGTCAACCTCAAAATCTTCCATTTTTTGCTTTTCTTTCTCAAGGCTTTTGAGTAGAAGACTATTCTTTCCTTTCAGATCTTCAACTTGACTTTTCTCGATGTTCAATTCTCTGGTCATCTGTACTGTTGATCGGCTTGGTCCTGATGCTTTCCGGGATTTATATAACTCCTGGTAATTTTTCTTTAATGCTCTAAATTCACCATCAACTTTTTCTTTGTTTTCTCTCAACATTGCACATTGTGATGAATGAAAATCAATGTCAACACCCAACATAGCTTTATCTTATCTCATTTGCTCTAATTTTCTTGACCAATCTTCTCTTTCTACTTCAAATTCAGCTCTCAGGATTTCAATCTCTGATGGAACCACCTTAATGTGATCTTCCATAGAGATATCCTCATTTTGGTCTGGTAGAGGAATATTTTCATTTTTCCTGACAGATCTCCATTCCTCATAATCAGGAGTTAGCATTTCTTTTGTTGCTTTAGCTCGGATACAAAAAGTTGTTTTCCAAGCTGTAAAGGCTTCCATGATATTTCTTTTATAATTTTTTTTGTGGAATGCGAACTCAAAAGAATGTAATCCAGCAGTGACAGGTACAAATTGACGACTTTCATACTGTCTTATGACCAGAAGTGGTGCATATCCAATTCCTCCCCACAATCCGAGCAGCATTATCCAGTTGTAATCACCACATTTGTAAAAGTATTCTCTTTGGATTTTCCACGGGGCTCGCCAAACAATGTCATTGCTTTGCAGATTTCGAAAGGTATTAATCCACATATCTTTCTTAATTTCTTTCGGCCATTTTTGCTCCAGAAATTCTTTTAATGGTGAGTAATCCGTATTAAATCGCCGGTATGAAACCTTTTCTGTCCTCCAGAAATGGCTTCGGATCCAAACATATAACAATTGAGTACACCCTGAGAATCGTCCACCTCCTAGCTTTCTACAAGTATTTAACGATCTGAAAGTCTGTGCTAGAATTGCAGAAGCAGGATTAATCTTTTTTGGTAGCTGCTCAAACAAATCTACTACTGCAGCTTCAATATATCCCAATACTTTTGGGAAGATGACCATACCATACATACCCAGAGCAAAGAGATCGAATCGTACTTTAGTGTCTGGATGACTCTGAATAAGTTCTTTAATGTTGGTCCAAGCAATGCATTCGCTTTCGCCCTTTTGTTTTGTATGGGATGCCACCCATTCTTCTCGTACTCCAGCAATCTTTTCTAATTTAACTCGAAAAGGTTGAGTTTTAATTGACTTTGAATAAATTTGATTCTCCAAAGCCCCTTCTATATGTAGCAAAGTTGTGTACTCTTCAATATTAGGGACCAAGTCCTCTTTATTGAGAGTGAAGCAATTGTACCCTGGATTCCAAAATTGAATTAGGGCTCGAAGTAAGTCATCATCAACTTCAACTTAGAGCAAATATGGGATTTCTCCGTAAGTCTAATAAAACTGCAACTTTTTGTTTGAGTCCCAACTTTCCCAAATGCTTCGCAAATCTTGCATATCATTTCTTTTTAGCGAAACTGGAGCATAACTGACCAAATCAGATACATAGTCATCTTGCAGACTGTCTCCTCCTTGTCTTTGTAAATCCTCAGCCCATTGTCTTACTTCTGAGTTTAGAACTATTTGATTTGAGCACTTTTTATCCATGGATGAAGGCTTTCCAATGAGACAATTAACACGAGGATCAATGCCTTTTATCCTGTATGATGCTATGCAAACAGAAAAAATAAAGAACACACAAAAAGAGATGAATTAGTTTACATAAAAAAATAATTTAATAATAATGTCTACCTAATTATCTTTATTTAAAGATGCTTTCTTCATACTTTAAATAATTTAAATTCACATGCAATTTAATCAGTAAGAAAATAAATAAATAAATAAATAAAAGAAAGTTAGAATTCATTTCTCCTGTGTGTACACCTATTTTGGACAAAATTTTGGCATGGCTTCAGATCGGAAGAGTTTCTAGGGTTTATTATATGCAGGGTTTCAGATTTAAGAATAAAGGTACCCGAATTGTTCTTGTTGATGCCCCCTTGGGCTGTCAACCCTCAATCCTAGTCCATTACAGACTTAAGCGGATCGAGTTCAAATCGAGGGGACACATTTCTCTATACCTGACACGGAGAATAAATTCTCACGAAGACATAGAGCATATGAACCCCGGAAGTTACTTGCTAGGTCTCACACGGAGAATAAATTCTCACGAAGACGTCATTTTCACTCCCACTTAAAAGGGACAAACTCAATTATAGAGCTTTATGTTATGCAATGCAAGTGTGGTGTGTGAGGAGAAATGTTCAAACCTCTGACAGACAATAAATAATAAAATTTAATACTTGAAAAAATAAAATAAATCATTAATAAAATAATATAAATATTATGAAAATAATAAATATATATATAAAAATTTTGAAAAGAAAGAATTAAAAATTAAATATATGAATTTATAATTTTCTAATTGATAGAGACAATTAATAATTGGTTTTAAAGTTTGACGGTCCCCAGCGGAGTCGCCAAGCTGTTGTAACCGGATTTCGTCCGTGCACGAAATTTTACTTGGCGGGAAAAGTGATGTGAATAAATAGTTTTTTTTTAAATAATTTGGGAGTCGCCATTGGCCTTTTGGGTAAGGTAGGTCGAATACCTAAAAAATATCTTTAAAAGAGTATTTAAGAAAACATCAGTTAAAAGATAAATTGATCTGCGTTTTAACCAAAAATTCATTCTTTTTAATGATAAAAAGGGATTCGTAGTCGGTTACATTTAGGGAATGATTAGCACCCCTACAACGCCCAAAATTGGTACTTTTTAATTATAATTTGTCTCTATTATTAGAAATTTAAAAATTCAAATTATATTTAATTTATAATCCTATTTAATTCAAATATTTTTAAGAAAATATATTAAACACAAATAAGATATTTACTTATTTAGAAATATCAGAAAATGACTTCTAGGTGCCTTAAGACAGCTCTTTTCTTTGATATTAATAAATATTATAATAATTTTTAAAAAATAATTAAATTATAAATTTTTTATCATAATATTTAATTTTAAAATACCAGAATAGGACATCTAGTTGTATTAGGACTGCCCTTTTCTTTGATATTGAAAAATAAATATATATTAAAATATGATAAAAACATAATTTATGTAAAATCAAATTAAGAATTAATATAAATTATTATTTATTATATATATTTATATGACTATATAATAATAAAAATAATATTTAAATATAAACAAGTAAAATTAAAACATAAATAATCAATAATAAAAATAAAATTAGAACTATATATTTAAAAGCAGTAAAACTTTATAATAAATAAAAATATTTAAAATTAGTGACTAAATTATAATCTAATAAAATTAAATACCTAATTCGTAATTAATTATTTAAAATTACAGGGATTAAACATGCTATTTTCCTTATTTATTAATTTGGTGACTAAAATAAAATTATATAAAATTCGAATATCAGATTAAAATAAATTAAAAATATATACTTCAGGATTAAAATATTAATTATTAAAATTAATGGACTAAATACGTATTTTATCTAAAATATTTAATATTATGGTTAAGGGCTAAAATATAAATAAATAAAATGTATAGACCAAATTAAAAGGAACATAAACTTGATTCAGTGACTAACATGTAAAACATATAAAATAAAGGGACTACGAACAGGGTTTAACATTTAAAAATTACACAAATAGCCCTCCCCAAAACGGCGTCGTTTGGGAAGAGCTATTTAAATCCCACACGGCTGGCCCTTCGGGCCAGCTTCCCCATTTTTTCTTTCTTTTCTCTCTCAAACAGAGAGAGTTTTATAACTCTCTCTCGTCTCTCTCTATTTTCCTCATCGGAGGGAAGCCGGCTACCGAATGGTAGCCATCTGCCGATGTAATTCCCACCGCCGGCCACCGCATCCGGTGGCCGGAAAAATTTATTTTTATACCACAACGTAGATCGGACCGTCCTAATGACGGTTTCGATGTTCCTTTCTTTTAAATAGCTCCCGATCGGAGCAAATCTAGGAAAATACCTTCGGTTTTTGAAGGTTTTTGGTGACGTTTGGAGGCCGATGGTGACTCCGATGAAAGCGTTGTCTTCCCCGGTAAGTTTCTCTCCTTTCTTTTCTTTCAATATTTGGCTTCTTTGGGTGGTTGTTTGCTGTTGGTCTTTGTTCTTGTTTTTTTTTCTTCTTTTTCTCTGTTGGTTTTTTCTTTCTTTGCAGGTTGGGTGATGGTTTTATAGCCATCACCGGCGCTTGTCTCGGACCGGTCCTAAGGGTGGAGTTCGGTGAGTCACCGAACTTCCAGTGGTGACTCACTGTTGAAGGCAACGTGTGCGGCTATGGCTTGGCCTTCTGGATCCTTCGATTGGCGTCGTGGCAGCGTGGTAGCAGAGGCTGGCGAACGACGGTCGCGTGGTCCCTAGGGTATCATTACCCTAGGGTTTGTTCGGGTTGAATGTGGGCCGTTAGATCTCTCAGATCCAACGGCTGAGATTGAGGCGGCGGCTAGAGCTAGGGTTTAGAAACCCTAGCTAAAACTCCAAATGTTTAGGGTTTTCTTTTGGGTCTGGGTCGGTTCTGGTTGGGCCTGGGATTTGGGCTTGTAATTATTTTTTAATAATAATAATAATATATATAATAATTATAATAATTATAATTATAATAATTATTATTATAATAATAATAATAATAAATAAATAAAAATGGGTAAAAAAAGTTAGTATCTTCAATTCATTTAGTTGTTTTCCAATGTACATGTATAGGGCCATGCATGTATTACGATAGACTATTAATAACAAAGGCAATGTCTGGAAGAGTAATTGAGAGATACTAAAGAAGATCAAGTAACCATTGATAACTCAAGATATCTAGCGATATAGATGGCTCAAGTGGAGGTAATTAATCAGAAAAAGACATTGGTGTTGAAATTACCTTGGAATTTTCCATATGAAGTTTTACCAAGATATCTGAAATGTATTGTGCCTGAGATAGAAACAAACTAGTCGGAGTGGAAATGGCCTCAATGCCAAGAAAGTGGTTGAGCAACCCCATATCTTTCAAACCAAACTTCTTAGATAATAAGCTAGTGAAATGAGCAATGAAGTAGTAATATTACCAGTAATCACAATTTCATCCACATATACTAGAAGATACAAAATGACTTTCTTTGTATTATAAATGAAGAGTGATGTATCAGCCTTTGATTTCTGAAAGCCAAATCGAAGAAGAAATTGAGAAAGCTTAATGTACCTTGCCCTTGGTTCCTTTTTCAGTCCATACAATGCCTAACGTAACCGACAAACATGAGAATATTCTGTAAGGTCAACATATCTCAGAGGTTGTTATAGATAAACTTTCTCATGTAATGTTCCATTTAAGAAGACATTATTGATATCAGTTTGCTTGATAGGGAACACATGATGATGAGCAAGAGTAAAGATAATACATACCATAACAGGTTCCATCACAGGACTAAAAATTTCAAAATGGTCAAGAACAAGCTTTTGAGAATACCCTTTTGCAACTAATTTGGCTTTTTATCGATCAACATAACCATATGGATGCCTTTTCACGTGGAACGCCCATTTGCATCCTACAACAGATTTCTTAGATCATTGAACAAGATCCCATTCGTGATTGTGCATCAAGGCATTAAAATCATCTTCCATAGCTTGCCTCCATAACAGATCTTTAAAAGCTTGAGCAGTATTTTCAGGCTCCAATGTGGGAGGCACAGGATGATATGTAGTAGTATTAACAAATGAAGAACAAAAATACCATGGATCTGGCTGAGAAGTGTGTGGTTGTTGAGCATTTTGGTGCGACAAGTGATCTGTAGCAACATGTACATCATTATGCTCTCGCATATCAACCAAGGGTGTTGATGGATCATGTGGATCATCGGGTTGTGTCGACACTGCAGTTGATTCATCATTTTTCTGTGGCATACCAACAAATATAGTTGGAGGAGGGGATGGCTATGCATAACAACTGAGTGAATTGAACATGAGGAGATACATAAATTCTTTTAGTATATGTATCCAAGAATTTATATGCAGACTGCGTCATGGAGTATCTAAGGAAAACACATTCAGAGGACTGTGGTTCAAGTTTATGATCCTTGTATGTTCGCAACCAAGGAAAGTATAAGCATTCGAATGGTTGGATCTTATCATAGTTCGATAATTGTTGATAAAGTAAGGAATATGGTGACATATTATCCAAAATTGGTGTTGGCATCCTGTTAATGAGATAAAAAAACCGCCTAAAAATTATAAAGTCAATACTCTATTAGAAGAGATGCAAAGTAAAGTACAAAAAAACCAGTCTCCACTTTGTGACGATGTCTCCGTTCAACAGTCTTGTTATGTTCAAGAGTATGAGGCGATAAAGTGAAAAGTGAAATTCCTTTTAAATTTAGAATGGGAAATAGCTTAACAAACTCACATTCATTAAGCGAATAGGGACGCAATGGTCCAACTGAACAAGTTTTCAACAAGCCTTTTAAACTGAGGAAAAATCGTTCAACATCAAATTTCTTCTTCATCAGGTATAACCAACTATACTTGGTGAAGTGACCAACAAACACCACATAATATGAATATCCATCATATGGCGTATGTTTAGTGCTCCAAACATCATAATACAATAGTTTAAGAGGGCGAGAGCTTGCCACAACATTTTGACCAATGGTAATTTATGAATTTTGTTGATGAGACATGATGAACAATGAAATTCTTTCAAACTAGCGGAGTCATAAGGTATTTTACATGTGCATAATATATATGCCAATATTTTATTAGACGGATGGCCAAACTTGTGATGTAGTTGATGCATGGACAAGCAACTAAGTGAATTGGCTTGAGAATGAAAAGATCATGGAGCATAGTAGACACCACTAATTTCATTTCCCTGAAAAAAACGAGTTCTCATGGGTTGATCCTTAACAAAAAAATCTAAGTCAAAGAATTCAGCAGATACATGATTAGTCTGACATAATTGAGAAACTGACACTAAGTTTGTATGTAACTGAGGAATACACAAGTCATTTGTGATAGAAAGAGGCTTAGTAGCGGTGGGAACCATGCATCGACGAACATGAGATATAGGTAGAAAATCACCATTACCCAATTGAATTGAATCAGGGCCATCATAAGCGGAGAGATCCTTATGAGTTGTAGTAGTCCTGGAGGTATGATGTGAAGCACCATTATGAAACATCCAAGGAGCATGTTCAGATGATGGACAAGCAGTAGCAGCATTGATAATTGGTGATTAGTCGTTGAGTGTTGATAAAAGTTGTTGTTGTGAAGGAATTAGGCAAGGTTACAACAATCCCAAACAATATGCCCTGGCCAATAACAAAACTTACACACAATATTATGCCATCTAGAATGACTTCTACCCTTCACTCGAGAGTGATTGACCAAATAACCATGAGTCTGACGATCACTGTATAGAATTTTCTGTGGCAAAAACTTTGGCTTGCTCAAATTCTCAGAGAAGATATTCATGGTTACTTAGGATATCAAACAACTCAAGCATTATAGTCAGTGTGTTACAGACTTAAAGAACAATAACTATTGGATGAAGATCATCGCCTAATTGATTGACAATAGAAATCAACAGATCTGTATCAGAAACAAGTCAATTTGTCAAGGCAAGATCAGAGGCAATATCTTGCATATCTTTCATGTTGTCGGAGATAGATCAAGAACCACGCAGATTATGAGCTAGCTTGGGTTTAAGAGCAAGAATACGACCATGAGATACACAAACAAAACTTTTAACTAGAGTATCCCACGCCATTTTAGCAGTGACATCGGATGAAATAAGAGGTTGGACTAGATCGTCACAACTACCAAGAAAAGCATTGATAGGAATTTGATCCTGATGATACAATTATAGTTATTCATGATTAGCAATTTTTGTTGTAGCATCAGTAAATTGGGACAGGGAAGTCTACGAACCATCAATATAACCAATGAGCCCAAAACCAATGAGAGTGGCCTCACTTATCCATTCCAAACAGGAAAGTAGGCAGACATAATTTTGATTGGAAAATTTTTTGGTGCATTGAGATGCTCGATGCACCATATTGTTGGTGGTGGAAGGCGGAGCCGTAAGAGAATATCTAATTTGTGAGATTAAAAAAAAGAGTAGAGAAATTCTACTAGGCTCTGATTACCATGTAAAGGATTTGTATATTTGATAAAATGAAATTTACAAATGATGGATATATATAAGATTACAAAAGAATCTAAATCCTACAAAGGTAAGGAAAGCCAAACATATACACAAGGTAAGATTTACACAAGGCATAAATAGATGATTATAATTTGTAATTTGATTTGATTAGATTGAATAATCTAATCTAACCTTTTTCTTTTATATTTTTTGTATTTTCAATCAAAATTTTCTTTTACATCGCTCTTAAAATTTTATAAGTTTATTCTCCCTTAAAATTTATAAATTTATCCTCTTAATATAAAATATCATGTTAGTTCTTGCACGTGACTTGATATGGTGTTGAAAGTATGGATCCATGTGTGAAGCTCATCCAAGGGAGGTGAAGGTGTAAAATAGTGGCATCCAAAGGTGAAGACTATTGTATGAGGGCCCGAATTGAATTATTAAATTATGAGGCCTAAGTGCATAGTTATTATTGTACCAAATTATTTTTTTTGGCTTAATACAAAACGTGTCTAAAATATGCTTCAACATTAATAATAGTCGTTAAAAAATTTTGCTAATAATAACTACCTAACATTTTTTTTCTATTACCATTTTAGGTGCTCGGACATTAATAGTTGTTAAAAAATTGTCATGTGACCCATGTCAAATTTTGGTAATTTTGAGGATTTTTATTTAAAATAATAAATATATATTTAAAACCAAAACTTTTAAAACCTTATTTTTAGTCCTTTTACCACTGGCAGTTGTCCCAACATCGTCAATTGACTAAACACCCAACTAGTATGGTAGGCCAACCACCCACGATCAAAATCATCATACTTTCACAACCGATCAAACAACTAAAAATGATGTAAATGAGAGTTTTCATTTTAGGGTTTTAAATCCCTAAAAATCCCTTTGATCGACCGTGGTAATCGATTGTTTGATTGGATGTTGTGATCGGTCGTGGCAATCGGACATGATAATCGACCTTTGGCCATTTGAGAAGGTTGTAGGGGAGAGGGAGAATGGCAAAGACAAGGGAGGGAGAATGGGGAGAGAGGAGTAGAGAAGATTGGTTGTTCTTGTTTTTTAAACTAAATTTTTTTTAATATTTAAATAAATTCTTAAAATTACAAGAACGTGACATGTGTCACTTAACACTTAACGAAGAATTTTAACGATAGTTAACGTCCAGATACCTAAATATAAAACGGAGAAAACCTTAGACACCTATTTTTAGCGAAAAATTCTTTAGACACTAAAATATTTATGAGGCATAATTTAGACACTTATTTTTTATTAAGCCCATTTTTTTACATTTTTTATGGACAGTGATTTTACCATTTATTTAGAAATTCTTTATCATAAATTTGTACTTTAGAAATCAAACAGTAATTCTGAAGTGATGGTAAAGGCTACTTTAATACTATTAACCAATAGGAAAGGAAATCGAAAAATCAAAATTTTGATTTGAATCGTATTATATATAATTCAATTTGGTTCAAGTTTTCTATTTTATGATTTGTTTCGGTTAGATTTAATATTTAGCTTTATAATTCGGTTCAGTTTCAATTTTTTCATATAAAATTTGTTTGTTCTAAATCAAACTAAAATCAAAAAGAAAAACAAATAATGATGTAAATCAAATTCATTTGAATTGTTATAAGACAAACTTAAATAAACAAACTATTAAAACTAATAATAGTATTTCTATGAATTTAAATTTATGTGTTTGCGCTCGATTTAAGCTTGAAGTTTACTTTTTTGGATGTTGAGTTTGAAAAATGGTGAACAGTTGAAAATTACAAAATCGAATCAAACCAAAAAATTCAATTTTCATATCATTCGATTTCGATTTTAGTTTCATTTAAAAAAAAGTGTAAACTACGCATTGGATACCTAAACTATCAGTTTTGATCCATTTTAATACCTAAACTTTCAATTGTTTCAAATTCATACCTAACGTTTTGTTTTTATTTTATTTTAATACTTTGTAATTACAAATTTAACGTGTTTAGTATTTAAACTATCAATTTTGGTTCGTTTTAATACCTAAACTTTTAACTTTTTTTCAAAAAGTTTTTAATGAGGTACTAAAATGAAACAAAAACTAAATGTTGGGTATGGTTTTGAAAAATTAAAAGTTTAGGTATTAAAACATACTAAAATTGATAGTTTAGATACAAAACGCGTAGTTTTCCTTTTAAAAATGCATTATGTGATACGATTTATCTTTTATTAAAAATTAAACCGAATAAAACTTAATAAACCCATAATATCAATACTAAGACTTGAATGTAAATGTAAACTACACAAATGTTCACTAATATTTGATTAAATTTTTGTTTTCACACTAAAATTTTAAAAAGTAACATATTGGTCATCAACGTTATCGGTTTATTTTAGTTTTACCCTTAAATTAATGACATGATATTCTTAACAAAAAGATTTATTTTAGTTTTACCTTAAAATACTACTAAAATATCAAATAGGTTCTTAAACAATGATTTTATATCTAATTTATCAAAAAAAATTATTTTTCCAAATTCCCACCAACATTATATCCCTCCCCTCCCAACCTGGTAGTCCTCTCAACGTAGTCCTTAAGACCAACTCAACCTAATGCTCTGGTACCACTAAATCTAATATCCTAAACTCAATTGAACCTAAAGTGCCATATTCGATTGCCGAGGAAACTCCTAATTTTCAAAACCTATTTATTTTCATTTCAACCATATTGAATAGTACCATAATAGACATAAATAACAGTTATAAAAAAAACTTTTATAAATTGGAGTTCTGTGACACGTTGTTTACAAGCAAATAATAAAAAATTCAGAGTTTGATAAACTAAATACATGAGTAGTGCTCTATGAATACATATCCTCACTAAATGTATATTATAGTATTCTAAAGGAGATGTTGGAGGTCCTACTTTGATGGTGCTCCACGAACGACTCAAGCTAATAACCTGCGAATGAAAAAAATTCGAACGATGAGCTTACAAAGCCCAATAGTGCAATTTTTAATCTAGAGCAGTATTATGAGTATCATAAAAATAAGCATGCTAAAGATAGCTGTTAATCCTTGACTGAGGGAAACGGTAAAGGAACCTTAACTGAGGTAGGTGTTAATCCTGTGGATAATGAGTGGTTAAATTGTTGCCTGGTTGGTATCTTTGAAAATTCTTTTGATCGTGAACTAGTCCAACATGCTTTTGATCTTCAAGGAATTAAGGCCAAAATTATGAAAATAAGGTGAGAAAATTGTTTCCTATATTATATGGTTTGAATCGAGGGAAGAATTGGAGATAAATTGGGAGACTATGAAAGATGCCTTCTGTTTCTGGTTCAAATTGTTAGCTCCCTTACTCATTAACGGTATTCTTCATCATATTTTTTATATTAATCTATTTGGAGTCCCTCTTACATGCTGGCACGAGGATTTCTTTTCAAGCCTTGGTAATCGACGGGGTGTACGTTTGTATAGAGGAGAACGCTACTAAGAAAAAAATGCTTAGATATAGCTAGAATGATGATCAGAGTCGTGAGTCCTTCAGAAGTTCCAAACTCAGTCATGGTAAGAAAGATATGATCCTTCTTCCATATTGACGTTAAGATAGGGAAATTAGATGTTGATCCTGAGAACTCAATCAATGGTGATGTTGATCAGAACTTTGTAGATTTTTGGCCTACTGAATATGCAATATATGATTAAGCTAGAGGTAATAAATTCAATAACAGAAATTTAGAGTCAGGTCGTTCAGTGGTCGGAGATGAGTCTAACGATTCAGGTTCATCATATAACCCTTTGATTCCCATATTAAATGCTGATACCAAGATAACAATTCACCAAGGTCCCTAAGACCTAGGCAAATTCCTGCTAGGATTAATTAAGGCAATGATACAGAGGTATTCTGGGTTTAATGGAGTTGGGCCAATCTGGGAACCAATAGGGTGGAGATCTAGGCCAGAAAAATGACTTTCGAGTGGGCTTAATGGAGTTGGGCCTATCTGGAAATCAATCGGATAGTATCTATGGGTGGCTACAAATATCACTTTCGGTTCATAAATATTAATTCTTTATCGGAGTCTTTCTATAATTAGGGTCCCAAACCCTTCAAGTGCTTCAACTTCTAGTTCAATAAGGTTGGTTTTGATGATACGGTGGTCCACTCTCTCGCTAAATCCTAGCGCTCCAATCTAATGATTAGAATATGGGGTTTGATTAAGAACTCGAAGTTGGCAATTATGGAGTGGGTGGCTAAGTCTAATGGTGATATCAAATATTATATCCAGTACCTGGAGTTGGAAATCACGAAATTGGAAGTTTTCATCTAGAATGGAAATCACGAGTGTTAGAGTATGATGATGGTATGTGTGATGTATGCATAGATTGGTTATACGTATGGTTCATGCATGTGCAATGTACGTGAGGTGGTTAGAGTTGTCTTAACAAACTCTCTCTCTCCTCTAACGTCCTAACATTCTTTCTCTCCCTTTTTACATTTCAACATGTGCTATATAAATAGCCTTGTGTTATTGCTGTAGAGATTATGGTTTTGCAAATGAATGAAAATAGTGATTCATGGTTTCTGTGTGAGTTAACTACTGAGTTATGTTAATACTTTAACATGGTATTAGTCTGCAGGGCTGGTAGCCTATTCTTGGCTCAGTTTTTGCTGCGTGTGGTTACATAAAATGGAGATCTCGTCAGTTAAGCACATTCCCAAATAGGACGTGGTCAAGCTCTTTGAGAGTACTTACTTACTATGGAAACATCATGTATCTCTTATTATAGATGGTTATGGCTTGCTTCGATTCATTTCGGATGAAGGCAGGTCTCTTGTGGCAGTTGCATCGGTGGAGTCTGGACGTGCTGAGGACAGCTCGACGTTCAATCTCTATAAACAACAAGATTAGTTGTTGGCGTCATGGTTACTTACCACTGTCAGTACTGAGATTTTACCACATCTCATTGGTCTTATTTCTACTAATTCCATTTGGACTACCATTTCATGATTGTTTGGTGCTCGATCAAGTGCCAAGGTATCGTCACTTCGACACAGTCTCCATTCTCAACGCAAAGCTGGCCAAACGGTGAATGAGTTTCTGGCCAAGGTCAAATCCATTTGTGATATGTTATGCGCTGCAGGCAGTCCGATTGCTGAGCATGAGCAAGTCAATGTTATCCTTGTTGGTTTGTCCATGGAGTTTGAATTGATCATTGCAATAGCATCTCGTGATAATATCTCTTTAGATGTGCTTACTGAAATGTTACTTGACTGCGAAGCTCGTCATAAGGCTTTTCTCACTGAAGGAATTTCAATAAATTTGGTTTATAGATCTACAGGTGACAATAAGGCGAATTGGAGGCTTCTGAAATCACTGTTGTTTCAAAACAGGATGGTGATGCGCGTGGTCAATCTAGTAGTCGTGGGTGAGGTCGATTTGATCATTCAAATCATCCTAAATGTCAGCTCTGTGGAAAATATGGTCACACAGTGCACAAATGTTATCATCGTTTTGATAGAAATTTTACAGGTGTTGATTCTAGTAATCGAAGCAGTGAAGGGTGGAGGCCAGTACAAGTTCCTGCTGGAAATCAATAGTTCTCTTTAAATGTTCATGTGTTCAATCATGCAATGAGTTCTCTTTTTCCCTCCATGAGTGCATCGTTTTCGACTCCTCCTGGTTATTATTACTCTAATTCTCATTTTTTGATACCTAGTCTAGGATCTTTCCATCAAGGGGTTCCTTGGTACACTCCAATGCCTGCTTATGGAGGTGTGGATTCATTTAAAAATTCACATGTGTTCATGACTTCTCCAGCTGCATTTGCCTCTACTACTCCAGTGCCTCGACCTGCTGTAACAACCAGTAGTGCAGATCCAATATGGTATCCAGACACGGGGGCAACGCATCATGTTGCAAATGATTCATTTCTTCTTAATACTGGTATGACCTACACAGGTAATCAGTGTCTTCATATGGGAAATGGGGAAGGTGTGAAAATATCCCATATTGGTCAAAGTTACTTGCCATCTAAAACAAAGCAGTTGGTTTTGCAAAATATTTTGCATGTGTCTGATATTAAGAAAAATTTACTGTCTGTTTCTCAGTTTACTCGAGACAATGATGTATTTATTGAATTTCATCCACTTGAATATTTTGTGAAGGATGCTCGGACACATAATGTGTTGTTGAAATGGAAGCTCACGGATGAAGGCCTATATCAACTTTTGTCTCCTATAAAGCAAATGCAACTAAATAATGTGTCAAAGTCTTGTGGCTTGTTAGACTATGGCATAGAAGATTAGGTCATTCTTCTGTTAGTGTTGTAAAAACAATAATGAAAACGTGTAATGTTGCCTCTAATGAAAATTCCTTGTCTTCTGTTTGCAATGCTTGCTTACAAAGTAAAGCTCACAAGCTGCCATTTTCTAGTTCACTCACTGAATACACTACTCCATTTCAACTAGTTGTTTCTGATGTATGGGGACCAGCACCAATTGTTTCTAGTGATGGATATGCCTACTATGTGTCCTTCATTGATGTATATAGCAGATTTACCTGCCTTTACTTGATCAAAAGAAAGTCAGAAGTTATGCAATGATTTCTCAATTTTTACAAATTTATTGAGGTGTAATTTGGAGTTAAGATTAAGAGTTTGCAAAGTGATGGCGGAGGAGAATATCAGTCTTTAAGAGGCTGGTTTCTGACTAATGGAATTCATCATCTATTTCTTGTCCTAGCACATCTGAGCAAAATTTCAAGGCTGAACGAAAACATCGCCATGTGGTTGAAATGGGGCTAGCATTGTTGTCTCAAGCATCATTACCTTTGAAGTTCTAGAGTTATGCTTTCATCTCGGCTGTCTATCTCATAAATCGATTGCCTACAGGGGTGTTACATGGAAAGTCTCCATTTCAGGTTTTACATCAACAACCTCCTGACTATTCAATGTTAAAAGTGTTTGGTTGTACATGCTTTCCTTTAGTGCGACCATTTAATCATTACAAGCTTGAATATAGGTCCAAGCAGTGTGTTTTTCTTGGATACAGTCCTTCACACAAAGGATATAGGTGTCTTGATGATGACGGAAGGATGTTTGTTTCGAGGCATGTAATTTTTGATGAAAACAAATTTCCCTATGCTACATGCAAGATGACAGATCAAGAACATGCAGACTCACATGTTTCAACGTGGGAATTGCCCATTGTCTTTGCACTACAGGTTCAAACTCAGTAAGGATGTGTTGATTCTATTTCACCTATGAATAGTGTACATAATGAAGAAAGTGATAAAAGTCGGTCTGGTCATAAAGCAAACAGTGGATGAGCTAATGTTAGTCAAAATGTTCATGAAACAAATAGTGAAGGAGCTATTCAAGAAGGGTCAAGTTCCACTACTGTTCCAATTGGAGTAACATTGCCACAGATAGATGTGGGAGTTGGATGTAGCTCTACTTTGAACACTCATCCAATACAAATAAGGAGTAAGAGTGGTATTTCGAAACCAAAGATTTTTCATGCCACTACATGGATTGATGAAGAACCACATATCATTAAACAGGCCTTGGCTAGTCCACATTGGAAGGCTGTTGTTCAAGAGGAGTATGAGGCTTTGCTGAAAAATAAAATGTGGTCTCTAGTGTCCTTACCAAGTGACAGAAGGGCAGTGCATTGTAAATGGTTGTTCAGAATCAAGAGGATTGCAAATGGCTCAATTGCTCGGTATAAAGCAATATTGGTAGCAAAGGAGTTTCTTCAACAACTAGGTATTGACTTTCATGAAGTCTTTAGTCCTGTTGTTAAACCAGTAATTGTACGTGTCATCTTGACATTAGCTTTGTCAAATGGATGGCAACTTAGACAGGTTGACATCAATAATACTTTTCTCAATAGAGTGCTTGCAGAAGAAGTCTACATGACTCGGCCTCTTGGGTTTGAATTTTGTGATGATAAATTGGTTTGCAAGTTGCATAAAGTCATATATGGTTTAAAACAGGCACCAAGTGCTTGGTTTGACAGTTTAAGGAATTATCTGGAATCTGAAGGCTTTTTGGTAGCCAAGTCTGATTCCTCTCTTTTTGTTCAAAAAAGTGAGAAGTGTTTGTTGTACTTACTTGTATATGTTGATGATATAATTCTCACTAGCAGTAATCTGAGTGAGGTGCAGGTTGTTATTGATAAATTACATGCAAAGTTTGCTCTAAAGGATTTGGGAACTCTAAATTTCTTCTTAGGAATTGAAGTCAAGCATGAATAAGGAGATGTTGTTTTGTGTCAGCAGAAGTACATTCATGAGTTGTTACAGGGCAATGGATTTGAAAGTGCAAATGGTTTTCTTATGCCCATGGTTACAAACTGCAAACTTTCAGCAAATGATGGAAATCTAGTTGAGAAAGTTACTCAATTTTGCAGTATTGATGGAGCCCTACAGTATGTTGTGGTCACTAGTCCAGATATCGCCTTTGCTGTCAATCATGTATGTCAATTTATGCAAGCTCCTCTTGACGCTCATTTTCAGGCTGTGTCTTAAGATACTTACAAGGAACAATCGACTTTGGTCTGTGTTTCTTGGGATCTTCTAGACTTTTCTTAACAGGTTTTGCTGATGCAAGTTGGGGAGCAGATGTGGATGATAGTCGCTCCACTTCAAGTTTCTGCATTTATTTTGGGGGCAACTTAGTTTCATGGAGCTCTCGAAAATAACAGGTTGTGGCTCGATCAACAACTGAAGCAGAATATCGAAGTGTTACGAGTGCAGCTGCTGAAATGGTATGGATTGAATCTTTATTGAGTGAGCAACACATTGTCTCTAATGGCAAACCTATTCTATGGTGTGACAATTCAAGTACAGTTGTAGTTTGTTCCTGTAACACCCATAACCCGTATAATTATACCTATACAGATTATAGATGTTATCCGAATTTCTAAAACCATTATGAGATTCAAAAGTGATTTAAAATTTGTATTCTTAAAATGATAAATGATATTCTAAATAAAATTTCATATCATATAAATCATGTTTCGTTGTAACCAATTTAATTCAAAATATTTTTTTTAAATATTGAACAGTACTCGTGAATAGTAATAGTGAATAGTAATAATGAACAGTGTCGATGAACAGTGGGGGGAATCGGTTCCCCTTTTATATACTGGAAATTTTTTGCTAATTCGTGGTTAATATTCATTACTACAGTAACTGCTACAGTAAGCTACATTAACTGCTACAATATTTTCGAAAATACATATTAATTCATAAAATTCCATTTTGTTTCCAATTTTGTTCAACAAAGCCAATAAAACATAATAATTACATGCCACTAATTAAGTCTACATTACATCTTAGGATGTCTTACTGATATAGAAAAATACTTCTTGATGCTTGATTTCGCTTTGTACTCCTTATTCCACTACTGGCTTTTTACCTACGCGTGAAAATCATCACACGCTAAGTATATACTTAGTGAGGCAATTATAACAATAAACAGTGCAATATCATTCATGCATAAATTTCAATTTCAAATCAAATGCCATAAAACCATGTTAATAACATATCAAATATTTTACCATGATCAAATTATCATAACTGAATATAAAAAATATTATTTCCAATATACTTTCCATTCATTCCATAAACTCGTAAGCTTATTTTCATAACTTACCATTTATTAACTAATAAACCATAAACCGTAGACAATAGCCCAGTATAAAACCCCGAGGACCCTGGGTACACGAGTCAACTATAAGCACCGTAGTGCTATCCCGTATGACACATAAGGTCGTGTCCACCATCTGTACTAGGTATCCTTAAGTACAATCCTATATGGCACATAAGGTCGTACCCACCATATACACTAGGTATCCTTTAGTGTATTCCGTATGCAGCCTGCTGCTAGACTCTATGGCATGCCAACTATACCCTGTCCCTCAATGACTTACTTGGACATACAGTCTATTTTATTTGATCTATCCATGGCACAGTATATTATCAATATTTAACATTAGGCAGTTCATACCCGAAATAACATTCATGGTAAAATATCACATTTTCAATAATCAATGCATTATAATTTCATGCTCTGACATATCAATGTCAATTTATAAAAATGATATAAAATCATGCCTATATAAACAATGTCGACTTATCGCAAGTCTTCCTGATGATGTATAAAACATCCATGTATAATTTCATGCATGTATTGCACTCACCTTGACACTTTATATAGTCCACAATATGATCCTCACTAATTGTCCACAATAATTCCTTTTCTATTTGACTTGTTTTGATCACAAATCAATCACAGTCTGTATTAAATCACAAATTCATGTAAATTCTTATGTTAGTATTGTATTAACATAAACACATCCCATAAAAATTCCATAATATACTTGGAACTCATTTTCTACCAAGTATTTAAATACTTAATAATTCATTTTTAACATTTGCACCAACGTTTCCAATTATATAAAATGGTCCTTCACCATTTTATCACATACATTCATTTAAATTCCAAAACAACAATTTCCATCATAGTACATAAATTATACAACACTTATACAACAACCCCTAAACTTCCATAATTTACGAATTGATCTCCAACTTTTCAAAAATCACTAAATAGTCACCAAATTTTGTAAAGCTTGTAGAATACTTGAATATGAATCTACAACATATAAATCATCAAGATTTATCGTCAATTTCATGAATACTATCATGAACATAAACCCTTAGATTTGGGATCTTTGGAATTCAACAAGATTGGAAAGCAATATTGGTACCAAATGATAGCGTTTTTCACTTAGATCACTTTCCTATCTCACAACATAATTCCAATTCCAAAGGAATTAGCTCAAAAATGGAAAATAAAATATTTTTCTTACCTTGAAAGCTTTCTCACGTCCATGGAGAAGAGAAGAACACTTTGGCATGATATGTTTGATTGATATCATGCTTATCATCCTTTAAAAAAAAAATTATTTAATCATTAACTTGGAAAATACCAATTTACCCTTAATAAAACTTTATAATCACCATTAAACCAAGATACATATCCTTATCATCTTCAAAATCACATAAATATTATCCTTGTCATCTTTCAATATTCAAAGATGAACAAATTAGTTTTCCACTTTGCCGTTTTGCCCTTGAAATTTCCAAAATTTATAATTCAGTCACTTTAATCAAACAGTTCGACTTAAACATACAATTAAACATAAAATATTATTTTCCAACATTTTAAAAATGTGAAAATAATATTTTTATTTCTTATTTTCGTGACCCATTTGTAATTTTTCCAAAATTACATTTTTGTCCCTAAACTTTTCAAAGTTTATACTTTGGTCACCAAACTTTACCAAATGAATAATTTGATCACTAAATAAATCCATTTATGGAATAACATTCTTTTTGAGAAAATTACCACTTAATTCCTTAAACTTTTCCCAAATTTTCTACTTTGACCATCAAACTTTCAAAATTTACATTTTGGTCATTATCTAAATTTTTGGGGTATTACAGTGTCAATCCTGTTTTGCACTCTAAATTTAAACATGTGGAACTTGTTCTCTTTTTTCGTTCGAGAGATGATTGCAGCAGGGAAGTTACAAGTTCATGAAGTTCCTGCATATGAACAAGTTGCAGACATTCTAACAAAGCCACTGTCCGCACCCTTGTTTGTAAAGCACAGACAAAAGCTGCTGATTGTGCAAATCAAATGTGCAGGTTGAGAAGTTTACAAGTTTGAAGCTGCAAGGAGAATGTTATTGTATATGCTGAATTAGAAAGGTGCAGAGTAAAGTAGTAAGGGGAATGTTAGAGTATGATGATAGTATGTGTGATGTATGCATGGATTGGTTATACATATGGTTCATGCATGTGCAATGTTCGTGAGGTGGTTAGAGTTGTCTTAACAAACTCTCTTTCTCCTCTAGCATCCTATCATTCTTTTCCTCCCTTTTTACATTTCATCATGTGCTGTATAAATAACCTTGTGCTATTGCTGTAGAGATTATGGTTTTGCAAATGAATGAAAGCAATGATTCATGGTTTCTGTATGAGTTAATTACTAAGCTAGGTTAATACTTTAACAACGAGGCTGGTCATCTCAACAAACTTGCTTGTATGAAATCTCAATTGTGGTGTGAATACCGAAAGGAGGAAAGTGCCTGGCTGCAAAATTCCAGGCTTCGTTGGTCCAACGAAGGTGATAGAAATACTGATTTCTTCCACCTAATAGACTCGTCAAGCTGGAGAATTAATACCATCAGTTGTTTGAAGAAAGAGAAGAAGTCTATCACGGACCCTTCTTTAATAAAGGATCATATTTTCGAGTTCTTTTCTAAGACTTATAACAACTACCAAGTCTTAGATTTACTTGATTTAAATATTGAATTTAAAGTCATTAGTAAGGTACAAACCTCTTTCCTAGAAAATGAATTCTCGGAAAATAAAGTATGGGAGGCCCTTTTTTCTGTGGATAGTAATACTTCCTGGGGTCTGATGGATTTAATCTGAGATTTTTTAAAAAGTTCTGGCCTCAACTGAAAACTAAAATAATGCGTTTCTTTGAGGATTTCTTCTATGACCGTAAATGGGAGACATGTATAAATCACTCTTTTATAGTCTTATTCTGAAAGTGTTAAAACCGAAATCGATAGAAGATTTTCGTCCCATCAGCTTGGTTGGTAGTTTATATAAAATCCTTTTGAAGGTTCTAACCAAGATATTAAAGGATTGCATCGGTCAGATATTTGGGGAATCACAATTTGCATTTATCGAGGGTCGTCAAATTTTGGACTGCTCTCTTATTGCAAACGAAATCATTGACTTCATCTCAAAAGTCGGTCTTATTAAATTTGATTTCCAAAAAGCCTGTGAATCAGTTAGTTGGGAGTTGTTGATTCTGATTATGAAGAAATTTGGTTTGGGGGAAAAGTGGTGTAGGTGTATTTTCCAGTGTATTTCCTGGGTGAAAATCTTTCTTTTGTTTAATGGTGCAACTACAAAGGCCTTTTCCATTTCAAGAGGATTGAGATAGGGGTGCTCTCTATCCCCTTACTTTTCACTATTATAGGGGAGGCATTTAATTTAATGCTCTAAAAGGCGTTAAATATGGGATTGCTCTCTGGTTAAACAATGGGTAGAAGGGATGAAAATATGATGATCTCACATCTCCGATTCGTCGATGACCTTCTAATTTTCCATGGGGCTTTAAGGGTGCAGGGTCGGAATGTTAAGCGTGTGCTCAGAGCTTTAGCGTCGAGACTCAAGCTTAATCTTCAAAAAAGAAAAGAAAAATTCTTGGCATCAACGTAGAGGACTCTTCCATGCAGTGTTGGGGAAACGACGTGGGCTGTTTGGTTGAGAAATTCTCTTCTTATTATTTGGGTCTTCTTTGGGAGCTCATCGAAATACTACCTCACTGTGGGAGCCGATAATCTCCAAGTTTACGAGTAGATTAGAAGGTTAGAAAAGTAAATTTCTCTTATATAGAGGCAGACTTACTCTTATTAAATCCATTCTCACTAATTTGCCTATTTTTTATCTTTTTTTTATTTTTGTGGGGAGGTATTGCGGATAAGTCTAAGATACATAGCGTAAATTAGGATATTTGTTGTGAATCTTTTCTTGAGGGTGGTCTCGAAATTGTCAATTTAGAAGTTACAAATAGAGCTTTGTTGGACAAATGGGCTTAGAGATACGGAAACGAAACCTCAAGCATGTGGAGACTGTTGATATCTTGTAAATCCACTGGTGGTAAGGATGGACTATTACCTTTGCTTTTGAACAGGAAACATTTTTCATGGATATGGAATGCGATTCTGAAATCCTTTCACTGTGAGGATAGTTTTGGTACTTGCTTGAGATTAAATCTATCATTACCAGTTGGTAATGGTAAGCATATTTCTTTTTGGGATGACATGTGGTTGGATGACTCAACATTGAAATCTTGCTTCCCTCGTTTTTATGCCTTGGCCTTGAATAGAGAAGGGTTGATTGTTGACTTTGGAACCAAATGCTCTGCTGGTTGGAATTGGAACATTTCGTTAAGAAGAGGCCTTTTCGATCGGTAATTACAGTCTAGGAATATGCTTACGGATAAACTTAACAACTTCAAGTCGAGTGGTCTAGAGCATGATTGGGTTCGGTGGTTGGGCTCTTATGATGGATTTTTCTCGATTAAGTATCTAAAGAAAATCTGTTTTGGTCCTCTTCCTTCAAATAGTTTCTGGAAGAAGTTTGTTTGGATTGGGTTTACCCCCGCGAAGGTCGAACTCTTCACCTGGCTCGTAATGAGGAATCAAGTCCCAATAAAGGTGTAATTGATTAAAAGTGGTGTGTTCTCGATTACTAACAATTTATGCTCTTTCTGTTGAAGCTCACTAGAATCCTCTGCCCATCCTTTCTTCTCTTGTTGGTTTAGTTGGAGAGTATGGATGAGATTTTGTGAGTATTTAGGATTATCCATAGTAATGCATATGATCTGGCTGTTTTTCTGGAATCCTGGGGTGCCTTTGGTGCGTCTTCAACCAGCCAGGTTTGGTTCTATATCCCCTTTGCAATTATTTGGGCAGTATGATTATTGAGAAATGAATTAGTTTTTAATGATAAGGCAATGGACTGGTTGCAATTGATGTTCATGGTTAAATCCCGTCTTGCCTCATGGCTCAAATTTAAATTTGGGGACAGTAAATTATCAATAGATGTTATCATGGCTAATCCACTTTTTGTGGAAAATTCATGTCTTAGGTCGGGGTCTAATTCTGCTTTGATTCGGTGATGTCCTCTCCCGAATTGTTTTGCTAAGTTAAACGTGGATGGGGCTATATCGTCTTGTGGTTCCAAGTGTGGTATTAGTGGGGACTTGAGGGATTCAGAGGGGTTTATTCTACTGCAATTTTCGGAATTAAGCATTGTATGTCCTGTCATTTTGGTTGAACTATATGCTGTCAAAATAGGGTTGGAACTATTCCTAAACTCCGTCTGGTTTGGCAAAGTTAGACTCCTCATCAAATCAGATTGCAAAATTGTGGTGGACTGGTTCAATCAACCCCCCCCCCTTCAAATTGCTCTAATTTGGTATGAAGTTTATTGGAAACAATTAAGGAGTATGGGATAATGTTTAGATGGAGTCCGTGTAGCTGCAATACTTAACTTGATTCCCTAGCTAAGGCTGGTATTGGGTAAGTTTTATACTGATTTGTTTGTTTGGAATTTGAGTTTCATATTGGCTGCATTGGAAATGGTTTCTAAGTTGTACTGGTTGTGTTGGTTTATGTAGTGTTTGGTTTTGAGGATTGAGAGGTTAATAGTTATACAAGCTCTTGTATACTATTATTTTAATTATTAATATATTCTAAGGGCACTCTTTTTACCCCGTCTAGGTTTAGAGGGGTTTTTAATGAGGCTCATCTATATTTAAAAAAATCATGATAAAGATATGGTATTAAGCAGTATGTACATACATGATCTTAATCAAGTGCTACCTAGTTAAGGTTTTACTGTTGTATCGCTTAAGTAGGAGTCTCATGTCTCCCTTAATCATTTGCTAAGGGTCTGGCCATAAGTACACCTCTATTGGGTATCTACCCACACTGACTATAATTGCTATGTATTATATGGATGCAACCTTTACCCTGTTATGCATTATTCGAATGCGACCTTGACACTACTATACATTATATGAACACGACCCTAACATTGTTATGCATTATCTAAATGTGACACTGACAAAGCTGTGCATAATCTGAATGCAACACGAACACTATTGTGTATTATCTGAATGCAACGCGCTGCTAGTATCTGGTCTCACATATCCATTAGACACTAATTAATTGAGGGAACCCAATATCACATAGCATCGGTAAAATTCCCACCATGCTGCTGAATGACCTCCTAGTCTCACATAGCATCGGTACAATTCCCACTCAACTGAAGCATTTTCTTGGTCTCCCACAACCATCAAGCCAAGTATTGAAGATATATGTTGCACTGGACTGATGCAACTATATATGCATTATTTAGGGCTCAAGGCTACAAAACACTGATAATGCTAAAAGAGGGCAACTGAGGTAACCTAGCTACACACCACTGATAATGCCTCACTAGGGCAACTAAGGTATCCTCGCCAAACACTAGCATAGCTCGACATACTAAGGTAAGGTCATCCCCTTTACTAGCAACTATCTTGTTCATCCTTTCATCTAGAATGTTATGCGAGCATTTATTGGTATGTTATTTTTGATAATTTATTAGGTTGTTCGATTCTGTCATTAGCACTTAAGGGTATTCTATTATGCTCTATGCATTTCTTGATTTAACGGCAATTACTGTGTTTTTTTTCACTTCTTGTAATACTAGTTAGCTTGATACCTGACTCAATTTCATTACTAGGAAGTGACACTCTAGTCACTCTTATCACACTTCCCTTCAATACCTCTTGAATTGGAGGGACAACTTATACGTTGTCGGTTCGATGACTTTTCCAGAGTACACAACTTCACTATTACGTAATCTGACTTAGTTATCATAGCTTGTCGGTATATCCTCTATAACGATTCTCATTCTTAATTATTCGATACTCGAACCCAAAAATAACTGAGGTAGCCTAGCATCTTTTAATTATTCGATCCTCATTCTTAATTATTCGATATTCGATACATACATACATAGTGACAATCTTTTTGCTATAGCATCTTTTAAAATCCTTTCAATCCCTATGGAGATGATACTCACTATTATATTACTTGATCGATTGTGTATACTTGCACATATTCTGTGTTCAATTTATAGCACCACACCACACATCACTCTCCTCATCAGTATCAATACTCCCTGCTAGAAATTCCAGATTTCATCCTAGTTCATCCAATATCGATACTTGAACCCAAAAAATATCGTATCAATATCGATACGAGAAATAGCCAAAAATCATCTCAAAGGTCTTAGTTTGGTTCCTAATCGTGTGATAAAGCTTAGTAAGTTACTTATGGTCATAAAGTGTCAAAAAATACATGATTTACATCAATTTTGTCATCTATGGCAAAAATAAAGCATAAACCCTAAAATAATTAAATACTTAAATCTTAACAAATCTTCATATTTATGAAAGCCTTTACATTACAAATGACTAGAAATACACTACTTTGATGTTAGAAACCCGAAATGAAGCTCCTTTCTTAGTCACACTCACTTCCTCTAAGACTTGGTTGATTCCCCCTTTCTCTAGCCAAACATGAAATATTAAGCTTCGAATCATCAAAACAAGACTGTTGGAAGGATTTGGGGTGAATTGAAGCTTAAAAGAAACATGAAAAGGCCCAAGGAAACTGACCCTTAGCTATGGCACTTGGACATGAAAATAGAAGAGAAGAAAATGAGAATGAATGAAGAAATGAAGAGAAGATGAAAAATAGATAAAAGGCTTCTATATTTTTTAAAACGGGATAATCACACATTTGGTTCTTTCTCATCTTTCTACTATTTAAAAACTCCCATTTTTATGACTAATTGGCCCAACATCTTTAATCATGAAATTCACAAGGTCCACATACCTCTTCGGTAAGCCCAAAACTACTAGCCCGGAATTTGGGTTGTTACAATTTGTGTAGTTCATCCTTAATAAAAAGGTGGCATACCAAAGTTTTTTTCTTATAATCATTGATATTTGATTTATTAATTGACTAATTCGAAACGGGTATTGTAAAGATCTAATATGGGAAGGGACAGACATAAGCTTTTATGTTAGGGGCGAACCTTTAAAATTTTAGGAGTGAATGAATTTATAGAATTATAGGAGAAAAAATATAAGTTTTTAATAGAAAATACATAGAAAAAATCTAAAACATATGATAATTTTAAAATTTCAGGGTGACTCCCCCATCTGCTTCACTCAGTCCATCCGTGAATATGGGAGCAACCCTTTGTAACTCAATTTACTTCGTTCATATACATCAATATTTGAACGTTAGATTTAACTTAAGAGATATAATGTCTCATTCCACTAAACATACTTGTAATTGGTGCAAACCAAAGTCTTTAGCACGTGTAAAATTAAAAACCTAATTTAAGTGCGTAATATAAAATATGATAAATTTTCATTTAAGTCCCTAATATAAAATATGTAGGAAATGATTTCAATTATCGTTTGCGCCGAAAGTTTTTTAATTTGACTTGCTTTCGTAGAATTGTAATTTAAATATGATTTTACTATAGGTTTAAAAAAGTTATTAATTTGAAATGATAAAAATGTAGTATTTATTCGAGAAATTTTTAATCATTTGATAATAAACATTTAAGTGTTCCTGTAACCGATGTACTTAAATCTAAGACCTTTAGAGATAATAATATCTCTCTGACCAATGAGATAGCTTGGCCTGCTAAAAAATTAAAAATATTAATATATCTATTTCTTTTTATTTTTAATAACTGTAATCTTATAATTTTCTTATATAATATAAAACAATTAATTGTCTTTTTTAATTCATTTATGTAAGCTATTTATTTTTTAGAATAATTATTTAATTGTTAATATAAATAAAATAATGTTTATATTTAAGGTAAATTACCTATCTAGTACCTCATATATTCCTCATTTTTGTTCTAGTCACCCAATTATTATTTTAAATCATATATAATATTATATTTTAATATATGTCGTTAAAAAAATAATGGGACTTGATATTTTTATCTTTTAAAATTTTCGTATCTCTTTCTCCTTCCTAATCTCAGCTCGCATATCATTTTTAAATAATTGTATTCAAAATCGTCAACTTATCAAAAATAAATAAATTGGGAAGAGGAGGAAGCATGAGACTCAAACCCAGGACTCCTTGTAAAAGATCTTACTCTAAACCACTTAGCTAAATCATATACTCCTATATGTTAATATTTTATCAAAACTTAAATTTAAACTTATCACACAAAATAAGGAAAAAAATAAGATGGGTAGATGGAAAAAGAGGAGATTTGAACCCTCAATTAACCATTAAGCTAAGGTAGGGATTTGTAGAAATTCTATCAAAACTAATATTTAACTTGAACTTTGTCACCGCCTCAAAATTAAATCAACTTATTTTCCCACTTTAATTGAGATTAAAAAATTAATTAAATAACTAATTATATATTTTTATAAAAAATATATTAAATTTGATTCAACATTTTGTAAGTATTATAGTTTAATAAAAAATACTTTTAGTTAATTAAAATTGTTGGTTCAAATATAATTATTGAAAAATTTTCATGTCAATTATTAATTTTTAATAGAAAAATCCTAATATAAAAATAAATTATAACATTAAATATAATTATTTTTAAAACTTAATTAAATAATCAAAATAAAAATATAACAATATGAGATACTAAATAGATAATTTACCTTAAATTTAATAGTTATATACTAAAATATAAGAAAATTTGGACTCTAATCTTGCCCGTAAGGCTTCAAAATATTTTAATATTAATACTTTTTATACCTTTAAATATATTTTATAATTAAAATCAAATAATTATTTATTATAAGTATTCCGTAGCAATTTTATTTTGGGTAAATTATGAGTTTAGTATCTAAACTATCAGTTTAGCCATTATAGTACCTAAACTTTTATTTTTTTCAAAATCATATCTAAAATTTATTTTTATTTCATTTTAGTACCCCTTTCAAAATTTAATGTTAAGTTTTGAAAAAAAAAATTGAAATTTTATGTGTTAAAACAGAACAAAAGCAATAGTTTAAGTACTAAACACGTTAAGTTTTAACGACAGGGTACTAAAATGAAACAAAAAGTAAACATTAGGTATGGTTTTGAAAACAATTAAAGTTTAAGTATTAAAATGGACCAAAGTTGATAGTTTATGTATTAAATATGTAGTTTACCCTTTAATATTTTTACTTTTAGGTATCTATATTATTCCGACTAAGCATATTTGACCTATTGGCCTGGTTGTTTATCTTTATTCTCTTATATTCTCTTAGGTCATGTATTCTAGACCAACTAGGAATACTCTCATTCTTTTCCCTAGAGTCCCCCCTTCTCATCCCCTCTAGATAGGATTAGGATTACATTTAAAATTTGTCAAAAAAATATTTTTTATTCAAATCCATGGAGTGACTTCAACAGTAAAAGGAAATATTGTTCTCCCAAGAGATCCTAGTTTTAAGTAGTTGCGTTTGCAGGGTGTGTATGCAATGTCAAATTAGGTTAAGAAAGATGTATACGTTTGAAAGACTCTCAATCCTTTCACAATGAAACCTCAAACACCTCTGTAGATGTCATGATGAAACCTGATACCTCTAAAAATAATAAACATCCCCTTAACCACTAAGATCGATTGGTTCGTGCTATTAATGTAGGGATATATGCTAGTGATACGGCAGGATTTTAGGAGGTATCTACAATATTGAGGTGCAAAATGGTTAAGGTTACAAAAGAATTAATAAGGAGTTCAATGATAACGTACTCAAATGCTCAAGATCAATAAAACTTTGAAATGAAGAAATGAAATTTTCAGGACTATTTTAAGTAGAAAAACCTGCTACTTCAACGAGTATTATAGTAATCTAATCAATATGTTCGTTTTCTTTTTCATTATTTGGAACTCCATAAGTAAGTGATATCATTTCATATATAAATATTTTATAGTCGTGTTTAGGTTATATATAAATAGGAAATAGAACAAAATCATAATCTCAAAAAATATAAAAAGTATAAAGCAGTCTAATAATAACATTAACTATTCAATTTTTCTAAAACCCTAAAAAAAGTATGCACTAAATAATGAATATAAGGCCATACAAAGAAAAAAATACAAAAAATACAAAAAATATTATTGTCAGTAATAAAAAAAAAACATCATTAACACTTAGAAATGACTTGGACATTGATAATATGTTAAAAATTAACTTTATCCCAACTCAAGAACAATTTATTTGGACGATTGCAAGCACCTATCAATATGGGAGAATGAATTCAATAGCCAACTTGTAATAGATCAACAAGATAACTAACTACAACCCAGTAAGAGAGATGATACCAAATTCAACTCTTAAAATACAGAAAAAATGAGATACAATAGCAAAAAATTTGAAGTTTTGTCCTATAATTTATGTAGTTATTGAATGTTTTTAGACTAAAATGAAATAAATAATATTTATATATGTTTATTTATTCGTCAAAGTATGTTGAACTTAATATTTATTTTGTTCGAGAAAAAGTGTAAAAAAAAAGCTTCAAGTCAACTATGTTTCTTGTAATTATCAAATAGCGAATGAATTCACAAAATCTTTGACTCGAGCTTTCTTTGATAAATTCAGACGAAAATTAAGTGTTTGTATTATGTTGTAACCGTAGCCCACTAGGATAGTATTTTGGTCTAACCGTAGCCCATGTAGCCTGTTGTTGTTGTTCAGCCTGTTAGCCTTGAATAACAATTTTTAGTTTTGTTTTTCGGTTTAGTCCATACGTGGTGATTATTAGGTCACTTTATTTTTGCTTAATTTTTATTAGGTTAGAGTGATTACAAAATAATATATGTTTAAAAAAATTAACTTTCAAATCACATACATCCTGCGAACATAATTGTTTAAATTCGAAATTTCTAACGAGAACAATATTCTCATATATCACTAAAGTCATTAAGGAGTTCTACCCTTGTATAACAGACTAAACTCAGACTTGACTATTAGGGTGAGCACCCTGAGGGAGTACTCAGGCCCCCATTTTTTATTCTTGTAATTGGGGCCCTCATTTTTTCATCTTTATAATTAGGTCTTTAATTTTAAATCTTATTTTTCACCTTTATAATTGAGGTCTTAATATTATTTATTCTAACTTTTTATCTTTATAATTGAAATCTCTAATTTTTTTTCAATCCCTTTTTTACCTTTATAATTGAGGCCCCTAATTTTGTAATCTAACTTTTAACTTTATAATTGAGGCTTTTAAGTTTTTTCAATCTCACTTTCTACCTTTTCAATTAAGGCCTCTAAGTTTTTTTCAATCTCAATTTCTTCCTTTATAATTAAGGGCCCTAATTTTTTTTAATCTCACTTTTTTAACTTTATAATTGAGGCCCTTAAGTTTTTTTAATCTCACTTTCTAACTTTCTAATTAAGGCCCTTAAGAATTTTCGATCTCAATTATATCTTTATAATTGAGGCCCATATTTTTCAATCTTTATAATTAAGGCCTCTATTTTTTTTACAATTTCATAAAATTCTCAATTTCTCATCCCTTTCTCTATCTCTCTCGTTAATTAATTTGATTTTGAATTAAATCTAATTATATTTGTCTCTTTTTTTTACAAATCTTATTTTTCAATTTACCAATTTACCAAATATTCTTTAATTCTTAATCTTCTCCAACCTCAATCTAACAATAACATAATATGTTATTCTTTATTTTTTTTAATTTATTATCCAGAATAAAGCTCCATATCATAATGTTAAAAGAATAATGCCTCACACGTTTTATTTTCCTACTATCTTTTAATTTATAATACAATGTTCATGCAATTATACAATAATTAAAATCTAACTACTTCTAACAGCCTACCAACTAACTCCTAACAAACTAACTAACATTTACTATCTCAACACTCCCCCTTAAGTTGGTGGGTGAAAGACATCTCAAACCCCCAACTTGGTTGTCAAATACTCGTGCTGCAAAGTGCCAAGTGCTTTAGTCAAGACATCTGCAGGTTGCTCCTTTGAAGGTATGTGCTCAGCTGTGATAAACCCTTCTTGAATCTTGTCTCTAAAAAAATGGCAATCAATTTCAATATGCTTCGTTCTTTCATGAAAGACAGGATTAGAAGCAATCTGTAATGTTGCTTTACTGTCACAGAACAGCTTAGCAGGTTGATCCTGTTTTACTCCTAGTTCATTCAGCAATCCACTTAGCCAAATTAACTCTACTATAGTCATAGCCATACTTCTATATTCAGCTTCTGCTGAAGAACGAGCCACTGTGTTCTATTTTTTCGACTTCCATGAGATCAAAGAATTCCCAAGTTTTATGCAATATCCCGTTACAGTTTTCCTTGATATTGGGCAAGTTCCCAATCAAAGTCACAAAAGGCGATTAAACCACATGTACTTGAAGAATCTAGCAAAATTCCATGCCCTAGATTCTTCTTAATATATCGTACAACTCTCAAGGTTGCTTCCATATGCACCTTTCTAGGCTGATGCATAAATTGGCTTAGGTGTTGTATTGAATAAGCTATATCAGGCCTGGTGTGAGTTAAGTATATGAGCCTACCTATGAGCCTTTGGAACTGCGTCCTGTCTACCATACCTTCTTCATTTTGCTTCAAGCACTTAGTGTCCAAAGAAGAAAAAAAATTATTATTCAGCTCCAAAGGTGTTAAAGCAGGCCTTGCTCACCCTGCCCTAGTATCTTTTATTAATTCTAAAGCATATTTGCGTTGACTTAAGACAATTCCCTTCTCTGATCTCAAAACTTCGAGCCCAAGAAAATATCTTAATTCACCCAAGTCTTTCATCTTGAACTTATAATTCAGTGTACACTTGAGCTCTTCTATCAAATCAGTATCACTGCCAGTACTCAATATATCATCTATATACACAAGCATAAGGACCAACTTGTTTGCTACTCGCCTTGTAACATTGAGTAATCATGCTTACTTTTTTAAAATCCTGCTGATATAAGTGCTTTAGAGAGTTTCTTGTTCCATTTTCTGGAAGCATGCTTGAGTCCATACAAAGACTTTTGCAGCCGACACACCATATGCCCCCTGGCTGCAAAAACTTCCAGGTAACTGCATATAGACTTTTTCAACTAAATCTCCTTGCAAGAACGCATTGTGAACATCCATTTGCCACAACGACCAGTCAAAGATAGAAGTAAGAGCCAAAATTTTTCTCACAGTAGTGAGTTTAGCAACAGGAGAAAAAGTCTCCACATAGTCAACACCCTCCTTCTGAGTATACTCTTTGGCCACCAAACGAGCCTTGAACCTCTCCACCTCACCCGAAGCATGATACTTGATTTGATAAACCTATTTGCAACCAATGGGAACTTTACCAGAGGAAAAAGGCAACACAGTCCAAGTATTATTCAATTTCAATGCTTGAATCTCTTCTCTCATAGCCTGGTGTCCTTGTGGATTTTGATAGGCTTCTTGATAAGTAGTGGGTTCATTAAGATGATAAATGAAAGCTAAAAAATGTTAAGTATGTGAGGGTAAATGAGAATAAGAAATGTACTCAGAAATAGGGTAAGTAACATAATGTGAAGTGGATTGGCAAGTGCAGACATAATCATTTAACCAATTCAGAGGCTTGGATATACGAGTGGGTCGTCTAGACATAAGTGGATCCTTAGCTAAAAGAGGAATATCAACATGAGAAGACTCTGAAACAAAAGGACTATCAGATGCATCTGTTAAAAAATCAGATGGAGAATGGAGGGAATAGGTGACACGGTAGGAATTTCTTGTGAAAAACTTGAATAATTATCAACATGAGATGTATGAATAGGTATTGAAGAATCAAGGACTAAAAAAACAGAATCAGGAATATGAGAATGTGAAGGGAAAAAAATGAGAAGATTCTGAAACAAGAAAATGAAAAGGAAAAATAATTTCATGAAACACAACATCTCGACTTACAAGAAATTGCTTTGATTGAAGACTAAACAGAATGTACCCCTTTTGAGTTGAAGAGTATCCCATAAAAACATAAGGAATAGCCTTAGGAGAAAACTTGTCAAGGTAGTTAAGCTTGGTAGCATAGCATAGACAACCAAATACCCTAAAATGAGAAAGATTGGGAATTTTATGGTGAAAAGCTTCAAAAGGAGTTTTGAAATTCAAAATAGAAGAAGGCAAACGATTTATTATATAACAGGCTGTAGTAACACATTCTCCCCAAAATTTAAGAGGAACCTTTGAATGAAAACTAAGTGCCCTTGCTACTTCGAGAATATGCCTATGTTTGTGTTTAGCAACCCCATTTTGTTGAGGAATCTGAACGCATGAACTTTGATGAAGAATTCCAAGTGAGTTAAAAAACTCAGAACATTGAGAATTAAAAAATTAAGTGCCATTGTCACAGCGAATAACTTGAACAGTGGCTGAAAATTGAGTTTTAACAAAAGTGATGAATTTTTTAAGAGATATAACAGTATCACTCTTCAATCTCAACAAGTTTACCCAAGTCATACAAGTAAAGTCATCAACGATAGTTAAAAAATACCTATGACCACTATGTATAGCAACTCGATAATGACCCATAAGTCTATATGAATGAGACTAAAAGGAGCTTGTGAAGAAGGAAGACTGACAGGAAATAGAAGTCTAGTTTGCTTTGTTAAAGGACATATAGGAAAATAAAGCAGTAATTTGGAATCTAAATTAACAGAATGCAACAAGGGTAACTTCTTCATAGTCAAAATAGCAGCATGTCCCAAACGAGAATGCAAAATTCTTGTATTATTACTAGAAACAGTTGTCATACATTCAGATGACACATGACCACAATCAAACAAATTTGAATCACATGACATACTAGATGAACATGTATATGTAGATGGAAAACCAGAAGGTGAAGCTGAAGACTGAAAAAATAAAGCCCTTTATACTTTTTACCAATCCCCTTCATCTTTCCACTTGAGAGATCCTGCATAATGCAAAAGTCAGGAAAAAAGCTAACAAAATAGTGAATGTCATGGGTAAGCTTTGAGATGGAAAGTAAATTATGAGTGAAATTTGGTACATATAACACATTAGACAGATTTGTGGTCGAATTTAGAAAGCATGAACCAACATATGTAATTGGGACAGTTTTACCATTTGGCAATTGAATGGACCGTGAGGAACACAAGATAGGATATTTCAAGCATTAAAAATCAGATAATATATGATTTGTAGCACTTGTATCTAAAATCCATGTTAGTGATTTATTAGAAGCATGTAAACAACTATCAACTATACCTGCAAGATTCACAGTGGAATCAACAGAAGCAGCAGAAAACAAAAGGCTAAGGATCTGGTTGTATTGCTCATAAGTGAAGGTAGGTTCCATGGGAGTAGAGGAACTCAATTTGTCAGGAGCAACAACAAGGTCAGAGGCAGCAGCAGGTTCAGAGACAGTCATTGCAGCTTGAGCATTCTTTCGTTTAGAAAATTTGAAATCGGGTAGAAACCCTATAAGGCGGTAGCAACTATCCCGTTTATGACCTTTGATCTTAAAATAATCATAAACACCTTGAAACCGGTGATGATCAAGAATCCCATAACTTTTGGAATAAAACACAGATGAATCAGGACTTGAAGGCATAGCAGAAAGTTGAATTCGCTGAGATTCCTCTTGAGCAATCATGGAATACGTCTGGTTTATCGAAGGCATAGGCTACATCAATAGGATTTGGATTCGAATCGACGAATAGGTTTCATTTAAACCCATCAGGAATTAAAGAAGCTGCAGCTGGACAAGATGCATAAAGTTCTGCTGCGAACTTCCACACTCACATGATGAAATCGGCACAAGTGTAACATACTCATCCCATAACATTTTTAATTTGGTGAAGTAAGTGGATACACTAAACTCACCTTGAGAAATGGTAGCTATTTCACGATGGAGGAAGAAGATTCTGGAGCCATTTACCTTATCAAACACTCCTTTAAATCGCTTCACACCTAAGCCGCATTTGAGGCGAAAACAATGCTAGCCGAGAGCTCCTTACTCACGGCGTTGAGAATCCATGATAGTATGATGGCATTACACCTCTCCCACTGAGGATGCAAATCAGGATCACAATTCTCTTTCTTGCAAACACCGTAAAAAACCAAGCTTGTTTTTCACCAACAGCGCGATTCGCATCGATCTGCTCCAAACGTTGTAGTTCTCCAATCTGACTAGTTGATGAGAAATTAACGGAGTACCTGGAGTGTCTGATGGATGCAAGAAAAGAGGATGATTGATATCAACAAAGGTTGGTTCATTCATCGGAGACATTGCAGTGGAGATCGTCGAACGAAAGCCGTAGGAAACCAAAATGGGGGAAAATGATAGAGAATAGAACTTTTGTGGGAATGAAACTGAGCCACAGTACACGGTTAGAAATGAGCCGAACAGTGAAACCCAAATAACAATGGCCTGGAAACTGATACCATGTTAAAAGAATAATGCCTCACACGTTTTATTTTCCTACTATCTTTTAATTTATAATATAATGTTCATGCAATTATACAAGAATTAAAGTTTAACTGCTTCTAACTACTTCTAACAGCCTACCAACTAACTCCTAACAAACTAACTAACATTTATTATCTCAACACATAATTTATACCCATATTCGATTTTTTATTCTCTTAGTTGTATTTAAGATGTTTTCTTAACAAAACAATAAAATTTATATTTGAAAAAGTTTAATATTTTTTCTACGATATTAAATTAATTGTTTAAAGTAATGGAGTATATTTTCCTTCATTCAGGGCCTATTTTTTATTTTCACTTAGGGTCTCGAAAATATTTGAGACGACTCTGGTTAAACTAGAAGATTATCTTTCTGTTAAAGACTAACAGGCTATAAAAATGGTCTTATAACAGCGCCACAATTATCTTTGGCATACATTTTTGTCTTTGGGACAATCATACATAATTAATTTTGTGTCGAATTTCTCTCTACGTATGAATGGTCAACCATTCGTCGAACCCACAAAACAAAGAAAACTTAAAAAAAAAACTCATATGAAATATATAGATTTTATTTTATTTTACTTTTGAATTTTGAATTTTGAATTTTAGAAGTAATGTTAAAAAAATTAAATTATTTGTAAAAAATATATATAATTTAAAATTTAACTGTTTGAGATTGATGTTAAAAAGTGAACTTAAAAAAACAAAATGTTTATTATGGATATTGTATTATAAATTAAAAATATATAATTTAAATTATATTTATATTTATTATTACTATAAAATATAAAATATATCAATTTAGACTATAATAATAATATACTTTACAATAACTCATTATTAATATTTTAATAAATAAACTATGAATTTTATTTATTTTTAAGTAATTCAAATCAATTATTTTTTAAGGATGTTAGTATTAAATTATTAAAATAAAATGTAAATACAAAATTGAGTGGAGTCCATACATTAGAAAGGGTAAAATTATAATTTGCTTTCAAATGTAGAGTTCAAAATGAGAAAAACAATAGAAATTATAGCTTTTGCGACTGATTTAAAACTACAGTTTCCACTGTATTTTTTTTCATTTTTACCCATTCACCATTAATTTTGTGATTAAAATAAACTTTTTAACTAAAAATGCTTTTAGAAATCATTACCGTGAAAACTTAATATCATAGTAATACAAGTTAAGAAACATGATTCTCCATCTAAATAAAAAATACCCGCCCACTGTCTTAACTCTATTAAACTTTTATCTATCCTCAAAGTGTAACACCCTCGGACCAATAGGGGTGACCCGATCTGATCTGAGGTGTCACATTAGGGTCATTGGAGTGACCTGCAGTAACAATACCAGAAAAATAAAAATTGTTGATAAACCATTTAAATTTCATAACACGTTTCATGAATAAACACAAATTTAGAAAATCATTCTCATATCAAAAACATAATTCAATTATACAATGTATCATAAAAAAATGTTCAGACTCAGTATAAAATAAATATGACCTGCATGCCCCTAATTACAACTCTAGCGTACTCTACAAGCAACACTGAAAGAACTCCTATACTGATATCGATACTGCACAAGAATAATTATTTAACCTGAAAATGTGAGTAATGGAGTGAGCTTTGGAAAGCTCAATAATATAAAACTATCGGATAAAGCTAAAGGATAGGTCGGTATATGGAAGCATGATATTTCCTTAGATATCCAGGAATATATAGGTCATAGTAAGAGTTGAGGTCTTACTAATTAATTCTTCATGTTATAGTCAGGAAACTTACAAGTCAACAGGAACGTTCAGAGTGGCAGATTCAGAAGATAAAGTTGGAAAGTCTAATGTGTTCCAACAAAACCAGAAATAGTAGTTTATTTTAGTCAAACATATTTTTAAAACATAGTAATACCCTCCGCCCATACACCAAAATACAGTTTCCCATAACTTCATTCATAAAGACTGACCCTATACCTGATAGATATAGGAGTCCAATAAAAATGATCAGAATAGTAAGGATTTACCAGCTAGTTGAACCTCAGAACTCATACACCTTCCTAGACATAGCCCAATACAAATCAGTTAAACAGTAACCAGTAATGTTAGAAATCACTGGCAAATATTTTTGTATAAAAGAATAGAGTTAAGAGATTTTGCCCTTTAACCAAACACCAACATGTAGTTTTCCCAAACTATAAGATTTGTAAGGAATTACCAGTAGCTGAATCTCAAAGGCTTCAAAATCCTACCCAAAAAATACCCCAACAAAAATCAGATCATACAAATAGTAATCAGTAACCATTAATATCATAATCAAGAGTTGGATGTATCCAATATCAGAAACTAGAGATCAAAAACCATATTTTTATTTCCAATATCATATTCATACTTTTAAAACCATAGAATAATATTTTTGTACATAAGGAACACACTAGAGGATTCAGATGTCTTTTAGAGGAACTTGATAGTTATTAGGTAGGGTAAACATGAAACTTCTGTATGTTGATTGGATTTTAGTTATGATACCCTTATTAGAAGGTTCGATTACTAACAGATCTAACCAGACATTCAGAAATTGATGCTTCAGGACCATTTAGGATTTTGAGTGCGTCAGGAATGTATCCATGAACCTACATTATAATTAATTAATATTTAAATATAACCAGAGTGATTCCATTACTCAGGCCCTTAGGGACATTTAGTCATTACAATTCTTGAAGAATTTTCAAAAAATTAATTAGTAAAACGATAATTTACATAATTTAGAATTTATATTGAATTATCAAGGTTTCAAGTTGAATCAAACTAATCAGTACCCAACCCTGCGATACTTCGTAATCTTTCACTTCCTAATATTGACCACTTTAGTAGAACTGATTACTTTCAAAATCATCATTAACAGATCTGATGAACCGAACAAGTATTCTAGTGGAATTTATTTTATCTTTGTAATTTAATAATATCAAGAATAATCGACGTACCTAGGTCGTGTTCCAAACCTTACGGGACCGTACAACACTTAGGATTATCGATATTTCCAGAATTAACCACCGACTTCCATTTATTTCTTGATTGAGACTATTTTGGTCATTTCACTACTCAAGAGTATTTTCGTCATTCTCCTTCGATTCAGTCATTTCAAACCATTTAGATGTAAATGATACTTTCGATGATTTAGTCTTCGAGTGTTTTCTCAGTAATTCTGAGAATGTCTTTCCATTTCAAAGGTAAAAATTTATTATCAGGATTTCACTAAATCGATCGAGTATTTAATAGGTGAAATGATAGTTCTATCGAATTAAGTATAACTTTTCGGGGTTATTTCCCATATTAAGGGACAATCCCAGGCTTTTTACAACACAAGAGTATTTTCATAATTTTACACTATATGAGTATTTTTATAATTTTTTATACAATTATTTTCAACATTGGACCCTTAATGAAAATAACCATTGTTTACAAATTCTGATGTTGATTGGTTTACTAATTAATCATTGAACTAGAATTTATTTTTCTCTGGTCTTCCAATTTATTATACAGGTCATCTGAATCTTATATAGTTTACTAACTTTATACGATATTCAGTTCGAGTCCAGAAATAATTTAACTATACATAATTTATCAGTCATTCATCCATATTATAACCAATATCAAAATGTTATGTAAAGCATGCAAAAAATAATAATATATTATCTCAATTTTTAAGTCATACGATCAACCATTTAAACTCCACCAGATCACCCTTGAACTTGAATTCAATGTCTCATAATATCTCGACTAGAAGACAAAATGAATTACATCAGAAACGGAACATAATTTGGAAAACTATTCGAATCGAAAGATAAAATGCTGAAAAATAACTTACGAGATTCAAATTTAAAAAAATAGATCCAAAAACGAACTCAAAACGTCAAAAAACCCGAAAAAAATACTGAAAATAACTTACTGAATCAGAAGATCAAATGCTGATAGATATGTGATCCAGAAAAAAAAATCAACGTTCAGTCAACAGTCAACAACGGTCAAGGATAAGTCAACTATCAATAGCTTAATCAATGCGGCTTAGCTTAATTCACAGTTTAGCTAGCTAGGCTCGGCTCATGGTTTAGGAGGCTCAACTTGACTTATGGCTCGGCTCAGCTCAGTTGACTGGTTCAGCCGGTTTATATCGGTTCAACCGATTCTTTAGAATCATCCAGGCAAACGATGATCCCCACACAAGAGGGGCAGTGCATCAGGCTTCACCAGAGACTGAAACGACGCTAACTTTTCCAGCATAGAAGATCATTACCTTGGGAATCTCACGCATACGTTGCTTCATGGAGAATAGCGGTAAAAAGCAATAAAATAAACATTCAATAAATGACCAAATCCTTTTTCGCTTCACTCTCTTCAACGGTGACAGTGAACGCTTCACCTCCAGTATCGAAAGAAGCAGAACTACAAAGGAAACCCATTGGTGTTGGCGGTGTCGTCAATGAACGACAGAGGTGGCTGAAAATCGTGAAAAATAGTTGAGACGAACATGGTTTTCGATGAAGCTTTCACGTGATATTTGCGGTGAAAGGAAAGATTCTAGGGCAAGGGGAGGGATGGGTATTGGTCACGAATGAACGACGAACGCGGTGGTACCAGTAATGCACGACATCGTCGACCAGACGATGGTCGATCAAGGCTTCAATGGTTAAGCGGCTTTAAAGTTTTATGGGTTTTGGGAAATGCTCGATTCTAATGGGGGAATTAGATCTGGGAAATTAAAATCCTTGCTAACTTTAAAAGATATATTTTAATAAAATATATCAAAATAGACTCTAATCTAAACGGTAGGGAATGGGTAACTATTCCCATAAAATATTGGTTCAAACCCTTCCAAACCTATATCTTTCCTTTTCTTTTTCCATTCATTTTTTTAAAGCCAAATGTACGTTGGTTAAATTCGAGTTTAGGTCCTTGAATTGATTTGAAGTTTGCAAATGGCCCCAAATTTTCCATGATTTAACAATTACGTCCCTTAATTAATATTAACTAAATATTAAACTTAAAACTAAAAGTTTTGGGGTGTGACAACTCTCCCCTCCTTAAAAGAAATCTCGTCCTTTAAATTTACCTGAGTAAAAAAACCAAAAACTAAGTTTTCATCGATTTTTCAATATCTCATACAACTTTTGCAAGATTACGATTCCACTACTAAACCTTAACCAATAAAACATGTTTACTCGTCGAAACTCTTCCTCATCATAATTCTAGAATCTGAACAGGATTCTCCTTGTAGAACAATCATACCTTAATAATCAATCCCTTATTAGAATAACACTTATTGACTTTTAGTCTCCAAGAATTGGAACAAGAACAATTCCAGAATTTCTTCAATTCATCAATGTAGAACTTCAGGAGAATCCACTTTATCAAAGCTTGAACCAAATACCTTTCCCTTCAATTCTTTTGGGTAGTAATTCTTAATCTTGACACTTCACTTATAAAGTTTGATGAAAAACTTATGATCATAAAACGTTTTGGATACAAAACTCAATTTTAGTTCGGAAGTCGGGTCAAGATTTTCGATCAATTAGCTTGTACGTTACTCAAGAGAGGATTTTTCCAAAATCTAAAAGAATGCTGACAATGTTTCTTTTCTACACAGATTAAGTCATAACTAATAAGGTACTTAGGTATACTTATTACAGATAGAGGACTTGACGTCAAAGTTCTATCTCAGAGGAGTACTGTTATAAACTAGGGGAATGTTCTGACCAGACACCCTATGACAATCGATCGGCCGATCTACCCACAAGACTCGACTCAATTTAAGCTCTGATACAACTAAATGTAACACCCTCAGACCTATACGAGTGACCTGTTCTGATTTGAGGTGTCACATTAGGGTCACCGAAACGACCCACAGTAATAATACTAGAAATATAAAAATTGTTGATAAACCATTTAAATTTCATAACACATTTCATAAATTAATACAAATTTAGAAAATCATTCTCATATCAAAAACATAATTCAATTATACAATGTATCATAAAAAAGTTCAAACTCAATATAAAACAAATATGACTCACATGCCCCCTAATTACAATTGTACCGTACTCTGCAAGCAATGCCAAAGGAACTCTCATACTGATGCCGATAGTGCATAGGAATAATTCTTTAACCTGAAAAGGTGAGTAACAGAGTGAGTTTTAAAAATCTCAATAATACAAAACTACCAAATAAAGCTAAAGGACAAGTTGATGTATGGAAGCATGATATTTCCTTAGTTATCTATGAATATACATGTTATAGTAAAGAGTTAAAGTCTCGCTAATTAATTCTTCAGGTAACGGTCAAGAAGCTTACATGTCAAACGAAATGTTCTGAGAGGCTGATTCAGAAGACGGAGTTGGGAACTCTAATGTGTTTCAACAAAACCAAAATTAGTAATTTATTTTAGTAAAACATAATTTTTAAAACAAAATAATACCGTCCACCCGTACTCCAAAATACAATTCCCTAGAACTACATTCATAAAGACTTACCCTATACCTAATAGTAGTCCAATAAAAGTGGCCAAAACAATAAGGATTTACCAGCTAGCTGAACCTCAGAACTCCAGACACCTACACAGACATACCCCAATATAAATCATTTTAATAGTAACCAATAATGTCAGAAATCACAAGCATAAATTTTTGTATAAAAAATAGAGTTTAGAGATCGTGCCCTCAAACCGATCACCAATATGTAGTTTTCCCAAACTATAAGGTCTGTACGAAATTATCAGCTAGCTGAACCTCAGAGACTCCAAAATCCTACCAAGAAAGTACCCAATAAAAATCAGATCCTACAAATAGTAATCAATAACCATTAATATTAGAATCAAGATATGGATGCATCTAGTATCAGAAACTAGAGATAAAAAAACAGAGATTAATTTCCAATATCATATTCATACTTTTAAAACCAGAGAATATTATTTATGTGCATACGAAAAACACTAGAGGATTCATATGTCTTTTAGAGGGACTTGATAGTTATCAAGAATGGAAAACATAAAACTTCAGTATGTTGATTGAATTTAAGATATGTGGTCCTTATTAAAAGGGTTCGATTATTAACAGATCTAATCAAACATTTAGAAATTGATGCTTCATGACCATTTAGGATTTTGAGTCATCAGGAATGTATTCATAAACCTAAATTAGAATTAATTAAGATTTAAATATAACCGGAGTGATTTTATTACTCGGGACCTTAGGGACATTTATATCAAATTATCAAGGCTTCAAGTCGAATCGAACTAATCAAATCCCAACCATGCTACACTTGGGAAACATTCGGACTGAGATACTTCGTAATCTTTCACTTCCTAATACTGACCACTTTAGTAGAAGTGATTACTTTCAGAATCATCGTGAACAGATCTTGATGAACCGAACAAGTATTCTAGTGGAATTTATTTTATCTTTGTAATGTAATAATATCCAGAATAATCGACGTACTTGGGTCGTGTTCCAAACCTTACGGGACCATACAACACTTAAGATTATCAGTGTTTCCAAAATTAACCACCGATTTCCATTTATTTCTTGATTATAAGACTATTTTGGTCATTTCACTACTCAAGAGTATTTCAGTCATTCTCCTTCGATTTATTGTTTTTATACAATTTAGTCATTTCAAGCCATTTAGATGTAAATGATACTTTTGATGATAAAGTTTTCGAGTGTTAGCTCAGCAATTCTGTAATTCTGAGAATGTCTTTCCATTTCGGAGGTAAAAATTTATTATCACGGTTTCACTAAATCGATCAAGTATTTAATATGTGAAATGATAGTTCAATTTAATCAAGTATAACTTTTCAGGGTTATTTCCCACATCCAGGGACAATTCTGGGCTTTTTACTGGTATTTTCATAATTTTACCCGATAGGGGTATTTTTTTTAATTTTTTATTCAATTATTTTCGACATTCGACCTTTAACAAGAATAACCAGTATTTACAAATCACGAGATTGATTGATTTACTGATTAATCATTAAACTTGAATTTATTTTTCTTCGATCTTCCAATTTCTTATAATGATCATCCGAGTCTTATATAGTTTACTAACTTTATACGGTATTCAGTTTGAGTCAATAAATAATTTAATTATACATAATTTACCAATCATTCATCCATGCTATAACCAATATCAAAATGTTTTATAAAGCATGCAAAAAGTAGTAATGTATTACCTTGACTTTCGAGCCATATCGATCACCATTTAAACTCTATTGGATGGCCCTTGAACTTGATTTCAATATCCCATAATATCTCAGGTACAAGGCAAAATGAATTACGTCATAAACAGAACTAAATCGAAAAAATTATTCAAATCAAAAGATAAAACGCTGAAAAATATTTTATCGGATTTGAATTTGAAAAAATAAACCTAAAAAATAGGCTCAGGATGTCAAAAAAATCAAGATGAGTTGTTCCAGAAAAAGTCAACGCTTGATCAAGGATTAGTCAACACCATTCAACGACTGGTTAACAGTCAACGAGGATCAATGGTCAGTCAACGATATACCGCTCAGTCAACACGACTTAGCTCAACTCATAGCTTAGCTAGCTCGGCTCGACTCAACTTGTGGCTCAACTCAGCTTAGTTGACCAATTCAGCCAGTATACACCGGTTTGACCGATTCCCTAAAATCATCGAGGCAAACATTGATCTCCACGCGTGAGGGGCGTGGGGCTTTACCAATGACCAGAACAACGCTGAAATTTCCAGAATAGAAGATTGTTTCCTCGGGAATCTCGTGCATACGTTGTATTGCACCAAAGAGCAGTGGAAAGCAATGAAATACACATTAAATAAACTACCAAATCCTTCTTCGCTTCACTCTCTTCAACGGTGACGGTGAAGGCTTCAACTCCAATATTGAAAGAATCAGAACTACAAGGGGAACCCATTGGTGCTGGCGTTGTCGTTAATGAACAACAAAGATGGCCGGAAATCGTTAAAAATAGTTGAGACAAACATGGTTTCTGACAAAGCTTTAACATGATATTTGCAGTGAATGGCGAGGTTCTACGGCAAGTGGAGGGTTGGGTATTGGTCGTGACTGAATGACGTACACAACGGTACCAACAATGCACGACATCGCCGGTTGGATGATGGTCGATCAAGGCTTCAACTGGCGACGAGGCTTTAAAGTTTTATGGGTTTTGGGAAATGCTCGATTCTGATGGGGGAATTGTTTTGGGAAATTAAAATCCATTTTGAGTAATTTTGAGAGCTATATTTTAATAAAATATAGCAAAACAGTGTCCTAGCCTAAACGGTAGGGCATGGGTAACTATTTCCATAAAACACGGGTTTAAACCCTGCCAAAACCTATATATTTTCTTTCTTTTTTTCATTAATTTTTTAAAGACAAAGGTAGGTTGGTTAAATTTGAGTTTAAGTCCTTGAATTGATTTAAAGTTTGCAAATGGCCCCAAATTTTCCATAATTTAGCAATCACGTCCCTTAATTAATATTTAACTAATTATTAAACTTAAAACTAAAAGTTTTGGGATGTGACAGAAAGATATCTAGAAAAAAATTAATTTATAATATTTCTCAAATAAGACTAATATTATACCTATAATTATAATTATAAACCTGTAAAATATATCATCAATAATCATCCAACCACTCTGCATTTAGAGTGTGTCTAATTTGGAGATGGAAAAAGTAATGGGATACTTCATTCCCTTCATAAAAATTCTTCTTTCTTCATCTTTCATAATTATTAACCCTAATTTTTCTATCAATGTTCATAAGAAAAACCGCTTTAAACTATCAAACACCTACCTTACCCATCAACAACTCTATAAAAAGTTAAATTATAAATAATCATCCTACAAAATCTAAAGTAAAGTGCACAAATGGTCACATATCATAGCGCTAGTTTTCTGATTATTAAAAATTATAAAATTATACCTTGATTATAGGTGTTGCTTTGTTAAGTCTCTGGACTATTAGAAGTCATAAAATGATCACCTGACTATTCATATGTTCCAAACTCGTTTATCTTTTTTTTTAAAAATTAATGGCAACCTGTGTTGGACGTTAACATATTAACTGTGATATGATAAAATTTGATCTCATAATCTCAAATGGTTATCATATACTAGTCACCATGTTAACTTCCAAATCAAACGATCATCAATTTTTTAACGGAAAATGATGAGTTGGATCTTATGTATAGTCATATGATCATTTTGTAACTTTTAATAGTCGAATGACTCAACGAAACAACATCCTATAGTTAAAAAAAATTTAATAGTCGAGAGACTCAACAAAATAATCTCATATAGTCGACAGACTATTTATTTACTGCCCTCTCTTTAATGGAGTGTAAAATTTACTTTTAATTTATTGTGTAAAAATTCTACATGAAACAAACTGTATCTGTCGAAACGATTTTGTTCCTTTGGGAGAGAGATTTTGAGAACCGCGTCATTTTTAATTTCTATCTTAATTGGTTTTAATTAAAAACAATGCGATTTTAGAAAAATTCTCGTTTCGAAAAATTGGAAATTCCTTTACGATAAAAAACATATGGTTCAAGAACCAATCTTTGATTAGGGTGTGATTGGGCACCCAAAACATTGTCATTTTAAATAAAAATTAATTTTAATTAAAACAACAAATTGAGGTATGCGTTACCAGAAAACGAGTTTGGGAGTCGGTTACACGTGGGGAAGGATTAGCACCCCCACGACGCCTTATATCGGTACTTAGTCGATTAATTAATGTCTTTACAAAAAAATTTACAAATTCGAATTTAACTTGGTTTATGATCCCTTAAAACAACAAAATGTGAATTTTACAACATTCAAAAGCAACGAAATAGGTTAAATTAAAATTACCAAACCATTAGAAAGATAAAGAATATTAAATTATTTAAAATATTGAGACCAGATCTTTAGGTGAGTTCTAACGATATTTTCTCGAAAAATTTAAATAATCGAATATTTCATTTTCTTTTGTTCCCAAATTTTAAGGTGAATAATCAATTCTTTTGGTGACACTGATGGGATACACTTGTAATTTAAAATCGTCTAAAATAGCTTTGTAGTAAGTTAAGAGAAGCCATTCAAACAATTTTAAATTAAAAAAAGTATTACCCTTAATCCAATTATGTAATTATAAGTCGAGTTATGCGCGTGAGGACAACATGCATAAATTAATAGAAATAATCATCCAATTAACAAATAATATATACAAAATATTCCTACAATGCGACACTTCAATATAAAAATTATATACATATTTTATTACTAAAAATATATATATAATATATTCATAGTAATATTTAATGAACAAATATGACTTCAACATAACAAATAAAAACATAACACAACAAATTATAAATTTTAGAAATAATTATGTTTATTTAAATAAGGACCAAATCATATTAACCCAAACATTAATAACTTAAATATAAACAAAACAATTGGAATGGAGCTAACACAAGAATAAACCAAAACACATCAGCAGGACTAAACAGTAGCATGCAAGAACTTAAGGCTCAAATGTCCAAAAAATTGAAACTAAGTACATTACCACTCAGGACTGAAATTAAATACGGGTAACACATGGAGACAAAATTACAAACATGCAAACGTTGTTTTATGGACCAAGTTAAAATGCGCAAAAAATATGAAGATAAAATTAAAAGGTGCAAGAAATATGAATTCAGGACTAGAGTGCATTAAATCAAAAACAAGCGTGACTCCCTCAGCAATAATTCCACGCAAACTGGTCATCCAAAACGCTGTCGTTTTGGTACATGCATACATACCCTAATTTGGGTAAGAAAGAAACCCTAACCCGTTTGCTTCACCCCCTTTCAATCTCTCCAGCCGTTCTCTCTACCCTTCTCCCATCTTATCCACTCAAGGGCGAGACCTCGAAAACCAATAAACCCAACGTCGTTCATCGAATATTCTGAATACCGCCACCTGAGGAGGCTCTACTAACCCCTAAAGGAACCGAAAGCTTCCCCTTAGATCTTTATTTCCTTCGACTAAAACCTAAAATTCCTTACTCTTACATTCAATCGAAACCCTCAAGCTTCTAAAGCTTCCACGGCCACTGTGGCCCTCTAACGCTTAAGGCCTTCGACAACAACTTCTAGATCTCGACGACAACTCCTATAACGCAAGGTAAAAAAAAAAAGCTACCCCTTCCCCTTTTATTTTGTTTTTGGGTTTTTGCATTTATACTTGAAAATTATTAAATCGAAATAAAAAATGAAACCGCAAATGATAATTAAGAAAAAAAACCTTGCTAGAATTAGATTTGCTTAGCACTACTTTGATTCCTTAAAAAAGAGAGAGACGTGTTTACATTAATCTTTGAGTAACAGAGGATACACTGTTTTGACATGCATATACATTGGTATTTCGTTCTTTCCGCCTACTCGAATGGTTTCACCCTGTTGTTCGAATGGTTGTTGATCAACCCCCATCTATACTGTGTTTTCTGCTTGCTCTTTTTCCTGGTTATTTTCCCCTTTTGTTCGTGCCCCTGGTTCCAAAAATCCTCCCCCTTTTTTTGTTAATCCCCCTACTTTTTATTGATGTTGGTATCTTGATATTGCAGAGCATAGAGGGCACCAAAAGTGCCTCGGTCCCTTCCCCTTATCTGTTGATTATTGGATAATGGTCCCTCTTGGTGTTCTCGATGGTGCCAGGGCATGGGCACTCGGGGAGTGGAGCAGGCAGGGTGTGGGCGACAACCCCTGTTGGTGTGCTCGTGAAGCAGCAGGGCATGGGTGATAGGGTGCAGTCAGGCGTGGGTGATAGGGAATCGAGCTGCTCGGTCAGAGTGTTGTTGGGCGTGGTGCTCCACGCCAAGGTTGGAAATGGCACCAGCATGGGCAGCAAAGAGTTGTCTTCACGTGGGCAGCATGTGCTACTATTTTGGGTGATTAAATCGGGTCGGATCGGGGCTCCAATCGGGTCGGTTTAGCTTGTTTTATGGGCTCGGGTCATGACATGGTTGTTGGGTCAATTATATGTAAACTGATTTGGGTTTGTAATATGTACTTTGGACTTTAGACATTTAATTTTGGATTTGGGATTGAATTTGGGCTTCAATATTGAATTCCAAAATGAAATAAATATGATTACAATCCAATTAAGCACCTAAAGCATCTCGATTTTCATATTAACCCAAATGCAAGCTTCCATTCATCCTTCATCAATGCCCCTATGTCATTCGAATTAATTTCTCATCGAGTACAAATATCTTCAAATTAATTCTCGATCATCTTCAAATGAATTTAAAAGGTCCGGACAAAATTAGGGTATTACACTATCCATAAGTATATAGAATATTAATATAACTTTTTAATGAAAAAAGTTTTACTTTTTGTTGGTTTTCTTTTTTATTTACCAACCATAAAATATAACAAGTGAACACGTCAACTTATTTCGATCAACTTGAAGATGCTATTATTTTCTTTCATCTATTTTTCTATTATTTTTTTTCTTATTTTTTCACTAACACAGTGCATTTATTTTTATTTTAACTAACTATTAATTTTAAATATTAATTATAATTAAAACTCTATATACTACATAAGATATCTATCTTTTCTACCATTAAACATAAAGTTTAAAGAAATATTGTAGATATACTATTATTGAGTATATAATACAGCTTTTTTCTCTTTATTTCCATATTTCTTCCTATTTCTTTGTCCGTTTGTAAATGCATCTATTTTTTTCATTATTTCATAACAATAATAATTTAATAATTTATTTTATCGATTAACAAATTACGGCATTTAATTTTTAAGAGTTGTTATGACGCATTCATATCTTATTTACCATTTTTGTTACCGAGTAAGATTCTAATATATTATTAAAAATAATAAATAATTCTAACTTTTAAACTTTTAGTAACATTATTTACTTGGTGACTATGCCTCAAATTTTTACATTGTCATTGTATTAAGGGTAAATTATGTATTTAGTTAATCATCTCATATTTTTGTTTTAATTATTATTTTTTTAAAATATATCATTTTAGTTTTATTTTTGTCACTCATCGTTCAAAAATTAATGATGATGCTGCCATGTTATTATAAGGTAATGTCACATCATCATTAAAAAAAATAAAAAATTATCAACTGTGATGTTCTATGTATTTTTAATGACGGATGATAAAAAGAATAAAAATATAACGTTTTTGTATTATTTAAAAAAATAATTGAATGATCATAACATAATTATGAGAATAATTGAGAGATTAAATAAGTAGTTTACCCTTGTATTAAATATTTAAAAGAAATAAGGGCCTCATTACTTGTATTAAATATAAACTTATATAATTAAACCCCTTTTCATTAATATTTTTTCCCTTTCCTTTTATCGGTTAAAAGATTTTGTTTTTTTTTTCTTCTTATACTCAAGAACGCCAAAAGATACGATTAATATAAACTTATCTTTTGTTTCCGTTTATTCCCTTCGTTTCCCTCAATTTAAGAGTTTTTCTTGATTTTATCTTCGACACGATGCCATGCAAAGCATTAAACAAAAATTTTAGCGTTTGATCGAAGAACAAAAACCATGGAACGGAGTTCAAATTTTCGCAAGACTATTCGAATTATATACAGTGATCCTTACGCTACAGATTCATCCAGGATTCGGGCGATTCGTCGGGGAGATTAATTGCTGTGCGGTTCCTTTCCGTACGTCGAAAAACAACGGCAAAAGACATTGAAAATCTTGCACTGTGTCGACAGCTGTTCGATGAAGGCTTTCGGGCAAATTCGCTGCTGAAATTAGAGATCCTTTCACGAAGAAACGAATATGGATCGGTACTTTCGACACTAATTAAAGAGAAAGCTGCCGCTGGTATTCGGGCCAAGCGACGTGAGTTTGAGATAATGAAAGCGGCCATGGATAATAAGAATTCATTGGTAGTTGCATCGTCTCTTTCGTCGGCGGTCGATGTTTCGATCAATGTCATTGAAGTGGACGACGACAATGAAGAGAAAACAAGGTACGTAGTAAAGAAAGTTGTCAAGAAATACAAATTTGTTCAAGAGGTAACCGTTAAAGATTTGTGGAAGGACAAGGCATCAATTTTGGTGTTGTGGGACGCTCTCTTCGGATGGTTTGATCTTGAGAATCTTCTGTCGAATGTTCACGAGCATCTTTTGTCTAACGTCGATGGCGTCGATCACTGCCTGAAGAATGCTAAGTTGATTGAGTTGCCTGACATTAACCTAGACAATGAGATAACTCGAGTATAGGGCAACTTCACTCACCCAAACTCAATCTACCTTTTTGAGATAAACTTCGAACTCGGTCTGAAACAACACGAAATAACTATATTTATAAAAAAAATTATTGTTATTCAATAAAAATATGGATTCAATTGAAAAAAATATAGAGATATATTATTGTAATTATCTCTAAATATATAATGTAAATTTACATTATTTTTCGAGTTGAATTTGCCATTTTACACCTTAAATTCGAACCTCAGCATGACTCAAACATATTCTCTAAAAAATCTGATCCAACCTAACTTAAACCTATTTTAAACGCCTCGATCGAATTCGTATTTCGTACCTATCCCTGTATCACAATAAACCACTAATTGTTGGCAATGTAATTATTTTTAATTATGCATACACGTTTGTAAATAATATTTAGACAATTATTTTAATCAGCGGATTCATTAAACATTGAGTATTATACTCTTCCATTCTTATTGGAGGTTAATAATAGAGATATCACGAAAGAAAAAATAAATTGAATATGGATGATTTTATAAAATAAAAAATATGTAGAGATATTATTAAATTAATCATAATAATTTAAAATTTTTATTCTTTAATTAATGAATTATATTAAATTAAAGTTAATAATATTTTATTAATCAAATATTTTTAAATTAATTAAAAACTTACTTTTTATAATGATGAAAATCATTAAAAATTACTTAAATTAGTCTCAACCAGGGAGATATTACTGTCTAGTAATTACTCATTTTTGTAATTAATGAATGGTGGTCAAATGTACTGATTTTTTTCTTTGTTTTTAAACAATAACAATAATTTTCGTACCTGTTTTTTTTAAACCGTTGTTTTTTACTTATTTTTTCACTAACATGGAAAATGTGTTGTGGTGTAAAAAGTTTACCCGACTTGTAAATCTGATTGAAATCGACTTGAGTCAAAATTATTTTTGACCTACGATGTGGTGATCCGAAATCGACTCCAGTAAGAAATGGTGTTGACCTGAACCCGAGTCGAACCTGGAAATTATTGATATGAACCTGACATGCACCTAACCTAAGAATGATCTGAACCGGAATTGAACTGAAAATATGATACCCAAACCCGACATGCATCCTATTGATATGAACCCAAACCTGGGATTGACCTGATAAATAACTAGTATTACACGATCTGTTTTCAACATGACCTGTAAATGTTCCGGCATGTTATTGACCATATCTGATATTTACCTGACTTGACTTTTACCTAACTTATATATTCCCATTGATAAAATTATAAGATTTTAATAAAATTGTGAGATTTTGAATTTATAATAAATCATATTAATTAATATGATTAATTTTTAAATGTTATAATAAAATATTAATTATGATAATTAAATTAATTGTAATACCCTAATTTTGTCCGGACCTTTTAAATTCACTTGAAGATGATTGGAAATTAATTTGGAGATGTTTGTGCTCGATGAGAAATTAATTTAAGTGATAAATCATGGAAGTTTGCATTTGAAAACTTGAGGTGCTTAACTGGACTAAAACTATATATGTTCATTTTGGAAATCGAGACACAAATTGAAATTCAATCCCAAATACAAATTTAAGTGTCTTAAGTCCATTTACATCTTTGAATTACAAACCAAATTAATTGCAAGACTCAAGATTTAGGCCCAACAACCGAAGCCTAGCAGTAATTAAATCCAAACCCGACCCAGCAGCTCGACCCAGACCCGATTGCAGCGACTCGACCCGGGCTGCCCATGCCTCCCACGTGCAGCTTGGCTCGAACATGCTACAACAACTCAGCACCAAGCGTGAAGACAAGGCTCGGCTCCCCAACTGCTGCCCATGCTCCCAAGATGGTGCCATTTCCGACCTCGGCGTGGAGCACCACGCTCCACAACGCCCAAACATTTGCCCATGCCAGCACAATACCCAACAGCTCGGTTCCCCACTGTTGCCACACCTGTCGGCCACACACGTTCTTGCCCATACTCTACACCAAGAAAGAGACCGAATTCCATTAGCAAAGCTAAGAGCACTATACTTTTAGGGAATTTTTTTATGTAAAAGGGGGGATTATCAAAAGAAACGAATGACAACGGGGGGGCTCGGTTTTTCAGCAGAAAAGAGGAGAAATCGAGTGAAAAGAAAGTCCAAGGAGATCATTTTGTAAGAATTTACTCGACTCTTCGAGAAAATTAGCAATGTAACAGGGATTTTCCCTACTGTTTTCGAAGCAATACAAAGAAGTTTTTATTTTTTTTTTCTTTCGAGCAACTCAAATCCACCTTCATTTTATATTTTTATATTTCATAAAAACTCACACCAAGCTACGCATTCCAGAGCCAGAATAGAAAATCCAACAAAAAATAAGCATTTGAAACAAAATAAAACAGCAAGAGAGAAAGAGAGGGATTGTTACCTTAGCCTCGACTTTTGATGCTCACCGGTGAACGGAGACAAATTTGTGGCTGAGTTTTGATAGGGAAGGCAGCGAGTCACCCGAGTGAAGGACCCGGTTCGTGGAGGTCCTGACGCCGAAGAGCCTTCGACCTTCGTCCTTCGCGTGTTAGGTCTTCATCGGGCCACCCAAAGTAAGGCCTCGGTCCTTGGTGGCCATGGTCTCCATCTTCTCTTCAAAGAAGATAAAAAGCGAAAGAACGATGGCTTAGAGCGTTGGAGGTTGAGAACAGTGGGTGGTGGTCGCCGAGCTTTGTTCGCCGAGAGAAGGAAAGAGATGAGAACGACGCTGAAGGGTTTGTTAACAAATGAAAACTAGGGTTCATTTTACCCTATATATGGTATATATTAATTCCTCAAAACGGTTGCGTTTCAAGGTGTTTAAGGTTTCCTGATTGCTCATGGTTTATTTGGGTTAGGAATCACTGTGGTCTCTTCTCAAGTTCATTTCGGTCCCTAATCGAAGATTTACGTATTTATACTTTTGTCTCTTTATTTTAGACGCATTCAATTTTACTCATAATTATTGATTTGTTTATTTGTGTTGTTTAGATATTAGAGCTTCAATTTCCACATGTTTCTTTTTAGTCATGAGATTACGTTGTTTTAATTTTCGGTGATGTTGCATATTTAATATAGTTTTTTCCTGGTTTTCATTTTAGTCTAGTGTAGTGTCTCGGGTTTATTACATTTTGAATGCCTAGAATGTGATACTTTTGTGTTTCTTGGGCTTTTATTTGTTTAACTAGTTACTTCGGTCCAGTATTAGGTTACTTTTAATTTCTTGTTGTTTTATAATTTTGCCAGGTTTCGTGTAGTCCCTTGATTAATTATCTTTTTAATTACCCTTTTTAAGTTAGTTTGTTAAATATTATTCATGATTATTAGTTGTAATTAAATTAGTATTGTTGACTTTAGCATTGTAACCCCCCAGACCGATGCAGGTAGCCCGATCCGATCCAGGAAGTCACATTAGGGCCACCTGAGCGACCCACTGTAAAAATAGCGGAAAATTTAAATCTTTTTATCCGAACATGTAAACTTATAAAATCATTTGTCACTATTTAAAAATAAAACATATTTCCAGACTCGTATATAAATCAAAATACAATTACATGCCCCCTATTCACATGTACCATACTCTGCTACAACGCCGGAAAAACTCCCTTACTGAAGTCGATAGATGCACTGGTACAATTCTTTTAACCTGAAAAGGTGAGTAATAGAGTGAGCTTCAAAAAGCTCAGTAATACAGAACTACCAGATGATGCTGAAAAACGTGCAGATACAGATAAACATATTTTCCTTATTGGTTCAGATATTTACAGATCTTTATGTTGAGCTGAGGTTCATTGATATCGCATGTAGTAACAAATAGTATTCATTTCAGATGGAAATATTTCGGATGTCTAGGTTCAGGAGATCAGAACATGTTTTCTAGTGTGTTCCCAAAAATCATGTAACTTTTCAGATCTTTTTTAAAAACATATATATATATACCCCCATCCAACAAGTCCAAGTTGTGTAGGTTCCCCAGAACCATACACCCACCATCAAGTCCAGTTGGCCCTGAGCACACAGCCGAGGAACCGGTAAATAAGGCCCTGAGCACACAGCCGAGGAGCCTCCAAGTATACTTCCTCCAACATTACCCCCCAAGTAAGATATGTCCGTCCGTAAACAGATATATCAAAAATCAAAACATAAATCAGGTCAAGTATCATATCAGAAATCAGGTCAAGTAACAGATCAGAATCCAAGTCAGATATCAGATCAGAATCCATGTCAAGTATCAAATCAGAAATCAAATCGAAAATCAGGTAAAATATTCATGTGAGTAGGGAACACACCAGAATTTACAGATAGTATTCAAAGATATTGGATAATCTTAACAAGTAGGGGAACACGGATCTTTAGTATACCGATAGAATATCGGAATTATGAATCACTATTGAAAGAGTTCAATAACTGACAGAATCATCAGTTATTCAGAAAGTGACTTGAGCTGATAAGGAAGAAATGAAGGTTCAGGACATTTATATTATCTATTGATTGATCGAATTATCGGACAACTCTTAGATGAATAGTTTCCAGAACTAATGCCTGTCGATTGGTCAATTCATTGTTCTTCCAGGGTATTTACTCTTTAATACCACAATTCTTGTCCATAGACCATTTTCGGAATCATTGTTGAATAGATCTTCCAATGTCTTTATTTCATTTCCACACTTCTACAATATCATGAAATGCTGACGTACTTGATTAATTTGTTCAAACTCATTGTAATTGTACACTACGTAAACTCATCAGAGTTTCCAGACTTATCCAAGTCACTTACTAAATCCTCAGTCATTGAAGTTACCTATTTCATTTAGCAGTCATCTCTATTCCAGTTACTTCAGGATTTTCCAGAGTAATTCAAACGTTCCTGAATTTCAGATACATGTTGTACTTCCATTCCATTCAATTTGGTCTTCATGGTTGATTGTCGAACAAACGTCCAATTCTTAGTACTGAATACAATCTAAAGCCGAGTTGAATACTTCCAAAATTTATCATCGAGCCAAACTTGAGAAGATGAACACATGTTCCAGTAATATCTATGTCATTCAGGTATTGACATAGCTTTAGGGTTGATCTATTCACTTGAATTGTTTTCCATTACCTTTAAAGGTAGTCCAATACTTATCTTACTTGGATTCCTTAATTAATCCAAGACATTTACTTAATTTAGGCCATAAGGGTATTTTGGCAATTTTGATGTTCAGTTTTATTCCATTCATTTCAGAGCTCGAGGATATTCAATCATTCCTGAGCTTGGTGATATTCTTGGGTCATTTCTATTACAGGGGTATTTTGGTCATTTTATAGATTCACGGTATTTCAATCTTTTCCTTCCATCCGATCTTATTATTTAATTCAATCTTATCATTTACTTCAGTCCTTTCGAACAATTCTGACAGCAGAATACCCCCGATAAATTACTCTTCCAGTATTTACTCATTATTCGAATATTTTCAGGTCAAGTGTCTTCTCAGACTTTACAAACGGAATATCATAAATTTTCCTGCACTAAGTCGGGATCTTAACAATTAAATCCGTACTTAATCGAGTTAAGTACAAATCCTCTAAGTATTTTCTCATTCAGAGTCATCTCAGACTATTCTACCTCTTAAGGGCATTTCCGTAATTTCTTAACCAGATAAGTTCGATATTAGCTCTTAACGAAAATAATATAATTTAGAGATCCTATGATTAATTGCTTTCTTGAACAATCTCTGATCTTGAAATAATTCCCTTAACACACTTCTAGTATCTTGCATAAACCCTCTTGGGGTTAAAAACCGGTTATCCATAATGTCTACGTATAACTATCATTTCTTATGCACATCAATATTTTTATCAGATCAATATGTCTGTAAAATCCTCTTATCTAACTTCCATATTCCAATCTTGTCTTTTTATAACACAAGGGTATTTTCGTAATTTTACCCTACCGGAGTATTTTCATAAATTCACATCCAAATGCCTTTAACATTTAACCTTTGATGAAATAAATTATAAGTTACAGATCCAGGTTGATTTCTTTACCACTAAGCACATAACTTGTAATTTAATTCTAGCAATCCCTTAATTTCTTATAAAAGTCATCTGAACCATAATCAATTACTGAACCTTTTTACCGTATTCAGATCGAGTGTAGAACTTCATTAATTACACATATGAGACCAAACATTTCCATTCATGCATTTACCAATACCAACATGTTCTATAAAGCATAAAGAGGTAGTAAAGTATTACCTCGATTTCCGTGTAATACTGATCGACCATAAAAATTCCATTCGAACGCCTTTGATCTTCAATTCAACTTCCAATAATTCCTCAGATACATATCAACATAAATTATATCAGAAACGGAGCTTAATTACGATAAACGGATCGAATCGGGTGATAAATCAGTGAAAGACGGCTTACCGAGTTCGAATTTGGCAAAACGGACTTCGGATTTGGATTCAGGACGTTGAAAGCATAAAATATGACTTTTCAGAAATTTGGAATTTTCGGTCAAAATCAAAGTCAACGGGTTTGACTGACAATTTCGAGGCCTTCGGGTTCGAATTTCGAAAAACGGACAGCGGAATCGGATTTGGAACGTCGAAAAATGTCAGGATAGGTATACTCGGTCGAAGTCAAAGGTCGTTTAATGCCCGATCAAAGCCAGTCAAAGTTTTGGTCAACAGTGGTCAACTCCGGTCAACGGTCAACGGGTCGGGTCAACGGGTCGGGTAAACGGGTCGGGTCGGGTCAACGGGTCGGGTCAGGTCAACGGGTCGGGTAAACGGGTCGGGTCAGGTTGTGACCGGTCAAACCGGTCAAAACAGTTCCAAATCCGGTCAAACCGGTCACTTTTCCCTTCCCCACGCGCAGTGGCGGCGCGTGGGGGCGCGTGAACAGTGATAAAATCCCAGAAAAATTTCTAAAAATTATTTTGAGCGATTTCGAGATACTTACAAAGCTCGGTTCACAATTTTGAACGGCGGAGAGCTCGATTTCAACAAATCGGGAAGTTTAACCGGTTCACCTCCCAACTCGCCGCCGCCGCCGGAGAAAAAGGAGAACACCGGTGGACTCGGAACGGCACAAGGAACACGATGGTGCGGGAGGTGTCGTAAACGGATGACGCGATCGTCGTGAATCGATGAAAAACCAACTAAAACTGAGTTATTACCGACGATACTTCCGACTGAAATTCACGACGAACGGTGATGATTCACGACAAAAGGTTTGAGGGGTTTTGTTCCTCGGTTGACAACGAACACGATGGTTGTTTCGGCTTGTCGTTTGGAGGTCGGACGGCGAGTAGATCGGAGTTGGAAGTAGGGAGAACGGGAGAGGAAAACTGGAAAATTTTCCAGAAACATACGGGAGTCTGGGGGGTTTATAACATCTCATAATTAAAAATGGTTAAACCAAGAGTTTAGCCACTGAACTTCCTGCACTTCATAAAACGGTCTGCCAACTTTAAAACTTTACAATTTAATCCCTAATGTTTTTTTCAAAATATCAATTAAATCCGCCACTTTATAATTTCTTAATTTTAGCCCCTAAATTGGGGTGTTACAAGCATACTTAGATTATTGTATCTTTTTGCATTGTTGATATGTTTTCGTACGTATACAAGTATGCAAATGATTTAGTTGTGAATCGTATGACGTTATTTTTACACAATTTGCGTGTTATCCTCACATGTATAATTTGACCCTTATTATATAATCGGATTAAGGGTAATACCCTTTTAATTTAAAATTGTCGGAATGACTTCTTTTAACTCACTAGAAAGTTGTTTTCGATGATTTTAAATTACAAGTGTATCCCGTCTGTGACACCTAAAGAAATTTTGATTCATCATTTTAAAATTTAGGAATGAAAGAAAAAGAAATGTTCGGCTATTTAAATTTGTTGATAAAAGATCGTTAGAACTCACATAAAGATATGATCTCAATATTTTTAAATAATCGAGTATTCTTTATCTTTTTAATGGCTTGGTAATTTTAATTAAATTCATTTTGGTACTTCTAAATATCATAAAATTCACATCTTTGTTGTTTTAAGGATCATAAACCAAGTTAAATTTGAATTTGTAAATTTCATTGTAAAGACATTAATTAATCGACTAGGTACCGATTTAGGGCATTGTGCGGGTGCTAATCATTCCCCACACATAACCGACTTCCGAACCCATATTTTGGTAACGTAGACCACAAATTTATCGTTTTAATTAAAATTAATTTTTATTTAAAATGGCAAAACATTTTTGGGTGTCCAATCACACCCTAATCAAAGATTGGTGACGACTCATCGAACCGTATATTTTTTTATCCTAAAGGAATTTCCAATTTTTCGAAATGAGAAGTTTTCTAAAATCACATTATTTTTAATTAAAATCAATCACAACAAGTATAATTAAAAATGACGTGGTTTTCAAAATCTCGCTCCTTTTAAGGAAAAAATCGTTTCGACATTAATAAATAGACTTATTATATTAATTATGATTCTTATATTATGTTTTTTATGTTATAAATCTTCAATATAATCATTAATTTTATTTTATTAAGTAATATGTATGGAACATTATTAATTAAATTAATTATAATGATTACAAGTTAGAATAATTTATAATAATTTATTGACATTTAGCTGACTAGCCTATTCCCATATATAATGGGGTAAAGGAGAGGTAGGGTAGTAGGCCGCCTCCAACATAAGGTTGAAAGCAACTTCCGTAGAAGACCTCCGTTATGAATTGCTCTCAGAGGGACTTGATCCCAAGACCACAAGATTAAGAGCCTTGTGCTCTACCAACTGAACTACACAAGCAATTCTATAATAATTTATTGACATTGAACGTGATTAATAACATTATTTTAAATGTAAATTATATACTTTAATTTATGTTAATAAAATTTATCTAACAGTTATAATTTATGGACTGTTATGTTAGTGTAGTGAACTACTGTATTATATTGTAATGATCAACAATTCAAAATTCGATTTCGTGGGTCAAAAGATGAAACTAATTTTTTACCCTCAATTCAAAAATTACATTGACTGTATTGATAAAACTAATAAAAACTAATTCTTTAAAATTTAAAATAGAGTACAAAAAAAAGTAGGCAAAATAAGGAGGGTCATATCGTCTTTTGCTTTCAAAACATGGGATTGACGTCATTTGATCAATTAATTCTACGCTCATTTTTTAACCAGTGGGGTTTTTAGAATAATTTATATTTTAAATTTTGAAATTTGAAAAAAAGGAATTAAGAGGTGGGTGATTTGGAGCCAACTAATTTTAACTTTATTTTCAAGTTTTGCATAGGTTTAATGTAAAAATAATTGTTTAAACTATATTATTTATTAATTTTATATATTTAAATAATTTGTTATTTAAAGTATGTATCTAACGTTTTTAATATTATTTTTTTAAGTTTTTAATCCATCACGATTGATAAAAAATGTTAGTTGACACGTGTATAATGTATGTATAACTTATTAATATATAATGTAGGTATGTATAATTAATAATATATAATATATATTGTATTAATAATTAATTAACGCATAATGTATGAATTGATATATAAGTATAATGTGTGTATAATTTATTAATGTATGTATGTATGTATGTATAATTAATTAATTAGCGTATAATATATGTAGTAGTGGATCGAGAAATATTTTTCAGGGTGGATACACATATATTAATAACAAATTTTTTAGCATATAATATATAATTTATATATAGTTTATATATACTAATGAACTATAAAATATGTAATTTATATATATTAATGAACTATATACTATATAGTTTATACATACTAATCAACTTTATAATATATAGTTATATATATATATATATATATATATATATATATATATATATATATATATATATATATATATATATATATATATATATATATATAAACTATATGGTTTATTAATATATATATACTACATAGTTTGTATACAGTATATAAAATTATAAATATAAACTATATATTTTAAATTTATTATAAATATATACTATATATATATATATATATATATTATAATTGATTTAAATTTTTTCTTAACTTTTGAAATGAATGCAATTTACTCTATTTTTCAGATCTACTTCACATTTTATAATTATTTTGATTTCATCCTTTTGTGTTATTTACTTCATTGAAATTTAATTCGTTCATTTTCATATTTATTCAGTTTAGTCATTAAATTTATAGTTGCATCTGAATTTGACCCATTCTTATTTCTTATTTATATTTTTGTAATTAGCACAAAACTTTTTAAATGGGTATAATTTAGTCATTTTCTATATTAATTTCAACCTCACATTTTAAAATTTATTTCAATTTGGTCCCTCATCAATGCGTGTTGTTTAATTTATTTAAATTTTTATTTGTAATTTCATATTTGTTCAATTTAGTCCTTAACTTTATATTTTCATAAAATTAATCCAAGATTATTTATATTCTTAGTAATTTACTCTAAATCATATACAACTACAAATTGCAATTCAAGATTCACGAAAGACGAAAATAATTAATCTAAAAATAAAAATTGACCCGATTTGAACTCAATCTGTATTTGATAAAGATCCGACCTGAATTTTTTCTGCCAATGATGTGACTATATCTGAACGAGATCCGCCTGAAGTACACCGAACCTGAGTTAACTTGGTCTTTAACTGCTCCGGACCTGAACTGACATCGATTCGAACTGAAAGTAACCCGACCTGAACCCGAATTGAACTTGGTGTCAAATCAACTTGAAAATGACCCGACCTGATTTAACCTAGACCCGACTCGATCCGAGTCGAAGCATCAAATTGATCTGACTTGACATGTATCCGATTTTATCCAACCTAACAGGACCCGAATGAAACCTGAACGATTACCTGAGTTTACATCCCTAATGGCTATTAAACATTTCTACTTTATTAAAAAGTTCTTAGTATTTTTTTTACAATCAAGACTGTATAAAATATACCTTAAATATATTTGTTACCTTTTATTTGTTGGAAAATAAACTGTTACAAAACAAAACTGATTATAAAAATCTTAAATAAAATATATAAATAAAATATCGATAAACTATATCGTGGTATTAACCACTATTTTAGACGCGAATTCGCCCCGATATGTGTAATTGCTACATTGGACGAATGATCCCTGAGGTTAGCACAACTCTCCAAATTCCGTACACCTGAAAGATGGAGTGGACTCTTGTTGTACTACTCTTCTATTAACTCAAGGTGACACTTCGAACAAGTTTATGAAAACCAAAGAGAGTGTTTCCTAAGTAAACAATTGCTTAGGAATATCTCAAATGAATGAAACTGCTCACTATTTATGTATTAAATAGTAAGAGAAAAATCATTATTTCCAAAACACAATTTAATTTTATTTAAAAGATAATTAAAAGGTATTTAGAAATAGGTTACAATTCGAGCACTAACAACATTCTCCCACTAAGTCAAAATAATTCTTTCATAAAAAGTGTGAGCTTTGAAGTTAAAACATAATAAGAGTAATAACAAGATTAGTTGCATAAGCACTAGTGAACGTATCTTAAACTAGTACATAGTGATGATAAGTAATTTTTCTCTCAGATAAGTCAACGAATCTTGAACTTTTTAATAATAGGGTGAACTCATAACACACAACTAACTCCTTCATCCAATAAAGTTCTTGATGTGTCTAAAAAGTATATGCACTAATGTATATGTATAACCCTCTTTCCTTAAGATTCTAGTAAATGTACTATAAAAATGACCCAGCATTTTTCATATAAGGTAGCTACTCATTCTCACTTACGTAGGTTATTTCAAAAGGTTTATCTCATAAACCACTCGGATCTAGGCTATGAAATAATTAAGAGCTTCCATAACATCTCAACCTTCTCATAATAAATTAGGTGAATTTCTTCAAGTTCATTTTAAATGAACCACCCAAATTCTAGGATAGGAAATTATTAAGAATAAATACTCAACCTCTTTAATACCATATAGTGCATCGTCGTTGCCATCAATATCATCTTCGACATCATCATGAAGAAGTTGAACTGAATACTCCAAGATGTCAAGACGCTCATCAACAAAATCAAAATGATGCATTATGCAACCCTCCATATGAGTGATCAACTCTGAAATGATGCCAAAGAGACATCGCTTTAAGGTATTAGAGCAAATGGTTGATGATTCGCTTGAGGTGCTGGAGCTAGTTATGGAGTGCGAGGAATCCAATCACTATTGACGAGATCGAAATAAGCCTTTCAAAGAGATAAACCATCAATCTTATTTCCTAGAGGGAAAGGAATATCTATGGAGAAATTTATGTTCTCCTTAATAAAGATATGTCTTAGGATGTAATTGTAGTAAAACGAGGTGACCATAAAGGTCTGAGGGTTATTAATGATGCAAACTAGGTTGATAAAAATTATCTGAGTATGATTGATGTGTTGGCCAATGCGGAAGTATTGAATCACCCAAGCATCGACAATCCTAATGGTAGAATACTTACCTCATGATGGCCAAAACCACCAACTGATAATCAAATGGAGAATGTTGTCATGGGCGTTTAGGGTAGTAATAGAGTCAGGGGATGGAAATCAGGAATATACTGATCCTCATTATCAAGATTGATGTTTTATAGACCTAGATGGATGACAATTATTTTGGTTTCAAGTAGAAAGGTCTTCCTAATAAGATAAGACTCTATGGTAATAACATTGTTACTAGGTTTATCAACAATACAATGAGTGTTGGAAAAAATTTGGGTTAAAGTGGAAAAATATTATGGATTAAACTTAAGAATGGTAAAAAAAAATTTATTGATTCATAAGATCAAGGTAAGGAAATTCATGGGATCATACATAAATGTAAAATCTACAAAATGTTCATCCCTAATAGTAAAATTTTTAAACATATCAAAGGTTTCCCTTTGGTTATGTACTATGGGTAAAATGGGTTGAGGTTCGGTTTTAGGCTGACTCGCAAAAGGTAAACTCGTGCAACAATGTTTAGTCACTAGTATTGATTTTGGTGCCATTTAAAAAATTGAAGGTTCTAGACACAAAGTAAGGAAACATCAAACTCATGCAAAAACAATAAGCAATTTGTATACAAAATTCATCAATTTCAGTCCATTTAAAATATTCGAAAACTACATTGTATACATAAAAACTTAGAAAGTAGAAAAAAAGATATTCGAACTAAATGAAAATACCTAAAAACAAAATATAATATTCGAATAAATTAAACTAAAACCAAAACTAGACAAAATATATTCAAATAAATTAAACATTGTATGTAAACTAGATGAAAAAACCTAAAAACTTTCAATCTAGATGCAAAAACCTAAAAAAATATAATATTCGAATAAATTAAAGGATATTCTAATAATAACTCAAAAAATCAGAAAATAAACAAAAGAAGTAATGGGTATGCACGATTCGTTGATTGGAAATGAAATCCTTTAAAATGCTTGCAAAATTCGTGAAGAATTTTGGTATTTTGAGTGAATGTGGGTGGTTTATTGAGGGAAAATGATGCCCTAATGGTTAGGGTTTGAAAAATTAGGGTAAAATTGATAAGAGTCCTAATTACAACCCCAGGCACGCACGTACCAGTATGTTCATTAATGCATACCGATATAATTACACTAAGGGTGCGTTTGGTTCACGGAATGTAAGATTACCAGTGGTAATAAAAGATTACCAGGGAATAGGATTACTGAGAATGTTGTATTTTGTTTTTGGTTGGTTTAGCATGAATGTAAGATTATCGTGTTTGGTTAAAGGAATAAAAGATTATTGGAATATATATTTGACCAAATTGTCCTTATTATATATTTGTTTTTTAACAAGTTGGAAAATATTTATATATTTTCTTTAAAAATATTTAAATTCATAAAATTTATATAATTTTTTACAAAATTAAAAATATAAAAAGGTTTAATGAAAGGGTAAAATTTTATTTTAACCCCTGAACTTCATATAAAATTTTAATTATAGACTTTTTTTTATGTAAATCTAAAATAGTTTAAGGATAAATTTGTAATTTAACGTTCGTAGAATTTTTATTATTCAATAACAGAATAAGGATATTTTTGAAAGAAAAAAAATTTAAGGGCATTTTAGTCCAAAACGCCGATAATCCAACAATACCTAAGGAAGGGGAGGTAATGACATTCCCGGTAATATACCCAAAAAAATTCACTATTGGTAATGTAAGATTATCGAGAATGAAATTCCCAGCCAACCAAACGGGGGAATGTGGATTCCATTCCCATAGGAATCTCACATTCCTCCAACCAAACACACCCTAAGCGTATTGGTACTATGAAACACATCGCATGGGTAAACCTTGTGTACATATTGTACCGATATGATTAGAGTTTTCAGCAAGCGAGTTGATCACAAGTTGAATAGTCTTGACTCGGCCCGATACTTGATAAGCTCCATAAAATTTGCTCGACTCATGTTCTTTATTATTATGTTTTCATTATGACATGATTAAACATGCAAATTAAGGCATAAAATGATAAGAACTCATTTGTTTGACAACCAAACTTATTGGAACAATCCTATACAAATACACTATACTCATTTAGATATACAAATATTTATTCGTATTTGACACTCATATTTGAATCCAAAGGTAAAAAAGAATTAGGATTGGATATATTTTTCATATAAACCTAACTATCGTTCAAGATTAAAAAGTAAGGTAAATTAACAAATTAATAGTAACTTGAATCTCCACTGCATTGCAACAAAGGTACAAAAATCATAAAACATTATAAAACACCATAATTGCAAATAAGATAAAAGTAACACAAGTAAAATCTAACTTCATACAATCTAAAAGATTAAAACTTAGCAGTATTCGCTGCATATAACTAGTATGTCATGTATGTATAACTAGAATAACATAACTAAACTAAATCTCATGATGGACATAGAAAAGAAAGAAAACTGAAACCCTTATCCATCATGTGGTAGTTGCTTCAAATTTTGATATGTTATCAAGGCACTGCGGACCTAGTCATGTTTATCATGAGAGTAAAAAATCATAGAAATTAACATTAGCAACTACAAAAAAAACTAAAACATTTTTTAAGTCAATGAATCACTAATAAAGCTAATTCTTAAATATTATTAATATACATAAAAACAAAGAGTAATTATATTTTATTTCATATTTAATTACCTCTTATATTTGGACGAAACCGTGCACTACCAATCCATATTTGGTTGCCAATCCAAAACAGTGGAATATTTTTCCATAGTTTTCAATTCATTGGTATATGTAACGTACAAAAAATATTATCAATATGCATAACAACAAAGAGTAATTGCTATTATATTTCATATTTAATTACCATAGATATGTCATCTTCTATGTATGTGTTAGGCATGTATCTAGCTAATTTTGATATTTCAAGTGCATCAATATGCCTCGTATCCTGATCAGAAGGTTTGTTTGGAAAAAGGTTTAGAGGTATTATGCAAGCCCAACGTGACATTTTCATGAAACATGTGTTGGGTTGGATGATGAAATTTGGCACTTAGTTCTCTTGGATTTTCTTCTTCCTGTTTCAAGAACTATAGCATCATCAATTCCAAGAGTCTCTCCAATTTTAGTGTTTCTTTTTTACATCCCACTTTCCCCCCTTGCAATTTGAGACACACTTTCTCAAATCGATTTTTACCTCATTGAAAGTTTTGAGCGTTTGTGATGCACAGTAACATATACTGTAATACCCCAAATATCAGGTCAAGGACTTTAGTGAAAAGTTTTAAAATTTGAGGATGTATTTGATTAAATGATAAAGTATAAGAAAATAATTTAGGAATTTGGTTAAGACTAAATTCTAAGAGTGAAAGAATGAAAGGGGTATTTTGGTCATTTATAGAGGAAATGAATTATTGTATTAAAGTAAAGAAAAAGGGGAGAGTGTTAATATTTTTGGCTATCTTCTCTTCTTCTTTCCCGTGTTCACTTGGCCTTCTCCATAGATAAGGTAAACTTCATCTAATTAGTTTTTCTTTTCTATTATGGTTTGTTTTTGCAACCTTAAGTGATAAGTAAGCTTAAGGAAGAGTTAAATAAGATTTAAACTAAGATATGGATGAGTTACTGGAAATTAGAGAAAATGGTTTTTTGAAGGATATGTTGGAATATGAGTTTTTACTGATGTTTATTAGTATTTTTGACTTGTAAAAGAAGTAAATAAGAGATTAGAAGCTTTAGATATGAGTAAAAACATGCTAGAAAATGTAATATGATTCTTGAGTTGAGATGTTCTATGGAGATTTTAGATGTTATAGGAGGTTAAATGAAGTAAAGTTAATTGGGTTATGTAAAAAAGAGTTTAATAGTATTGTTGGAGGTAAAAGTAAGAGATTAGAGAGGAAAATTTAGTAAAAATCGGGCTGAAAATGGTAAATTTGGGTAAGGGTATCGGTACTGATAGAACAGTACTGATACTATAGGCTTAAATGGATAGAAATGTGACGAACAATGTCAGTACCGATGCAAGTTGTATCAATATTGATGGGGTATCGATACTAAAAGGGAAAGCATCGATACCATGGATAACAAAATGCCAAAATGGCATCGATACCAAAAGGGAGTATCGATACCATAGTATAGTAGTATCAATGCTAAGAGAAAGGTATCGGTACCATAGTATAGAAGTATTGATACCATGGTAGAGGTATGGATACTATGGAGCCTGAAACTATAAGATAGGTTGAAATTGTTATAGAAAGGTAAATAATAGTACTTGTGAATATTATTAAAGTATAAATGTTAGGAAATATACTAACAATTGAAATTGTACGTGTCTTTAATGGATGCTTGAGTAGATCGAAATCAAGCTCCTTAGTCAAGAAAAACGAAAGGCAAAGGCAAAGTAGCTTAATGTATGTATGGTGATTACCAAATGGCACTTTGTGTGCAAAAGCTAAGAAATTCATATTGAATTTAGGAATTTTCGTATGGGCACTTTGTGTGCAAAACTAAGAAATTCATAGTGAGTTTATGAATTTTCGTATGGAAACTTTGTGTGCAAAACCAAGAAATTCATAACGAGTTTATGAATTTCTGTATGGGCACTGTATGTGCAAAAGCTAAGAAATTCATAATAAGTTTATAAATTTCCGTACGAGTACTTTGTGTGTAAAACTAAGAAATTCATAATGAGTTTACGAATTTTCGTATGGGCACTTTATGTGTAAAAGCTAAGAAATTCATAATAAGTTTATGAATTTCCGTATGGGCACTTTGTGTGCAAAACTAAGAAATTCATAATGAGTTTATGAATTTCCGTATGTGCACTTTGTGTGCAAAACTAAGAAATTCATAATGAGTTTATTAATTTCTGTATGGGCACTTTATGTGCAAAAGCTAAGAAATTCATAATAAGTTTATGAATTTTCGTATGGGCACTTTGTGTGCAAAAACTAAGAAATTCATAATGAGTTTATGAATTTCTATATGGGTACTTTGTGTACAAAACTAAGAAATGCATAATAAGTTTATGAATTTTCGTATATGTACTTTGTGTGGAAAAGCTAAAAAATTCATAATGAGTTTATGAATTTCCGTATGGGCACTCTGTGTACAAAACTAAGAAATTCATAATGAGTTTATGAATTTCCGTATGGGCACTTTGTGTGCAAAACTAAGAAATTAATAATAAGTTTATGAATTTTTGTATTGGTAGTGGGTGTGCAACCCACATAAATTATAATAAGTTTGTGAATTACCGTATTGGCACTACGTGTGCAAACTATAGAGTTTATAATGAATTGAAAGAGTTAATTGGCATTATGAATAATTATTAGAGTAAAAACTATTCTAAAATAAAATACTAATGCCTAACCGTGCATTTGGCAGAAAAGGAGTCAATAATGCAAGATAGAAGAAAGGTTAAATGCCTTTAGGATAAAATACTAATGTCTAATGGAGCAATTTGGCAGAAAGGTGCCACTAATACAAGTTAGATGAAGAACAATGGATAATTGGCATGAAAGGATGCCATAAATGCAAATGTGTAACAGTGTATAATTGGCATGAAAGGATGCCACAAATGAAAATACATAGCGGTATATTAATTGTATATAAGGTGTCACTCATGATAATTATAAAAGATAAATGACCATTTGGCACTTTGGTGTAATACATGTACAATACTTTCTCATTTAACATACATAGGGAAAATAAAGAATAATTGAGAAAATATACAGAATGATAGGTATGTTGGGACTACTAAGAATAATTTCGATGATTGTATGAAAGAAAAATATAGTTTAACTGAAAAGGATTTTATCTGATCATTATGGAGTATGTGATTTAGTTCGTCATTAAATAGTCATGAGATACTTATGTATAGATTACAGATTCTTTACAATATTATGCCTCACTAAGTATATACTTAATGTGTATTGATTTCACGCGTAGGTAACAACAAAGACTAGTCGGGTACCGGGAGCAGGAGTAACTATCATCAATCTAAGGTTGACTCTCATCAGTAACAGTAGGACAATCATGTTATTTTTTAAAATTATTAGCATGTAATAGAAATTAAGAAAAATTGCTCTAGAATATATTTAAAGTGATAACTTTGGAAAATAGATTTGAACGACTGTTTTCTTGTTGTATAAAAATGTTTTTAGTTTTAAAATTCAAGACAAAATTTTTAAGGGTTTCTAAATGAAAAACTATTTTAAAAGTGATGTGACATCTATATCTCGTGTACGAAAAGGTATATGGGTGATGAGTGTTACATTTTTTGGTATCAGAGCTATATTTTTAGTTGATTCTCGGTCGAAATCAAGTTTAATTGAATTAAGAAAGAGGATTACATGCCATTAAGATTTTCAAAGTTACTAATATGGTGTCAATTAGAGTGTGATTGATGTCACTCCTTATTAACTTAAGTGTTATTATTATGTATTTCTTAATAGATGTCGGAAACTAAGGACAAAGGTAAGAAAGTAGATGATACCGAAAAGAAGGTCGAGATAAAATCGACCCAAGAGAAGTTGAATCAGATGAGGATCTAGAGGAGATTTCTGAATCTAGAGATGATTCCGAGGTTTCTTCATGTAAGCTTAAATAATTGAGGAAATGAGTAAGCAGAAAATACATTGACTGCTAAAAGTTTATAAAAAGAGGAGTAATTAGTGGATCGACTGATTATAAGTTTGTTAAGAATAAATGTTAAGTTTTATGGACCTAATAACGTTATTTGTAGAAGGTAATTTGTGAAAATGATTTTCTACCCATTTCATACTTTAATAAATTATTATTTAAAATCGAGATTAATTATCGAGAACTTGGAAAACTGTCAAGTTCGTAATGATAGGAAAAAGAGTAAATTTCTTTACTAGTGTAATTTTTAGCATTAGCTGCTACGATGTTATTGCTACAAAGTTATCAAGTCTTCTTATTAAATGAGGTGGATAATTAGACTTCTATAGTTGAGATAGAAAATGTTTCAACTGCACGAGAATATTTTATATGGATCCAGAAAAGTTACATGGATTACCTCAAGAAGGAAATGAAAGATTTTAAAATAAAAGTATTCTATTTAACTTAATCTCGAGTGAGATGATAACGGTAAACCCTAGTGGGTCATAGCACAAGTGTGAGTTGGACAGTTAATAAACATTTAATAAAGATTCACGGGGCTATGTTTCAAGTGGATCTGATGGAATTGTCAATTGATGAGTTAAAATCATATTGAGTATAAGTTATTTATCTCCAGAGACGATTAGTTCAGAAAGATGCAGAGGGTATGGAAATTATAGTTTTTGAAGAGAAAGTAAAATCATCACTCAAGGTGATATCGATAATGATGGTGAAGAAAATGATGTCAAAAAGAGATATATATAGTTTTTGTGGTTAAAGTGATAGATACTCAATTAATTAAAGTAGAATTGTCAGATAATTTCACAAAATTGGGAATTTATAGATATGTTTTTAGATAAATTCTTGGGGTTACCTCCAAATCGAGAGGTGAAATTCAAAGTTGATGGTTATTAAGGTATTGAACATGTTTCTCTGATTTCGTATCAAATGACTTATGTAAGCCAAGAGAATTAGGGGCTCAATTATAAGGGTTGATTGATCAAAATTTTATCAGTCCAAGTATTTCATCTTGGAAAATATTTGTGTTATTAGCAAAAAGAAAGATAAACCTATGTTGTTATGCATAGATTTTGACAATTAAATGAGACTCTTTGAGAGAATAACTTGTATGCCAAACTATACCAATGTGAAATTATGGTTAGCATAGGTGGCTTTCTTTGGTCAGGTTGTTTTAGCATACGGTATAAGAAGAGATCCTAAGAAAAATCATGTTGTAGTAATTGGAAACTCCCAAAGAATGATCCGAAAGTTCAAATTGCTTTGAGGGCTTGCTGGTTACTATCGAAGGTTAGTGAAAAACTTTTTCGACATTAGTATTGTTGCTAACCAAGTTTTTTTTAAAGAAATATATGTCTTATGTAGAACGAAAAAGGGTCAAGAGAGTTTTGAAATGCTAAAGAGGATTGTAATAGAGACATCAGTGTTTATATAACTTGAGTTAGGTAAGGATTATGTGGTTTTCCTGATGCATCTATCAATGGTTTAGTAAGTTTGCTTATGCACAAAGGTAAGGTTGTGGCATATGCCTTGATAAAGTTATGGACTCATAAGAGGAATTATCTACGCATGATTTAAAGTCAACAGTAGTCGAGTTGTTTTAAACGATTTGATGTTATTATCTGTATAGTGAGCGGTACTATAGTAGTGCTAATTACAAAAGCCTAAAATACTAGTGGAATTGAAGAGAGTGAACCTGAGATAGAAAAGATGGACATAACCTTTAAAGGTGTAGGAAGTGATCATTGATTATCTTCCAGGAATGACCAATGTTGTTGTAGAGGTACTTGCTCAGTGGATGTGCAATTAGCATTGAATGAAAAATGACACTGTGGAATGAATTAAAGATGACACTGATGTTTTATTATTGCTAATAATAGAATTACAAATGAAAGATGAAAAAAAATTAATAAGAAATTTATAACTAGAAAATGAAGAGATTAAGGACTATTAAGATCAGGTTAGATGGATGTTTGTATTATCGAGGGATACTTTGTATTCCTGACGATTAAGAATTTAAAAATATATTCTTGTTGAGGCATTAAGTCTGTTGACTATGCATTCAGGTGGAAACAAGAGGTACCAAGATTTAAAGAGTCGGTTGGGTGGCCTGGTTTGGAAAGAGCCATCACGATCATTTTTGCAAAATGTCCGACGTACTATAGAGAAAAAGCTGAACATTAAGTATCTTCGAAATTGTTTCAATCAATCTCGAATCATGAATGAAAGAAATGGTTTACAAAATGAAAGTTGCCCAAGAAAATGTTTTTAAGATCGCTTCCAATTGACAAAAGTCTTATGCTGATCTAAAGAGAAAAGTGATTGGATAGCAAGAAGGTGATAAAGTTTTTCCTGAAAGTATCGCTTTGGAAGGAAATATTGTGGCTTAGATTGAGTTTGAGAATTATTGAACCTTATGAGATTTTATCAGTTGGCTTTTGTCTACCGAAATGGACAAGAGCTATAATGTTTTTCATGTGTCGTTGCTTATTAATTACCGAACAGATCCATCACATATTATTACATTGGGGAAAATAGAGATTCGATCATATGTGATTTATGAAAAAACACCAATATGGATTTGGACTCGAGAAATCAAGAAACGACATAACAAAATGATTACTCTAGTTGAAGTATTATGGTAAAAGCATAAAGTTTTTAAATTCGAGGATGAAATTTCGTAAGGGGGAGAATTGTAATACCCCAAATATCAGGTCAGGGACTTTAGTGAAAAGTTTTAAAATTTGAGGATGTATTTGATTAAATGATAAAGTATAAGAAAATAATTTAGGAATTTGGTTAAGACTAAATTGTAAGACTGAAAGAATGAAAGGGGTATTTTGGTCATTTATAGAGGAAATGAATTAAGGTATTAAAGTAAAGAAAAAGGGGAGAGTGTTAATATTTTTGTCTATATTCTCTTCTTCTTTCCTGTGTTCACTTGGCCTTCTCCATAGATAAGGTAAACTTCATCTAATTAGTTTTTCTTTTCGATTATGGTTTGTTTTTGCAACCTTAAGTGATAAGTAAGCTTAAGGAAGGGCTAAATAAGATTTACACAAAGAGATGGATGAGTTATAAAATATTAGAGAAAATGGCTTTTTGAAGGATATGTTGGAATTTTAGTTTTTACTGATGTTTATTAGTATTTTTGACTTGTCAAAGAAGTAAATAAGATATTAGAAGCTTTAGATATGAGTAAAAGCATGCTAGAAAAAGTGATACGATTCTTGAGTTGAGATGTTCTATGGAGATTTTAGATATTATAGGAGGTTAAATGAAGTAAAGTTAATTGTGTTATGTAAAGAAGAGTTTAATAGTATTGTTGGAGGAAAAAGTAAGAGATTAGAGAGGAAAATATAGTAAAAATTAGGCTGAAAAATGGTAAATTTGGGTAAGGGTATCGGTACTGATAGAACAGTACCGATACTATAGGCTTAAATGGGTAGAAATGTGATGAACAGTATCGGTACCGATGCAAGTGGTATCGATACTGATGGTGTATCAATACTAAAAGGGAAAGTATTGATACCATGGATAACAGAATGCCAAAATGGTATCGATACCAAAAGGGAGTATCGATACTATAGTGTAGTAGTATCGATACTAAGAGAAAGGTATCAGTGCCATAGTATAGAAGTATCGATACCATGGTAGATGCATCGATACTATGGAGCCTGGAACTATAAGATAGGTTGAAATTGTTATAGAAATGTAAATAATAGTACTTGTGAATATTATTAAAGTATGAATGTTAGGAAATATAATAACAATTGATATTGTACGTGTCTTTAATGGATGATTGAGTAGATCGAAATCAAGCTCCCGAGTCAAGTAAAATGAAAGGCAAAGGCATAGTAACTGAGTAATCAGAATTTTCGTTTTGGATATAATAGCGAAGCAAGCCAGGTGAGTGCATTTATTATGTACTTATATGTTGTGATATTCATAGATGTATGTAGCTTAATGTATGTATATTGATTATAGAATGACACTTTGTGTGCAAAAGCTAAGAAATCATACTGAGTTTATGAATTTCCGTATGGGCACTTTGTGTGCAAAACTAAGAAATTCATAATGAGTTTATGAATTTCCGTATGGGCACTTTGTGTACAAAATTAAGAAAATCATAATGAGTTTATAAATTTCCTTATCGGCACTTTATGTGCAAAAGATAAGAAATTCATAATAAGTTTATGAATTTTCGTATAGGCACTTTGTGTGCAAAACTAAGAAATTCATAATGAATTTATTAATTTCTGTATGGGCACTTTATGTGCAAAAGCTAAGAAATTCATAATAAGTTTATGAATTTTTGTATGGGCACTTTATGTGCAAAACTAAGAAATTCATAATGAGTTTATGAATTTCCGTATGGGCACTTAGTGTGTAAAACTAAGAAATTCATAATAAGTTTATGAATTTCCATATGGGCATTTTGTGTACAAAAGCTAAGAAATTCATAATTAGTTTATGAATTTCCATATGGGCACTTTGTGTGCAAAACTAAGAAATTCATAATAAGTTTATGAATTTTCGTATTGGTAGTGGGTGTGCAACCCACGTAAATTATAATAAGTTTGTGAATTACCGTATTGGCACTACATGCACAAACTATAGAGTTTATAATGAATTGAAAGAGTTAATTAATATTATGAATAATTATTAGAGGAGAAACTATTCTAAAATAAAAGAATAATGCCTAACTGTGCATTTAGCAGAAAGGTACCAATAATGCAAGTTAAAAGAAAGGTTAAATGCCTTTAGGATAAAAGACTAATGCCTAATGGTGCAATTTGGCAGAAAGGCGCCACTAAAACAAATTAGATAAAGAACAATGCATAATTGGCATGAAAGGTTGCCATAAATGAAAATGTATAACAGTGTATAATTGGCATGAAAGGATGCCACAAATGAAAATACATAGCGGTATATTAATGGTATATAAGGTGTCACTCATGATAATTATAAAAGATAAAGGACCATTTGGCACTATAGTGCAATACATAAAAGATAAAGAATAATTGGGAAAAATATACAGAAGGATAGGTATGTTGGGACTACTAAGAATGACTTCGATGATTGTATGAAAAAAAAATCTGGTTTAACTGAGAAGGACTTTATCTTATCATTATGAAGTATGCGATTTAGTTCGTCATTAAATAGTCATGAGATACTTATGTATAAATTGCAGATTCTTTACAATATTATGCCTCACTAAGTATATACTTAATGTGTGTTGATTTCACGCATAGGTAACAGCAAAACTAGTCTGGTACTGGGAGCAGGAGCAGCTATCATCAATCTACGATTGACTCTCATCAGTAATAGTAGGACAATCATGTTATTTTGAAAAATTATTGGCATGTAATCGAAATTAAGAAAAATTGCTCCAGAATGTATTTAAAGTGATAACTTTGGAAAATAGGTTTCAACGACTTTTTTCTTGTTGTATAAAAATGTTTTTAGTTTTAAAATTCAAGACAAATTTTTTAAGGGTTCCAAATGAAAAACTATTTTAAAAGTGATGTGATATCTATATCTCGTGTACGGAAAGGTATACGGGAGATGGGTGTTACATGTAGTCATACAATAAGAGGCTAGAGTAAAATATTGGCTTAAATTGTTGTTAGATTATTATCTTTGGTATTTGCAATCTTATTTTGTAATCAAACATCTTTCTTCACATAAATAATCCATCGTTTCATTATACATCCTTAGGGTATTTCTTTTTCCATTTCATATTTCAACACGACAAACATATGATGACCTGGAAATCCATCAAACTCCAACTTCACGCAACAACATTACATGGTATCATGTGTGGTATCTTTAAGTACAAGATACAACTTCTCATTTTTAACATGTTCTAACCAAGAACACATGCACTCATTTTTTACTTCCATTTTTAACCAAACAATAACCCTCATTGGACATTTCTTTGCACAATGTAGCAAAAGCATTTCTCATATATACTTGGGTTACATTACATTTTAAAGTTGCCAACTCACCATCATAATACAATTGTTCATCCATTGTTTTATAGTCTCGATGACCATCCTCCCATATTAGAGATTGTGGTTATCTATGATAGTTCTCAACAAATCACTTGTAGCTCACTATCTTACCTATAATACCCTTAGTACTTAGGGTGAGATCCGAGACTGCTGCATCAGAAACGTACACTCAACTAACTTACTCCACGTGGGTACATGGGTCATTTGTTCCCAGTTAGCAACGGAAGTGTCTAAGCACTAGCTGAAGTATATTTTGATATTTTAGGTAACAAGGTGATCAATAAATTGGCTAGAGCGGCTTGGGTATTCTAAACATTCTCATGGAGTTATTTACCTCTAAGACTGAATTGAGATTACTAAATCTCCATGGATCGATCACACAAACTCTCTAATGGCAATACAAAAACATCCTTAAAGTCTTATATCTAACTTTGACAAAACACACGGATGTTTCCCTAAGGATCACACAAGAGTGTAAGATTCTACGATGAAACATTTTTTAAAAGTTAACCTTTAAACCAACAAGGGACAATAACCTAATCACAAACCTCTGGACCCACAACCTTAAGGTCAAAGCGACTCTGGTGCTAACATCTTTATTTAGGTTGACAATCAATTCTGACCCAAACCCTCGAAGAATATCTAAGGAAAACTTTGTATGTTATGTTAAAGCTCACTAATTATGCACTTAGATCCTAACGACAAGATCCTCTACACAAATACCTTTCCTACTTTGTTCACTTGACACCACCAAAGAATGCACGCACTTATGTTTACTAGATCGACATAAAAAACTACTATAGATGAAAAGGCACTGGACATCTCATTTTCGACATCAACGTTTTATCTCTATCTCTCTATGATCTGATAAGTGAGATCACGTATAGTCGAATCACAAGCAGGTCAATCCTCTCATCTACTCTCCTTCTTGAGCATGGTACTAACACCTCTCTAGCTAGGCTCCTTGCCATGCTAAGCTACTGGGATCACCTCACCATATGTGCTACGGATCTACATATATAACAATTCCTAGAAAGTTTAAAACACATTCCTCGATGATTTTTTCCACAATGCTCATACTCTAGATACCTTAAAACTCTATCAGAGCCTCCAAATCTCTCCACAAAGGATAAAGTTAGCGGTCTCCAATGAGACCCTATGTCTAACCTTTGACTCGACTAGAGTGATAAAGTTGACATCACTCCACTATTCTCTTGCAGACCTCTGGTTCTCTCTGCCATTATCTCATTAGAGATACAAGTACATAAATCCTCATACTTGGGGTTTTTGTCTTACCCAATAAACTCTTCCTCAAACTCTACACCCTCTCCACGGAGTTAGCCTACCATGTTAACTCTGAAAATACCCTAGGTGAGTCTGTCACCAACCTCGTATGGATATCAATATGAAGTCCTTTAAGGAACCTCCTGCACCTTAAGGACTTAGTCGAAACTAGCTTCGAAACATAACAACTCAATCGAAGAAAATCTTTCTCATACTCGTACATTGAGTGATCTACCTGAATTAGCTTAGTGAACTACAACCTCAAACCATCCATATGCACCTTAAAGATATACTTACCTCTAAATTCATTTATTAACTATATGCACCTCTGGCTGTAGGTCCACCTCTACAGTCTCCCACCAATCGATAGCATCACCCTTGAGTAAAACGATGATACACTATAATTTACCTTTTATGGTAAGGTAAAGCTATCATAAAGTCCTTATGGTATCCCTCAACCACTGATTGGTCAAAATTGGATCATTATTGCCTAAACCATAGAAATTAACTATTTTGTACCACTTTAGTCTCTTTACTAGGGACTCTATCAATACTAACATACTCTGGGAGGTTGGTTCAATATTATGCGCTCTAGGAATATCATTCACTATCTCCCTAAGAGTGGAAATCAAACCTCTGAAGAAGGTCGCTTCTACGACCCTCGTACCAAATGGAACCCCATGATCTTCTGCCATAGGAAAAACCTTATCACTGACTCTATCTGAATGAGAGACACATATCTTCATCCTATCCTTAAGGCTACGCTCGGAACTATCCACCATCATAATTTCTACAACACAAACAAGCAAAAAAAGCACCACTGTCATGATTCAAGACTTATACATGAACTTTTAATACCTAGAGGCATGTATTCACTGACACCTTACTATAACTGACCACAAGGTTTGAGGACCGACTTAACCTGACGATATGATACCACTAAAATGTAACACCCTAAACATGATTGGGCCTAAAGTGCCATATTGGGCTACCGAGGTAGCCCATGATTTAAAAAAATTATTTTCATTTCAAAACACACTAAATTGTACCAAATTAGACATACATAAAAGTTATAAAAATACTTTTATAAATCAGTGCTTCTTGACACATAGTTTAAAACCAAAATAATCAACTCAAAGCTATAAATTGAATAAAATAATAAGAGTCCTATGAATACATATGCCTACTAAAGCTACAGTACATTACTCTGGAAGAGATGCTGGAAGTCCTACTGCAACGATGCTCCTTAAACGATTCAAGCTAATAACATGTGAATAAAAAAAACATCCAAATGATGAGCTTACAAGACCAACACTATAATTACTAATCTAGAGTACCATTTTAAGTTTTATAAACATGAGCATTCTAAAGACTTAGTACCAAGAAGTAGGTACATGCATGATCTTAATCAAGTGCTACCTACTTAAGGTTCAATTGTTCTATCGTTGAAGTTGGAGTCTTATGCTTCCCTTAATCCTCTATTACGGCCTCACCATGATTACACCTCTATTGGGTCCCTAACCACATTGAATGTGACTTTTGTGCATACTCTAAATGTGACATATGACACACTATTATGTATTATCTAAATGCAACACATGATTCACTGTTGTGCATTATCTGAATATGAAACATTATTATTGTCTGGTCTTACATAGCCATCAAATAATAGTTAATTGAGGGAACTTGGTGTCACATAACATCAGTAAAAATCCCACTAAGCTACTAAATGATTTTATGGTCTCACATAGCCATCAGATAGATCATGAAGGGGGAACCTGGTCATTATATAGACATCGGTACAATTCCTACTCAACTGAAGCATTGTCTCGGTCTCACACAACCGTCAAGACAAGCTCTAAGGATATCTAATGTACTAGACTGATGCAACTACACATGCATATCTGAGGGCCCTAAGGCCATAAAACACTGACAACGCCCCACTATGACAACTAAGGTAGCCTAACTACACACTAGCGTAGCTCGACAACTAAAGTAAGGTTAACCCCTCATTATCTGCTATCTCGTTCACTCTCTCATCTAGAACGTTATACAAATATTATTAGTCTACTATTTTTGATAATTTAATAAGTTGGTCAATTCTGTTCATTAGCACCTAAAGGCATTTTAGTCATTTTTATCTTTAAAGAGGTCTCTATATGTTTCTTGATTTTATGATGATTATTGTGTTTATTGTTCATTGACTGTTATACTAGCTAGCTTGAGACCAGATTGAGTTCATTACTGGTAGCAACACTCTAGTCTCTCTTATCGCACTTATCTTCAACACCCCTTGAATTGGAGGGATAACTTATACGTTCTCGATTCACTAACGTTCCTGAAGTACACGTTTCTATGACTTATTTATCGTACAACCTATCAATACATCCTATATAACGATTCTCATTCTTAATTATTTAATATGTGCTCGACGGAATATACTTAGATAAATTACGCTTAGTATGGTTACTTTGGTTGTAACCCACTCATGTGATTGTTTTTAGGTCCTTTTGGTCATTTATGTCCCTCACGGACTAAGTTCTACCATTACAGATCATCCTTAACTTTTACGGGCCTTAACGAAGTCAAATTTAACCATCTAAAGTGAGTTGTATCAATACTCTACTTGTAGTATCGATACTCTAGGGTCAGTATCGATACCCTAGGGTCAGTATCGATACCCTAGGGTCAGTATCGATACCTTAGGGTCAGGATCGATACCCCATGACACCATGGGTAATAGTATGTGTGGTATGGTCCAGAGTATTTTAGCAGGGGGTTCTTTCAATAATGAAATTAATAGAACCCTTTGGGTGTTAATTCCAAAAATCAAATTACTTGAGTAGTTTGCTCAATTTCGACCTATTAGTTTGTGCTCTGTGTTATATAAACTTGTTACGAAGATTATTGTAAATTGTTTGAAGCCTTTGTTAGGTAATTGGATCTCAGAAAATCAAACGAGCTTTATTCCAGGAAGGTCGATCACTGATAATATAATTATTACTCAAGAGTTGGTTTATTCTATGCGATTGAAGAAAGGGAAGGTTGGCTTAATGGCTATTAAAATTGACATTGAGAAAGCCTATGACTGCCTTGAATGGTCGTTCATCGAGGATACATTAAGAGAGCTTCATCTCCTGTATAGTCCTAGGATGCTTATCATGCGATGTATGTCTTCTGTCTCGACTCAGGTACTTTGGCATGGTTCTATGTCGGAACCTTTTAAGCCAACTAGAGGGATACATCAGGGCGATCATTTGTCGCCTTATTTGTTTGTGTTGTTTGTGGAGCGTCTGACGCATGCGATCTCTGGGGAAGTTAAAAATGGGCTATGAAAGCCTATTCGTTTGTGTCGTATGGGCCTGCTCTGTCCCATCTTTTTTTTCGTGGATGATTTGGTGTTTTTTGCTGAGGCTTCTCTTGAACAATGTTATGTAATGGAGGGAATTTTGGATAAAGTCTACCGCTTCTCGGGTTAAAAAACTAACATACAGAAGACTACAATATTTTTTTTTCAAAGAATGTGGATTCCTGCTTGAAAATTTCCATTAGTTCAAATTTTTGTTTCCATGAGGTGCAAAATTTGGGGAAGTATCTTGGAGTCCCTCTGCTCAATTCTTGGATCACAAGATCTTCTTATAGTTATATTTTTCAAGAATTCGAGATAAACTCTCTAGATGGATGGAAAAATCTTTATCCTTGGCCGGGCATATCACATTGGAAAAAGCAGTTTTAACGGTTATTCCTTTTTACTCAATGCAGTCCACGCTTCTTTCAAAAGGGATTTGCGAAGAGCTTGAAAAGTTAATTCGGAGATTCATTTGGGGTCGTACTGATTCCAGAGGTGGTGTATATCTTGTCAATCGTAACAATATTTGTAAATCCACCAACTAGGGTGGTCTTGGTTTGGAGAAATTAGACATTCAAAATGATGCCATTCTTATGAAGCTTGCTTATAATATGGTGGTCAATTCAGATCAACTATGGGTTAGAGTGTTACGCTCTAAATATAAGTGGGTTGCTAGTTTTCCAGAATCCATTGAGCGTAAGGTTAGCTCCCATCTTTGGAAAGGTATTTTTTTGTTTGGAGCGATGTGCGTCAAAGTATTGTTTGGAATATTGGTAATGGTTGTAGTGTGGACAAAAATCCAAGGGACTTATGATACTGGTACCATTCAAAATGTACAATGTGGAGGCCTAGTTCTTAAATACCAACCAACATAGGATAATGAGAAGGTCTATATTACTTTAAATATGCAGGATGTGGACACAATTCTAGAAGTGCCAATAGCGCATTGCTTCAATTAAACCATTGTATGAGGAAACCACAACTCTGGTATTATTCAGTATGTTCAGCGTATTGGTTGCTCCAAAAACTATCTGACTCATAGGAGGCAATATCCAATCTTTGAAAGACCATGGCTAAGATGAAGGTTCCCCCTAAAGCTCACATATTCGCTTGGCGCCTAGCCCATAGTGCTCTCCCAGTTGGAGCTAGACTTCATGCTGCTGGAATTGGCGATGAGATATGTCCCTTATGCAAACTGGAAATAGAAACGGTACTGCATGCAGTCTGGGACTGTTCTTTTGCTAATGAAGTATTGACCAAAGCTTAAATTTCAGGTTCTATCCAAAACTCTATATATTCTTCTCCATCAGTTTGTTTGGAATCTGTTATTGCTACACTTGGTCTTGATGAGTTTGCAGGTCTTCATCTGCTACTGTGGAACATATGGAACAGCCGAAACTCAGTCCTTCATAATGGTCAGGTGCAACCAGCTTGGCTTATTTCTTCTAACGCATGCCTATTGCATCAAGATTTCCTTACAACTATGGCAAGTCAATATGCTCGAGGGATTAGAAACAATCACACTAACTCAGGTGGGCGACATCATCTAGGGCGTTGATCTCCGCCACAGTCAGGTTTCATAGAGATTAACTCCGATGGTGTTGTTGATCTTGCTAAGTGAACTGTAGCCATGGGGATCATTGCTCGAGATGTCTCTGGAAACGCACTAGGTACCCTTGCTATTCCCACCACTGGAGATTTTGAAGCAGTTCTTGTTGAGTTGCATTATTTTGTTGCAGCTGTGAATTTGGCCTAAGAAGAGATATGGCAAAACGTCATCTTTGAATCAGATTCAACCATGATGGTCAACAAGTTCAACCGTTCTGCTGAGATCATCTCCACCTTGGAATTTCCCATGCAGCCTATTATGAATATTTATAACAATTTCAATAATTGTAATGTGGTGCATGTCCCACGTGAGTCCAGTCGAGTGACACAAAGCCTTGTTAAATGGGGTTTACACTCGGGTGCTTCTTTATTTTTTGACTTTTGTCCCGAGTTCATTATTGTTAATGTAAAACTAATTTGTTTCCAATGTGGGAACTCTTTTCCCCTTATAAGAACCCAACTTTGTGTAAAGCTCCAGGGATAAATCAAGTCAAAAAATAAAGAAGCACCCGAGTGTAAAGCCCATTTAATCTAACCTTGTGTAAAGCCCTTCTACCAACATAATATGACACAAGCTTAGTGTTGGTAGAAGGCCCATCCAGTTTTTTTTAAAAAATAATTAGATTCCATTCTCTATCCGCAAATAGGGATGGCAGAATTACCCGAATTCGATGGGAAAATTCGAAACCTGATTAAGTTCGGGTCGGGTCGGGTTTGAATGATATCGGATCGGGTCGGGTATAGAGGTAAAATTTGAAGATTTTTTTGGTTTCGAGTTCGGGGCAAGATATCCCCGCCACGCCCCGATTATATATGTATATATATAATATTTTATATATTTTATATTAATTATATATATAATACTTTATATTTTTATATTAATTATATATATATATATAATATTTTCGGGTTTGAGTTCGGGTTCGGATGCAATATTTCGGGTCGGGTTCGGAGACGAGGCAAAAAAATCCCCGACGGGACGCCCTGATAAAAAATCCGACGGAAATCGAGGCGGGGACGGGGGAGCAAAACTCTCCCCGAACCCTCCCGTTGCCATTCCTATCCGCAAAGCACCCATCGTTGAAATCTCTACAGCAACTCACCAGTGACTCCCTGGCCACCGCATTAACAATTTCTGTCGATCACCATTCGAGACGAAAGTTCCAAGGTAGGACCTGTTTGGCCTACCGATCACGAATCTAACGTCCGATTTCTCAAAAATTGCTTCAATCAACACAGATATAAAAATAATATTTTCCTTCGTGAGTTCAACCTTTTCGATCTCTTTCATATGATGTTGGATGAAGTCCCCTTCGATGTATAATGATCTCACTGTCATACAGAACATCCCTTCTGTTTGGATCTCCAAAATATCGCCGGGAACATAAAAAATGGAGGCTTCTATCTTTGTCAGAGTACTCTTGACTCCCCCTCTTTTATTTGCATTTGGGTTGTCGTTTGAGAGTTATTGCTTATAGGTGGGTCAAGCAGTGAAAAGGCAACTGTTTGTCATCTTTGATCTACGTCGCTGATGGGTTCCACGATTGTGGGTGCTATAGTTTGAGGCCACTTAAGGCTAATGATTTCTTTGATTTTGTTGAATCACACTTAACTTCCCAACTTAATCTCCTAAAATCTGTCTATGAATGTTACCTCATTATAGGTTTTCTGACTGTTACTAGAAGAATTAATTTAATGTAGCCTCAACTTTTTACAAGAATCAATATATGCATAGATCACTAAGAAAATTTTATGATGTACCATATATCTACTTGTAGCATCATTTAATAGTTTTATATTACTGAGTTTTCTCAAAACTAACTTTATTACTTATCATTTCAGGTTGAAAAAAATCGATCATATGCAATTATCAACATTATTCATGAGAGTTTCTTAGGCGTCACATCCAGAGTACGCCACATGTGTAATTAGGGAGCATGTCGGTCACATTTTGTTTTGATATTGAGTATGAAACTTGTATGATATTGCATAAGATTTAATTTTGTTTTTGATATATGAATGATTTTTAAACTTGTATTTTTATTTATACATTGTTTTAAATGATTTAACAAAAAAATTTATTTTCCTCAAATTTTTAGCGGGGTTGTTCTGGTAGTCCTAGTGTTGTAACAACCCGGAAATTTGAAAATAATATTTAATTGAAATTTGAGTTTTTAATTGTGAAAATTGATAAATTTTGGAGACTAAATTGAAAGATTTTAAAACTTGTAGCTTGTTTTTGAGTTAAAGGAAATTCAGGGACCAAGCCCTGAATTTACCCAAGAAAAGTTGGTGAGGTTTGGTATTATATACGACAATTGGTTTCTGAAAAATCAGAAACCAATTGCTCCTAAATTCCCCTCCCCCAACATCAACTTCCGACAACGATCCCGACGCCGTCCGAATTCCGATCGACGTTTTGAAACCACCATCGTGTTCGTTATCGAGTCAGGAACAATTCCCTTAAATTAATTGAGGTGAAACGCTGCCAAACGCCAGGAATTTCCAGTCAAAGTCTCGACGTTTTTTTAGCACAATCACCGAGAAAATCTTAAATTCATCGCCGATCGTTACTCCGTTTACGACACCTCCCACACCATCGTGTTCCTTGTGCCGTTCCAAGTTCGTCGGTGTCATCCTTGGTCTCCGTAGACGGCGACGCGTGGGGAGGTGAAACGGTCAAAGTTTCTGATTTGTTGAAATCGAGCTCTCCGCCGTTCAAAAATTTGAACCGAGCTTTGTAAGTATCTCGAAATCGCTCAAAATAATTTTTAGAAATTTGTCAGTGAATTTTACGCTGCTGGAAGAGCCTTCACGCGCCCCAACGTGCCGCCACTGCGCGTGGGGAAGATTAAACTGACCGGTTTGATCGGTTTTTCAAAGGGTTTGACCGGTTTTGACCCGACCCGACCCGTTGACCCGACCCGACCCGTTGACCCGACCCGTTGACCGAGTGATATTTTAGTAATTATTTTGAAAATGGTGACATATTAGGAATTAATTCAAAAAGGGTGCTATTTTTTGTAATTTTTTAAAAATGCTATTTTCATAATTTTTGAAAAAAATAACATTTTAGTAAATATTTTTAAAATGGTGCTATATTGGTAATTAATTTTAAAATGATGCTATTTTCTTAATTTTGTAATATATATATATATATATATATATATATATATATATATTAATTTTGTAAAATGGTTGATCACTTTTGACCAGAACTTTAACCGGCTATTAAACAGCCGTTAATCTTTTTCGAGAATACCTATCCTGATTTTTTTTGACGTCCCGAATCCGTTTTTGGGGTCTGTTTCACAAAATTTAAACCCGAAAGTCTCCAAATCGTCAGTCAACCCGTTGACTTTGATTTTGACCAAGAATTCAAAATTTCAGAAAGTCATACTTTATGGTTTTTAACGTCTTGAATTTGATTCCGAAGTCCGTTTTGCTAAATTCTGACTCGAAATCTCCGAATTAAGCATGTGAACCCAAATAGGCTTAGTATTTTAGTATTTTGATTATTTATTTGAGATATGGTTAAGGAATTGATTAAGTAAGATATTTTATGAAGGTACTCGTGTTTCACCTGAGCGAGGATCAGTCAGGTCTGGTGTTGTCCGTTCATCAGATCAGTCCGAACCTCGTAATACAAGAATTACTCGTAGGTTTCCGTATATGATTTAAATAAAGATTAAGATTTTTTTATATATTAGGATTTCAATATGGTTTTTTCCAATTCATAGGATCAGCGCTGCAGCAGAGCGTGATCGACAAACCCAGTAGTAGGCTTCCCTATCTGATTCCCAGACTGTTACAGGTGTGTTTCCTGACAATGTTATCTTACTGGTTTAAACTTTCATATGAATAGTTATCTGATATGATATTTGACCTGAATTTTTATATGATACTTGACATGGATTCTGATCTGTTACCTGACCTGATTTATGTTTTAATTTTTTTTAATATATATATCCGTTATGAGCGGAATATGATTTATTTAGGGGTAAGGATGGAGGAAGTATACCTGGAGGCTCCTCTGCTGTGTGCTCAGGGCCTTACTTACCGGCTCCTCTGCTGTGTGCTCAGGGCCTTACTGGACTTGTTGGTGGGTGTATGGTTTTGGGGAACCTACACATTTTGGACTTAACGGGTAGTGTTCATATTTTAAAACATGTTTGATAATCGGTTTTACTGGAATATTTTATTTGTATGTTTTTAATACACTGTTTGGAGCACACCGGGCTTTTTATCTCATTCTGTAGTTTTTACCTTTTTCAGATAACAGCAGACCGTAAGCTAGCAGATTTGGCATCAGGAGAGATCAACTACTTATTTTGTACGAACATATATCTCTATATATTTTTTTCGGTTATATTTGGTGACATGTATTTGCTATCGTTTTGGATATATTTGTATTATTAATATTTTGTTCTATATTGTATTTAATGTTCTATAAGTTGTTAAGAAAAAAAAATCTATGAATGGGACATGTGACCACTTAGGTTTGGGTCTAACTTACAGACCAGTTCTGGAGGGTTATATTTGGTGGTATCAGAGCTTTCGGTTTTAAACACTCGGACTGTATATGGGTCCTAAACTTTAGATTTTTAAGAAATTTTGAAGAAAAAAAATGTGTCACCTTATTTTATGATTTAAAATTTTCTCGAGATCTCTGATGCTAATCTGACATATGTTTCAAACTCTTTCTGTAGAGCCTTATAGATCTAACGATGAGTGCTGCTAGAGGTCGTAGGACAAGACGTGGCCGGGGTCGAGGGTGAGTCGCTCGACCTTCTGTTACGATCGACAATCTGATGTCTCCACGTGATCCTCCTGTTCCGCAAGTAGATCCGACCCTTTCTCATGATGGCCAGTTTACTCCTGTGAGAGATCCTCCCGTCACTGGAGATGAGGATACTGACATGAATGAAGATGCCATTAATAGAGCTATATTCCACATGTTTCAGAGAGCTGTCAGAGCCCCTGATAATATGATTACGGTTGAGATTTCAAATTCTCTGGTTGCTGCTAGTGTAGTTCCATTCGAGGGTATTACTGGTGGACCTTCGACAGATGCTAAGTATTGGCTGGAGGACACAGAGAGGATTATGGATGAGATGGACCTCAGACCTGAACAGAAGTTGAAGGGGACCCTAACTATGTTGAAGAAAGAGAGCTTCAGATGGTGGCAATCAATTTTTGGTAGTATTCCGAGAAACCAGTTAACATGGGATCTTTTCAAGTCGCGCTTCCGGAGTCGCTACATCGGAGAGAGATACCTGCAGGAGCGTCGTCAGGAGTTTCAGAATCTGGAGCAGGGTAGCATGTCTGTTATGGACTACGAGGTTGAGTTCATCTGATTGAGCCGTTATGCTCCTGGACTTGTTGACACTGTGACAGATCGATGCTTGAGGTTTGAGAATGGACTCAGGTATGAGATCAGGAGTCGAGTCGCTACCCACCGATAGAGGAATTTTGATGTTTTGGTTGAGATAGCCAAGACTGCTGAGGAAATAGAGCGACTAGGTATGGAGCACATGAGAGATAGTGATCGAGCTCAAACCCGATTCAGGGACCTTCTGGTTTTGTTGATTCTTCTACACACCCTAGCAAGAGAGGCAGGCGTGAGTCATTTCAGAGAGGCGGTGCGAGTGTCAGACCTGTTACATCCGGTTCTTCAGTTGTACATTCTTCTAGACATGGTGGATCATCTGGGTTACAACCTTTGAAGACATGTGATTACTGTGGAAAATAACATCTTGGAGAATGCAGGATGAAATTGGGCACATGTTATAAATGTGGTTCTGGTGACCATTTTTTGAAAGACTGTCTAGAGCGAAATCGTTCATTTCAGACACCAGCTCGTACTCCCGCTAGTTCTCATAGTACAGTCCAGACTCCAGCACAAGGTCGTATTCAGGAGAGAGCACCTAGATCGGCTAGCAGAGGCCGAGCATCTCAGATTAGGTGTCCAGTCAGATCTGAGGCCAGACAGCCTGTATTGGTTTACATTGCCAGACTTCGACAAGATCGTGATGGGCCTAATGTGACTGCAGGTACTGTTACTATTCATTCAGTTCCATACTTTGCATTGTTTGATAGTGGCTTTACCAATTCCTATGTATCGTATTCTGTTTTTGAGGGTTTAAATATTTCTGTTGAGAATACTGAGCATTCGGTGATAGTTCAAAGTCCCTTAGGCAAGTCCATTGTATTGGATCGTATTTTTAGAGAGTGCCCTATAGAGATCAATGGGGAGATTTTTCTGGCTGACCTGATGGAGTTACCTTTGGAAGAGTTTGATTTGATTCTCAGCATAGATTGGTTGGACAAATATCGAGTAAATATTGATTTTGAGACTAAGAGAGCTGTTCTGAAGACCCCGGATAATCGAAAGATTGTAATGATAGGGTAACGCCGTAGATTTTTGACGAATATTATATCTGCTTTGGTAGCTGAGAAGATGATCAGGAAAGGTTCCGAGGCGTTTCTTGCTTATATATTGGATACTAGGAGTTCTTAGCCTGATATTGAAGGTATTCGGATTGTCAAGGAATTTCTCGATGTTTTTCCCGAGGAGTTGCCTGGATTACCTCCAGATAGAGAAGTCGAGTTTGAGATTGAAGTCTATTCTGATTCTACTTCGGTTTCAATAGCTCCTTATCGTATGGCCCCAAAGGAGCTTAAGGAACTAAAAGTTCAACTTCAGGAGTTATTGGACAGGGGATTTATCCGACCCAGCGTATCACCGTGGGGAGCCCCAGTTCTCTTTGTTAAGAAGAAAGATAGGACATTGAGACTCTGTATTGATTATAGGAAACTGAACAAGCTCACGGTTAAAAGCAAATATCCTCTGCCCAGGATCGATGATTTATTTGACCAATTTTGAGGGGCTTCTATCTTTTCAAAAATAGACTTGAGGTCTGGTTATTATCAACTCAAAGTGAAAGACTCGGATATTCTGAAGACTGCTTTCCGTACTCGGTATGGGCGTTATGAGTTTTTAGTGATGTCATTCGGGTTAACAAATGCCCCTGCTGCTTTTATGGATCTGATACATAGGGTGTTTCGACCTTATTTGGACCAGTTTGTAGTTGTATTCATTGATGACATACTGGTGTATTTTAGAAGTGAGGCAGAACATGAGGAGCATCTAAAGATTGTTCTACATACTCTAAGAGAGAATAAGCTATACGCTAAGTTGAGCAAGTGTGAATTCTGGCTCAACGAAGTGACTTTTCTTGGACATATCATTTCTGCTGATGGTATTCGGGTGGATCCAAGCAAAGTGGAGGCTATTTTGAACTAGAAGCAACCCAGGAACATTTCTAAGATCCGTAGTTTCTTGGGATTAGCTGGTTACTACCGTCGTTTCGTAGAGGGGTTCTCCCTTATTGCAGCTCCTCTAACGAAACTATTGAGGAAAGATGTTACATTTGTCTGGTCTGAGAACCAACAAGCTAGCTTTGAGAAATTGAAGATTGTTCTAACTCAAGCCCCAGTACTGATTCAGCCTGAATCTGGGAAAGATTTTTCTATCTACAGTGATGCTTCTCACTCTGGATTAGGATGTGTTTTAATGCAAGATGTGAAGGTTGTTGCTTATGCTTCGCGTCATATAAAGCCGCATGAACGTAACTATCCTATTCACGATCTGGAGTTAGCTGCCGTGGTTTTTGCTTTAAAGATATGGATACACTACCTATACAGAGAAAAATGTTATATTTATACTGATCATAAGAGTATGATGTAACCCTCCAGACCCGGTCTGTAAGTTAGACTCAAACCTAAGTGGTCACATATCCCATTCAGAGGTTATATATATATATATATATATATATATATATATATACAATACATTATATTAATACAAAACAAAATATTAATAATATAGATATATCCAAAACGATAGCAAATACATGTCACCAAATACAACGGAAAACATGTAGAGATATATGTTCGTACAAAATAAGTAGTTGATCTCCCCTGATGCCAAATCTGCTAGCTTACGGTCTGCTGTTATCTGAAAAAGGGTAAAAACTATCGAATGAGCTAAAAAGCCCAGTGTGCTTCAAACAGTGTATAAAAACATTTTAATAAATTATTTCAGTAAAATCATTTCATTAAACATGTTTGTTTTATTTAAAATATGAACTCTACCCCCATCCGTCACGAACAAAATGTGTAGGTTCCCTAGAACCATACACCCCGTCACGTCCAGTAAGACCCTGAGCACAAAGCCGAGGAGCCTGCAAGTATTCTTCCTCCAACAATTTCCCCCCCAATGTCAATAATAAACAAGTATGTATTCAAGTAAAATTGGTGAATAATTCATGCTTAAAAAAACCATATACCGAAATAGAGAAATCAGATATCAGGAAATCAATATTCAGGAATCATGTATCATGTATCATGTATCATGTCATAATAGTATTATGATTTATCACCAATCTAAAACAATTCAAACAATATTTTTAAAACAGTAAAATAACACTGTCATGAAACACACCTGTAACAGTCTGAGAAATCAGATAGGGAAGCTTATTACTGGTTTTGTCGATCACGCTCTGCTCTAGCACTAGATCCTACGAATTGGAAAAATCCATATTAGAATCCTAATATAAATAATCTAAATATTATTTAAATAATATACGGAAACCTACGGGTAATTCTCTTAGTACGCGGTTCAGGCTGATCTAACGAACGGACAACACCGGACCTAAATGATCCTTACTCAGGTGAAACACGAGTACCTTCATAAAATATTTTTATTGAATCAATTCCTTAACCAAATCTCAAATAAATAATCAAAATATTGAAATATTAAGCCTTTTGGGTTTACAAGCTCAATTCAGGAATTTCGGGTCATAATTTGGCAAAACTGACTTCGGAATCAGATTCAGGATGTCGAAAAACATAAAGTATGACTTTTCGAAAATTTGAATTATTGGTCAAAATCAAAATCAACGGGTTTAACTAATGATTCGGATACTTTCGGGTTTGAATTTTGTGAAACCGACCCCAAAAACGGATTCGGGACGTCAAAAAATGTTAAGATAGGTATTCTCGTAAAAGATTAACAGTTGTTTAATGGTCGGTCAAAGCCGGTCAAAGTTCTGGTCAAAAGAGGTCAACAAACTGTCAACCATTTTACAGAAATAGCACCCTTTTTAAAATAATTACCAAAATAGCACCCTTTTTGAATTAATTCCCAAAATATCACCTTTTTCGAATTAAATTCCCAAAATACCACCCATTTCGAATTAATTCCTGAAATAGTACCTATTTCAAAATAATTCCCAAAATAACACTAATTTTGAATTAATTCCCAAAATGTCACCCGATCAACGGTCAACGGTCAAGGGTCGACGGTCAAAGGGTCGGGTCAACGGGTCAAATCAGTTAAAAACCGGTCATTTCGATCTTCCCCACGCGCAGTGGCGGCTCGTGGGGCTCGTGGGACGTCTTCCGGCAGCGTAAAATTCACGAAAAAATTTCTAAAAATTATTTTGAGCGATTTCGAGATACTTACAAAGCTCGGTACAAATTTTTGAACGGCGGAGAGCTCGATTTCATCAGATCGTAAACTTTGACCGCTTCACCACCACACGTGCCGCCGCCGCCGGAGAAAAAGGAGGACACCTGTGGACTCGGAACGGCACAAGAAACACGATGGTGCCGGAGGTGTCGTAAACGGAGCAACGATCAGCGATGAATTTAAGATTTCCTCGGTGATGGAGCTAAAAAAACGTCGAGACTTTTATTTGAAATTCCCGACGTTTGGCAGCATTTCACTTCAATTAATTTAAGGGAATTATTCCTCAATCGATAACGAACACGATGGTGGTTTCAAACCAACGATCGGAATTCAGACGGCGTCGGGATCGTTGTCGAAAGTTGAGGTTGGGAGAGAGGCTTTTGGCTCAATTTAGGAGCAATTGGTTTCTGAATTTTCAGAAACCAATTGCCGTATATAATACCAAACTTCACCAACCTTTCTTGGGTAAATTCAGGGCTTGGTCCCTGAATTTTCTTTAACTCTAAAACAAGCTAAATTTTTTTAAAATCTTTTAATTTAGTCCCCAAATTTCTCCAAATTACTTAATTAAAACCTCAAATTACAATTATATATATATATTTTTTTAAATTTCCAGGTTGTTACATCTGAAGTATCTACTTACTCATAAAGAATTGAATTTGAGACAGCGTCGCTAGTTGGAGTTTCTAAACTTTGTATTTTTAAGAAATTTTTTTTTTTAAAAAAAAATTGTCACCTTATGTTATGATTTAAAATTTTCTCGTGATCCCTGATGCTAATCTGACATATGTTTCAAATTCTTTCTGTAGAGCCTCGTAGATCTAACGATGAATGCTGCTAGAGGTCGTAAGACAGGACGTGGACGTGGTAGAGGGCGAGTCACTCGACCTTCTGTTACGATAGAAGATCCGATGTCACCACGTGATCCTCCTGTTCCGCAAGTAGATCCGACTGTTTATCATGATGATCAGTTTACTCCTATGAGAGACCCTCCCATCACTGAAGATGAGGATACTGAGATGAATGAAGGCGCCATTAATAGAGCTATCTTCCGCATGTTTCAGAGAGCTGCTAGAGCCCCTAGTAACATGATTGCAGTGGAGATTTCTAATTCTCTAGTTGCTGTTGGTGTAGTTCCATTCGAAGGTATTACTGGTGGACCTTCGACAGACGCTGAGTATTGGCTGGAGGACACAGAGAGGATGATGGATGAGATGGACCTCAGACCTGAGCAAAAGTTAAAGGGGGCCCTAACTATGTTGAAGAAAGAAAGCTTCAGATGGTGGCAATCCATTTTTGGTAGTATTCCGAGGAACCAATTAACATGTGATATTTTCAAGACGCGCTTCCGGAGTCGCTACATCGGAGAGAGATATCTACAGGAGCGACGCCAGGAGTTTCAGAATCTGGAGCAGGGTAATATGTCTGTTATGGATTATGAGGTGGATTTCATCCGATTGAGCCGTTATTCTCCTGGACTTGTTGACACGGAGATAGATCGATACTTGAGGTTCGAGAATGGACACAGGTATGAGATCAGGAGTCGAGTCGCTACACACCGAGAGAGGAATTTTGATGCTTTGGTTGAGATAGCCAAGACTACTGAGGAAGTATAGCGACTGGGTATGGAGCACAAGAGAGATAGTGATCGAGCTCAAACCCGATTCAGGAGGCCTTCTGGTTTTGTTGATTCTTCAGCACACCTTAGCAAGAGAGGCAGGGGTGAGCCCTTTCAGAGAGGTGGTAAGAGGTTGACCTGTTACATCTGGTTCTTCAGCTGTCTAATCTTCTAGACATGGTGGTTCTTTTGGGTCACAATCCTTGCCAACATGTGATTACTGTGGGAAACATCATTTTGGGGAATGCAGGATGAAATTGGGCACTTGTTATAAATGTGGGTCTGGTGACCATCATTTGAAGGATTGTCCAGAGATACTTCGTTCTGTTCAGACACCAGCTCGTACTCCCACTCGTACCCAGAGTACTGTTCAGACTCCAACGGTGAATCATAGTTAGGGCAGAGCACCAGGATCGACTAATAGAGGCCGAGTATCTCAGAGTAGGGGTCCATTCAGATCTGAGGCCAGACAGCCTGCATTGGTTTACACTGCTAGACTTCGACAAGATCGTGATGGGCCTAATGTGACTGTAGGTACTGTTACTATTCATTCAGTTCCATACTTTGCATTGTTTGATAGTTGCTCTATCAATTCCTATGTATCGCATTATGTTTCCGAGGGTCTAAATATTCCTGTTGAGAATATTGAGCATTCGGTGATAGTTCAAAGTCTCTTAGGCAAGTACATTGGTTGGATCGTATTTATAGAGAGTGCCCTATTGAGATTAATGGAGAGATTTTTCTAGCTGACCTGATGGAGTTACCTTTAGAAGAGTTTGATTTGATTCTTGACGTAGATTGGTTGGATAAACATCGAGTAAATATTGATTTTGAGAATAAGATAGCTGTTCTGAAGACCCCGGATAATCGAAAGATTGTAATGATTGGGGAACGCCGTGGATTTCTGACGAATGTTGTATCTACTTTGGTAGCTGAAAAGATGATCAGGAAAGGTTCCGAGGCGTTTCTTGCTTATATATTGGATACTAGGAGTTCTTAGTCTGATATTGAAGGTATCCGGATTGTCAAAGAATTTTCCGATGTTTTTCCCGAGGAGTTGCCTGGATTACCTCCGGATAGAGAAGTTGAGTTTGAGATTAAAATCTATTTTGGTTCCACTCCGGTTTCAATGGCTCCTTATCGTATGGCCCCAAAGGAGCTTAAGGAACTGAAAGTTCAACTCCAGGAGTTGTTGGATAGGGGATTTGTCCGACCCAGTGTATCACCGTGGGGAGCCACAGTTCTCTTTGTCAAGAAGAAAGATGGGACATTGAGACTTTGTATCGATTATATGAAACTGAACAAGCTCACGGTTAAAAACAAATATCCTTTTCCCAGAATCGATGATCTATTTGGCCAATTTCAAGGGGCTTTTATCTTCTCAAAAATAGACTTGAGGTCTGGGTATTATCAACTCAAGGTGAAAGATTCAGATATTCTGATGACTGCTTTTTGTACTCGATATGGGCATTATGAGTTTTTAATGATGTCATTCGGGTTAACAAATGCCCCTGCTGCATTTATGGATCTGATGCATAGGGTGTTTCGACCTTATTTGGACCAGTTTGTTGTTGTGTTCATTGATGACATACTGGTGTATTCTAGAAGTGAAAAAGAACATGAGGAGCATTTAAAAATTGTTCTACAGACTCTAAGGGAGAATAAGCTATACGTTAAGTTGAGTAAGTGTGAATTCTGGCTCAGCGAAGTGACTTTTCTTGGACATATCATTTCTGTTGATGGTATTCGGGTGGATCCAAGCAAAGTGGAGGCTATTCTGAACTGGAAGCAACCCAGGAACGTTTATGAGATTCGTAGTTTCTTGGGCTTAGCTGGTTACTACCGTCGTTTTGTTGAGGGGTTCTTCCTTATTGCAGTTCCTCTGACGAAACTATTGAGGAAAGATGTTCCTTTTGTCTGGTCTGAGAACCAACAAGCTAGCTTTGAGAAACTGAAGATTGTTCTAACTCAAGCCCCAGTACTGATTCAGCCTGAATCTGGGAAAGATTTTTCTGTCTACAGTGATGCTTCTCACTCTGGATTAGGTTGTGTTTTGATGCAAGATAGGAAGGTTGTCGCTTATGCTTCGCGTCAATTAAAGCCGTATGAGCGTAACTATCCTATTCATGATCTGGAGTTAGCTGTCGTAGTTTTTCCTTTAAAGATCTGGAGACACTACTTATACAGAGAAAAGTGTTATATTTATATTGATCATAAGAGTCTGAAATATTTACTTACTCAGAAAGAATTGAATTTGAGATAGCGTCGCTGGTTGGAGCTTCGAAAGGACTATGATTTGGAGATAGAATATCATCCAGGGAAGGCTAATGTAGTGGTAGACGCCTTGAGCAGTAAGGCGATATCAGATCTCAGAGCCTTATTTGCCAACTTGAATTTATTTGATGATAATAGTCTGTTAGCAGAGTTGTAGGTTAAGCCTACTTTGGCCGAGGAGATTAAGACCAAACAACTTCTGCATAGCTCATTGCTTTCCATTATTGAGCAAGTTAAACAAGGATCGAGTTCAGAGTATACAACGTATCAGGATGGTATTTTGTGTTTTCATGGTCGTTACTGCGTACCTAAAGATGATGAGTTGAGACGGGTTATTCTTCAGGAGGCTCATAGTAGTCCTTATGATATGCATCCTGGCGGGGATAAAATGTATAATAGTCTCAAGGAGCGTTACTTTTGGACTGGTATTAAAAAGAATATTTCAGATTTTGTGGCAAGGTGTTTGACTTGTCAGCAGTTTAAAGCAGAACACTAGCATCCATCTGGTCTTCCTTTGACTCATTCTAAAAAAGATTCTATTTGGGTGATAGTTGATCGACTCACCAAGTCAGCGCATTTTATCCCTATCCGGATTAATTATTCTCTGGGCAAACTGGCTAAGTTGTACATTTCTGAGATCGTTAGACTTCATGGTGTTTCGTTTTCTATCATATATGATCGAGATCCGAGGTTTACTTCCAAGTTCTGGAAGACTTTGCACGAGGCTTTGGGTACTCGTTTGAATTTCAGTACATCTTTTCATCCTCAGACTGATGGACAGTCTGAGCGAGTAATTCAGGTGTTGGAGGATATGTTACGGGGTTGTGTGATTGATTTTCGTGGTAGTTGGGAAGATTTCTTGCCATTAGCTGAGTTTGCTTACAATAATAGTTACCAAGCAAGTATTCGCATGGCACCGTATGAGGCTCTGTATGGACGTAGATGTCGTACTCCTATATGTTGGACAGAGTTGCATAATAGAAAAACTTTGGGTCCAGACTTGGTTCGAGAGACTGAAGATACTGTCAGATTTATCCGTGATCGTTTAAAAGAGGCATTTGATAGGCAGAAATCATACGCAGATAAGCAACGTAAGGATATCGAGTTTGAGGTTGAAGATCAGGTTTTTCTTAAAGTATCTCCATGGAAGAAGGTATTAAGATTTGGACGTAAAGGTAAACTTAGTCTGAGATTTATTGGGCCGTATCGTATTCTGAAGAAAGTCGGACCTGTTTCTTATCAACTTGAGTTGCCTCCCCAGCTCAGTCGTATTCATGATGTTTTTCATGTGTCTATGTTGAGGCGATACCGTCCAGATCCAGATCACATCATTCAAGTTGATGAGGTAGAGCTGAGGCCTGATTTGTCATATGAGGAGGAGCCTGTTCAGGTTTTAGAGAGAGATGAACGAGTTCTTCGGAATAGGCGAATTCCAATGGTAAAAATTCAGTGGAGTAATCGTAGTCCCTCAGAAGCTACTTGGGAGACATTGGAGTCAATGGAGGCTCAATTTCCTCATTTATTTACATAAGGTAAATTTCGAGGACGAAATTTCTTGTAGAGGGGGAGAATTGTAACAACCCAGAAATTTGAAAAAATATATATATATAATTATAATTTGAGGTTTTAATTAAGTAATTTGGAGAAATTTGTGGACTAAATTAAAAGATTTTAAAAATTTGTAGCTTGTTTTAGAGTTAAAGAAAATTCAGGGACTAAGCCCTGAATTTACCCAAGAAAGGTTGGTGAAGTTTGGTATTATATACAGCAACTGGTTTCTGAAAAATCAGAAACCAATTGCTCCTAAATTGAGCCAAAATCCTCTCTCCCAACCTTAACTTCCGACAACGATCCTGACGCTGTCCGAATTCCGTTCGTCGGTTTGAAACCACCATCGTGTTCGTTATCGAGTGAGGAACAATTCCCTTAAATTAATTGAAGTGAAACGCTGCCAAACGTCGGGAATTTCAAGTCAAAGTCTTGACGTTTTTTTTTTAGCTCTGTCGCTGAGGAAATCTTAAATTCATCGCCGATCGTTGCTCCGTTTACGACACCTCCGACACAATCGTGTTCCCTGTGCCGTTTCGAGTCCACATGTGTCATCCTTTTTCTCCGGCGGCGGTTGCGCGTGTGGTGGTGAAGCGGTCAAAGTTTTCGATTTGATGAAATCGAGCTCTCTGCCTTTCAAAAATTTGAACTGAGCTTTGTAAGTATCTCGAAATCGCTCAAAATAATTTTTAGAAATTTTTTCTAAATTTTACGCTGCCGGAAGAGGTCCCACGCGCCCCCATGCGCCGCCACTACGCGTGGAGAAGGTCGAAATGACCGGTTTTTAACTGGTTTGACCCGTTGACCCGACCCGACCGGTTTGACCCGTTGACCCTACCCGACCCGTTGACCCTTGACCGTTGACCAGGTGACATTTTGGGAATTAATTCGAAATGGGTTCTATTTTGGGAATTAATTCGAAATGGGTGCTATTTTGGGAATTAATTCGAAATGGGTGCTATTTTGGGATTTTAAATTAAAAAGTGATATTTTGGGAATTAATTCGAAAAGGGTGCTATTTTGGTAATTATTTTAAAAAGGGTACTATTTCTGTAAAATGGTTGACAGTTTGTTGACCTCTTTTGACCAGAACTTTGACCGGCCATTAAACAACTGTTAATCTTTTACGAGAATACCTATCTTGATATTTTTCGACGTCTCGAATCCGTTTTTGAGGTCGGTGTCACAAAATTCAAACCCGAAAGTCTCCGAATTGTTAGTCAAACCCATTGATTTTGATTTTGACCAAAAATTCAAATTTTCGGAAAGTCATACTTTATGTTTTTCGACATCCTGAATCCGATTCCGAAGTCCGTTTTCCCAAATTATGACCTGGAATTCCTGAATCGAGCTTGTAAACCCAAAAGGCTTAATATTTTAATATTTTGATTATTTATTTGAGATTTGGTTAATGAATTGATTCAAAAAGAATATTTTATGAAGGTACTCGTGTTTCACCTGAGCAAGGATCATTTAGGCCCGGTGTTGTCCGTTCGTTAGATCAGCCTGAACCACGTACTACGAGAATTACCCGTAGGTTTCCGTATATTATTTAAATAATATTTAGATTATTTATATTAGGATTCCAATATGGATTTTTCCAATTCGTACGATCTAGTGCTGCAGCAGAGCGTGATCGACAAAACCAGTAATAAGCTTCCCTATATGATTTCTTAGACTGTTACAGGTGTGTTTCATGACAGTGTTATTTTACTGTTTTAAAAATATTGTTTGAATTGTTTTAGATTGGTGTTAATTCATAATACTGTTATGACATGATACATGATACATGATTCCTGAATATTGATTTCATGATATCTAATTTCTGTATTTCGGTATATGGTTTTTTTAAGCATGAATTATTCACCAATTTTACTTGAATACATACTTATTTATTACTGATATTGGGGGGGGGGAATTGTTGGAGGAAGAATACTTGCAGGCTCCTCGCCTTTGTGCTCAGGGTCTTACTGGACGTGACGGGGTGTATGGTTCTGGGGAACCTACACATTTTGTTCGTGACGGATGGGGGTAGTGTTCATATTTTAAATAAAACAAACATGTTTAATGAAATGATTTTACTGAAATAATTTATTAAAATGTTTTTATACACTGTTTGAAACACTGGGCTTTTTAGCTCATTATATAGTTTTTACCCTTTTTCAGATAACAGTAGACCGTAAGCTAGCAGATTTGGCATAAGGGGAGATTAACTACTTATTTTGTACGAACATATATCTCTACATGTTTTCCGTTGTATCTGGTGACATGTATTTGCTATCGTTTTGGTTATATCTATATTATTAATATTTTGTTTTGTATTAATATAATGTATTGTAATATATATATATATATATAACCTCTGAATGGGATATGTGACCACTTAGGTTTGAGTCTAACTTACAGACCGGGTCTGGGGGGTTATATCAGACTCTTATGATCAGTATAAATATAACATTTTTCTCCGTATAGGTAGTGTCTCCAGATCTTTAAAGCAAAAACCACGGCAGCTAACTCCAGATCGTGAATAGGATATTTACGTTCATGCGGCTTTAACTGACGCGAAGCATAAGCAACAAGCTTCCCTTCTTGCATTAAAACACATCCTAATCCGGAGTGAGAAGCATCACTGTAGACAGAAAAATCTTTCCCAGATTCAGGCTGAATCAGTACTGGGGCTTGAGTTAGAACAGTCTTCAATTTCTCAAAGCTAGCTTGTTGGTTCTTAGACCAGACAAATGGAACATTTTTCCTCAATAGTTTCATCAGAGGAGCTGCAATAAGGGAGAAACCCTCTACGAAACGACGGTAATAACCAGCTAAGCCCAAGAAACTACGGATCTTAGAAATGTTCCTGGGGTACTTCCAGTTCAAAATAGCCTCCACTTTGCTTGGATCCACCCGAATACCATCAGAAGAAACGATATGTCCAAGAAAAGTCACTTCACTGAGCCAGAATTCACACTTGCTTAACTTAGCGTATAGCTTATTCTCTCTTAGAGTATGTAGAACAATCTTTAGATGCTCCTCATGTTCTGCCTCACTTCTAGAATACACCAGTATGTCATCAATGAATACAAATACAAACTGGTCCAAATAAGGTCGAAACACCCTATGCATCACATCCATAAAAGCAGCAGGGACATTTGTTAACCCGAATGACATCACTAAAAACTCATAATGCCCATACCGAGTACGGAAAGCAGTCTTCGGAATATCCGAGTCTTTCACTTTGAGTTGATAATAACCAGACCTCAAGTCTATTTTTAAAAAGATAGAATCCCCTCGAAATTGGTCAAATAAATCATCGATCCTGGGCAGAGGATATTTGTTTTTAACCGTGAGCTTGTTCAGTTTCCTATAATCAATACAGAGTCTCAATGTCCCATCTTTCTTCTTAACAAAGAGAACTGGGGCTCCCCACGGTGATACACTGGGTCGGATAAATCTCCTGTCCAATAACTCTTGGAGTTGAACTTTTAGTTCCTTAAGCTCCTTTGGGGCCATACGATAAGCTACCAAAGCAGATACAACATTCGTCAGAAATCCACGACGTTACCCTATCATTACAATCTTTCGATTATCCGGGGTCTTCAGAACAACTCTCATAGTCTTAAAATCAATATTTACTCGATGTTTGTCCAACCAATCTACGCCGAGAATCAAATCAAACTCTTCCAAAGGTAACTCCATCAGGTTAGCCAGAAAAATCTCCCCATTGATCTCTATAGGGCACTCTCTAAAATTACGATCCAATACAATGGACTTGCCTAAGGGACTTTCAACTATCACCAAATGCTCAGTATTCTCAACAGGAATATTTAAACCCTCAGAAATGGAATGCGGTACATAGGAATTGGTAGCGCCACTATCAAACAATGCAAAGTATGGAACTGAATGAATAGTAACAGTACCTGCAGTCACATTAGGCCCATCACGATCTTGTCGAAGTCTGGCAGTGTAAACCAATGCAGTCTGTCTGGCCTCATATCTGACTGGACCCCTACTCTGAGATGCTCGGCCTCTGCTAGCCGATCCAGGTGCTCTCTCTTGAGTACGACCTTGTGCTGGTGTCTGGACTGTACTATGAGAACTAGCGGGAGTACGAGATAGTGTCTGAAATGAACGATTTCGCTCTGGACAGTCTTTCAAAAAATGGTCACCAGAACCACATTTATAACATGTGCCCAATTTCATCCTGCATTCTCCAAGATGTTGTTTTCCACAGTAATCACATGTCTTCAAAGGTTGTAACCCAAATGATCCACCATATCTAGAAGAATGTACAACTGAAGAATCGGATGTAACAGGCCTGACACTCGCACCGCCTCTCTGAAATGACTCACCCTTGCCTCTCTTGCTAGGGTGTGTAGAAGAATCAACAAAACCATAATGCCTCTTGAATCGGGTGTGAGCTCGATCACTATCTCTCTTGTGCTCCATACCCAGTCGCTCTATTTCCTCAACAGTCTTGGCTATCTTAACCAAAGCATCAAAATTCCTCTCTCGGTGGGTAGCAACTCGACTCCTAATCTCATACCTGAGTCCATTCTCGAACCTCAAGCATCGATCTGTCTCCGTGTCAACAAGTCCAGGAGCATAACGGCTCAATCAGATGAACTCAACCTCGTAGTCCATAACAGACATGCTACCCTGCTCTAGATTCTGAAACTCCTGATGACGCTCCTGCAGGTATCTCTCTCCGATGTAGCGACTCTGGAAGCGTGACTTGAAAAGATCCCATGTTAAATGGTTTCTCGGAGTACTACCAGAAATTGATTGCCATCGGCAATGAATTTAAGATTTCCTCGGCAATGGAGCTAAAAAAAGGTCGAGACTTTGACTTGGAATTCCCGACGTTTGGCAGCGTTTCACTTCAATTAATTTAAGGGAATTGTTCCTCACTCGATAACGAACACGATGGTGGTTTCAAATCGACGATCAGAATTCGGACGGCGTCGGGATCGTTGTCGGAAGTTGAGGTTGGGAGAGAGGATTTTGGCTCAATTTAGGAGCTATTAGTTTCTGATTTTTCAGAAACCAATTGCCGTATATAATACCAAACTTCACCAACCTTTCTTGGGTAAATTCAGGGCTTTGTCCTTGAATTTTCTTTAACTCTAAAACAAGCTACAAATTTTTAAAATCTTTTAATTTAGTCCCCAAATTTCTCCAAATTTCTTAATTAAAACCTCAAATTACAATTATATATATATATATTTTCAAATTTTCAGGTTGTTACATCTGAAGTATCTACTTACTTAGAAAGAATTGAATTTGAGACAGCGTCGCTGGTTGGAGGTTCTAAAGGACTATGATATAGAGATAGAATATCATCCAGGGAAGACTAATGTGGTGGCAGACGCCTTAAGCCATAAGGCGATATTAGATCTCAGAGCCTTATTCGCCAATTTGAGTTTATTTAATGATAACAGTCTATTAGCAGAGTTGCAGGTTAAACCCACTTTGACCGAGGAAATTAAGGCCAAACAACTTCTAGGCAGCTCATTGCTCCCCATTATTAAACAAGTTAAGCATGGATTGAGTTCAGAGTATACTGTGGATCAGGATGGTATTTTGTGTTTTCACGATCGTTACTGTGTCCCTAAAGATGATGAGTTGAGACGGGTTATTCTTCAGGAGGCTCATAGTAGTCCTTATGCTATGCATCCTGGCGGGGACAAAATGTACAATAATCTCAAAGAGCGCTACTTCTGGACTGGTATGAAAAAGAATATTTTAGATTTTGTGGCGAGGTGTTTGACTTGTCAGCAGGTTAAAGCAGAACACCAGCATCCATCTAGATTGTTACAGTCAATTAAGATTCCTGAGTGGAAATGAGAGCGCATTACGATGGACTTCGTTACTTGTCTTCCTTTGACTCCTTCCAAAAAGGATTCTATCTGGGTGATTGTTGATCGACTCGCCAAGTCTGAGCGAGTTATTCAGGTGTTGGAGGATATGTTACGGGGTTGTGTGATTGATTTCCGTGGCAGTTGGGAAGATTTCTTGCCATTAGCTGAGTTTGCTTACAATAATAGTTATCAAGTGAGTATTCGCATGGCGCCGTACGAGGCTCTATATAGACGTAGATGTTGTACTCCTATATATTGGACAGAGTTACATGATAGAAATATTTTGGGTCCAGACTTGGTTCGAGAGACTGAAGATACTGTCAGATTAATCCGTGATCGCATGAAAGAGGCATTTGATAGGCAGAAATCATATGCAGATAAACGACGTAAGGATATCGAGTTTGAGGTTGGAGATTAGGTTTTTCTCAAAGTATCTCCATGGAAGAAAGTATTGAGATTTGGACGTAAGGGTAAACTGAGTCCGCGAATTATTGGGCCGTATCGTATTTTGAAGAAAGTTGGACCTGTTGCTTATCAGCTTGAGTTGCCTCCCCAGCTTAGTCGTATTCATGATGTGTTTCATGTGTCTTTGTTGAGGCGATACCGTCCAGATCCAGATCACATCATTCAAGTTGATGAGGTAGAGCTAAGACCTGATTTGTCATATGAGGAGGAGCCTATTCATGTTTTAGAGTGGGATGAACGAGTTCTTCGGAATAGGCGTATTCCAATGGTCAAAGTTCAATGGAGTAATTGTAGCCCCTCATAAGCTACTTGGGAGACATTGGAATCAATGGAGGTTCAATTTTCGCATCTATTTTCATAAGGTAAATTTCGAGGATGAAATTTCTTATAGAGGGGAAGAATTGTAACAACCCGAAAATTTGAAAATAATATTTAATTGAAATTTAAGTTTTTAATTGTGAAAATTGATAAATTCTGGAGACTAAATTGAAAGATTTTAAAACTTGTAGCTTGTTTTTGAGTTAATGAAAATTCAGTGACCAAGCCCTGAATTTACCCAAGAAAAGTTGGTGAGGTTTGGTATTATATACGGCAATTGGTTTCTGAAAAATCAGAAACCAATTGCTCCTAAATTCCCCTCCCCCAACGTCAACTTCCGACAACGATCCCGACGTCGTTCGAATTCCGATCGACGTTTTGAAACCACCATCGTGTTTGTTATCGAGTCAGGAACAATTCCCTCAAATTAATTGAGGTGAAACGCTGCCAAACGCCGGGAATTTTCAGTCAAAGTCTCGACGTTTTTTAGCACAATCGCCGAGAAAATCTTAAATTCATCGCCGATCGTTGCTCCGTTTACGACACCTCCCGCACCATCGTGTTCCTTATGCCGTTCCGAGTTCGTCGGTGTCATCCTTGGTCTCCGTAGACGGCGGCGCGTGGGGAGGTGAAGCGGTCAAATCTTTCGATTTGTTGAAATCGAGTTCTCCGCCGTTCAAAAATTTGAACCGAGCTTTGTAAGTATCTCGAAATCGCTCAAAATAATTTTTAGGAATTTTTCGTGAATTTTACGCTACTGGAAGAGCCTTCACGAGCCCCCACAATCCGCCATTGCGCGTGGGGAAGATTAAACTGACCGATTTTTCAAAGGGTTTGACCGGTTTTGACCCGACCCGTTGACCCGACCCGTTGACCTGGTGACATTTTAGTAATTATTTTGAAAATGGTGCTATATTGGTAATTAATTTTAAAATGGTGCTATTTTTGTAATTTTGTAAAAATATTAATTTTGTACCGTTAATCTTTTCTGAGAATACATATCCTAAAATTAATTTCGGAAAGTCATACTTTATGTTTTTCGACGTCCTGAATTTGATTCCGAAGTTCGTTTTGCTAAATTCTGACTCGAAATCTTCGAATTGAGCATGTGAGCCCAAATAGGCTTAGTATTTTGATTATTTATTTAAGATATGGTTAATGAATTGATTAAGTAAGATATTTTATGAAGGTACTCGTGTTTCACCTGAGCGAGGATCAGTCAGGTCCGGTGTTGTCCGTTCATCAGATTAGTCCGAACCGCGTAATACAAGAATTACTCATAGGTTTCCGTATATGATTTAAATAAAGATTAAGATTTTTTTTATATATATTAGGATTCTAATATGGATTTTTCCAATTCGTAGGATCTAGCGTTGCAGCAGAGCGTGATCGACAAACCCGATAGTAGGCTTCCCTATCTGATTCCCAGACTGTTACAGGTGTGTTTCCTGACAATGTTATCTTACTAGTTTAAACTATCATATGAATAGTTATCTGATATGATATTTGACCTGAATTTTTATATGATACTTGACATGGATTCTGATCTGTTACCTGACCTGAATTTTTATATGATACTTGATATGGATTTTGATCTGTTACCTGACCTGATTTATGTTTTAATTTTTTTTAATATATATATCCGTTATGAGCGGAACATGATTTATTTGGGGGTAATGATGGAGGAAGTATACCTGGAGGCTCCTCTGTTGTGACCTCAGGGCCTTACTGGACTTGTTGGTGGGTGTATGGTTATGGGGAACACATTTTGGACTTGACGGATGGGGGTAGTGTTCATATTTTAAAACATGTTTGATAATCGGTTTTACTGGAATATTTTATTTGTATGTTTTTAATACACTGTTTGGAGCACACTGGGTTTTTTTAGTTCATTATGTAGTTTTTACCTTTTTCAGATAACAGCAGACCGTAAGCTAGCAGATTTGGCATCAGGAGAGATCAACTACTTATTTTGTACGAACATATATCTCTATATGTTTTTTTCGGTTATATTTGGTGACATGTATTTGCTATCGTTTTGGATATATCTGTATTATTAATATTTTGTTCTATATTATATTTAATATCCTATAAGTTGTTAAGTAAAAAAAACCTCTGAATGGGACATTTGACCACTTAGGTTTGGGTCTAACTTACAGACCGGATCTGGAGGGTTACAAGTATGACACCTCGGATTGGGTCAAACATATTAGTCTGAGAGTGTTATACAATCAAATATGTTTTCTACAACGTTCTCAGTTTTCTAAGAAAATAAAAATGAAAATAATCTATACTTTTAGAACCAAACAAATTATAAAATTTTTAATTAAAAATAAAATACAAATAATAACACGTAATTAATTTTATATTATTCAAGATAATAATAAAAGGTTTTAGATTAATCCAATCTAAAAGAAAAAATCGGATCAGGAGACCTGACCGCAACCCATGACGAGTCGTACATAGATGGAATAGGAAGTACTTTAAAGATTAAACTGGGACCAACGGTTGAGATTAATTTTATAGATTAGAAATAGCAGAGCTGAAGTGGCCTTACTAAGCTTTTTACCCATTAGGGTTGAGGAAGACGAAAGACCAAAGCGAAGAAAACCCCCATCTTTCTCTCTTTCACATACTTTGTAAGTTTTGGGTATTAGTTATTCATTATATTCTGTTGTTTTTGCCAATTTTTAAAACATTTTTCTGTTGTTTTGTCTGTGGCAGCTGCTAATTTCTCATCATGTCTTGGTGCACAATTGAATCCGATCCCGGTATTGCCTTTTCCGATTCGCTCTCTTTCGTTTGTTTTTGGTTGAAAATTTGATTGTTTATTTGTTTTGAATTACTCTTAATAATAAGGTAAACTGCTTTCTTGTTCGTTTAATTCTTCGATAGGTTTCGTATCTTGGTTTTCCTTTGTTATGCGTTCCATCAAGGTTTTCAATTTCATTTTTGGTAACATTTGATGAAGTTTTAAGAGGGGAGAATTTTAAGGGTTCAGCAGTGTACATATATTTGAACGGTGAAATTGTTGGTTTTAATTTTTTTTCTTTAATTTTTCGTGTATGATATCTTCATTGAGATAGAGATGTGTGGGGAAAATGAATAAGTTTTCGTTGTCTGAAAATTGTAGCAGAAGAAATTTATACTCCTATTCTCAGGAAAGTTGGGTACTTATCCTAGAGGAAAGCTGTCATCAAGTTTTTTTTTTGTCTCTGCTTATAATTTCATATTCTCGGAATGAGAAGGAAGGGTTTGCTGTAGTTTGGATATTTGTTTAAAAATCGTCAAAGCATAGAGATGCTATGTGTTTTTTTTTTGGGTAGACCTGGCAAATTTTACCCGAACCCGATTATCCGAACCGATTTAGCCGACCCAATACCCGATATTAACCCGAACATGATAATCAAATTTTATCCGATACCTGATCCAATCCAAAATTTAGCGAAACCGAAATCAACCAGAACCGAAATTAACCCGAACTAAAGCAACCCGAACCAAAATTAACCCGATCCAAAAGAAACCCAATCTGAATTTTAATCCGAACCGAATTGAACCTGACCCGAAATCAACCCGAACAGATTGAAATTGATAAAAGTTATTAAACAATAAAAGTTATTTTCAATAATAAATTAATTTAAATAAAATTGATATTTTATTAAAAATATTATATTTATAATAAAATAATAGAAAGTTTAAGAGGAATATAAAAGTAAGAATCTATTTGTAAGATTGAAAACAATAATAAATAAAGTTTACTTATCTTACTTGTTATAAAATTATTAGATTTATAATAAAAATAATAGAAAACAACTAAAACAAAGGAAATAATATTAGATTTATAATAAGAATAATATAAAGTTACTTATGTTACGACTAAAACTTAACAAATAAAGTTATGTATTATTTTTTAAAATTTAATTAAAATATTAAATTTATAATTGGAAATAAAAATTTTAATAAAGAATTTATTTTTTTATCAAATAGTTCTCATTATAAACTTTTCAGACAAGATCAATATAAAATTTTGATAACAAATTCTAACACGTATTATAGGATCATATTTGTGTCAAATTATCAATTTATTATCCCTAAATGATTGTTTAATTCAAAATATTGAATGATTGAGAATTAAAATTAAACCTAAATGATAAAATTAATAAATAAGAAAACATATTTTTACAAGTATATATCAATTATTCTATATATACTTGATTTTGATTAGACTCATAACCAATTTAACCTTAATTTTGATCAAAAGGTTGACCTAAATCGAAAATCAATCGATTCGATATTGATCTGACCCGAAATTTAACTGATCCGGTATTGACCCGACCTGATATTGACCCGATCCAAAAATTAGCCGATCTGATATTGATCTGAACCGGAAAACAACCGATCCAATAATCACCCTATTCGAAATTGACCTGACCCGATACCCGACCCGATCCGATTCACCGTACACCCGAATTAGATTCAAACCGGATTTGATCCGATCCGAACAAAATCGAATTTAATCTAGACCCGAAATTATCCGACCCTAAATGATCGACCCAAACCCGATCCGAATGACCCGTTTGCCACCTCTAGGCGGGAGTGCGTAGTGGTGGTAGTTTTAATTTATATGGTCAGTGATGGAAAATTAAAGGACATTAAGTTGAAAGAGAATGCAAGGAATATAATTTTGCATAGCATAGAAGAAATCATCTTAAAATGACCATTGGAGGGTGATTTGCGTGGATTTTTTTGTTAGGATTGTTTTATAGGATCGCATTAATGCCTCACCTAATGTCCCTTAAGAGGCATACTCCTTTACCCCCTCTTGTTTTGGTAGTTTTGTGGATAATACTTGGAGGTATTAAACCCAATGCATCATTCCTGCTGAGAACAAGCATAAGCTCCATTGATATATGGTTTTTTTTTCTCATGGTGTTAGATGATTGGATTGTCTCTTATAAAAAAAAATGATTGGATTGTCGTGTTCTATTCTTTAGATGCTTATGATCTTCAAAGTACAACATGGTACATGCATGCTATAACTAGAGGAATCTAAAATAGTAGTAATAATAATATTCAGGGACGGAGCCAGGATTGAACTATGATGGGAGCAAGTTGTTTAACTTTGAAACAAATAGGATTTTTAAAATTGAATAAAACATAAAATTTAAAGGAGTTATGGACTTATGGTTTAATTTCGCTAATTTAACAATTGAAGGGTCTTAAAAGAGTAGTTAAACCAGAAAAATTAGAGGTCAAGACATAATTTCATTTTAAAACTGAAAGGGTCATAAAAATAATTAAACTGGCAAATTTTGAGTCGGGCAAGGGCAAAATTAATTGCTCCTCTCACCTACAACGTAAGTTCGTCCCTGATAATATTGATGTTTAGTTCATGATAGTCATAGAGCAACTCCATGCTTTTTAAGGATGCTCCTCACTGGTTGCCAATGATTAGAGATTAAACTTAGGTTTTTCTAAGGGTTATCATCAATCCTTAACTTGAGGAAACTTTGTGCCCATTCAGTGCCCCATATACCCTTACCCTTTTTCAGCGGCCTAACTATGGCTAGTTCAGATTGAGTTGTTAGGGTATTTTTTTTAAAGAAAATCTTTCCTTTTTTGCTACTTGTATGACACTTACAACATTTAATTTTGCTGTACTATTGTTCTGGCATATGACTTATTATGAATACCTGATAGTTGAGATTGAACATGTTAACATCTTGCTGTATCAAATGATTAACCGTCTTAGAGTGCTCTTATTGCTTTCTTTAGATTGTCGTGCTTTCTTAATGATATGTATTGAGATTTAAGATTGACAACATTGTTTTCTGCTTTTCAGGTGTCTTTACTGAACTTATACAGCAGATGCAAGTTAAAGGCGTACAAGTAATACTTTTCTTATTTCATATTGAGATTTAAGATTTGTCTTGTAGAATTGCTTATAGTATCTTCTGATTGTTATTTTAAATGCGTATATACAGCTACTGTCGAAATTGTTAGTTAAATGCATATATGCTGATTCTTATAAAAAAATGCATATATGCTGATACTGTCAAAGTTCTTTTAACGAAAAATGAATATATCAGATTCTTTATGCATACACTTGTATCCTTAGAACTATGTCAATTACATACGGGTGAAGACCTAAGGGTTCCCGTTACATAGCCCCTTAAACCTCCTTTTGTGTCAAGTTGCTATTTGTTCGGTAGAAACTCAGTTAATTGCTGTTTGAAGAGACGAGATGTAGGAGGAATTAAAACTCAAATCAGTGAATCAGCTCTTGTAGAAAATAGAAATCAGTTTTAGCAATTCTGGAAATATAAATATGCTCTCATTATATTGTTAACTATTCTTGTCCAATGGCTTAGGATTCTTAAAATCTATAAACTTCGGAATGTATTAAGGTCAAATGAGCTCCATTTTAAACCTTCACAATTTAACTTAAGTCAAATCCAGACCCCGTTGAACATAGAGATTATCCCCATTCCAGCGAACAGAACCAAATTCTTTGATGATAAGCTGATAAATTGTACTTTAATGTCTTAGTATCCACCGAGGATGTATACCTTGGATCAAAAGAATTTCTTTGACAATACAGAAGCCATGATCCTAGCCTTTGATTTCCTAAAGGGATGCAGCAATGTAACATGACATTGATTAATCATTGGCACACATTAAAGCCACTATATGAACCTGTCTAATTAGACCCTACTTAACTGGATCAGTACTTGTTGTTGAATGATGTTGTAGCCAGTGCCATCCCCATCCACACTATACTATTTAGTTGTCCTTTGCCTTTATGTTAAACCCTGTGTACAGCTATCGAATTCTATCCTTGATGGAGTATCTTGGTGGGTGCATAGATGTGCATATTATTTATTATGGCTGAATTGTGTGCATGTATAATATACTAATAGAGTTTGTGTTCCATTGCATGCTTTATTCTGTCTTGATGAAATATAGCTTGATGAAATATGTCTTACCAGGTAGAGGAGTTGTATTCATTGGATCTCGATTCTCTGAACAATCTCAGGTCAGTTCTTGCTTGGTACTGGCTCATTCACATTCGACATTTGAATTTCTTCCTTTGTAACCACCTTTTCCATAATAGGCCTGTGTATGGGTTGATTTTCCTTTTCAAATGGCGCCCAGGGGAGAAGGATGAACGTCTTGTAATCAAGGACCCAAACCCTAATTTGTTTTTTGCTAGTCAGGTTGGTTTCAATCTGAATCACTAATATCAGGAGTCGGATATATTTGCAAAAGTCTTCTGAACTTTTTTTTTTTTTTTTTTTTACATTTTTGTAGGTCATCAATAATGCTTGTGCTACACAAGCTATACTGTCTATTCTCATGAACTGCTCTGATATCGACATTGGTCCAGAATTATCAAAGTTGAAAGAATTTACTAAAAACTTTCCTCCAGAGCTTAAGGGCCTAGCTATAAATAACAGTGAAGCCATACGAACAGCCCATAATAGTTTTGCAAGGCCCGAGCCTTTTGTTCCGGACGAGCAGAAGGCTTCTGGGAAAGACGATGACGTCTACCATTTCATAAGCTACATACCACTTGATGGAGTACTCTATGAACTCGATGGACTGAAGGAGGGACCCATTAGCCTTGGTCAGTGCCCTACTGGACCAGGTGACATGGAATGGTTGAAGTTGGTACAACCAGTTATCCAAGAACGAATAGAGAGATATTCCCAAAGTGAAATCAGATTCAACCTCATGGCAGTTATCAAGAACAGGAAGGAGTTGTACACTGCTGAACTTAAGGAGCTCCAAAAGAAGAGGGAACGCATCTTGCAGCAGCTGGCTACCATACAGTCCGAAAGACCTACAGACAAAGCCAGCTTCGAAGCACTAAACAAGCAACTTTCAGAAGTGAATTCAGGGATCGAGGGTGCCACTGAGAAAATCTTGATTGAGGAAGAGAAATTCAAGAAGTGGAGAACCGAAAATATTCGAAGGAAACACAACTACATACCGTTCTTGTTCAACTTCCTTAAAATTCTTGCGGAAAAGAAGCAACTGAAACCGCTTATCGAGAAAGCCAAGCAAAAGAAAAGCAGCAGCCCTAGGTGAACATGTTTCTTCTTGTTGCATTTTCCTTTTTATTTAATTTTCTTGGTTGAATAGATGCTTAGTCCAAACTAGAGGTTTAGTGCAAATCCAAAGAAAAGGAGTGAGCTGAAGGACCATTCTATGATAAATTCAACTGTGGTGTTCCCAAATGACTTTCTTGGTTTTTTCTTCCAGTCCCATATTTATTGATGATAATACTCTGCTCTTCTATGTTAGTCAGACTCGGGTTATGTTTAATTAAAATTTTTAAAGGCCACTGGAACTTCTTATGATAAAGCATACCCGCTTTCCTTCATTTCACACGATGGCAACTCGGATTTGGATATTCATCGGTCGAATATGTTCTCTTGTTGCTCGAATGAATTTGTTGATTCGGATGTTAAAATTTAGGGTAAACTATTTGAATGACCAAGGTTGGTGTTAAAATGACCATCATTTTCAAAATTTCATCAATATGACCACTTCACTAGTTAGCTGAGTTTAGTATAGTCACTTGTCATTAATACTTAACGTCATAAAATTGGTTTAATTATACAATTGATCTTTATTATTTATATATTCTATTAATTTACTTTTAATTTAGTGCTTACCTATTTTGCTTATGCTTGACATGTGTCACTATTAAATTATGACTCGGTAATCGGTTGAAAAGTGACACATGTTGAATAGTTAATTTTTTGAATTAAATTAAAATTAGGATTAAATTGATAGAATATGTAACCATTGAGAATATTGAACTCAATTAATTAGTTAAGTGGTTATATTGACGAAATTTTGAAAATAGTGATATTTCGACACTAATCTCATAGTTAGGTGGTCATTCAAGTAATTTACCCTAAAGTTTAATTTTATTAATTTCCATATGAATACTTCCATCAAATATTAACGGCGAGGACTATATTGAACTCAATTAACTTGTTAAGTGATTATATTAATGAAATTTTAAAAATGATGATCATTTCGACGTCAATCTCATAATTAGGTGGTCATTCAATAGTTTACCTTAAAATTGATATTACTTATAGATTTTAATAAACTTAAAATTGATATTAGTTATAGATTTTAAAATTTTCAGCCTCTTCCTACTAACTGTAATTCCATCCATGTGAAGAGGCATACCAATTAGAGGTGTTTGTGGTCAGTTACTCGTACCGTTTAGTTTAAATAATTTGGTTAACCGTTATAATGGTTATTGAATTTTATTAACCATAACCTAACCATTAAGAAACAATTAACCAATAATGATTAACTATTATTAACGGTTCGGTTACACATGTTAACTTATAACTTATTACAATTTTTCACATTTTTACTCCTTGATTTTAAAAAAAACGTATATTGACACTACATAGTACTTAATACATACACATACAACTTTTGCATATTTTTATATTAGTTTAAAGTTCCAACACACACAAAATATGTAATTAATCATACTATAAATTTAAGCACATATCAATTAACAATAGTCTTAAACACCATCAAAGTTTCAAAGATAAATCTTTACTAAACATAAAATAAACATGATAACTCAAAGTCTTTAATAACTCCAACATAAGGTAAATGAAACTTCTATGTTACCGCAAGCCAGAAAAAATTAACTCTAATATCAAATCACCAATACCCAAAGTCTTTATTGGTTTCCTCCGAAATGGAATTTGTCTCATTAATCTTGAAGCTGATTTTTTAATATGTTTTATTATTTTTCTTGTCAACTAAAATATAAAATATATATTTCTAAATTTAAATAAATAATTAAAAATAAAACATCGATAATAATAAAGTAGTTTGAAATCTTGAACTTACCTTTTCGTAGCAGTTGTAACTTGATTTGTAGCACTTGTAATCAATTTACAGTAGTCGTGACTCAATTTATAAGAGTTGTAATTCAATTTGCACCTGTCAATTTGCAAGTTGAATTTGTCTATATAAATAATTAGGATAATAGGTTCTTATATATATATATATATAAAAGAATGAGTCTCCTAAATTAATTTGAAATATAATTATTTTAAAGAAAATATAGTTAATTATAAAATCAACCTTCAATTTTTACTATGATTTTTAGAGCAATCTTTAAAATTTATATTTATGATTTAATAACGATTAACTATCAGTTAATCATTTTATCAAAATCTATAACCATACCTGTAACCATTAATCTTTATTTTTAACAATTTAATTAACCGAAACTGGTTAATCTTAACGGTTCGATTAACATGCAAAATGTGACAGTTATACAGATTAACAGTTACGATTAACAATTACAGGTTCTTTTGCACACCCCTAATACCAATGACACTCACAACATAGCTCAACCCAATCCTATTAAACAACTCCAGAGGAACACGAAACAAATGGATCCAAACTGGAAGTTTATCCATTCTAAACTCCAGTGATCTAAGATTCGGTTTTCATTTACGCAAAATTAACAACTTATTTTGAATATGTTGGGGTTAGTTAGCCAAACCCATTCACTAGCCTCTAAACTGGGGAATTGAAACAAAAACAAATTCTCACCCGCAAATCAACCTCAATTTCCCCAAAGCAGATTAACCAAATGATGCATAAAACTAAGATTTGGAGGCTTACCCAAAACTTGTGCCACAATCAAATGATGCCAAAAACTAATCCTTGCATCAAAGACCTCAACCGGTGGCTTGATTGCAACCCCTCTCCATCATTAACATGGGAAGAAAAAAATTCAAAGACTGATCCTCACTTGGGAAACGAGAAAAGGAAATACGGAAGAAAAGAAGAAGAAAGAAGTCGGGAAACGAGAGACCTGCTATCGTGCACCCAGAGAAATTCTAAGCGTGCGTCTATTTTCCTTTTTTTTTTTTTTACTTTTATAAATGCAATATCATGGGTTTGTTTTTATAATAAAAAGGGAAAAAATGTCTCCTCGTTCGCTAACTGTGATTTAAAATTTTAATTTAATTTGTTAAATGATGATTAAGTTAAACTTAAATAGTAACATTCAAACAATTTGTTAATAAAATATAAATATAAATTATAAAGAGATTTAAAATTTAAATAATTAAAACGGTCGTATCAATAGTCACTAGAATAGATGATTAAAAGCTCTCAATTAACACCTCCCTTCTTTCCTAGGTTGCAAGACTCTCCTCTCCCTTAGGTTGCATGTTTAATACTCATTAAGAACATCCCTTATGGAGGAATTATTCAAAAATAATAATCGTTTTAAACGAAGACACGTGACAAAAATTAAATAAGAGATATCGAGTAAATTAACTTACATAAGTATAAATATGTATTAATATACTAAAAAAATAAAAAAAAATGACTAACGATAGAGTAAATAGAAAAAATGTTAAACAATCTCACAATACACACACCTAAACAAAATTGACATAAAATCATTTTCTAAATATTCTATAACAAAACGGATTATTTGTTAACTTTTGAGACTATTATCACTATTTAAAGATATTTTTAGTGTAATCGAAAATTAGATATATGAGAAAATACAACTCCTATACATTCACTTAAAGTTTGAAAATCAAAAGTAAATTAATATAAATCTCAAGAAATAAAAAGAAAAAATTGTTGATATTTATGTTAAGAGTAAAGGAAAAAAATTAAAGAGTTACAAAAAAATATAGAAAATAGATGAAGAAATGAAGAGGTTTTGAGATATTGGGGTTAAACCAAGAAAAAAAAAACTCATACACATATAAGATTAACATTATATACAAACAAAAAAAATATACACTCGTCTGATTTGTTGTTGTTGTCGAAAGAGAGGTGCCACTGCTATTACTAGTGCTGATGAGGACGAGGTATTAAGAAGAAAGACTTTTGAGTTGAAGTAAAACGAAGGAAGTATTTTCATCAAAAATAAACTCGTATATACTCTGCTCAAAATTTATAAAAATACATTGATTAAGAAAATCAATTCTGTTGATTAACTTATTTTCCTTAACCCAAATATTAAAAAAAATACACAAAACAAATATAACCTTGCCCAATAAACCAGAGAGAATTGGGGTTTAGGAACCTTGAAAAGCAGAATAAAGAGTTTATGATGAAAGTTGCTTTCAATTTACTGGTGAAGAAGGACCAATTATGGGTTCAATTGTTAAGGGCCAAATATAAATGGGTGGAGGAAGTCCCTGCTGGGATTCGGAGCACCAGCTGCTCTAAATTATGGAAGGGATTAACGCGTGTTTGGGAGGTTGTATGTCAACATATAAACTGGTGCATTAGAAATGGTAGAGCGGTCGACTTTTGGTTTGATGATTGTGGCGCTCTAACAACTATGTTACGAATGCCGGGGCAATTGGTATGGAACGATGTACAGTTGCGGATATGGCCAAGGAGATGGGGAACTTGCGATGACAACGAATTGATCTAACAGTACGAATACAGCTGCTAAGAAAGGTCCGCTGCAGCAGTTTAGGGTTGTAATCTACGGGTTGATCGACGCTTCTCTGTTAAATCAGAATATGATCTTCGAGCCGATTAACCGAGAGAGGAGATATGGAAAGTGATCAGTAAGTATCGAAGCTTTCAAAAAAATTAAGATGTTCCTGTGGTTAATCTGCTGCGATCACGTGATGACGAATGTAGAACCCATGAAGCGTCATTTCATGATCGATAGTAGTCGCCCAATATGCTTCGCACCAGTAGAGGATGTAAATCACTTGCTGCGAGTATGACCATCAGCAAAAAGAAATGTACAGATGAGATCAATTAGTAGTGAAACGATCTGGAAGCGGCCTCTTCTTGGATGGTTAAAAGTGAACTCCGAGCCATTGAGAATCTGAAATTTATTCGTGTGGAGGTGTAATTGGGTGGTGCGGATTCAACATGTCTCTCGCAGTAGAAATAAAGCGGCGGACTGTTATGACAAAGTTAGCAGATAGAAGAAACCATGACTGCGTCAAGTTTTCTGTACCTCCTCGGATTTTGCACTCGGTGCTACACGAAGACCAACTTAGTAGGGATACAATCCAAATGCATAAAAATGGAGGAAGTAACCAGAAAAAAGCTTGCATTGAAACCACGAAGGCAATGGCTTACGAGGAGAAATAGAACATGATAATGTTGAAACACAATAAAGATCTATTGTGCAAGCAAATTGTCGTCAAACACATTTCCTTGTTACAAATGAGTTGAATCCAAGATAACTAGGATGTTTGTATCTCTATTTAGTAGTGGATCCAAAAATTCAAAATTCAAAATTTCAATTTTATTTTTCTTTTTAAAAATGAATATAAATTATGAATATTTATTTATGTGGATGTCTATTTTATCTATAAGATAGGATTTTGATGTACATTCCTATTAATCTCTATTATCTATTACTATTAGAATTGTATATTATATCCACTACTTATGATTATAAATATAGAGGTTATAAAATGAATAGTATACAACTTATATTGAAATAACAATACAATTATTTCTTTTTTCTTATATCTCCTCCTCCTGTTCTTCTTATTGTTTCGTTTCGTTTCGTTTATTTTAAAACATGTTCTTAGCACGACTTGTTCAAAAGAAATAATTTTATTTACATTGAATATCAAATTCATCGTCCGTGATCATTCATTCGAGATCTTGGATGATAGAAATCAGATTTTCCATCGTATCACTCTACCACTATTTTAGATAAATATATTCCATATTTCCTATCGTATCGATATACCACTATTTAAAATGTTCTGATATAAGCTGTTTTGTAATCTGGAAATGAAACGCTTCTTATGCATAGTTTTGACATATCGAAAATAAAATTCTACGATGATTGTTGCATTGTAAGACTAGAGATTCCACTTGAGGTTGAAATTTCAATAGATTCCCCTTAATATTTGATTCACTTGATTAGTTGATAATTAATATTTACAAGTTTATTATATAGGATTTTATCCTATGTGAGTAGGCAAATGCACTTTGATATTACCATTTTTAAATTTAATTTGTTTGTCGTTCTTCAATGGTCTCACTGTTCCTCCTTATGAAACTCTTTTTTTCGGAGGATCAGCTTATCATTACGATTATAGCAATCCCTACTGGCCGTTGCATATGCTTTCTGGAAATGCAAGACACCTATTTTATCTTTTAATTTTCAAATCATGTAATTTAAATAAGTTAGATGCACATGCATCCGTCCAACAAAGGTTTTTGTTTTTTCACAAAGCCATATATTGGAATTCGAATAAACAATGTTTGTATTTATCATTCATTGTTTATTTTTGTTTGCTTGTTAGATTATTTGTTTATTTGATCTAATTCATTTTTTATGAAAAATAACGAGTTTCGTCCTATTGATTTTACTACATTTTCTGAAGCAAATGTGACATTTTATCATTCTAGCAATCATATTCATGATAATAAACATAACCATAGTCAAAATCACGATCAATGATGCGGATGAGGTGGTTATTTTAAGAATACTTAAACCCATCAAAAGTGAGATCATAGAAAATAAAAAGAGTGACAGAAGTAAAGACCTCGTATGTATGGAATATAATAAATATGTATTTTACATTATTTAGATTGATGCCTCTACAAGTAAAGTGTTTGTCTAAACCTTTTAATTTTCAAATCATGCAATTAAATAAGTTAGATGCACATGAATTAGTCCAACAAAAGGATTACGATCTTTCACAAAATCATACATTAGAATTGGAATAAATAATGTTAATATTTACCTTTTATTTTTTTATTTCTTAAATTGGCTATTTGTTTAATTAATCTAATTCATATGTTTATGAAAGATCAAGAGTTTCATCCTATTAAATTTACTACTTTTTCTTAAATAAATATGATATCTTATAACAAGAAAAACTAAATGTTATTCTAGCAATAATTGTCATGATGATATACATGACCATGTCATAATCACGATCAAAGATGTAGATGAGGTGTTATTAATTTTAAGAATACTTAAACCAAGAATAGAATTATAAGAAGTGACAAAACTCATATCATCATATGTATGAAATATAATTCATATATCACGTTGTTTAGATTGATGACACTATAGAAGAAATTTGAAGGAAAACATCGGAATTCAAGTGGAGAGAGTGTGGTAGGTAAAGTAGGGTTAGAGTGGAATAACTACGGCGTGGAGTGGACAGCTTCTGTCAACAATCTGATCAGGAGAATTACAAGTAGAACTTTGTGGGAATTTTTTAACAACCATGGGAAGGTCACGATAGTTTTTATTCCGATGAAGAACAACAAGCGTAGGTACTCCAACTCAACCTTCGCTTTTGTGCAGTTTGCTTGTGAAAAGGATCTCCTTAATGCCGTGCGAAGGGTCGATGGTGCTAGGATTTGATGGCAGGATAATTTCGGCGAGAAAAGCTAACTATTAGAAAGTTCGCAAAGGAGAGGTGGATCGTGGGTAGGGAGTGTACATATCAAAACCGACGGGCGAGAGGGGGAGAAAGCAAACAAGGAGTCGGGACTCTTATCTGGGAAGACAAAGAGACAACAGGAAATACAGGGATGTTTTGGTTATGGGTCTACAACAGGGAAATATATCCTTAGAGAAAAGTATTCGTGAGACGAATGGGAACGAAAGGAGTAGGAAAGAAGAGTGAGTCAAGGTTGTTTTTCCCGTTATCGGAGTCAAGCTGGTTTAAGCAGTCCTTAACAGGATCATTAAAGTTTAGTATATTATGGAGTTTGATCAGTCCGCTCTGGGCAATGATGGGATTGATGTAAAGATAGTGAGATGGGGATATGCTTGGAATTCTTGTATTATCTCCTTCACAACGGAGGAGGCTATGAAGGATGCTTGGATGAATAAAAAATATGAATTGTTTTTCTAGTTTGATTGGTTTGATCATTAAGTTTCAGATGATGGTGTACCAATGGCTTTTTACGTAGTAGAGCCCATTGGAGTTCCTTTGAATTGCTGGCAAGATTCTTTCTTTACAAACTTGGCCAATCAATGGGGTAAGCTGGTATGCATCAAGGAGGCAACGAGAAAGAAAGAAGATCTGACTAGTGACAAACTGATCGTAAGGGTGGCAAGCCCTTTCGATGTTCAGAGGCATTTGGCTATCAATTGAATGGGAAGAGTGTTTTTGATTCGTATCAAGACTGGGTTGTCTTCTTTGATCCCGTTGGATTATGAAACATCAGATTCTGATATTGTGAGTGAAGATATTTGAAAGTCTATCTCGTCGAAAAGCTTGGTTTTTGGTGATAGGAACTTTTAGGCTAGAGTGGAACGTCAACCAACGTATCTTGAGTCTCAAGACAGAGTAATGTTGTGGCTTGTTGAGGGAAGGACAGGTGGCAATCAAGGGTCAGTTTCTGATATTAATGGTGAGAGAGAAGATAGACTACCAACTTCGATTGTGGTGAAGAATAATATCAATATTAATGAGGCTAATCCAGGTTCCCAGGGAGAATAGGTGGCAGTCTTTGGAGAAATACTGGTATCAGTTTAAGAAAAATTCATTGTTGAGCCGTCGGTTGGGCTTGATGAGTCCATTAACTTTCCCCCAATTGTGCCAATTGTTACACCATTACCAGCTAACAATGCTTCACCTTCTGGTGGGGCTGAGGACGTTCAATCTGAAGTGGGTTTGGGGTCTGGAAAACCATCATAATATGGGAATTAGTGGTCTTGAAAGGCTGATTTGGTCCCAGCTAATTCGGTAGGACATGGATCAAGGAGAGAGGGGAATAATTGACCCATATTGTCTGTTTTGAGAGAGGTGGGTTCTGAGTTCACTTCAAAATTTTCTGTTGGGAGGGTCGAGAGCTTAGGGGATCTTCAAAACCGATCAAGAACTAGATCCCTTGCTCCATCATGATTCATTCTCCAAAGGATGGTGTCATAACCATTTTTTAGAAAAACAATTATTATTATTTAAAAAAACAGATTATGACTTTAATTTGGAAAAATTGAGAATTTTGGATTGATTCAGATTAAATCGAATGGGAGTCGCTATCGGCCTTTGGGTTAGGTAAGTCGAATACCTAACGTCTTTTAAAAATAATTTTAAGAAAAATCATGTTTAGACAAAAACTGGTTTGCGTTTACAAAGATTCTATTAAAACGGGTTCGTGAGTCGATTACGCGTGGGGAAGGATTAGCACCCCACATCGCCCAAAATTGATACTGTGTCGCTTACTCTTTGTCGTAAATGGTGAAACTTATGAATTAAATATAAAGTTAAAGTGTGATCCATTTATTAAAATTTAATTAATTTACTTTGAATTGACTATTTAAAGAAAATCCTTTAATTCGATAAAAAATCTTGAAATTAGCAATCCTCAGTCGGGAAAGCTATTTCAACTATTTTTCATTACTACAAAATATTCTATCGTCAAATATGTAAAAGATGCATATCGAATATAAATTAAAATTTGACAATTGCGAAAAATAAAATACATAAATTGCATTGTTCAGTATAAAATAAAAATGAATTAAAAATTAACAAACTAAAATTGATTTATTTCAAATTTCATTTAGTTCGAACGTCGTATTAGATTGTACCACTTCGATCAAGTGATACTCTCCACGCCCATTCTACAAATACGTGTTCTTGAAATACATTCGAATAACAACACATAAATGAGTAAAAATTAATAGCTAAATACATATTTAAACATGTAAAGAGATTATAATAATAAGAATATAAATTGAAATAGATAAATAAATATGCGCATAATATAACACAAAAGAAAACATATTTAGTATATATATATATACGTTATCTATAAAATAATGATTTATTACATAAAGTACTATGCGTGAGTTGTAGAAAAAAATACGTGAATATATATATATATATATATATATAATAATATAAAATAAATATTACATCATGATGACCAGATCTAAAGAAATAATCAGCCTTAAGATTATACAACAATGATGAGAAAGAACAAGGACCTGATAATAAATTTCAGAAAAGAAACATGCACTAGAATCAAATAAAACCAATACCAATAGGATTAAAATGGAGATCTATAAAATAATATGCACGAAATTAAATGACATAAAAATAAGAAACAACATGAAATAAGGACTGGAATGAAGCAAATCTAAACTCTAAGGCTCAAAATCAAATAATTACACAAAACATGTAAATGAGGACTAAAACGAACACTATACAAAACAAGCAACCAAAAATCTAAACACTTAGAAAAAATAATACTAATCATATAGGATTAAAACGAAACAAGAAATAAATAAAGAGCTCGAAATAGAAAGATGAAATTTCATTAAGGATCATATTACAAACATTACAAAGCTCAAGGGATTTAAAATGTAATTTACCCAAAAAATGAAAAAAAGCGTGTGATAGATTATAGAATTACGATGACATATTTTGATATTAACCCTAAATGCAAAACACGTAGACCCCCCCTTAACCCTTAAATGGTGTTGTATTAATTAAAACCCAAAATAGGGTTTCATCTCTCCCTTTAACTATTTCATTTGCTCCTCTCTCAGCAAAATATCACAAACAGAAAGAGAGAGTTCTCTCTGCTACAACCCTCACGCCGCCGTATGTGGCAACCCAAAGCCCCGGCCAGCGCGAACGGTGGCCACGGGGTTAAACGCCATAAAAGCCCCTCATCTCTTTCTTTCTCCTCTACTTTCCTAAAAACCCAACATAGAAACAGAGCCCTTTTTCCTACAACCAAACTCAAACAATGAAATCTTTACCTTTGAAACAAAAGGGGTTTGGTCCAGTGAAGCTCACGGCGGTGATGGCTCAGAAGGTAAGACCTTTCGGTCTTTTTCTATTTCTCTTTGCTTGGTTTTATTTTTTTTTCTTTTTTCTTTTTCGTGTACCCCTACCAAATACTCCCTTGCATGCTTTCTTTGCATCATTTATTCTTGATTTTCTGTAGGAATAATGATATCTATGGATAGGGGATAATTTTCCCGATTTATTGGGATTTTAGGTATTATTTTAATGGGTTTTGGATTTGATTTAATTTGTGACTGATTTGGGTGATATTTTGCACTGATTTGTCACTGTAGGGTTTCTATAGAGGATGACAGTGGCGGCGGGATGCTATCGGCGGCGACAAGAGTGAAGTCCAGCTCGAGCGTCGGCTGAGAACTGAGGAGTTGAAGGCGACGGCTGCTATTAGGGGATTAGGGTTAAAATCCTAATATGTTTTAGGGTTTGAAACCCTAATCTGATGGGTTGGTTCAGACTGGGTCAGTAGCTGGATTCGAATTTGGGCTAGCTTGTACTGGGCCTGGGGATTGGTTGGCCTCTTGGTGGGCTTGAGTTGTATTGGGCTTTGGCATGTAAAACAAAATGTATTAATAAAATAATAATAATAATACTAATATATAATAATAATAATAATAATAATAATAATAATAATAATAATAATAATAATAATAATAAAATTTAAATTAAATAGAAAAGACCCGGACAAAAACGAGTGTCTACAGCTGCCCCTCTTTGCACATTCTTGTATTAACAAGAATAGGACAAAGACGACAAGAGAACACGTTTTTGTCTGGTTCTCTCATTTCTTTCTTAGAAATTGGATAAAGTTTGTTGTTGGGGACGACATTGCTCATACGTGATGGAGAGTTCGGGTCGTCTAAGGGTGACACGGATCCTACATGATGAGGACATCTGGTCGAGGGATGACACTGCTCATACGTGATGAAGAGTTCTTGGCCATCTTTAGGAAGGGTGATAACTCGGTTCCTACGCGATGAGGATGATTGATTATCTAGGGGTGACACAACTCCTACGCGATGAGGAGATCTGGTCGGGGGATGACACAGCTCATACGTGATGAAGAGTTCTGGTGAGGAGATGACACGGCTCATACGTGATGAAGAGTTCTGGCCATCTTTAGTGATAATGATTTCAAAAGAAACCGACTCAAAGATGATGTTTCAAAAGAAACAGACTCAAAGATTGTAAATTGTGTTTCCAAAGAAACAGACTCAAGGATTTTTCTCAAAAGAAACAATCTCAAAGGTTGGTTTTTTCATTAAAAATTGTCTCAAGAGACAAAATTTGTTTTTAAAGAAATAAAATCACAGATGATTTTGTTAAGAGACACAATCTCAAAGATTTTTCAAAAGGAACAGACTCAGGTTTTTCTCAAGAAAAACTATCTCAAGAGAGACAAAACTTTGTTTAAAAAAAACAAACTCAAAGATTTTGGTTTCAAAAGAAATGACTCAAAGATTTTTTCACGAAATTGTCTTAAGAGAAACAAAACTTTGGTTCAAAAGAAACAGACTCAAAGAATTTTTTCAAAAGAAACAACTCAAAGATTTTTATTTCAAAAGAAACAACTCACAAATTTTTATTTCAAAAGAAACAACTCACAGACTTTTGTTTCAAGAGAAATAAACTCAAAGATAAGTTTTGTTTCAAGGGAAACAATCTCAAAGATGTTTGTTTTAAGAGAAATTGTCTCAAAAGAGACAAACCTTTGTTTTCATAAAAATAGACTTAAAGATTTTTCTTCAAAAGGAACTGTCTCAAAAGAGACAAAATTTTGTTTCCAAAGAAACATACTCAAAGATTCTTTCAAATGAAACTTTCTCAAAATAGACAAAATTTTGTTATCAAAGAAACATACTCAAAGATTTTTTCATTTTGTTTTAAGTGAAACATATTCAAAGATTTTTCAAGAAAATCTGTCTCAAGAGAGACAAAGTTTTGTTTCAAAAGAAATAGACTCAAAGATCCTTTGTTTCAAAAGAAATAACTCAAAGATGATGTATGTTTCCAGTGAAACAAATTTATAATTTGGAAAATTGTCTCAAGTGAGACAACATTTGTTTTTAGAGGAACTGTCTCAAACGAGACAAAAATTGTTTTTAGAGAAATTGTCTCAAGCGAGACAACGTTTGTTTTTGAGAAAACGATCTCAAGTGAGATCAACTTTGTTTAATGTGAAAACAAATTCGAAATTTGTATTCTCAAAGGAAAAATGTCTCAAACGAGACGAAATTTGTTTTGAAAAAAATAACAATCTCAAGTGAGATTATTTTTTGTTTCAAGTGAATCAAATTCAAAATTTGTATATCAAAGGAAAAAAATGTCTCAAGCAAGATGAAGTTTGCTTTAAGAGAAAACGATCTCAAATGAGATCAACTTTGTTTAATGTGAAACAAATTCAAATTTTGTATCTCAAAAGAAAAATGTCTCAAGTGAGATGAAATTTATTTTGAAAGAAATTGTCTCAAGCGAGACAAAATTTGTTTTTAAAATTCTCAAAATTTATGGAAAAATGTCTTAAGCGAGACAAAATTTTGTTTCAAGAAAAAACACCCTCAAAGGTGATAAAAAGTCTGTTTGTTCCTGCATGTTGAGGAAATGTCTTGATTGTTGACTTCAGGAAGCCAAATCATTGCTTCTTCAAGTTAGAGACATATGGTCATTTCCGAGCTTTGATTTCATGAGATATCAAAATGATGTATTTATGGATGCGTAATCTTTGATATTATGATGGATGTCAAGATGAAATTTATTTGAAGTTTTATTGAATTTGTCCTCAAGAGAGGAGAAAATTGTCTTTAATATACATGATGATAAATGGTTGATGCAAAGATGCAAACTCATGCAATATGTATGTATGTGTTGATGTGTGTATGCATTGATGTATGTTTTCTCAATTTGGAAGGAGAATAGTTGCGAGAGCAGTCTTCACTCTATCTTTGATTTATTTTGTCTTCATTTCCATCGGTGAACTCTTGTAAACCTTGACCTAAGACAATTTTTTTCCTTGCCCCAGCAAATTTTGACCCAAAAATTGGCTTTTCTTGCCCCAGCTTTGATACTGAACTTCGGAGAGATATTTGTTGAATTCCAAGATACGCCTGCAGAGAGATTATCTTGTTTGAAAATGTTTTTCTTCTTTTGAAAATAACTTGATGAAGAAAGAATATGTGGTTTTTCATTGTTAAATAAACTAAAATAATTCCATTTCTTTGGCTTCACAATTGGAGCAAATCACAACAATATGAATTCATTGAATATCAAAAATCAACTGCTCTTTTAATCTTTGATAGCTACAAATCTTTGACAAATATCAAGATCGAAAGGTTATTTTTGAGGTTGGCTACCTAAATTTTAAGGTTTGTTTCATCGATTGGTCATCGTAAAGATCATAGCATACCCCTCTTTCTAAATTTGACATTTTGATCGGAGGCAAACAAAATGGCACAACTAACATAGTTAATTACTATACTCTTTAGAACACTTCTATTTCAGTTCTCTTAAATCCTCCATTTGTTCAAGCTTCGTAGACTTACCTAGTCAAGGTAGTATAGAAATATCGGTCTAAAAATGAGATTCCTGAGTGCTCGTGTGAAGTCGACTATAACATGTGTTCCTCAACTCCCTTAGTCCATATTCACCGAAACTTCTGATTTAGTAATTTTGATTTAATTTGCCATTGCTTGGCTAGCTGGATTCAGCTTTATTGTACATATATTTTTATAATTGTCTTTGTTCAGCTAACTGAAGGATTCATGTCCTCACAAAGTCTTCGACTTGACGACCACAGTGGAGCATACACCGGATTGCCAAGTACCCGATCAATGTCATGGTTTGAATGCAATCTATTCATAAAGCCAGGGCTTTCAAGTTTCCTCTATAACCAATTGTTTTAGCGGAATAGCTCAGCTTTATTGTATACATATATAATATAATATTTTGGGTATACGTATTTCATTTCTTAAGCTTGCTGAGGAGAACCTATTATAGTCCCAGTGTTTGTTGAAAGTCAGAAAATCTCATCGTTAGAGTTCAATTTCCAAGCAACTGACCTAAACTAGATTCACCTACTTGACCATTCCAACTGAAAAGACCATGATCATCATTGAACATCATTAACAGAAGTAGAAACTAATTAGTTTTGCAATCTTATGTGCTAGTTGCCCTATTTTGTCTGCTCCTAACACATACCTGAATGCCAATATGATTGTCTGTTCAAGCAAGAAAAAAGCTAGCATGGTATCTTTAAGAGAAGGGTATGGATTCTGGTGTAGGATTAGGATCAAGAGGTCCTTGTTTTGCAAGGTCCAATCTTGTCATTTTTCAAAGATTTACAATATCAATTATTAAAATCTTTTAATTAAAATGATATTCAAAGAATTCAAGATTAAAATTTGCTCATTGTTCATTTCCTAAGAAGGAAGCATTTTATTGAAAATGTTTAAAAGTCAAGTGATTTACAAACATTTAAACATAAAATGAACAAAAGAAAAACAAATTCAAACAAGATGTCATGCATGAGAATGCAACAAAATCTCCTGATGGATGCCTCGGCCGACTTCCGATCAGAATGCCCCATCACACATTGAACGTTAATGCCCCTGAATCGATCAGATCTTGGACCTTGCACTTCAATGTCCTACAGTTCTCAGTGGTGTGCCCTGAGCTCCCAATGTGATAGCTACATATGGCGTTAATATCATGGCCTTCAGAATATGGGGCTTCTCTTGGTTTGGACCGAACTAGAGTTACCAGATTCATCTCAACTAGCGTTGGGAGTAACTCCTTATATGTTATTGGAATTGTACTGATGTGAGTCTTTTCATAGAATGTCTTATGAGGTTTTGTTCCCAAACTAGCTAGATAAGATCCCTCAATGTTAATCTCAGTTTTTTCCTCATTTTCGATACGGCTAGTGCCTCTTATCTGGCCATTCTTGATTGCTCTTTTGATTATTTCTCCACACATGACGATGTTAGGGAAACTCTTGGTGGCAGCTCCTATCATGTAGTTGATATATGGAGACTTCAACGTATCAATGAATAGAGTGATGAACTCTCTTTCAGTCATTGGTGGATGTACTTGAGATGCGGCATCCCTCTATCGTTGAGCATATTGTCGAAAGTTCTCACCATTCTTCATCTCCATATTCTGCAGCGTTGTTCGATCAGGGGCCATATCGATCATGTGCTTGTATTGACTTAGAAATGCACTACCCAAATCCTTCCAAGAGAGGATTTGAGTACGACTCAGTTGATTGTACCACCTTGAAGCGGGTCCAATTAAACTGGCTTGGAAGTAGTGGATCAACATCTGATCATTGTTTGTGTACCCAGTCATTCTTCCAATAAACATCATGAGATGGGCATTAGGGCAACTGATTCCACTATATTTTTCAAAGTCGGGTATCTTGAATTTGGTCGGAAGCACCAAGTTAGGAACTAGTACTAATTCTGTTACATCCATTCCGTGGTGAGAGCTCTGTCATCTCATTCCCTAGAATGTCTCTCTGCACCACTGTTTCAGATTCTCCGGGATCTCATTGTTGGCTCTCTTCATCTTATCAGAATTTGGCATGTTGTGATTAGTAGAATTACCCTGAGGATTTAGCACAATTACATGAGTTTTAGTGGCGGAGAAGTGTGCTTGATGGCTAGAAAGCTTGTGGGGTGAAATAATTATTTGGGGACTAGCATGTGCTATCACACATTCGGAGTTTCCTCTGGTCGAGGAAATCTTCTCTTTGCCTCTTTCTTGGTTGAGCCCAGCCAACTTTGCTACCATTTGATCCATTAGGTCGCTTTGATTTTGCAAGATACAGTCCATAGTGGCCTTTTGTACCTGCTCTATTTTAACTTCCCACTCTGCTTGCATCTTTTGCAAACTCTCTTCCAGCTCTTTCTTCAGTTGCTCAAATTTTGCATCCATTCTCAGTACTGTGCGAATGCAGTTGCACAGTTAGAAACGCTTCCTCAAAGTTTCCCACAAGGTATGATTAATGCGTGTAAAAACACTTAAATGAATGTTATGCAGAATGCAATGATGCGAATGCAAATACAAAAATGTTGATCCCAACGATGAATATCGTAGAATAATTTTCACCAGAAATAAAAACCTTCACATTACAAGACAATCCACTTCGCAGACATGCCTTCACTTAGATGTTGAGTTTGAAGTGGATAATTGCTTCATATTGGATCTTCGTCCTAAAAAAGGATATCCCTCAATGCTCTGTAACCTAACTCAGTTGATGCCCCTACGGTATTGAAGTCAGTGCATCGCTCTTTGATGTATAGCGATGAAATAATTATAGATGAGAATCTATTGTTGGATTACTCTTCGAATCAATGGATCATCATTTTAGTCCCAAATAATGCACGATCTTCGAGCAAACCTCCTTCTTATATTTTAAGCTTCTTTGAACCCTCGGTGCATGCCTATAAACACAGCTGCTTGATTGAAAATTTTCACCTCTTCTTGTGAAAATTTTCTCTCGAATATCCCCTTACGGATCAACACTTTTGCATTATGTCATGATGATGCAATGCAATGCAATGCAAAGAATGATGAAAAATGACAAACAAATGAGAAAAAATGAGTTAGTATACACAAACAAAAGAAAAGAAATTAGTCAGTACAAGCAAGATAATCAATAGAGTTAAAAGATATTATCTACAGATAAATATAACACCTACCCAATCATGATAATCTAGCCGAACATGCTTTAATTAAATAACATTCCTACCCGGACATGCTATCTACCCAAAATGATATTTTGAAGAAAATGATTCTAACCGCATGGTATCTAGTTCGCATGCTTTATTCAACAGAATTTAAAGTAAAAAAAAGGTTCAAAAACGCTCCTCCTTTGTGTACATCTATTTTGGGTATCTACTGACGGACAGAGGTTTGATATATCTATACTTAGGGTGACCATTCTACGGTTCACTATATGCATGGTTTAGGCTCTAACAGAAAAAGGGGACTCGAATTGTCCTTAATGTCGGTGCCCCCTTGGACTACCAGATCCTCGATCCTCACCCATTACAGGTTTCGAATGGAACGAGTTCAATTTGAGGGGATTCACTACCTTATACCCATACGAGGAATAAATCCCTACGAAGGTATAAAGTGTGTATCCCATGGGTTATTTGCTAAAACTCATACGAAGAATAAATTCTTACGAGAGTAAAGCATTCACCCTGACTAATTTGGATCGAAGCTCGTGTCTAGAGCTTATGTTATGCTAATGCGAGCGATGTGTGTGAGGAGGAACGTACTTACCTTTGACTCAAAAACGAAAAAAAATAAAACTCGACAAAACTTGGATCAATCTGAGAGAAAAAATTCAAATGTTAGTATGACAATTAAAAATGAAGCAATTAAAAACTTCAATAAATGGATCATAAGTTAACTAAAGACTCGAACTCATAATTTCTACCAAAACGACAATGTGTAAGCGACCTACAGCTTGACTCTCTAAAAAAATATCCCCAGTGGAGTCGCCAAGCTGTCATAACCATTTTTTAGAAAAATAATTATAATTATTTAAAAAAACAGATTATGACTTTAATTTGGAAAAATTGAGAATTTTGGATTGATTCAGATTAAATCGAATGGGAGTCGCCATCGACTTTTGGGTTAGGTAGGTCGAATACCTAAAAACGTCTTTTAAAATTTTTTTTAAGAAAAATCATTTTTAAACAAAAACTGGTATGCGTTTACAAAGATTCTATTAAAACGGGTTCGTGAGTCGATTACGCGTGTGGAAGGATTAGCACCCCTATAGCGCCCAAAATTGGTACTGTGTCGCTTACTCTTTGTCGTAAATGATGAAACTTATAAATCAAATATAAAGTTAAAGTGCGATCCATTTATTAAAATTTAATTAATTTACTTCGAATTGACTATTTAAAGAAAATCCTTTAATTCGATAAAAAACCTTGAAATTAGCAATCCTCCGTTGGGAAAGCTATTTCAACTATTTTTCATTACTACAAAATAATCTATCGTCAAATATGTAAAAGATGCATATCGAATAAAAATTAAAATTTGACAATTGCGAAAAATAAAATACATAACTTGCATTGTTTAGTGTAAAATAAAAAATGAATTAACAATTAACAAACTAAAATTGATTTATTTCAAATTCCATTTAGTTCGAACGTCGTATTAGATTGTAACACTTCGATCAAGTGATACTCTCCACGCCCATTCTACAAATACTTGTTCTTGAAATACATTCGAATAACAACACATAAATGAGTAAAAATCAATAGCTAAATACATATTTAAACATGTAAAGAGATTATAAAAATAAGAATATAAATTGAAATAGATAAATAAATATGCGCATAATATAACACAAAATAAAACATATTTAGTATATATATATACGTTATCTATAAAATAATGATTTATTACACAAAGTACTATGCGTGAGTTGTAGAAAATATAAGGGAATATATATATATATATAATATAAAATAAATATTACATCATGTTGACCAGATCTAAAGAAATAATCAGCCTTAAGATTATACAACAATGATGAGAAAGAACAAGGACCTGATAATAAATTTCAGAAAAGAAACATGCACTAGAATCAAATAAAACCAATACCAATAGGATTAAAATGGAGATCTACAAAATAATATGCACGAAATTAAATGACGTAAAAAATAAGAAACAACATGAAATAAGGACTGGAATGAAGCAAATCTAAACTCTAAGGCTCAAAATCAAATAATTACACAAAACATGTAAATGAGGACTAAAACGAACACTATACAAAAAAAGCAACCAAAAATCTAAACACTTAGAAAATATAATACTAATCATATAGGATTAAAACGAAACAAGAAATAAATATAAAGAGCTCAAAATAGAAAGATGAAATTTCATTAAGGATCATATTACAAACATTACAAAGCTCAAGGGATTTAAAATGTAATTTACCCCGAAAATGAAAAAAAAACGCGTGAGAGATTACAGAATTACGGTGACCTATTCTGATATTAACCCTAAATATAAAACACGTAGACCTCCCTTTAACCCTTAAATGGTGTCGTATTGATTAAAACCCAAAATAGGGTTTCATCTCTCCCTTTAACCATTTCATTTGCTCCTCTTTCAGCAAAATATCACAAACAGAAAGAGAGAGTTCTCTCTGCTACAACCCTCATGCCGCTGTATGTGGCAATCCAAAGCCCCGGCCACCGCGAACGGTGGCCACGGGGTTAAACGCCATAAAAGCTCCTCCTCTCTTTCTTTCTCCTTTACTTTCCTAAAAACCCAACATAGAAACAGAGCCCCTTTTCCCACAACCAAACTAAAACAACTAAATCTTTACCTTCGAAACAAAAGGGGTTTGGTCCAGTGAAGCTCACGACGGTGATAGCTCGGAAGGTAAGACCTTTCGGTCTTTTTCTCTTTCTCTTTGCTTGGTTTTATTTTTTTTTCTTTTCTTTTTTCTTTTTCGTGTACCCCCACGGATTACTCCCTTGCATACTATTTTTTTGCTTCATTTATTCTTGATTTTCGGTAGGAATAATGATATCTATGGATAGGAGATAATTTTCCTGATTTATCGGGATTTTAGGTATTATTTTAATGGGTTTTGGATTTGATTTAATTTGTGACTGATTTGGGTTATTTTGCACTGATTTGTCACTGTAGGGTTTTTGTAGAGGACGACAGTGGCGGCTGGATGCTATCGGCGACGACAAGAGTGAAGTCCAGCTCGAGCGTCGGCTGGGAACTGAGGAGTTGAAGGCGGCGACTGCTATTAGGGGATTAGGGTTAAAACCCTAATCTATTTTAGGGTTTGAAACCCTAATCTGATGGGTTGGTTCAGACTGGGTCAGCAGTTGGATCCGAATTTGGGCTAGCTTGTAGTGGGCCTGGGGATTGGTTGGCCTCCTGGTGGGCTTGAGTTGTATTGGGCTTTGGCCTGTAAAACAAAATGTATTAATAAAATAATAATAATACTAATATATAATAATAATAATAATAATAATAATAATAATAATAATAATAAAATTTAAATTAAATAGAAAAGATCCGGACAAAAATGGGTGTCTACAAATAGTATTCAATCGGGTAGATACGTTTCAATGGGCAGAAATGAGTGCAGATTTTTTTTAAAAAGTCTACTTTAGAGCAAGGAAAAGTAGGGCTTTGAGGGACGTGGACCAGAGTAACACCTTTCATTCGATTCCCCATCATTGTGTAGCGGAGGCAGAAGAGGTAAATGCAACTTGGATAGTAAGCAACCTGTTGTAATTACCTATCGGAGAGGAATTCTTTTGTTAATATGATGGATAAATTACAAATTGATATGGATTTGAGAGGTGGGAGATAAACTTTTAAATCACCTCAGGTAATCAGAATGCTTTCTATGTCTAAGCTATCAGTTGTATCAAGGAATGTTAGGGGTTTGGGAAGAAAGAAGAAAGTTAAAGTTGTAAGAAGCCTTATTATGGGAAAGACGTCATTGTTTTTTTTCCCTATAAGAAAAAAAATGGAGTGTGTATCACCTTTTTTGTTGAGAAGGTTGGGGGAAAAAATACTTCTAAGGCATTGCGGTGTCACCATCGGAGGGTGTTGCTGGGGGTTTACTGAGTTTTTGGGAAGAAAGTGTTTTTGAACTTCAGTAAAAAATTATTCATAGGAGGTTCATTGCGATCATGGGTCAGTTGAAAAATACAAATATCTAGTGTTGTTTTGTTAATGTTTATGGCCCTGCTGTAGACGCATAGAAATAAGGATTTTTCTTGGAGCTTCTTGCCTTTATGGAGAAGATTAACTTTCCTATTTCTATGGGAGGTGATCTCAATGTGTACTTAATGCCGGAGGAAAAGGCTGGTAGATCCCAAAAGCTGCCAATTATGAGAAATTTTAACTAGTTCATGTTTCAGAGGGGCAATTCACATGGTGTAATAACATGGAGCTAACAAATATGGTTAGACTCGATCGCTTTATATTGAATCCAAGGTTTTTAGCTGTTTTTCCTAATATAGGTCACTGTCTCCTTCTGAAATCCCTATCCGACCACAACATCATCTTGTTGGAGAATAGTGGGGTGAATTGGGACCCTAGACCCTTCAAGTTGTTTAAATATTTACTGGAAGAAGAAGGTTTCCAAGAGATTACGAAGCAAGAACTCCAAAAGCTCCAAAAGGGTTCTAGGAGAAGAGGAAATGCGAGCATTTTAAAGGATTCTAAGGTTGCCATTAAGGTTTGGTCGAAAAACAATCATGAAAAGCTGACTGGATTGATTTTGAATTTGGAAAATCAATTCAAGATATGGAATTGTATAAAAATGAATTTGAAAAAGATGCTTTGGTGAAGGCTAAAATGGAGTTGTGAGAATTGTATAAAAATGATGAATTGATTTGATTCCAAACGTCTAAATCTAAGTGGATAAAGGAGGGGGATATAAACTCGAGTTTTTTTTCATCGATGTTCTACGAATAGAGGGAGAACAAATATGTTGAAATGTTTAAAAGTCAAGGACAGGCTAGTTTCAGATCCCATTCAAATCAAGAGTAGTGTGCTGGAGTTTTTGAAATCTACCTACAATCAAAAGACTACGATTGAGGTTGATGATATTGATTTCGATTTCTCGATGCTCTCGGGTTCACATAGTACTTTGTTGGAGAGGACTTTCTTGAAGGAAGAGGTTTGAGATGCAATTGGGTCTTCGGATAGTAATAAACCCCCTGATCCAGACGATCTAAGTATTGGATTCTTTAAGGACTTTTCTTCATGACAGTACTAAGAGAATGGGGTGAATCACTCCATCACTCTCTTTCTGAAGAAACCTAACCCAGAGTGTTTGGAGGATTATAGACCTACTAGTCTACTAAAGGTCTTTATAAAATTCTTTCGACGGACTTGGCTAGAAGATTGCGCTTGTGTATTGATTCCTTAATTGGACCCTCTCAATTTGCTTTTATACCGGGAGACATATATTGGATTTGTTCCTTCATTGCAAATGAAGGAATTGATTATTCGAGTAAGAGAGGTCTTAAAGGCGTCCTTTTCAAGGTGGACTTTAAGAAAGCTTATGACTCAGTAGATTGATCAATTTCGATAAAAGTAATGGAGAAAATGGTTTTGGCCATAAATGGGTTTCTTAGATATTCAAATGCATCTCCACAGCTTCAATTTCCATCTTAGTGAATGGGTCTCCTACGGAGGATTTCAAGATTGCAAGAGGTTTGCGGCAAGGTTGCTCTTTATCTTTCTTGTTGTTCAATTTAGTTGGGAAGCTACTGAATTTAATGTTGTCCAAAGCAATTAGTTTGGGGGTTTTCAACGGTTTTGAGATTGGGAAATTGGGGAATTCTTTCACATTATTGCATCTACAATTTACGGACGATCTGCTGATTTTTTGTAATGCCTCTCTTGGTCAGTTAAAGAATGTGAAAAGGATTCAACTCATCTTTGAAATGGTTTCTAGTTTGCAATTGAATTTATTGAAGAGTAGAATATTTGGCATATATATTGGTACAAATTTACTGATTGAGTGAGTTAGATCGATTGGCTGTTTGGTTGGAGAATTTCCGTCGGATTACCTTGGACTTCCCCTAGGAGAGAAAAAGAACTCGGTTATGTTATGGGATCCAATTATACAAACGTTTTATAAGAAATTGGCGAGGTGAAAAGCAAGCTCCCTTTCCATGGAAGGCAGAGTGATGTTAGTCAAGTCAGTCCTGTGCTCATTGCCTACTTATTTTTTGTCTTTATTTAGAATGTATTTGTTTGTGTTGAAAAGGTTATATTCAAATATGGCTATTTTTTATGAGGTGAGACGAATGGGAAGAAGATTTACTGGTTAAAGTGGTCGTCCATCTGTTAACCCATGGAAGTGGGTGGATTGGTAATATTCAATCTTGATATCATGAATCATGCTCTGTTAGGGAAGTAGTCTTGGAAATTTGCTTGTGAGAAAGTATCATGGTGGAAAAAGCATCGTGGTCGATGGTGGTGGGAAATGTCTCCTCCTTGAGACCATCATGGATTTGGAGAGGTTTCGTTAACAACTTTGGGTTGGATGATGATTTTAGGATTGTTTTCCATGATCATATGAAGCTACAAGTAGGCAATGGGGATTCTATACGTATTTGGTTGGATGTGTAGATAGGAAATTCCTCGTTAAAATTGATGTTCCCTAGGTTATTCTCTCTAGCTATCAACAAAGTTGGAGTGGTTGCTGAGTTTAGAAGTATAAAGCCATCAGATTGGTGGTGGGACATTCAATTTAGAAGGAATCTAGCCAATTGGGAAGTAGATCAATGGTTAGAGCTTAAATCTTTGCTAAACAATTTTACCATTGGGGCTCTTGAAAATGACTGTTGTGTGCGGTTGGAGAACGGGAAAGGATTTTACTCTATTAAATCCTAAAATCCTGAGTTAAGTTAATGTTCGAATAGGCCTCAATAAACCACACATGGACTAAACAAGTGTGTGACAATTGTCGTTTTGATGTCAAAATAAATTACTTCTTCTCAATTAATAAATAAAAGAAATACGTAGTAAATAAAGATCAATCCACAAGGACTTAGAAAATTCGAAATTTCTGTTTGAATTGCTTAAACCATGCGTTATGCAATAGATAAAAGGGGGTTTTCGTTAAAATGATTAAATAATAAAAATGATTTAAAGTAAAAATAAAGAAAAAAAGAATGTAACGTTGAAAATGAATATGGTAAAATTAGCCTCAAGCCTCGCTTTTACTCAATTTCCTTCGGATCATTGAATTAGATTTTCCCTTCGGGATTCATGACTGTTACTTTGTCTACAAGGGCAATCCTCGTGACTCTATTTGTATACTGAATACCCAAGGCAATCTTTGATTCCGACTTCAGAAATTGATCTGATCAACAACAATTGTCGTAGATCAATAATTGTTTAAGTTCGTGAAGACCAACTTGGATTGTTGTTTCAATAACTACTAATTCTGATCTCAATTCTTCTTGGCAAGGCAATCTCGCCAAGTGTGTTCTTGGAAGTCGAATGTGCTTTCAATAAGTCGATCCTTCCTCCCACACATTTAATCGTAACAACATCTTGACCAAAGTCAATATTTGATTTTGAAAATTGTTTTGATTTTGAAAATAAGTGCATATACTGAGAGAGATATTCCGAAGTTATTCAAGTGCTTTTCAATTCTCACGTTGAAATTGAGTCATCGCTTAACTCTCGGCTTATGAGAAAATTAGCTAAGCATGACAAAAGTCATACTTAGAATGTTTAAAAATAAAACGTAAAATAAAATAAAAATGAAAACTTGAAAAGAAATGAAAAGAAATAACTTTATAAAACTAGAAAGAATAAGACTAAATTCTGAGTTATGAGTTTAGGCTTACCCCAAAAGGGTATTTATGGACTCTAAAAACCTAGAGATAAACATAGAAATGAAAATGAAAATAATCCTAAAGACGATTAAAAATGCTTTCTAAATTCAAACTTTAAAATTTAAAAATAAGCCTCCTAAGATATCTCTGTCTGTCCACCTTCCAGAAGGCGCTGACTAGATCTTCTAGAAAATTACTGCTGACTGGACATTCTATAAACTGCCACGTCAGACCGTGTCATGCCCAAAGTCGTGCCCATGTCTCCAACCGTGACCAAATAATGAAAAAATTATTGAATGTGCCTGTTTTACTACTAATTGTGGAAAGTAAGATCTTGTACGAAAATAAGCATAACACAAACAAATCAACCGCAATAAATGCATAAGATCGAAGATTTAACAAGAAAATAATATCGATTTAGAATGCTCGCCAAATTCCCCTCACTTATCTCATGCTTGTCCTCAAGTATGATATAATCAAATCAGTCAAAAAAAACCATTTACCTTTCTTTGTCAAGTCTCACATTCAAGGAAGCAAGGTAGAGACCACAATAATTATCTAAGTCAAGACACCAATCAATTGAACATCACCAATTGGAACAAGTTAAATACAATTGTAACATCTATTCATTCATTAATCTCAATGCCCATAACTCAACACCTTACTGGGATTCACTCAAATCACTCAATGTGTTTGGGGTATAGAAACGCTCAACGTTAGAAACGACACGACATTACCATATGCCTACAAGTAAATCAATTCTCCATTACTAATAAGAACAAGATGCATAAATCAAAGGGTCTTTTATTGGTTGTAACGGGGCTTAGATAAAGGTGGGAAAAAAACGAAATATATATGGCTAAAAATTCAAGACAATGAACTACAAATAATAAGTTCAACTCCATCAATCGACTAAGTACAACAAGATAAGAAGACAATAACCAACACATTTTCCTTTCGAATTGAATTTGAATGTTTCGTACTTTTGTTGTTGTTTTTGTTTTTTTCACTTTTTCTCATTCTTTTCTATTTTTCTCTTCGAATAACTCTTTTTAAACTGCTATTGTTTTTTTCGGAATTTTTTTTCTCACATGACTTCCTTTCTAACATATAAAAAATTCTCCTATTTATGGAGCATGATCATACATTGATAAATTGTTCACTTGTCCTGAAAATGGTTGAAAATGGGGATAAAATAAAAAGGCTCGAGTTTATGAATATGGTGAATACAAAGAATGGATATAGGTTCAAGAGTGGTTAACTAGGGGAAAATTGCATTGGTAGGCAATTTTAGTGGGGAAAACGGAGTGGTTAATCCTAAGGTGCCCAAATCATTTTTAAGCATCATGTTTGTGTGTAATCTCGATAGTATTTAAAATGCATGTTCTAGAATATCAATGTCAAATTCGTCACACTCAATCCAACAAAATGAGAGTAAAATGATATGGCCGTAAAGGCTCAAATCTCACCAAATTGTTTTCATGCATTGAGCTAAGCACATTTCAACAAAAAAAAAAATCATGGAATATCACAAGAAATCTAACTTGATCACAATTCATGCTATTCGCTATCAAAAATATCCTAACCTAAGCAATTATGTGTTCCCAAACAAGCATGACATATAAAAAATATTCAACAAGGCAAAGGAATTCAATGAAATTTTCCGCAAATTCAATCAACACATACTAGCATCAAAACATAGAGATAAGCAAATAGAAATTTAACCTAGACTCTACTCCTCCTCACTTAAAGCGTTTTTCCCCAAAACGTAAAATTAAAGTACAATAAAAGGAATAGAGTACTCCCCTGATTTACTTTCGACCATAGCCACGGTCACAGTCGCAACGGGAGGCGCTGGAACATAAAAGTGGGCTACCTGGGTTAATGTCGTGAACTAGAAACATCATCAAGTGTGTGGTAGGTAGGAAACCAGCATTTAAATCCCCTGTAAAACCATATACAAGATAGTACATTAGTAATGGTTGAACGAAAATAGGATCAACATTTACCTCAGGAGTATTTTTGGATGTTATCGAATGCATTGAACATGATGACAAATTCGACGGGCGAGAACGTGAGAAAGAAGAGGCCATGGTTGGCATGGACTGAAAAGACGGTGATGGAGAGTGTAGAGGAGTATGGATGAAGAAAAATTCTCGGTCCGGAGAGAGGTGGTGAGTGTGAACGCTGAATGATTTGGCGCGGGTGGAGAGTTGGGTTCGTAACCTCGAACTCACGCTGGGCGAGGAGCAGATTACGGTGGTGGTAGCTCGGAATCACTGGGCACTTCAACGAAAGCTGGAGCGTTGAGCTGGCGATTCCCACCGAAAATGGTTGGTGGTGAGGTGTCATGGCATTGTTGGTTCCTTGTACGAACCATTACGAGCAACAGCGGATAGGTAAGAGGTCGGTGACACGAACAGAACGACATGAACCATCGGGTTGGTTTAAAAAAAATAAATGATAACAGATAGGGGATGAGATAGGGTATGTGTGTTTTAATTAAAAGAAAAGGAAAAGGGTTTTAAATTCAAAAAGTGAAGATAAGGAAGAGATGGGGGCCCATGTGAAAGAAGAGAAAGAAGGGAGGAAGTGTGGTAAGTGGCGACATACATGTTGAAAAAAGGGGGCAGAAGGTGATTTGGGTTTTGCTAAAATACATCGGCCTCCAAAGAGATTTGCTAATGTCTGTCATTTAATGAAATGATGTGAACAGGTTGGAATAAATTGTTCCACTGCATTGTACGATTGTTGCTCCTAGGATAGATTTTTTTCACTGTTCGAATGAAACCCTTTCTCATTTAAGCTTGATTTGAAAACATTTGGTTCCTGAAAAAAAAATAAAATGAAATTTGCTTAGCTGAAAAAAATAAAAATAAAAATGCAACGGAATTTAGAAACAATGGGTTGCCTCACACGAAGTGCTTTTGTTTAACGTCGTTAGCTTGATGACCTGATTCAGACTACAGGTTCTTCCAAGTCGAGATCTTCAATTAAGAAAGCCTGACTATTCACATAATACGGTTTTAATCTGTGTCCATTAACTTTAAATCGGGTGCCCGAATCAACTTCAAGTTCGATTGCACAATGAGGAAAAAGTGCAGTTACCATATAAGGTCCATTCCACTTCGATCAAAGTTTACCTAAAAAAAGTTTCAACTTTGAATTAAAAAAAAGAAATTTATGTCCGATAGAAAAAGTTTTAAAATCAATTTTTCGATCATGAAATTCTTTTGTTTTGTCCTTATATATCTCAGCATTGTCGTAAGCATCTCTCCAGATTTCGTCAAGTTCCTGTATATGTAACTTTCGTGCTTCACCAACCGCTTCCAACTCTATATTACATTGCTTTACAGCCCAATATGCCTTGTGTTCCAGTTCGACTAGCAAATGACATGGCTTACCGAATACAAGGCGATATGGCGACATGCCAATAGGTCCTTTATATGCAGTTTGATAAGCCCATAAGGCTTCAATTAATTTTAAGCTCTAATCTTTGTGATTCAGCTTGACAATTTTTCAAGAATTATCTTTACTTCTCGGTTTAATATTTCTTCTTGTCCGTTCGTTTGCGGATGATAAGCTGTGGAAATCTTGTGAGTTACTCCATGTTTTTTATAAGAGCATCAATTACCCGGTTGATGAAATGTGTGCCGCGGTCGCTTATTATCGCTCTTGGTGTGCTAAACATGGAAAAAATTACAATTTTTTAGAACTGAAATGTAGTTTTGGCATCATTGTTTAGAGTGGCTTTAGCTTTTACCCACTTTGAAACATAGTCAACGACAAGAATTATATAACAATTGCCAAAGGAAGAAACAAAAGGACCCATATAATCGATTCCTCAAACATAAAAAATTTCACATATATGAATATGATTAAGGGGCTTTTCATTTCTTCGGGTCAAATTACCTGCACACTGGCATTTATCACATGATTTTCAAAATAAGTAAGCATCACAAAAAATATGAGGCCAAAAGAACATGAATTCAAGAATTTTATGAGCAGTCCACTTTGGTCCGAAATGGTCACCACATGAATAAGAATTACAAAAATTTAAAATGGAATTTACCTCACTTTCTGCAACACATCACTGAATTACCTAGTCTGAAAAAAAATGCTTCCATAGATATCGATAATCCCAAATGAAAAAGCGAGATTCTCTTTTAATATGGTTTACTTCGGCTCTTGTCAAATAGGATAGTAACTTACTTTTAGCTAAGTAATTAGCTATATTTGTGAACCAAGGCATTGAATTCTGCGCCATCATCAAGCTTTCTTCCAAGAACTACTCACGAATTGGAGGATCAACTGTAGTGATTGGTAGCCAGCTTAAGACATCAGCCACCAAATTCTCTCACCATTTCTTATCCTTGATTTCCAAATCAAATTCTAGAAGAGTAAGATCCAACAGATTAGTCGTGGTTTTGCCTCTTTTTTCTGAGCAAATACTTCAAGTTTGCATGATCAGAGAAAACAAAAACTTTAGTGCTAAGAAGATACGATGTAAATTTATCTAATGCAAAAATGATAGCGAATAATTCTTTTTCTATTGTTGAGTAATTCCGTTGTGTGGAATCTAAGGTTTGTGATGCATAAGCGATAATGTGAGGTTATTTTCTAAGCCTTTGTCCGAGCACGGCTCCAACACTTCCATTTGAAGCGTCACAAATGACTTCGAAGGGGAAGTCCCAATTTGGCAGTTGGACTATGAGGACCGAAACCAACTTTTTTTTAGAAAGTCAAACTATTCTCTGTATTCTTGATTCAAATCAAAGTTTTTATCTTTTTGCAACAATTCGCTTAATGGTTGTGCCACTTTGGAAAATTCTTTGATGAACCTGCTGTAAAATCATGCATGACCAAGAAAAGAGCGGACTTCCCTCACAGTAGTAGGGTATGGAAGTGAGCGTGTTATATCGGTTTTTGCTTTATCTACCGCAATTCCTTTTGAAGAAACAATATGGCCTAAAATTTACCCCTTATCAACCATAAAATGATATTTTTCATAATTCAAAAGAAGGTTAAATTCTAGACACCGACGAAGCACATTTGTTAAGTTTAATAAACATTCATTAAATGAATTATCGTAAACAATGAAGTCATCCATGAAGACTTCAATACCTTTCTCAATATAATCAGAAAAAAATACTAATCATACACCTTTGGAATGTAGCAGGTGCATTGCAAAGTATGGAAGCCATTTGACGGTATGCAATATGCTGAAGGGGCATGTGAATGTCATTTTTTCTTGAAAAGAACTGAAAATCCATCAAGACAACAATAGTGAGTCTTACCAACTAATATTTCTATCATTTAATATTTAAATGGAAGAGAAAAATGGTATTTTCAGGTCAACAAATTCAACTTCATCTAATCGATGCAGACCCTCCATCCATTTTGAACTCGTGTCGGTATTAATTCTCCTTCAGAATTTTCGATCACAATAACTCCTATTTTCTTAGGAACTACATGTATCAGACTTACCCATTTACCATCCGAACTTGGATATATAATATTTGCATCAAGGAGTTTTTGTATCTCTTTTTTTACCACTTCCATAATTGGAATTTAGCCAGCGTTGGCCTTCGCGGGTCGATTTTATGCCTTCTTCGGTTTTAATTTTGTGCATACATGTGGATGGACTTAATCCTTTTATATCGACGATAGACCATCTTTTAGCCTCCTTGTGTGCATGCAAAACTATTATTAAATCATTTTCTTCTTCTTTTAACAATCCTTTCGATATGATCACTGAAAAAGTGTTATTCGCCATGAGGAAAGCATACTTCAAGTGATCTGGCAACATATTTAGTTCAAATTCAAGCGCATGCAAAACAGAAGGCAGAACCTTAGACTTGGAAGAAATCAATTTTAATTTGGCACAATCTGAATACATTTTTTTTCAACTTTCTGATTTCCTCATCATGATCTTCTAACTCCCTGCATAGATCTAAGGAAAAATTAGTCCTTAAAAACTTATCAGCCAAAGGATCAATTCTATCAAAAAAATTTATACTCTCCACTTTGTGAGGATATCTCATTGCTTTATACACATCAAATTTAACGATCTTACCATCAAACTCTATGGGCAAAATTCCGCTTATTACGTGTGTGCAATACTTAGGAAAAGGACGCCCCAATAGAATATCGGAAGAAGTTCTAGTGCGATCATTCTCCATGTCAATTACATAAAAGTCAACGGGAAATATTAAGTCATTTACCTCCACTAGTACATTTTCCAAGAGTTCTTCCAGGTAGATGATAGATCTATCGGCAAGCTGAATTGATATTTTTGTATCCTTAAAAGGCCATTAGTAATCATACTGTAAATAGATAGAGGCATTACATTAATAGAAATGCCAAGATCACACATGACTCATTTTATCCTAAATTTACCAATTTTACGTGGTATTGAAAACATACGTTGGTCTTCCAGTTTCGGTGGTAACTTTCATTGGAAAACAGCTGAGACATGTTCTCCCAAATTTACCTTCTCGACCCCAAAAAGCTTCATCTTTATTGTACAAAGGTCCTTAAAAAACCATGCATATCTTAGAACCTTTCGGATAACTTCAAGGAGAGGTATATTGATTTCCACCTTCCGAAATACGTCTAGCATTTCCTTTTCGTCAGCTTTTTTTAATCCCTTTTTACTAACCTCGATGGAAAATATGGTGGCACGTTCTTCGTCACTCTTCTTCTGGGATCCTGAGTCAACCATGTTCTTTCCTTTTTAGATTAATTCATCTTCTAGAATAGGTGGCATGACCACTGTACCACTTCGAAGAGTGATGGTACTGAAGTTATCCCTTGGAGTTAACTCAGTTTGAGACAGAAGTTTACCTTCTGATTCCAAGCGTCTTATAGTTTGAGCCAGTTGGCTCATCTGCTTGTCTACCTCTTGTAATTGGGCTTCAGTACGAATCTGGAATTTTTCTAGAAAGAGTTAATCTTTCAACAATTGACTCTAACGATGTCTTCTATGGATATGGGGGTGGTGGAGGTGGCCTTGATCAATAAGTTTGATTTGACCTTAAGTTTTGGGCGTAACTGAAATTTGGATGATCCTTCCATCCTGGGTTGTAAGTGTTTCTGTAGGGATTATAAGCCCTCTAGGGAGGTCTTGGAAAGTTCCCACTGCATTAAATTGAGTTCCTGTATCATCTTGATTCAGTGGACATCCGTCTGTTAGATGATCAGGTAATGTATATATTCCACATAACCTCTTGGGTAATATCTTTCATACAACAAGAGAGTTGACTACTTAAGTTAATTTATCTATCTTACTTTCTAAAAAATATGAACTTATCTCATGAACCCTTTAAGGAGGTTCATTAGTTGGGTGGAACTGTTGGGAATTTCCGACCATCGTGGAAATTAAATCCCTAGCCTCAGTAGGAGTCATATTCACCAAAGCTCTTCCGCTGGAAACATCGATCATCTTTATTTCTAGGGGATTTAATCCTTCATAAAAGTATTGAATGAGTGTTTATTCAGTTAACCCATGTTGTGGGAAACTAGCAAGTATTTTTTTAAATCTCTCCTTGTAGTCGTAGAGTGACTCTCCATCATGTTGTTTGATTCTAAGTATTGTTCTTCGTAACTCGCTTGTTTTCGTCGTAGGTAAAAATCTATCAAGAAAAAGGCGAGTCATTTAAGCCCATGTAATAATTAAATTTGGGCGTAAATAAAATAACCATTCCTTAGCCAAATCGACTAAGGAAAAAGGAAAACACAAAGTTTGATTTGGTCATCGGTTACTCCATGTGGTTTAATGCTAGAATAGACCATGTGAAATTCCGTGAGATGTTTATGTGAATTATCGTTTGGTAATCCGCGGAAGGTAGGGAGTAGATAAATAAGGCCAATTTTTAATTGGTATGAAGTTTCACCTTGGGGAAATCAATGCACAAAGGCTCTTGTTCAATAGGAGCTACAACTATCTCTCTTATAGTAGGATCAACCTTCAGATTTGGTTATGTATTATTGGATTCACTTGAACTTGATTCTGAATTTGATTCTGGATCTGATTGTTGTCTCATTCTCTCCTGAAGCGTCTATGCGTGAATTCAACTAGGTTTGTCTTCGATTTCTGGGTCGTACTCCACTAATTCACCAAGGTTTGTCCTGATCATAAATCAAAAGCAAACAAAAATTAGTAACTTTGGCGAAGTACCTAACAACAACGCCAATTTGACAACTGTTGTTTTGATGTCAAAATAAATTCCTTATTCTCAATTAATAAATAAATGAAATACATAGTAAAGAGAAGTAAGGGTTGCTTCAGAGGGATGTAGAAAATTCTAAATTTCTATTTGAATTGCTTAAACCAGGCGTTATGCAATAGATAAAAGGGGGTTTTGGTAAAAATGATTAAATAATAAAAAGCAATTTAAAGTAAAAACAAAGAAAATAAAGAATCTAACATTGAAAATGAATATGGTAAAAACAGCCCCAAGCATCGCTTTGACTCAATTTCATTCAGTTCATCAAATTAGATTTTCCCTTCGAGATTCACGTTGGTTACTTTATATACAAGGGAAATCCTTGTGACTCTATTTATATATCGAATACCCAAGGCAATCATTGATTCCGGCTTTGGAAATTGATCTGATCAACATCAATTGTCGTAGATCAATAACCATTTAAGTTCGTGAAGACCAACTCGGATTATTGTTTCAATAACTACTAATTTCGATCTCAATTCTCTCTCGGCAAGGCAATCTCGCCAAGTGTGTTCTCAGGAAGTCGAATGTACTTTCAATAAGTCGATCCTTCCCCCCCACACATTTAATTACAATAACATCTTGACCAAAGTCAATCTTTGATTTTGAAAACTATTGTGATTGAGAGATGTATTGTCACACCCCAACTTAGGGGCTAAATTTTTGAAATTATAAAGTATTGGGTTCAAAGAATTATGGAGAAAATTCATGGACTTTAGTTATAATTTTCCCCTCCTTTGGTTATTATAAATTTAAGAGATTTCTAGAATATGTTAGTTTATTATTGTGATATGATATGAAGTTTGATTGGCAAATAATTGTTTTATCATACTATTATTTTATTAAAAAAATTGGGGGCCACTCAATAAGAGATATATTTTTTTAGTAAGGATAATGGCATTGCAGACATGGTTGAAATCCATTGCTTTCCAGCTTAGAGGAAATTTTATATTATTTCATGCTTGTTTGATTCACAGCTGGATTTGTTGACAAAAGGAAAAGAAAATAATGGAAGAATGTAATCAACTGAACGAGAATAGTTCTCCTAGCCCCTAGGGGGAATTTCTTATACGCAACTTAATTTTTTGCACCAAATTCTTCAGCATATGGGAAAGCGAGTAGCAGCTCGAGCGTGAGTAATCAATAGACCGAGATGTTACTAATTTCATTTCATCTTCAATCGAGCGAGTGTTATCAATCTGAGGCACACCCAACTATGAAAACTAAGGCTATCACCTCTCAACTTGGTCAAAACAATTTCACTACCCTTTGTTTAGAGGGCACCAAGCGATTCATTACCGATAAGAAGAGAGCATACCCTCGAATTTTAGGCCATGAAGCTACAGGGATCATGGAGAGCGTAAGGGAAAGTGTTGAAGATATAACAAAACGTGACCATGTGATCCCGATCTTTCAAGGCGAGTGTGGCAATTGCACCTGCTGTAAAAACCAGAAAATGAATCTCTGCCAAATTTTTGGAGTCAATCTATTGAAGAGTGTGATGCTAAATGATGGGAAAACAAGGTTTTCAACCAAAGACAGAAGCCCATCATTCATTTTCTCAAGACGTCCACCTTCAGCGAATACACCGTCATTGATTCCGCATGTGTCGTACAAATCAACTCTGACGCCCCCCTCAAGAAGATGAGCCTATTAAGTTGTGGTGTCCCAACTGGCGTTGGGGCAGCTTAGAATGTTGCGGACGTGCAACCGGTATCAAGCGTCATAATCTTCGGCTTAAGTGCCATGGGACTCGCTCGGATTGTACCTTGGAATCACAATGACATACTCTGTTTCATCTTTGTTTTCATTTCATTAAAGGCATCATTTGTGTTCAGTTCGAGTATTCCTAGAGAAGGTTCAGCCATGGAAGCTTCTCTTTTCGTTTGTTCATTGGCTTTGGCAATCGTACATATAATTGTGGCTAATAGAACCAGTTGCAGGGAAAGAAGAAATAGGTTGATCTTATATCAAGAACGAGGCATCAGAAATGGAAGGTATGAAGGGTCTTTAGCCAACATCGATATGTCGTAGCTAAGTCCGCAGCCCCTAGGAGCTTCTTCAATCTAGAATCGCTCAAAGCGTCCAAGTGATGATAACCAGTGTTTAATTTAGGTTGGTGAAGATTCTTGCTACAGAGCACGCTGGTAAGGCTTATTAAACATGAAAGAAGGAAGGAAATAAGAAAATTATGAATGGTAGAGAGAGCACTTGGGTTTTAGGAAAAATTTAATAAAGGATGAAGGGTAAATCACAACAGGAGTCGTCCAAGTTTGGTGAGAATTCAACCTTGTCTTCTATTTTCTATATAATTATGAATGTTGTCTAATGGTTTGAATAAGATTTTTTTGGTCACTTGCCTTGGTAGCTAAGTATTAAATTGGCCCTTTGAGTTCTTAATTTTGTCAGTTATGTCCCTCTATTACAGAAAGGTTTTTTAATAAGTTATTTTTATGGCTAGAAAATTTATTTTGGATTTGAGTTCGTATTTTTGAAGGTCATGATTCGTGAGAAAAATATTGGAAGCTAGAAATTGAGTTGGTGAGCTTAAATTTAAGAGTTATTGTTTGGGTTTTGTCGACATCTTGAGCCCGATATGTTTTGTCACGTTTGCTCCCGATAAGCTGTTTTCAAAGTTTTAACTTCGGATTTAATATTGGTTTCTCAATTAAGTTCAGTTTTTGAAGTAAAATCAGTTGCTTTGTATCCGAGGAATCATTGGATGTGGAATTCAAGTTCGAGGGAAATCGAATGGAGTTTAAATGGTCGATCGATATGTCATGGAAATAGAGGTAATACATTGCTACCTCTTTATGTTTTATGGAACATGTTGATAATGGATAAATGCATGGATATATATGATTGAACTATTATGCTTGTTTGATTATGGATGGACTCAAACCGAATACTGTAAGTGATAAATTAATTAAGACTCTATTGAATTACAAGTTCTGTGATTAAGTGATAAATGAATCAGTCCTGAATATGTCAATTATAATTTATCTCATTAAAGGTACTTGGATGATAAATTATGACAATACTTCGATTAGGTAAAATTATGAAAAATACTCTTATGTTGTAAAAAGACAAGAATTGACCCTGGAAGTTGGATAAGAAGTTTTTAAAGACATATTGATATGATGAAACTACTGATGTGTATATAAAATACTAGTTTTGCATAGAAAATATGGATAACTGATTTCTGAACCCAAGATGGCTTGTACAAATTTGTAGAAGTTTGATAAGTTTAAATTAAATTTTAATAAGACTGAACGGAAGGAAATTATTGAAATACTCTGGATTTGTAAAATGACCAAAATAATCCTGGAATACAAATAACCCATGAATTTTATCAAGCCCAAGAAGGATTGGATATCCTCAAGTTATGAAATGATAGGAATAACACTGAGCACCAAAATAACCAAAATACTCTTATGACCTAAAATATGTAAATGTCTTGGATTAATTAAGGAATACAAATAAACATGGATGATGTACTGTCCCATGGGTTATGAATCACAAATCAAGTACGTTGGCATTTCTTAATATCGTTGAAACGTGAAAATGAAATAAAGGCCATTGAAATATCAGTTTGTTCCCTTAATATCTATTCAGTGATGATTCTAAAAAGGATCTATGGACAAAAAAAATTGGTATTAAAGAGTGAATACCCAGGAAGGGTAATGAATTGACCAGTCGACAAGCATCAGTTCTAAGAGTTGTTCAGCTCAAGTTGTTCGATAATTCGATCGATAGACATGGATGGTAAGTGCCCTGAATATTCGTTTCTTCTTTATCAACTCAAATCACTCCGGTTATTCTTGAACATTTTCCTGATGCACATGAAAATATAGTGGGATTTTAAATATCTACCTCAAATGTCTGATTAGATCGGTTAGTAATCAACTCTCTCCAATAGGACCTCTTTCCTGTAATTCGATCAAATTGCACAAGTTTCATGTTATCCATACTGATAACTACAAAATGCATCTGAAAAATATTTGGATCCTCTAATGTGTTCCATATATACTGCATGAAGGTTTTATATGTTTTGAAATGAGTTTTTAATGCAAGTATTAATTTACTGGTTTATGAACCATGGCAACATGGTAAGTGATCTACGATTATGGTTTTTATCGAAAAATACGAATTAATTCTGATTTATGGAATCATGGAAACTACTGGTTTATGAACCATAGTTTTATGTTTCACGGGTTATACTCAAACTTTTTTACTGGGATATTATATGGGTAGATTGGAGGTACAACTCTGATCAAGCTAGAAATTTCTTACGGACTTAAGGTGATACTTGGATAGGCTCTCAAGCTCCAAGGTACCCCATTGGGTTAATCATTTGACTACTTATGGTGTACAGGTAGAAATCGGTCATACGGTTTATTTCATTATCACGGTTATAATATATCGCTGGGTCACGATCATGGTATTACGATTTATGACTAAAACTGATTTCTTCTGGATTTTTATATGGATAGGATTCTGAAGTATGAAGGCACAGCTCTGATCCAGCAGGTAAGACCTTACGGACCTAAGGATGCCCTTGGATAGGCCCATAGGTCCCAAGGCATATTCTTAGGTTGGTTCCTTTTTGTTGTGTGCTTAGGGTAACCCTATGGAGCTAAGGATACATTTGGGTAGGCCATAGGCCCCAAGGCATATCCTTAGGTTGATTCCTTTTATTGTGTGCTTAGGGTAACCCTACGGATCTAATGATAGCCTTGGGTAAACCCATGGGCCCCAAGAAATATCCTTAGGTTGACTCCCTTTTGCTATATACTTAGGGTAAGTCCTACGGACGCAGTTCTGGGGAACTGCATAATGGAGTTTTGTTGGGGGTTCAGCTATGGTTTTAAAAGATCTATATCTTTTCACTAGTTTTGATTTGGAACACACTAGACATCCTGTTCGACCTCATGAAACGTGATACCATGAATGCTTCTTATTAACTAAGATCTTTATGGCTTTTACTCGATGAATTATCAGTAGAACCCAAATTATTCCGAAAACTGGTATACATCAGATTCAATAAGGAAATTATACGGCTTTACATTTATCTGCATGACCTATAGCATCAACTGGTAGTATTGTATTACTGAGCTTCCCAAAGCTCACTCTATTACTCACCATTGCAGGTTAAAAAAATCGTACCAGTGCATTTATCGACATCAGTAAGGGAGTTCTTCCGACGATGCTTGCAGAGTATGATACTTGTGATTAAGGGGCATGTAATTGTATTTTTCTTTATATACGGGTCTGAAAATATGTTTTATTTCTGAATACTGATAAATGATTTTATGAGTTATATGTTTTAACAAAAGATTTAAATTTTCTGAGATTTTTACAGTGGGTCACTCCGGTGGCCCTAATGTGACACCCCAGATCGGATCGGGTTACCTGCATCGGTTTGGGGGTTAAATTTAATGATATTAGAGCTTAGGTTTGAGTCAAAAATTTTCCTAATAGACCAGCCAGTCGAATGTCAAAATATGTCTGATCAGTACATGCCCCTAGAGTACAATCGTACCTCTCTGAGCTGAAACTCTAAGGTCAAGTCCCTCTCTGTAACAAGCTAAGCTAAATTTTGTATCCATTGAGGCTCTACCTTTGGATAAAGGAATACTTATAACGTCTATCTAAATTATGTAAAGTACCTCACGAGGCATGTGAGAGTTATTCATCTGAGAAATTATAAACCGACTCCAGAAATAAAATTAAGGATATGTTATAACTCTATGAGCCTATTCTTGTAACCAAGGTTGAATTGTTTCCACAAGGATAAATTTGTTATGATTATTTTATTGGAGTGAGGGAGAGTTCTGATGATAATGTATACTCAGCTGGTTAAGTATTAGTAGATGACACGTACTTTTGTAAAAGCTACTTGAAGATATGAAAGAACTTATGGAAGTTCTATTTCTGAAATTTTATGACATGAATGAATTTCGAGGACGAAATTCTTTTAAGGAGGGGAGAATTGTCACACCCTAACTTAGGGGCTAAAATTTTAAAATTATAAAGTATTGGGTTCAAAAGAATTATGGCAAAAATTCAAGGACTTTAGTTATAATTTCCCCTCCCTTGGTTATTATAAATTTAAGAGATTTCTAGAATACGTTAGTTTATTATTGTGATATGATATAAAGTTTGATTGGCAAATAATTTTTTATCATACTATTATTTTATTAAACAAATTAAGGGCCACTCAATAAGAGATATATTTTTTAGTAAGGATAATGGCATTGCAGACATGGTTGGAATCCATTGTTTTCCAACTTAGAGGAAATTTTATATTATTTCCTGCTTGTTTGATTCACAGCTGGATTTGTTGGCAAAGGAAAAAAATAATGGAAGAATGTAATCAGCTAAATGAGAATAGTTCTCCTAGCCCCTAGGGGGAATTTCTTATACGCAACTCAAGTTTTTGCACCAAATTCTTTAGCATATGGGAAAGCGAGTAGCGGCTCGAGCGCGACTAATCAACAGAACGAAATGTCACTAATTCAATTTCAGCTTCAATCGAGCGAGTGTTATCAATCTGAGGCACACCCAACTATGAAAACTATGGCTATCACCTCTCAACGTGGTCAAAACAATTTCACTACCCAATGTTTAGAGGGCACCAAGCGATTCATTACCGATAAGAAGAGATCATACCCTTAAATTCTAGGCCATGAAGCTGTAGGGATCGTGGAGAGCTTAGGGGAAAGTGTTGAAGACATAATAAAAGGTGACCATGTGATCCCGATCTTCCAAGGCGAGTGTGGAAACTGCACCTGTTGCAAAAACCAGAAAATGAATCTCTACCAAATGTTTGGAGTCAATTCATTGAAGAGTGTGATGCTAAATGATGGGAAAACAAGGTTTTCAACCAAATACAGAAGCCCCATCTTTCATTTTCTCAACAACTCCACCTTCAACGAATACACCATAATCGATTCTGCATGCATCGTAAACATCGATTCCGACACCCCCTCGAGAAGATGAGCCTCTTAAGTTGTGGTGTCTCAACTGGTGTTGGGGCAACTTAGAATGTTGCGGACGTGCAACCGAGATCAAGCGTAGCAATCTGCGGCTTGCGTGCCGTGGGACTCGCTCGGATTGTACCTTGGAATTGCAACGACATACTCTATTTCATCTTTAGTTTTAGTTTCGTTAAAGGCATCATTTGTGTTCAGTTCAAGTATTCATAGAGAAGGTTCACCATGGAAGCTACTCTTTTCGTTTCTTCATTGGCTTTGGCAATCACACATATAATTGTAGCTTATAGAACCAGTTGCAGGGAAAGAAGAAATAGGTTGATATTATATCAAGAACGAGGCATTGGAAAAGGAAGCTATGAAGGGTCCTTTAGCTAACATCGATCTGTCGTAGCTAAGTCTGCAGCCCCTAGGAGCTTCTTCAATCCAGAACCGATCAAAGCTACTCTTTTCGTTTCTTCATTGGCTTTGGCAATCACACATATAATTGTAGCTTATAGAACCAGTTGCAGGGAAAGAAGAAATAGGTTGATATTATATCAAGAACGAGGCATTGGAAAAGGAAGCTATGAAGGGTCTTTAGCTAACATCGATCTGTCGTAGCTAAGTCTGCAGCCCCTAGGAGCTTCTTCAATCCAGAACCGATCAAAGGGTCCAAGTGATGATCACCACCGTTTGATTTCGGTTGGTGAAGATTCTTGCTACAGAGCACGTTGGTAAGGCTTATTAAGCGTGAAAGAAGAAATGAAATAAGAAAAGTATGAATGGTAGAGAGAGCACGTGCGTTTTAGGAAAAATTTAATAAAGGATGAAGGGTAAATCACAACAGAAGTCATCCAAGTTTGGTAAGAATTCCACCTTGTCTTCTATTTTTTTATATAATTATAAATGTTGTCTAATGGTTTGAATAAGATTATTTTGGTCACTTGCCTTGGTAGCTAAGTATTAAATTGGCCCTTTGAGTTCTTAATTTTGTCAGTTATGTCCCTCTATTACATAAAGGATTTTTAATAAGTTGTTTTTATGGCTAGGAAATTTATTTTGGACTTGAGTTCGTATATTTGAAGGTCATGGTTCTTGAGAAAAAGATTGGAAGCTAGAAATTGAGTTGGTGAGCTTAAATTCAAGAGTTATTGTTTGGGTTTTGTCGACATCTTGAGCCCGATTTCGAAGTCCATTTTGTCAAATTTGCACCCGATAAGTTGTTTTTCAAGGTTTTAACTTCGGATTTAATATTGGTTTCTCAATTAAGTTCAGTTTTTGACATAAAATCAGTTGCTTTGTATCCGAGGAATCATTGGATGTGGAATTCAAGTTTGAGGGCGATCGAATGGAGTTTAAATTGTCGATCTATATGGCATAGAAATCGAGGTAATACATTACTACCTCTTTATGCTTTATGGAACTTGTGATAATGGATAAATGCGTCAATGTATATGATTGAACTATTATGACTGTTTGATTATGGATGGACTCAAACCGAATACGATAAGTGATAAATTAATTAAAACTCTATTGAATTACAAGTTCTGTGATTAAATGATAAAGGAATCAGTCCTGAATATGTAAATTATAATTTATCTCAATAAAGGTACTTGGATGATAAATTATGAGAATACTTCGATTAGGTAAAATTATGAAAATACTCTTATGTTGTAAAAAGATAAGAATTGTCCCTGGAAGTTGGATAAGAAGTTTTTAAAGACATATTGATCTGATGAAAACTACTGATGTGTATAGAAAATACTAGTTTTGCTTAGAAAATCTGGATAACCGATTTCTAAACCCAAGATGGCTTGTACAAATCTCTAGAAGTTTGATAAGTTTGAATTAAATTTTAATAAGACCGGATGAAAGGAAATGATTGAAATACTATGGATTTGTAAAACGACCAAAATAATCCTGAAATGCAAATGACCCACGAATTTCATCAAGCCCAGAAAGGATTGGTTATCCTCAAGCTATGAAATGATAGGAATAACATTGAGCACCAAAATAACCAAAATACCCTTATGGCTTAAAATATGTATATGTCTTGGATTAATTAAGGAATACAAATAAACATGGATGATGTACTGTCCCATGGGTTATGAATCACAAATAAAGTACGTTGACATTTCTTAATATCGTTGAAACGTGAAAATAAAATAAAGACTATTGGAATATGAGTTTGTTCCCTTATTATCAATTCAGTGATGATTCTAAAAAGGATCTATGGACAATAAATTTTGGTATTAAAGAGTGAATACCCAGGAAGTATAATGAATTGACCAGTCGACAGACATTAGTTCTGAGAGTTGTTCAGCTCAAGTTGTTCGATAATCCGATCGATAGACATGGATAGTAAGTGCCCTGAATATTCGTTTCTTCTTTATCAACTTAAATCATTTCGGTTATTCTTGAACACTTTCCTGATGCACATGAAAATATAGTGGGATTTTAAATTTCCACCTTAAATGTCTGATTAGAACGGTTAGTAATCAACTCTCTCCAATAGGACCTCGTTCCTGTAATTTGATCAAATTGCACAAGTTTCATGTTATCCATACTGATAACTGCAAAATGCCTTTGAAAAATATTTGGATCCTCTATTGTGTTCCATATGTACTACATGACGGTTTTATATGTCTTGAAATGTGTTTTAACACAATTATTGATTTACTAGTTTATGAACCATGGCAACATGGTAAGTGATCTACGATTATGGTTTTTATCGAAAAATATGAATTGTTTCTGATTTATGGAATCGTGGAAACTACTGGTTTATGAACCATAGTTTTATGTTACATTGGTTATACTCGAACTGTTTTACTTGGATATTATATGGGTAGACTGGAGGTACAGCTCTGATCAAGTTGGAAATTTCTTATGTACCTAGGTGATACTTGGGTAGGCTCTCAAGCTCCAAGGTACTCCTTTGGGTTAATCATTTGACTACTTATTGTGTACAGGTGAAAATCGGTTATACGTTTTATTTCATTATCACGGTTATAATATATCATTGGGTCACGATTGAGGTATTACGATTTACGACTAAAATTGATTTCTACTGGATTTTTATATGGATAGGAATCTGAAGTATGAAGGCACAACTCTGATCCAGCTGGTAAGACCTTACGGACCTAAGGATACCCTTGGGTAGGCCCATAGGCCACAAGGCATATCTTTAGGTTGGTTCCCTTTTGATGTGTGCTCAGGTAACCCTATGGATCTAAGGATACCCTTGGGTAGGCCCATAGGCCCCAAGGCATATCCTTAGGTTGGTTCCCTTTGCTGTGTACTTATGGTAACCTTACATATCTAAGGATACCCTTGGGTAGGCCCATGGGCCCCAAAGAATATCCTTAGGTTGGCTCTCTTTTGCTATGTGTTTAGGGTAAGCCATACGGACGAAGTTCTGGGGAACTGCAAAATGGAGTTTGGTTGGGGGTTCAACTATGGTTTTAAAAGATCTATATCTTTTCACTATTATTGATTTGGAACACACTATACGTCCTATTCGACCTCATGAAAACGTGATACCATGAATGCTTCTTATGAACTGAGATCTTTAGTGCTTTTACTCGATGAATTATTAGTAGAATCCAGATTATTCCGAAAACCGGTATACTTCATATTCAATAAGGAAATTATACGGCTTTACATTTATCTGCATGACCTATAGCATCAACTGGTAGTATTGTATTACTGAGCTTCCCAAAGCTCACTCTGTTACTCACCATTGCAGGTTAAAAGAATCGTACAAGTGCATCTACCGACATCAGTAAGGGAGTTCTTCTAGCATACTTGCAGAGTATGCTACTTGTGATTAAGGGGCATGTAATTGTATTTTGCTTTATATACGAGTCTAAAAATCTGTTTTATTTCTGAATACTGATAAATGATTTTATGAGTTACATGTTTTAATAAAAGTTTTAAATTTTCTGAGATTTTTACAGTGGGTCGCTCCGGTGGCCCTAATGTGATACCTCAGATTGGATCGGGTTACCCGTATCGGTTTGGGGGTTACAAGTATTCCGAAGTTATTCAAATGCTTTTCAATTCTCATGTTGGAATTGAGTCATCGCTTAGCTCTCGGCTTATGAGAAAATTAGCTAAGCATGACAAAAGTCATTCTTAGCATGTTTAAAAATAAAACATAAAATTAAAACGAAAACTTGAAAAGAAAAGAAATAACTTTATAAAACTAGAAATAAGAAGAAGAGTAAATTCTGAGTTGTGAGTTTAGGCTTACCCCAAGAGGGTATTTATAGCCTCTAAAAACCTAGAGATAAACATAGAAATTAAAATTAAAATAATCCTAAAGATAATTCAAAATGTTTTCTAAATTCAAACTTTAAAATTTAAAAATAAGCCTCCTAAGATATATTTGTCCATTCACCTTCCAGAAGGCGCTGACTAGATCTTCTAGAAAACTTCTGCTGACTGTACCTTAGAGAAACTGCCAAGTCAGGCTGTTTCATACCCAGAGTCATGCCCATGTCTCCAACCGTGACCAAATAATAAAAAAATTGCAGAATGCACCCGTTTTACTACTAATTTTAGAAAGTAAGATCATATACGAAAATAAGCATAACACAACCAAATCAGCTGCAATAAATCCATAAGATCAAAGATTTAATAAGCAAATAACATCGATTTAGAATGCTCATCAGTGTGGCATGGAGTAGCCCCTCCAAGGGTTGAGTTCTTTGTTTGGCAAGTTATCCACCAAAAGTTAGTTGTTAGATATGAAATTGTTAAAAGAGGGGTTATTGGGATTGAGAATGTTCTCTGTCCACTGTGTTGTTCGAAATCAGAAACGATTTATCATCTTTTTGTGGTGTGCAAATTTTTCTGGGAGTTATGGGGTAGGTTTTTTAGTTTGTGGAATGTGTCTACTGCTTTTTCGATTAATCCTTCTGATTTTTTTGGATGTGTGGTTGGATTTAATCCTCTTCTTAAAGATTTGGATTCTCATTCCTGGGGTAGTTTTATGGTCAGTGTGGAAACTAAGGAACGATGTTGTTCTCGAGTAGGGCAAGGTAGATCCTTCCCAGTTGTTTTTTCTATCTAGGTACAAACTAGATGTCTGGTTTCAGGCGAAGTACCCTAATATCTCTATTCAAGTTGATTGCCATGTGGGTGATCCTAAGCTAGTCGATGGTTGCTCGTATAATCGTAAGAGTTCCTCTTCATCTACTTTATGGTCTCTCCCTCCCCCTGATTTTTTAAGGTGAATGTAGATGGTACGATGGATAAGAATTGGCTTAGAGGTGGTATTTGGGGTGTTCTTTGCAATTCGGATGGGATGCTGCTGGGGTCCTTCTCGGAGCACTCTCGGCCTGGTCCTCCAGTTCAAGAAGAATTATTGGTTGTGAAAGTTGGTTTATCTCTCTTTGTGGAGTTAAGTTAGAGCTCAAATGGTACGTTAATTTTAGAGAGTAATTGTTTGAGATGGATAAAAATATCCTGGTTCTTGCCCTAGTCTATTTGGATCATTGGTGAAGGAAATTGTTGAGATCGTTGAGGAACGTAATGTTATTAAGTAAATTCAGAGATGTGTGAAATTGGAGGCTGATAGACTTGCTAAATCAGGAACTGGTTAATTGTTTTGTGTTGTGGGTTTTGGTTGTTTTGATAGTTTCTTAGGTTTTGGGATTGGTTATGTTTTTTAGTGTTTTTTTTTGTACTTATGGTGTTATTATGGTTTGTTAATAAAAATTGAGGTGCTCTTTTCCTCCTTTCTATGTTCGTGGAGACACCTTCTAGTGTTTCTACATATATGAAAAGGATTTTTAATGAGACGTTCCATTTCTATAAAAAAAAAACAGATTGATGACACTAAGAGCAAAGTTTTGTCTTACACCCTTTTAGTTTTCAAATCATTTAATTTCAATAAAGTTTTCTGGTTTTTCAAAAATTCATATACTAGAATTCGAATAAACAATTTTTATATTTACTTTTCATTGTTTATTTTTATTTATCAGATGAATTCTTTATTTATTTGATCTAATCGATTTGTTTATGAGAAATTATGAGTTTTGTCTTATTGATTTTACTATATTTTCTGAAGAAAATGAGACATTTTCTAACAAGAAAAAAAATAAATATCATTCTAATAATCATGATCATGAAAACGAACATGGCCATGATCATAATTACGATGATGTGAATGATGTAGTTATTTTAAGAATACTCAGACCTACCAAAAGCAAGACTATAAAAATGATAAGAGTGATATAAGTCATTACACCATATGTATGGAATATAATGCATATGTATTTCATGTTATTTAAATTAATTCCATTATCAGTAAAATATTTTCCTTTTACCATTTAATTTTCAAATCATCAATTTAAATAAGTTAGATGCACATGGATCAGTCCAGCATATATTCCTGATTTTTCATAAAATCATACACTAGAATTATAATAAACTTAATGTTTATATTTTTCTTTCATTGTTTATTTTTATTTGTTCTATGGGTGATTTATTTATTTATTCTATTTCATTTTTTATGAAAAAATCACCAGCTACGTCCTATTGATTTTATCATACTTTCTGAAGTTAATGAACATCTTATAACAAAGAGATATATATATATCATTCTAACAATCAGGGTCATGGTAATAAACATGACTATAATCATAATCACAATCAAGGATGTGGATAAGATGATTCTTTTAAGAATACTTACATCCTTCAAAAGTGAGATTATAAAAAAATGACATGAGTGACAGAAGTCATGACATCATTTGTATAAAATAATTCATATGTATTTCACGTTATTTTGATTGATGCCACTATGAGCAAAGTGTTTGCCTTTTACTCTTTAATATTCAAATCTTGCGCTTGAGAATGAACATGGTCATAGTCATAATCACGATCAAGGATGTACATGAAGTGGTTATTTTAAGAATACCTATATCCACTAAAAGTGGGACTATAAAAAGTTGACATGAGCGACAGAAGTCAAGACGTCATGTGTATGAAATATAATGCATATACAATGGAGGATCCAAAAATATTTTTCAATGTGAACATACATACGTTAACAATATAAAATTTTTAAATGAGATGAGTACAAATAAAATTTTAGTATGGACACCATCTGTAAAATATATAATTAATAGAAGAAAACTTAGATTTCAGGGTGGGCACAAAATTTCAAGGTGAGCACCATTGATAAAATAAGTAACTAATCAAAGAAAAATTAGATTTTAGGGTGCTCAAAGTTTAGACTTCAGGGTGAGCACGTGCCCACCCTCACCTATCTATGGTTCTACCACTGTGTATATATATTTCACGTTATTTAGATTAATACGTTTTCTTTTTTACCTATTAGTTTTAAAATCATACAATTTAATTAAGTTAGATACACATGGATCATCCAACAAAGGTTTCTTGTTTTTCACAAAACCATACACTAGAGTTCTAATAAACAACGTTTATATTTACCTTTCATTATTTATTTCTATTTGTTATATAGATTATTTTTTTATTTGGTCTAATTCATTTGTTTATGAAAAATTACAAGTTTCGTTCGATTGATTTTACTACATTTCCTGAAGTAAATATGATATCTCATAATAAGAAAAAATAAGTACCATTCTAGCAATCATGGTCATGATAATGAACAAGACCATAGTCATTATCACGATCAAAGATGTGGATGAGGTGGTTGTTTTAAGAATACACACATCCACTAAAGGCAGGATTATAAAAAATGACATAAGTTACGGAAGTCACGACATCATATGTATGAAATATAATTCATATGTATTTCACGTTGTTTTGATTGATGCCACTGTGAGCAAAGTTTTTATCTTTTACCCTTTAGGCTTTAAACCATATGATTTAAATTAGTTAGACGAACATGAATCAGCCCAACAAAGGTTCTTGTTTTTTTTCACAACCATACATTTGAATTTGAATAGATAATGTTTATATTTACTTTTCATTGTTTATTTTTATTTGTTAGATAAATTATTTATTTATTTGATCTAATTCATTTGTTTATGAAAAATCACAAGTTTTGTCCTATTAGTTTTATTACATTTTTTTGAAGTAAATATGATATCTTGTAACAAGAAAATATAAATGTCATTCTAGTAGTCATGGTTATGATAATGAACATGACCATAATTATAATCACGATCAAGGATGTGGATGAGGTTATTTTAAAAATATTTACAACCACGAAAGCAGAATTATAATAAATGTCATGAGTGACAGAAGTCATGACATCATATGTATGAAATAAAATTTATATGTATTTCAGGTTATTTAGATTGATGCCACTATGAGAAAAGTGTTTTTATTTTATCCTTTAGTTTTCAAAGCATGCAATTTAAAAAAGTGAGATGCACATGGATCATTCAACAAAAGATTTTCGGTTTTTCATAAAATCATACACTGAAATTTGAATAAAAAAGTTTATATTTACCTTTCATTGTTTATTTTTATTTTTTAAGTGAATTATTTGTCCACTTGATCTAATTCATTTGTTTATGAGAAATCGCAAGTTTCGTCGTATTGATTTTACTACATTTCCTGAAGTAAATGTGATATCTTATAAAAAGAAAAGAATAAATATTTTTCTAACAATAATGATCATGATAATAAACATGAACATAGTCATAATCACGATTAAAGATGTGGGTGAGGTGGTTAATTCAAAAATACTTACCAAAAACGGTACTATAAAAAATTTCAAGAGTGACAGAAGTCAAGACGTCATATGTATTTCATGTAATTTAGATTGATGCCACTATAAGTAAAGTGTTTTCCTTTTACCCTTTAGGTTAAATATCATGCAATTTAAATAAATGAGATGCACATGGATCCGTACACTAGAATTCTAATAGACAATATGTACAACTACCTTTCATTATTTATCTTTATTTGTTAGATGAATTTTTATTTATTTGATCTAATTCATTTATTTATGCAAAATCATGCCAATTGATTTTACTACATTTCGTAAAGTAAACGTGACATCATATAATAAGACATGGTCATGATAATGAACATGACCATAGTCATAATCACTATTAAGGATGTGGATGAGGTGGTTATTTTAAGAATACTTATACTCAGAAAAAAGGATTATAAAAAATCATATGAGTGACAAAAGTCATGGCATCACATGTATAAAATATAATTCATATGTATTTTTCGATGTCTAGATTGATGCCGCTATGAGCAAAGTTTTTGTCTTTTACCCTTTAATTTTCAAATCATTTAACTTAAATAAGGTAGATGCACATAGATCAGTCTAGCAAAGGTTTTACATTTTTTTCACTAAACCATATTGATAGTATTTAAAAAAGACATGTTTTACCTCGTCTTAAAGAGTGTTTTGCTCCTATCGTAGGCATTTTTCATTGTATTTCATGTCCTTGTATTGAATTTACATGTAATTGTTGTTGTATTCACATATCATTATATTGCATAGTAAAACGCAATGGATCTATTGCATTTTAATGACTTTTACAACTTATGTTTGATGTCGCTGCAAAAGCTTCTTTACTTTACACACAGGTTGTCGTTGCATTAGTTTTACAAAATACCAGGAATGTCTCCGCAATGGCCAGCTATTAAAGAACTTCTAGAAAGATTCCATAAATGCTGATGTGTCATGTTTGTTAACTAACAGTACGTCTACTCATGCAGAAGGTGTGAGGGTGTGATGTCGCTGCAAAGGCTTCTTGAGTTTGCATTCAAGTTGTCGCTGCAAAAGATTGCGTCCAGAATTAGTGTTGCATTGGACAACTGTCATAAAAGTTTCTAGAAATTGAAGGATGATGAGTTTACTTTTATTTCAACAAATTTTACTACTCACTCATGCTAAAATCACGAAGGACACATGGCTGGAAGAGGTTATATAAAAAGGGAGAAAAATATCTTCAACATCTTCTTACCCAATTTCTTCTTGCTTTCTTCTCCATGGCCATGGAGGCTTCAAACCCCTGGGTAATTGAAGGTGAAGTAGATGCTGCTATACTAACCGTGAGAGCGAATACTACTACAAGAAGTGGGAGAGAGGAGCATTGTCCATGGCTAGTCAAGTGTAGTTAGAGATAACTTCCTCACTACTCTTTGATTATGTTTATGTGTTAAACGCTATTTGATTTTTCTTTGGTTTATTTTGAGTATGAGAGTACATTATGAGCTTGATGTATGTTATTTTATAAATATGAATTTCCTTGTTTTAATCATTGGATTCGAATGCTTTAAACACGAGAGACGATATTATGGTCACAGTCACTGAGAGGTGTTGTAATAGTTATAGTTTGGATTGATGAGTTTCTTTTACGAGATTCAAATTAGATTCAAAGATAGTTGAATGTTTTTCCCTTGTATTAGTTTCTATACTGTCGTCGAGAGGTGCATGTATTTAGGCTTAGTGTGAGTCTTCGATTAACATGAAAATACTCTATCACCATATTTACCATATTTAATTTTATCGTATCTACACAACGTCTTACCTCACATCTATCTTTTATTTTACATTTTATTGTGCTGACAAATATAAACATTAGCTACATTCCTTGTGGGATCGATATCTAACATACTTCTCTGTCTATATACTTACGATTATAGTATATATGTTGTGAGTGTAAATGTAATGTTCAAAATGTGCAAGTATACACATCTCTCAAGTAATAAAGTGATTAGTGAGATCTTCTCAAAAGAGATTGGATAGAAATTAAGAAAATATATGCTCTCAAAATATAAACAAAAGTTTTATGATTAAAGGGTTATGGATAAAGTGTAAAAAATGCTATAGCAAAAATGTTGAGAACTGGGTTTTACAAGATAAGACAATGAGACCTCACACTTCTTGAATACTCAAGAAGGATAAAAGGTTGGGCTTACTATGGATTCTTATACTTTTCCCTAAGAGATGTCTAATAACCTACCATTAGTACACTACATGACTGAGTTGACTAAGTTGTTTCTACACTATCTATAATTAGAAACTAACAATAAAATGCTAAAGCAATCATCTCTACATGAACCCTATCAAGTTACTATCTATGAAGCACTGCAATTTTTATTCGTTGAAAAACTTTCCTTATCTCTTTGGCGAGTCAGTTTTAAGCTTCTTATCTCAACCCTATTGTTCACGTAGATCTACGCTTAACTCTCTCGAATATTAAGTATTTAACTAGATTATGTCCAACTCTCGAAGGCTCTTACTAACCTAAGCAAGTAAAAAAGTGAACAAAGTAAGTATTAATAGTAAAATGCAAAAGGCATTCATTCAATAAAAATATGATCATCCCTAATAAACTCAAGGAAAGCTAAATTAGTTCATGGCTGGGAAAAAATCCATAGTTAAACATTTAGAAAACATCTCAAGAGAAATGATAAATAACACAAGAGAAAAACAAAGAATAAGGAAACTCCTATGTTCCCACAAGTTGAGCTAAGCCTTGCAAGCTTCTCTTGAAGACATCTTATATCCCTTGAAGCATTTAACAAAAAAGGCCACCCCACGAAGAAGAAAAGGAAGATAGTTGTAACATCCCGAAAAGCGGATTAGGTATAATGTTAGGCTTAGAATGCTTAGGTAAGCTTAATTTAAACAATTGAGTTAAGTGTGATTGAGATTGGGCTTAGTTTGAGCCCAAAGGTTGATAAAGAGGAGATTTTTACATTAGAGTCAAAAGGGGAAAGATTAAAGTGACAATTAACCCCTAAAGTTTTGAAAGACTGAAAATCATTAATTTTTGGTGATGTAAACATGGGTAAAAGGTTGAAAACTTACCTCCTCATTTTCTCCACCTTTTGTCTTCTTCTTCATCTTATTTTCCTCCATCTTATTCTTATTGTGAGTATCAAAGGTGAGAACTTGGTTTTCCAACAAGTCTAGTACGAATTTAATAAGGTAAAAGTGTTAATCTCCTTCCCTAGAGCTTCATTTCTAGCTCAATATCTCAAGGTTTGGTCATGGTGGCCAAAATGGGAGTTTTAGAGAGGTTTTGATTTTAGGGCTTAGAATTGTTCCTAATATGTCCCTAAATGTTTAGAATCACATTTCTACTCTTTTAGAGTCCTTGAGCACATTAGTAATCCTCTTGTTTTCTAGTGGTTAGTGAGAGGATAAATGGGTGAAAGCTCAAAAGTAAGAACAAGGAGAAGTTAGTGCTTGGGTGATCTTGGGAGTCCTTTTCCATCAGCTAGTGTTAAGTGAACACATTCTTAACTCACCTATACCACATGAAGATCATTAGGCTGTGATTTCTTGCTTGTTATGTTCATGGGTGCGAAGCATATGTTATTTTGATTTGATGAGAAATGAAATATTTTATGTTTATCTTGCTTTGGAATGACCCATAATGATGCCTTAAACTCCCATAAAGCTGAATAAATGTTGAAGAGTCTTAGGGGGACTTGTGGGGGAAATTTAGGGATATTTTTGTACCCAAATAGAGCATTTCTAGGTAAAAGTATCAATATTGGATGAACAATATCAATATTTTTCTTTAGACATCTTAAATAAAAAGGTTTTTGGACTTCAAGTATCGATACTCATTCTTGAATTATCGATACTGATAAGTGAATTTCGATAATCCAAGGTGAGTATTGATACTATGATTACAAATCAGATTCTAGTAGCCAATTTTTGTATTGGTATTCATGGGAGTATCGATACCAAGGATAGAGTATAGATACTCTAAATAAGAGTATATATACTAGGATGCTTTTTGGAAACATTGAAGTTATTTTTGGTATCGTTACCCAGGGAAGTATCGATACCCATAGGTAGAAATATCGATACTAAGAATTTTTCTAAAACATCAAAGTAATTTTTGGTATCAATACTCTGGGTGTATGGATACAATAGGGTCAGTATCGGTACTGCCAAGCCAATATCGGTATCATCGTCTTGGATTGAGTTGAAAATCCAAATTTTTTTCGAGTACCTGGGAGTGAAATTTGAGGGCCACTAAGACTTCCTCGATAAGAATATAAGCGAGAACAACTAATAACAATAATGGATTAAGCAAGAGGACATAAAACTAGCCTTTGTTTGATGTTCAGGAAACAATGAGGACACCCGGACTACTTGAATGTATGAATGTTCATCGAGTAATTGAAAATGGAGATATCTAGATATTCTCCTGCTAGTGCTAAGGAACTTTAGTATTAGTACGAACGCACTTCCATACTAGTGGTGAGGCACTTTACTATCGAAGCCAATGCACTTCCATTATTCAACGGCAAGACCATGATACATGTATTTACAGTGAAATACTTATGACTTGTGTTGTGCTCAATAATTGTTATGACTTATGTCTGTTGTATTTCATTGTTGCATGACTCAACTTGTTGGCATTTACATCTAATGGATGCATGTAGTATTGTAGAGTTATCCATGTGGCTCTGATCTTGTAGCTCAACGTTCGAAATTTATTTTTGTTCGCATGTTAGTAGGTGCTAGTCATGGAGCTTATCTCCAGCTCGATGATTCCATATATTAGTGAGCTGCAAAGTATGTCTTACGTTATTTTAGTGGGCATGTATCTCATAGACCCTTTTTGTTTAATTTGAGTCTTAACACTTTTGAGAAAATTTGATGTATTTTGAGAATTTAGTTTTTAGAGCTCCCCTATTTATACACTCAACTATCATGTTTTAAGTTACATCTAAAATGAATGGTTTTTACTAATGAGTTTAATATGTTTAAGAAAAATTTTCGGTTAGCCACTTCGATGGTCCAGTGTAATATCCAAACCCTCTATATTATGGGTCGAATCGAGTTTAGGTGTTATAATAACAGTTGCCCTTCTCTCTCTCTTTTGCCTTATAAATTTCTACTTGATTAAACGTGAGTTTCTTTTTTTCTTTATATAATGGGGCTCTGAGGGTTTTGCGCCTTTACTTCTTCGTGTGCCCTAGAGAAATATTCCCTTCACGTGTGTGGGACACAATTGGTGGGAGACCCATGCACAACCGTGAAATTATCTTCATTTTGACCTATTTGCTCTCATAAATGCTACAAAATTTCCACTCCTTGTAATTCCTTCTAAACCTGCATAAAACACCACCAAAGCACTGCCTTTCTCTCATCATAACACCATTTAATGAATAATTAAAGATCAACAAGCAAACTCCACCACATGTATGATTAATAAAACTACATGCAACTAAATGAGCTTGATAACAAATAATAACCCGAGTAAAAAAGGCACTAAATATACCCTTTTTACGGGATTAACATTACGCTTACAGATTAATATGGTGACATTTTTCGTCAATCAAATTTTGACGTCGTTATCGGGGAAACGAATTAGTTTAATGTTTATTTTTGTTTTCTCATTTGTTTATATCATATATATTTTAATTTCTAACTAACATGTTTCTTCAGTTTTTTTTCAAAAAAAAAAAAGTTAGATGTGAACACATGTTAAGGAGAAGATGACAGGAGCAAAGAAGAATGATTCAACCAACTCATAATGTAATGAAACCTCTGTTGCAGCCAAAATATCATCATGATAATCCTCAATTGTGACAAAAAAAAAAAAATGCACAGTTTCAGCACATTAGTATTTAGGAGTACACTGTCCCTGCATTAGACGATTTACAACCAGGAGTGGTTAGACGAATAATTCAAACTGGAAATTTTAAGCTTAAACCCATCATGTTCTAAATGATGAATTCCAATGGCAAATTTGTTGGGATATCACATGAAGATGCAAAGGAGCATTTAGAATCCTTTCTTTTGATTTGTGATTCATTGAGTCAACAAGGTGTTCCTAATGATGCCTTAAAAATATAACTTTTCCCATATTTTTTGAAGGGATGTGCTCACGCTTGGCTTCTAGGATTATCGAAAGGTTCAATTACTTCATAGAATGAATTGGCTACACAATATTTCTTGAAGTTCAACCTATCGAGAATGAATGCTTGATTGAGGAATGACATTACTACTTACCATCAGCTAGATTATGAGAATTTTAATACCACATGAGAGCACTACAAATCATCATTGCAACATTTTTCGATGCATGTTGTTCAACAAGAGACACAAATTGAAATTTTCTATAATGGGTTAAAAGCTCCAACAAGGAATATTATCAATGCATCTGCAAATGAGACATTGTTGGATTGCACCTACCCTAAGGTTGTGTGTATAAAGAAGATTTCATAAAATGATAATCAATATTTCATTTCTGGAGATGCAACCACTAGAGCTATACAGGGATTTATGGAACTAAATACAATCTTTGCCCCTAGTGTGCAAGTTTATACGCTAAAAATTTTGCTCAAGAATATCCATGGGGCTATGGAAGTAGCACCCATTCAAATAGCTCAACAGACTGATGTCTCTACATTTAGTTGTAAAATTTGTGGTGACAATCATAGATATGAAGATTGTCCCTATAATAAATCTTAAGGGAATCAGAATTTTGGACGAAATGCTGCTTCATTTGGCTATGGGAGCAATTCAACCTCCAACACTTATAATCAGAGTAAAAGGACATCTAATTGCCAACAGTAAACATACAATCAACAAGACCTGAAGCAGCCACAAACGTGATGTAGCCATAAACCTCGATACAACCACAAACTTGATGCAGTCACAATACCCGTTATAGCCACAAAAACCTTAGACATAGAACCAGAATATGTCGACATCCAAACCTCAACAATTGTCTCAAGTTTCCACATCTGATCCTCTAGCATCTCTTGAAGCTTTGACGAGAGAGCATATCACTTGAACTGAGGCAATTTTACAAGGAAACCCATCATCATTTCATGCTTTGAAAACCCAATTTGGTCAACTCGTATCAACTATATACACTATACCACCTGGAAGGCTGCCTAGTGACACATAAGAACCATAAAAAAAGATAAAGGAAAGAGCATTGCAATGTTGTCGCTTTATGAAGTGATAAACAGTGAGGTGACAAATTTGAAAAATCTAATGCACCGATTTCTGAGAATGATGAATTGCCTTCTGAAGGGAATGATACACCTAAAGAGAGTGTCGATGTGATAAAAAAAAGTTCTAAAAATTGTTATTAACATGCCAGATGCATTGCAATCATAGTTGTTGACAGAATCAAAGCTATCAACGTAGTCCTAAATTTTAAAGCAATCGGTAGTGTCACCGCCTCTATCTTTCCCTCAATGTTTCAAGGACAGAGAGAAATGTCACCATTTCAATGTAATAGATGAAGATGAGTTAAAAAATTAAGGCTACATTTAAATATTTTGCATCGACATCTGGGAGTGAGAATTATAGTGACAATGAAGTTGTAGATGAAAGAGAGATGGAGACACTAGAGCGCAATGAAGCAAGAATAGAATTCAACGTCAAAACCACAATTGACTAGCTAGTTGATGGCATTGTCAATGCAACAAAAGACCAAAGCCATGTCAGTGCAAAGGGAATTATAAGTGCGGATAAAGTTACGAGTAAGGAAATTGAGGAGCAAGTTTCTTCTATGGAGGTTTTAAGTGAAGTACACCAAGCATCAGAGAAAAATGTAGCTGAAGAAATTTCATGAGGAAATAACCATAATGACGCATAACTTATGACCATTGACAAAGTTATAGAGAAATTATTCGTTCACCCAGGCATGCGTTGACGTGGGTAAAAGAGTTCTATGCAAATATTTATGCTAATGACTTACAAATTGTTTTTTTTTTCATGAATGTTAAGTGTCATGGGATAAAGCCACTATCAAAAAGCTTCTTTGTATTACTTATGCAACTGATGAACATGGTGAGTTCATCAAGAACATCATCGATGACAAGAGAGCTATTGTCATTGTATTCAAAATCAATCAACTCAAAACCTTTACCAGTGTTCTCAAGAATGTGATAACATTGACTATGGTAGTTTACCAAGGCCCCCTAAAGGTGTTGAGTCCTTAATAGTAGGACAACACTTTGACTATGGCAGTTTTCCATGGCCCCTTGAATGTGTTGAGTTCCCAGTAGCAAGGTAACACTATGACTATGATAGTTTACCAAGGCCCCCTAAAAGTGTTAGTCATGGGCAACATGATATTACTGTTACCCTAGCCAATCTCATTCCAACAAAGCGAGATAAGGACAATACTAAGAAGAAGAAGAGAAAGCAATCAAAAGACCACAAGAATATGAAGAAAGAAAGAGAAAGAAATAAGATAGTCACATCAACTGTAATTAAAGATCATTGAGTTTGTATTCTTTTCATTTTTTTAATTTTTATTTTCATACACTCATATTCATTTTTTATTACATATTTATTGTCGTTGCATTTTTTTTCTATTCATTTTTTTGTCACTGCATTTATATAACTCAACATTCATTTTATCATTTTATTTTTATTTCAACATTTTTTATTGTATTGGGGACAATTAAATCTTTATGTGTGGGGGAATATAAATGGAAATTGAATATAAATGGAAATTGAATATTAACATGCTCTGGATTTTTCGTTTGAAATTACCATGTCACATATGATAATATATATACACTATTCTAAATAAAAGTCATCATGTGTAGATGCATGCTCAATAAAAGTCACCTAATATGGATGCAATACGAAGAGACAACATGTTGCGGAATACGGCTATCGGATAGAGCAAAATCGCAACTGATAATTTGAGAAAATAAAAATAAATATAAAAAAGACACAAATTTACGTGGAAAACCCCTAAATAAAATAGGGTAAAAACCACGGGCAACGGTAGAAGAATTTCACTAAGAGAAAATAGGAATTACAATCTCTCTCAATCTAACAAGGAGAAAGCAATAACAATTCTCTCTTGATAAAAAGGAGAAAACAACTCTCAAGAAAACTCTCTAAATTCTCTAGTATTGGGAAAAAGCTAGAATGATTTGGGATGATTTAGAAGCTAAATGGGTTAGGGTATTTATAGTTGAAGCTTAAGGGCTAATCTTGTAAATACCCTAAAGTTTAGTGACTAAAGTTTATAATTTGCCCATATAAAAAATCAACTAATTTAGGTGTGCACCGAAAACCACCAAAATTTGCAACATCATTTGACAAATTTTGCTGCCACCATATTTGACTTTCAATAATCTCCCACTTGAAGATTTGATTGGAACAATCATATCTTCACACCATTCTTTCTACCTTGTACCATCATGTTGCTTACGTTTCTGACAGGCCACAAGAGGATCGACACCAGTTAAATTTATCAACAATGATTGCCTTCGTCATGAAATATGCTATGTTGTCTTTGGTATGAATTTTTCACATGTCTACCATCCCTTCTTCCGCCTTTTCACGAATGAAGTGTTATTGAACTCTTATGTGTTTTGTTCTTGAATGAAATGTTGGATTCCTTACTAGATGCAAGAACCTTTGACTGTCACAAAATAGAGAGACATACTCTTGATTGTGCCCAAGCTCCTCCAATAGCATCTTCAACCATACTGCTTCTTTACTGGCTTGTGTAGATGCTACATATTCTACCTCTGTTATGGAAGTAGCCACAACTGACTGTAATTTTGAAACCCAGCTTACAGCTCCACCAACAACTTTGAACACATATCCTATAGTAGATTTGCTTTTATCCAAATCCCCTGTATAGTCAGAATCCACATACCCATTGATAAGTAAGTTTGATCCCCCGTAATATAATGCAACATTTGAGGTCCCTTTGATATATCTCAGGATCCTCTTTATTGTATTCCAATGCTCTTTTCCTGGATTCTTCATGTACTGACTAACCACTCCCACTACTTGTGCAATGTCTGGTCTTGTGCATATCATAGCGAACATTAAACTTCCCACTGCCGATGCATACGGTACTTGAGACATCTCCATCCTCTCTTCTTCATTGCTAGGACTCATACTGGAGGATAATTTGAAGATAGTAGAAATTGGCTTATAGTCTTGCATGTTGAATCGTGACAAGATCTTCTTCAAGTAATTTTTTTGTGAAAGCCAAATCTTCCTATTACTTCTGTCTCGGTGAATTAGCATCCCTAGAATCTTGTTTGTTGATCCCAAGTCATTCATTTCAAATTCCTTAGCCAGTTTTGCCTTCAATTCTTCAATATGATCTTTGTTGGGTCCTGCAACCAACATGTCATCCACATACAACAACAATATAACAAAATCGTTATCACCAAACCTCTTGAAATAAACACAAGGGTCTGCATTAAGTCTGGTGTATCCAATGCACATAATGAAGGAATCAAATCTCTTATACCAATACCTCGGCGTTTGCTTTAGATCGTACAAAGATTTATTCAACCTACAAACCAAGTTCTTCTTTTCGTCTTCTTTAAAACCTTCAGGCTGGAGCATATAAATCTCTTCTTCGAGATTTCCATGAAGAAAAGTTGTTTTAACATCTAGCTGCTCTAGATTCAATGTAGCACACACTACCAAAACTACTCAAACTGTTGTTAGTCGAACCACAAGAGAAAAGATTTCATTGAAATCAATACATTCTTTTTGAGCATATCCTTTGACCACCAGTCTTTCACGATACCTCTCAACTTGACCGTCACCATTTCGCTTGATTTTGAAGACCCATTTCTTACCAATTAACTTCATTCCTTGTGGTAGTGGCACAAGGTCCCATGTATTATTTTTATGAAGGGCTTCAATTTCTTCTTGCATCGCCATCATCCAAAGTGAAGCATCTGAGATGTTTATTATCTCCTGGTATGTTGATGGCTCACCGTCTTCTGTTAAAAGGCAGTATGTAATATTTCCTTCTATAATATAATCTGAGTGGAAATTGAGACATCTTCTCACACGATCTGATTGATGAGTTGTTGGAGTTTCAGAACTCTCTGGTTCTTGTTCATCATGTGCTAGTTCTGCTTCAGAAGAATCTCTTTGTTTAACCTCTTTTTCCACATGTATCTGTGTAGTCTCTGACTTTTCAGTGCTATCATTGTCTTCTTTTCTTTGTAGCTTATCTTCTACAAATATAACATCCCTGCTGATGATCACTTTGCGGGTAGTGGGATCCCACAAGCGATACCCCTTTACTCCATCAGCATACCCCAATAATTTGCATTTCCTGGATTTTAGATCCAACTTTAAAATTTCTTGGGAGTTGTACATCACGTACACTATACTTCCAAATACATGAAGGTTTGAATAATTAGTTGTTTACCAGTTCACATCTCTATTGGTGTCTTCAGCTCTATTGCAGTTGATGGAGCTCGATTCACCAAATAACATGCGGTATTGACTCTTTCTGCCCAGAATGATTTTTCTTGGCTGTATCCTTCAACATTTCTCTTGTTCTTTCTAACAAGGTTTTGTTCATCCGCTCTGCGGCTCCATTTTATTAAGGAGTGTTCGCCACTGTGAACTGTCTTTTGATGCCTTCTTTCCTGCAAAATTCATCAAATTCTTCACTTGAGTATTCTCCTCCATTATCTATTTTGAAACACTTGATCTTATTTCTAGAATCAAGTTCCACCCGTGCTTTGAAGTTTTTGAAAGTTGAAAACACGTCTGACTTCTTCTTAATATGGTACACCCAACATCTCATGGAGTAGTCATCAATAAATGAGATAAAATATTTTACTCTGCCTAGGGATGTAACTGGTGCTTACCATACGTCAGAGTGAACCAATTCTAGAACACTTTTGCCTCTAGAATTTGATGTGTTGAATTTCAATTGGTGTTGCTTACTTATTACACAGTTCTCACACAAAGTAAGTGATACCTTTGTTAAGTTTGGAAGTAGTTTTTGCTCCACAAGGACTTTCATTCCTTGTTCTGACATGTGTTCAAGTTTCTGATGCCATAGCATTGCAGAATCTGAACTACATGAGGCAACAGAGGCTTCTGCTTCTAGAAAAGTCTATCCTTTCAGCATGTACAAGTTTGTTGCTATCTTTTTGCCTTTCTTCACCACAAGCGCTCCTCGGAACACCTTCATGATTCCTTTTTGTGTTTCAATCTTGCTTGCATTATTATCTAACAATCTGTAGGATAATAATTTTTTCTTCAGGCCTTTCACGTGCCACACATCTCGAACAACTTTGTTTGTTCCATCATACATCTTCAATTTGATGGTTCCTATGCCAACGATCTCTAAGGCATGATCATTATAACTATACACAGATCCTCCTGAGACAGGTTCATAATGATGTAACCATTCTCTTCTTGAGGTCATGTGATATGTTGCTCCCGAATCAATGAGCCATATATCTGTTAATTTCTTTCTACCTTCCACGGTGGTTAACGCTTCACAACATAGAGCATCTCCATCATCTGAAGTGTTTGCGGTATTGCCTTGTGGATTGGAGTTTTTACCTAAACTCCAACAATCCTTCTTCAAGTGACCATTCTTTCCACAGTTGTAGCATTTTAATTTTTTTTTGCTTCTCGACTTCGATCTACCATGTTTGTGGCTGCTGCTTTGGCCACGTTCTGTTGATCTCTCTCTCATCGTTGTCAACGCTTCTACTTGTTGCAGATTTACTTGTCTATCTTCCTTGTTTCTACGCCAATTTTCTTCTTGTAGCACATCAGCTGCAACGTCATCAAAGACTAGACTGGTGACATTACTGTTTGTCAGGTTGATGATGATTTGATCATACGAATCAGGTAGACTTTGAAGTAGAAGTTCAACACGTTCTTGTTCTCCTATTGTGCATCTTAAGGGTGTAAGTTGAGAAAATAAAGTGTTCAATGTGTTTAAGTGCTCTATCACTGAAGTAGATTATGGCATACAGAGAGTGTACAATTTTCTCTTAAGGAAAATTTTATTGTGTAACGATGTGGCCTCGTACAGTTTGGTGAGATGATCCCATATCTCCTTAGTTGTCTTCTTCTCCTCGATGCTTGGCAATACTTCATCTTCTAATGCTAGATGAAAGTTTTCCATAGCATTCCCGTCTATTTTGATCCATTTATTGTCATCTGTGAAATCTACCAGTCTTTCATTGATAGTTGCTAGACAACCGTCTTTCCTCAGGATGACCTTCATCTTCAATTTCCACAATGAGAAATTTCTCCCATTGAACTTTTCAATATCAAATTTCTTTATCATAGCTTCTATTACGGATAGCTCTCACTATTTGACTATTGTGAATAGTTCTTTGATACCAATTGTTGCGGAATACGGCTATCGGATAGAGTAAAATTGCAACTGATAATTTGAGAAAATAAAAATAAAGATAAAGAAGACACAAATTTACGTGGAAACCCCTAAATAAAATAGGGTAAAAGCTAAGGGAAACGGTAGAAGAATTTCACTATGAGAAAATAGGAATTACAACCTCTCTCAATCTAACAAGGAGAAAACAATAGCAATTCTCTCTTGATAAAAAAGAGAAAACAACTCTCAAGAAAACTCTCTAAATTCTCTAGTATTGGGAGAAAACTAGAATGATTTGGGATGATTTATAAGCTAAATAGGTTAGGGTATTTATAGTTGAAGCTTAAGGACTAATCTTATAAATATCCTAAAGTTTAGTGACTAAAGTTTATAATTTACCCATATAAAAAAATCAACTTATTTAGGTGTGCACCGAAAGCCATCGAAATTTGCAGCATTATTTGACAAATTTTGTTGCCACCATATTTGACTTTCAACACAACAAAGGGGAGCACCCTGCTACAAGCAGAAATTTAGCCAAAATTTTTCACTGTATGAGTGAGTGTCGAGGCAATGAGAGTATCTCTTAGGGGTTTGTTGAACTCCATTATTACTACTCATGAATTAAGGTACTATGATTCTTGGTTTCTCCTGTTTGTCTCGTGTCTATACATATATTAAGATAGTAATCCATGATGGGCAATGAGAACTTAAAATCTAGGGTATGATGCTAGGATTTATTAAATACCACCTGTGATATCCATTTATGAGAATTTTCGATGCAATTGTTGGTTTTAATTCTTGTGACTTTTTTGCTAAGAACTTACTTAATTCAGATAGTTAGAATGTGTAAATGCAATTGTGAAATGTTAGTCTTATTAAAAAAATGAATTTTTTATGACTGTATTGTTCTATTTTACTCGAGGACAAGTAAAGATTCAAGTGTGGGAGTGTGATAGTGTTTAAAATAGGCATATGTTTTACTTCATCTTAAAAAGTTTTTTGATCCAATTGTAGATATTTTCATTGTATTTCATGTTGTTACATTGAATTTACAAATCAAAGGATTTGTTGCATTTTAATGGCGTTTACAACTTGTGTCTGATGTTGTTGCAAAATATTCTTTAGTTTGCACCCAAGTTGTCACTACATTGGTATTGCAAAATACACCTAGGAATGTCATCGCAATAGGCAACTATTGAAGAACATTTAGAAATATTCAATAAGTACTGAGATGGCATGGTTGTTAACTAAATTTACGAGTAGTCACGCAAAAGATGTTAGGGTGTGACGTCGCTACAAAGGCTTATTGAGTTTGTATTTAAGTTGTCACCGTAAAAGATTGCATCCAAATTTTATTTGCATTAAACAACAATCATAAAATATTCTAGAAATTCAAGGACGATGAGTTGGCACTTATGTAATGTCCCAAATTTTGGGTTGGTAGTCGGGTTGATTTTTGGATTTTCAGTAAAAGTATTAATATCGACATTTTAAATTGATAAATATTTTCTAAAATGATTTAAAATAGTTTGGAATTATTGATTTCAATTTTAAGAAATTTATAAATGGTTTTACAAAGTGACTAAATTGAATGATTTGAAAATTGTGATTATAGTAACTAAATTGTAAAGGATCACATATCGAAAATCTATGAAGTTTATTTCACCATGGCTTATGTTTAGTGTATTTACCTACATGTTTAACCGTATAGTAATCTCTCCTTTTTCCAAATTTCCATTTAGATTCATTACCTTAATCTTTCCTCATTTTCATTTCTAATTTTCATTAATCATTTATGTCATTTTTTGTCATTCGAACTCTGTCATATATGTTCTCCGGAATTCTCTTGAACTCTCTTTAATAGTTAAAACTCTTCTTCTTCATTTTCTATTCTTTTTTGTTTATTATTGTTCCTTTCTTCTTGATTTTCTCTCTTCAATCAAGATTATTTCTTTTTTTCTTCATCTTGTCGTTTTCTTCCTTGATTACTTTGGTGTTGCCATTGTTGATCTTCATCTTCTTTTCTAGCAAGGTAATTCTCTTTTCCTTGGTTCGTTTTGCTGTTCTATGATTAATGATTAAATGTAATTGATGATTTTAATTAAGCAATTGTTTTAAAGAGAAGTTTGTGAATTAAAGTGCTTTTTGGAGGTATTTAATCTTCTGTTTTTATTGATTTCTTTTCAAGGTTTTTTTGCATTGATTAATATATTTTTATATTTTATTATCATATTAAATCAGTTTTCCAATCTCATTTGATTTGGATATTGATTTCATTAAAACAAGCTTGATTTATGTGTTTTACAGAAATCTAGGGATTAGGATTTGTTGAGGTTAATTATGAGGCTTTAAGTTGAGTTTAGTTATTGATATTAGTTGTTCTTGATCAGTTCTTATTGGAGAAAAGTGGTGCCGATCAAATCAAAATTTTGGAGAGTCATTTCGGTAAAGTTTTTGGTCTTTTTGCTCTGTTTTGGAACTAGAAAATTTTGCTATGTTTGGACGTGTTCTTGATGTGTTATTTTGCTTTCCAAGGTGTTTTATGTGTTGATTGTTGAGGAAAAATGGTGCATTGTATTTTGGTGAGTGTTTGCTTAGTGTTTGGTGGCTATTTCGGTTAGTGGATAACAAAGGTGAGTGACTTTCATTTTTTGTGGATGAACACGTTCAAGGCTAAAAGAATGTGTAATTTAAAGTGTCTCTTTAGCTTAAACTCTGGTATATAAGAATCATTATTAATGCATTTAATATATATGAACTATGATACGGAATGTGATAGGAAATGTAGATGTGTCATGTAAATTATGTTTGTGTTGCGAATGATGCATAGAGATTTCAAAAGCTTATTTGAATATATATGTGTGTTTGTGTGTGTGAATGTGTGCATGGACGAGTTGACCATCTCCTATCCATATAAGGTTAATCATGACAATCATCTTTGATTGTGTTTCAAAATGTGTTTGAAAACGTATATGTGAAAAACTATACATCATTGACAACCACTCTTGTGTACTTGGACTAATTTGATATATGTTCTTAATAGGACCTTTGTATATGAAAGGCATGCCTAGGAAAGAGTACTCTAAGTGTTTCTATATGTGTGTGATATCGAGTTATACGGGGTAAGGTTGGTGCGTTGAGCTTTGCTCTGAAATTGTGGTTTTGAACCTAAGTGAGTCCACAAATAAATGTATGGAGTTCATTTATCCAATGAGTGAGTTGTGTTTCGAACAAAATGGTGTTTCCCATTAGAACATTTGAGAGCTCTAGGTTCCAAGGAGTTTTGTGGTGTTCATCAGACCAAGCTGAGAGTTACTATGGATTGGCTTGAGAGTGTAGTGCGGATCTTGGATCAAATAGGTTGCTCTGATGGTGAGAAGTTGGTTTGTGTTACATCTTTGCTACAAGGTGATGCATATCTTTGGCGGACGATGATCAAGAGGAATGCCGTTGAGGATAGGTTGACTTGGCCATATTTTCTAGAGGTGTTTAGGTGTAAGTTTATGGGTGTGTAGTATAACAACGCAAGTAATAAGAAGTTTCTAGATTTGGTTTAGAGACGTATGTCGTTATTTTAGTATGAGGCCAAGTTTTTTCGTTTGAGTGAGTCTGCAAGGGAGATAGTTCTGACAGGACTAGAGAGGTGTAAGAGGTTCAAGGATGGGTTGAATAGGGAGATTCATCCATACTTGGTTACTAATGCTTCTGAGGTGTTTGATTTTTTGGGATCAGGCTAGGGATATTGAGAGTACCTTTCACCCGGTTATGGAGTTCTCTAGAAAAAGACCGGGAGATGTTAGTTCTCAAAGTCATTAGGTGAAAAAAGGTTGAGGTTTTGACTATTATGATTCTCGTTAGAGATAGTCCGATAGGATGACTACTCCAGCGGGTGGTTGGCAGCAGTATCCATTTTGTTTATCTTGTAACAAGAGGCATCTATGTGAGTGTTGGCATTCTACTATGGGTTGTTGTCGATATGGAGATATGGTTCATTAGTTGCGAGATTGTCTAGAAAGGGTTAAGTTGCGTGATAGTGCTCCTGTTCAATCCTAAGGAGGTGAGCATATTGGTGTTGGTGGTCCGGTGGGTTAAGCTCGCGGTAGAGCCTGTAGTCGTGTTGGTAAAACTGAGAATAGCGGTCCGGGTAGAGTGTACACAATTTGTGAGCCTTAGGATCATATTCTGATGGATGTGATCATAAGTACCTTTCTATTAGAATCTTTTCCTTTGCTTGCCTTGATAGATTTCGGTTCTATGCATTCTTATATCCTTAGTCATTTGGCGAGTTAGTCAAGTGTTCCTGGATGTGGATTTGGTAGTGATTGGGGCATTAAGAGAGAATGCACTTGTGGATTGAGTATAATGGAGGTTTCATTTAGTTATTCAATGTGAGGTGTTCCCGGAGGATTTGATGGAATTACCATTCCATGGGTTCGATGTTATCTTGAGTACGGATTGGCTTCATGAGCATCGTGTGTATACTTGGTTAATGTGCTTTCTAGTTTTTAGAAAATTTATATTCTAAAAATTGTCTATTTTTTGTACCACACGTATTATGGTAAACCAAAAGTTTAAAAGTTTGAATCAGTAAAATTGAATTACATGTTATGGTAAACCAGAAGTTTGCATGTTTAAAATTTTAATTAGTTAACATGATTGGTTAGACCATCCTAATTAATAATGATGCAAAAATTATTAAAATTTACTAAATATTAATTAAAAGAACATGAATTTCTTGTGTTAATTGTTCTCAAAAGGAATTTAGAACATTACTAGTTAAAATTGAGACTGATTGTTTTGCATATCTGATTAAAATATGGACAATTTTTATCTACAAAGTGGAAAATTTTGATATGATTTCAATAGATGTATCTAGAAGATAAATCACATATATATTATCACCCCACAATTTATAGTTTGTGAGATTGTTTACTCTATTACAAAAATAAAAGTTTTAGACTATGTAATTCAGACTATTCATCTTTCTAAACTTAGCGAGTTTATATTCCAACCTTTTAAAGAATATATTGTATATCAGTTGAAACAATTATCACAAATCCTATTATTTATGAATAAAAAATTTAACAAAAAATTGATTGATTATCTTATTTTAATAGCAAAACTATAAGAATAAAACTTCTAGTATTTGTATGGTAATTCACATAAAGAACTTATACACATCAAGCTAAAAAGTTATACTGCTTTAATTTGAGCTTGCAGCCTTAGAGTTTGGCCATGGTGGTCATAGTTGGGTTTTAGAAGGGTTTTAGGATTCTAAAGCTCTTGGGTGTTCCAAATCTATTCCTATGAGTTTAGAATCGTGTTTATACTCTTTACAAGCCTTCAAGTAAGTTAGTAATCCATCTATTTGCTTTTGGTTAGTGAGAGAAGTATATGAAAGCTCTAAGAAGAAAGGCAAAGAGGAAGAGGTCTTTGAGTGAGCTTGATGTTGTTTTTTAGCCTTAGCTGCAAGGTAACACACTTCTAACCTTTCCTTATTACTTGTAGATCAACATGTGTAGTTTTAGTGCCTAAATAAATCTATGAAGCATTTGGGTGTATTAGGGATTCAAAGCATGAAAACGGGAATTCGTTGTTGTTCATGCATAAAGTGATGACCTTTCATGCCCTTAAGTACTAAATAAGCTTTAAACACTATTTGGGGTCTTGAAAACAATTATGAAAGTTTTGGAAAGTTGTAGGCGAGTTAAACAAAGTTTTTAGGCTAGGGTATCAGTAATATAAGAATTGTACCAATATTATTCATCATATAAGGGAAAAATTCAAAGGGATTTGTGAGGAGAATATCGATACCCCAACAAGGAGTATCGATACTGCTCATGTAGTATCGATACTTGGGCCTAGTATCGATACTCGGGGTCTTAATCAGATTTCAGTAAGCTATTTTGGTATCAGTACTCATGAGAGTATCAATACTTAGGGTTGAGTATTGGTATTCTCATATGGGGTATCGCTACCGAGGTATTTTTAAAACATCGAATATAAAATTGGTATCGATAGATGGAGTACCAATACCCAAGGAGGAGTATTGGAACCCTCATGAAATTTTGGGATATAAGGTTAGCTTGAATTGGAATGATGAAAAAATGAGTCTTGGGTTGAGGAAAACCTTACAATAAGATTACAAGTGAAAACCTAAACAATTTTGTTATAACATAAGTTCTTAATGAAGTAAGATTCCATAAGACTTAGGGCTTTGTATAATGCTCAGGGAAATATTGAGGACAACTGAGTTACTTATGAATGAAGTTGGTATATTTGAGTAAGGGATTATCCAAATATATCCAAATTAGTGCTTGGGCACTTTAAATGCTACTCAGATGTTATGTCGATGTTAAGGGACTTAGGCATATCCCGAGTACTCTAGAGGAGTAGACTAGTCAGACGAGGTTTGAATGCTATGTGACATGGACATAGCCCGAAGTATAAGGAGATGCTAATGCTATGTGACCCAAGTCTCGTCTAAGGTTGCTTAGTAAGAAAATAGGATGTGAATTTTGCGATACTGAGTGGCCCTGAGCTACACCATGATGTTTTCTTTTGTTGTTGTGATAGTGTATGCAAATGTTCATAACCATACTTATAGCATGCTCATATGTTGGATGAGTGTATATAGTAGGGTTATTTTTGTGGCACTAAGTTTATGAGCTCAGCGTATAGGATGTGTTTCCATGTGCAAGTTCTTAGGTACCAGTCGAAGAGCTCATCTTCGAATTTAGGACTTCCAAACTCGATTCTATTATCAGAGTATGTCTCATATATTGTAGAGGGCATGTACAATCATAGACCTTAGATATTTATTTATTTGAGTCGTATACTTTAATTTTATACTCATGTATTTTTAAAAAATGTTTACAGAAGCTCTCAGTATTTGAGTACTTACATTATGTTATTGTCTTATATTCTGGTATATTTATTATGATCGTATGTTATTTTAGTTAAATGTTTTCAAAAAAATGGGTAGCTACATAGGTGGTTCCGTGTGATATTTTAATCCTCTGAATTTTGGGTCAGACTGGATTAGGGTATTACCTTTAGTGGTATCAAAGTTTCATGTTTAGTCTTTCCTAGGACCCACGGGTTAGATTCGTTAAGTGTAAAAAAAGTACATACCTCTAAAGTGTCAAGCGTACTTAAATGTCTGAAAATTGTGATGTTGACTTCCCTTTCTATTTAGAAACTCGTAGGTTATAGAAGATAACCCTGCCTACAGTAATGAGGTTTATGAGGAGATTTGTGTCTCCTTAGTTTGAGACATTGGGGATGAGTTTATTCTTGACTATGACGATACAGGTATACTGGAGGAGGTAGGGATAGACGAGGTGACATTATTCTAAGACCTCACGTAGGTATTGAGGCATATAGTCAGGGTTATCCCTAGGGTACGTACTACACCCACTCCATCTACTCCACCCTCTGTAGTCCCTCAGAAGTCCCCTGTCAAGAGACTCCACCTTTATAAGACCACTTAGTTTTTGGGTTTCAGTGACGACGATCCTATAGCCGCTGACTAGTGGCTATATGATACCCTATACACCTTACGACAGCTTCATCTTACCCTTGAGGGTAACTTAGAATTTATCATCTCCTTGCTAAAATGTGATGCGATAGATTGGTGGAATATTGTGGAGTTGGCACTAGAGCCTAAGCGACCAATTTAGGAGTTGTTTTTGTCATATTTTAAGCAGAAATACATCGATAATACCCACATTGATGACCTGAGGGATCGGTTATTACACCTGATCTAAGGTGACCACTTTGTTTACAAGTATAAGAGCGAGATTTTTCGTTTGATCCACTCCATGCCAGAGTTTCCAGAGTTTGTTAATACAGAGAAGCATAATTGTAATAGGTTCATGGAGGGCCTCCATATGGACATCCCTACTCACCTAGTTTCCAATCCAGCCATATTCTTTTCTGAGGTGACCCGTCAGATAAAGACAATTTTAGCGAGTTCTGAGAATGAGAGTCGGCCTATTTAGTGGCACCACAGGGCAGGGCCAATGAGCCCTAGACACTGCTAAGCCATCCCAAACTTCGGCCAAGATGACTAGAGACTTTCGAGGATCTTGGAGACCTTCACCTTCTCAATGTAGAGGTTGGGATAATGCTCAATTCGTATACAAGGATCAGAGGGTCATAGGAGACCGTTACTTTTAGCTTTTGTGACGAGCACTGAAGGATCAGCTATGACAATGTAGCCCCCGACTTATAGGCTTTATGGAAGAAGATACTCAGGGAAGTGTCACCGAGCCTCTCGGGCATGTTATGGATGTGATTCATTCGAGCACCTTATCAGAGACTGCCCTGAGGCATGAAGTGTAGCATCACCAACAATATAGAGGTTGACTCAGATTATGCAGATGAGCCAGGGATCTTTTCAAAGAGGAGATAATTCTTCCTCTAGACAATAATAGCCAGTCTTAAGGAAAGGGTTGCCTCCCATCAGTACGTAGTCCAACCTTAGTAGGATTGCGAGGCCACTGATGTCATCTCTAGTATCTTACTATTTTTTGTATGCATGTTACTGCCTTAGTAGACCTCAGATCAACTTGTTCCCGTATTTTTTATGACCTTATCCGAGAAAGAGAGATATCCCGGCTGAAGATTTAGAGGTAAAGTTTCGATTATCAAGTCCTCTAGGACTAAATGTGTTAGTGGACAAGATCCACCGTAGGTGCCCAGTAGAGATTTGAGGAAAAATCTTTCTAACTGACTTGATAGATCTACCGTTTCGAGAGTTTGATGTGATTCTTGGGATGGATTTGCTATCCTAACATTATGCGAGTCTGAGGTGCAGAGCTAGACAACTCAAACTTCATAAGTCTAATGGAACCAAAGTTGTGATGGATAATAAGGAGCTTAGTAGTACCTCGAGGATTATTTATGCCTTAAAGGCCAGCAAGTTGTTAAGCGCGGGTTGTAAGGCTTTCTTAGCTTATGTAGTGGAAACTCATGTTTTGAGTCCATATTTTTAAGAGATTCATGTAGTGAGAGACTTTCTCTACGTTTTTTCGAAAGACTTGTTAGGTTTACCCCTTGATAGAGAATTAGAGTTTGGCATCGAAGTTATGTCAGGTTCAACTCTAATGTCCAATGCACCTTACCGTACGGCGTCAAAAGATTTGAAGGAACTAAAGGAACAAATTCAAGTACTCCTAGAGAGAGGATTCATCCGTCCAAGTGTGTCAACATGGGGACCACCAGTTTTATTTGTAAAAAAGAAAGATGGGTCGATGAGGTTATGGATTGACTACCGAAAGTTGGACAAGTTAATCTTGAAGAACTGGAATCCACTTCAAAAGATTAATGACTTGTTTAATCAAATTAAGGGAGCTAGGGTATTCTGCAAAATTGATTTGAGGTCAGTGTACTACCAGTTGAAGGTTAGAGAGCCGATATAGTGAAGACAACTTTTTGAACTCGTTATGGTCATTATGAGTTTCTAGTGATGCCTTTCAGTCTCACCAATACCCCAGTCACTTTCATAAACTTAATAAACATGATTTTTCACCAATATATGGACTAATCCATACTGGTGTTCATCAATGACAAATTGGTATACTCGCATTTAGAGGAAGAGCATTATTATCACCTCCGTATTGTACTACAAAACTTAAGGGAGTTCTAATTGTATGCCAAGTTTAGTAAATGATAGTTTTGGCTATCAGATGTATCGTTTTTGGGTCATGTGGTATCTGTAGAGGGTATCTGGGTTGACCGTCTAAAGATCCAAGCTGTAGTTGAGTAGGAGCCACTAAGGAGTGTGTTTGAGGTGCATAGTTTTCTAGGACTCGCTGGATACTACCGTCGTTTTGTTAAAGGGTTTTCTATGATTATCTCCCGATGACTAAGTTTCTAAAAAAGGGAGTATCGTGTTTGGGATGTAAAACGCTAATAGAGTTTTGAGAGACTAAAAGAGATTTTGATTTAAGCATCAATGTTTACTCAACCGGAGTCCGGTAAGGATTATATTGTGTTTAACGATGCCTCACTGAACAATTTGGGTTGTGTGTTGATACAAGAGGGTAAGGTAGTTGCATATGCATCCTGATAACTTAAACCGTATGATCATAGCTACTCTACTAATTAGTTGTCGTGGTCTTTACCTTGAAGATTTGGAGACACTTCCTCTTCGAAGAAAAGTGTAACATCTTCATTGATCACAAGAGTTTTAAGTACTTGCTCACTTAAAAAGAGTTGAAACTGAGGCAGCAACGTTAGGTGGAATTGCTTAAAGATAATGACTTTGTGATCAATTATCATCCGCGTAAGGCGAATGTGGTGGCAGACACCTTGAGTCGAAATACGATGTTCGCTCTTCGAGCTTTTCTTTTGCATTTGAGGTTGATCACTAATGGGGGTTGCTAGTTTCATTACAAGTTGAACCCGAGTTGGTTACAGAGTTAAAATAACATTAGAAGATCGACAATCTTTTTTTTGATGAGACTGAACGAACCTGTCATGCTGAAGCACCTAGTTTTGAGTTGAAAATGGCAATGTGTTGTATTTTCTAGGACATTTGTGCGTTCCTTCGATCAAGGAGTTGCGTGACAAGATCCTTGGTAAGGTGCATTATAGTCCTCTTTTAGTCCATCCTAGAGGAAACAAGATGTATCAAGACTTTCGTCAGTTGTATTAGTGGCCAGGTAAGAAAAGGAAAATATCCGAGTTCATGTCGAGGCGCTTAGCTTATCAGCAAGTCAAAGTGGAATATCAGGTTTTGTAGAGGTTGCTTCAGCCTATCCAGATTCTGTAATGGAAATGGGATAAGAGACCATGGATTTTATGACTAGGTTTCCGATAACATGAAGAAAACATGATGTTATCTGGGTAGTAGTAATCCGATTAACCCAGTCTGATTATTTTCGAATAGTTCGTATAGATTCACCCTTGAAAAGTTGGTTAAACTATATGTCTAGGAGATAGTGAGACTACATGGAGTACTGACATTGATTATCTCTGATCGAGACCATTGGTTACATTGAGGTTTTGGAAAGCACTCAATGAGGCTTTCGGTACCCGACTATATTTTAGTACCACTTTTCACCTGAAGACTGATGACCAGTCCGAGCGTGTGATCCATATTTTGAAATATATGCTTAGATGATGTGTGATAGGCCTCAAACATGGTTAGGAAGATCATCTTTTGTTAGTGGAGTTTGCCTAATACAATAACTACCAATCGAGCATCCAGATGGCTCCTTTTGAAGCCTTATACGGAAGGAAATATAGGACACCCTTATATTGGACATAATTTAGTGATAAAGAGTTTATTAGCCCTGAGTTTATTATAAAAGAAAAAGAAAAAGTCTGATTGATTCAAAGTTCTCTAAAGGAAGCTTTTGAAAGACAACGATCATAAGTAAATTTAAAGCATAAAGACATAGAGTTTACGATGGGCGATAAAGTTTACCTCAAGGTGTCACATTTGGAAGAGAGTGCTTAGGTTTGAGCACAAGAGGAAGTTAACTCTGTGCTTCATTAGACCTTATGATATTCTTGAGAGAGTCAGACCTATAACCTATCGAATAACCTTACCGCATGAGACTGAGTGCATTCACAACGTATTTCATGTGTCGATGCTTATGAGGTATCACTTCAACCCTTCCTATGTCATTCCCTTAGAGCAAATCGAAGTCAGCCAATATATGACCTATGCGAAGGAATCATTAAGGATTTTAGATTGAGAGGTCAAATAACTGAGAAACAAGAAAATCTCATTAGTAAAGGTCTTGGGGAGAAACCATGGGACCGAAGAGGCAACTTGGGAGACCAAAGAAGATATGCGACTTCAATATCTGCATCTCTTCTACCTAGGTAAATTTCAAGGAATAAATTTCTTTCTAGTAGGGGAGAGTTTTAATGCCCCGATTCTAAGGTAAATAGATTTGGGCTAACTTGAGAGAGAGTAATTTAGATCCAATAGGCTTGTGAAAAGCCCTTAACCAAGTATGGAATAGATTGGGTTTGTGTTGAGACCAAACTAGTTTAAAAAAGGATGATTTTTATTAGAATTTAAAAGAGAAATGACTAGGAGTGAAATAAACCCCTAATTTTTTTAAAAATGATTTGTCATTAAAATTTGGTGATGTTTGCGTAGCAGGCTTCTTCTTTTTCTTCATCATTCTTTGTCTTATTTTCGGCATTCTTCTTCTTCATTTCCTCTCTGGTAGAAACTATCAAAGAAAGCATCTTAGTAGCACATTCTTCCTAGTCTAAGTTTATGAAGATAAGTTTTGAAATCATCTCCCTTAGAGCATTAATTTGATTTCATAACCTTAGAGTTTAGCCATGGTGTCAATAGTTAGGTTTTAGGATTCTAGAAATCTTGGGCATTCCAAATTTGTCCCTAAGAGTTTAGAATCGTGTTTATACTCTTTATAACCTTCAAGTAAGTTAGTAATCTATTTTTTTATTATTGAGAGAAGTGGGTGAAAGCTCCAAGAAGAATAGTAAAAAGAAAGAGGCCATTGGGTGATCTTGAGGTTGTTTTTCGAGCCCTAGTTGTAAGGTAACAAACTCCAAACTTTTCCTTACTACTTGTAGATCAACATGTGTAGTTTTGGTGCTTCAGTGAGTCTGTGAAGCACTTGGGTGGATTGGGGGTTCAAAGCATGAAAATGAGAATTTGTTGTTCATGCATAAAGTATTGACCTTTCATGACCCTTGAGTACTAAATAAGCTTTAAACACCATTTGGGGGTCTTAGGAATACTTTAGGATTGTTTTGGAAAGTTGTCGATGAGTAAAACAAAGTTTCTAAGCATAGGGTATCGATATTGTAAGAATCATATCGATACTGTTCATCGTAAAAGGGAAAAATTCAAAGGGCCTAGTATCAATACTCGGGGACTTGATCAGAGTCTAGTAAGCTATTTTGGTATTAATACTCATGGGAGTATCGATACCTAGGGTAGAGTATCGATTCTCCCATATGCGGGTATCGGTCCAAGGCATTTTTAACAACATCAAAGGTAGAACTGGTATCGATACTCGGGGAAGTTTATATACCCTAGGAGATTAAGTATCGATACCCAAAGGGGAGTATCGATACCCTCATGAATTTTTGGGCTATAAGGTTCATTTGAATTAGAACGATGAAATAAGGAGTATTGGGTTGAGGAAAACCTTACAATAAGATTACAAGTGAAAACCTTAATAATTGTGTGATAAAATAATATTTTAAAGAGGTAAGATTCCATAAGACTTACGCCTTTGTGTGATGCTTGGGAAAACATTCAGGACACCCGAGTTACTTATGAACAACGTTGGTATCTTTAAGCAAGGGATTATCCTAATATATCCAATCTACTGCTTAGGCACTTTAAATTCTAGTTACATGTTGTGTCGATGTTAAGTAACTCGAGCACATCCCAAGTACTTTAAAGGAGTAGACTAGTCAAGAGAGGTTTCGATTCTATATGATTCGTACCTAGCTTGAAGCATAGGGAGACGCTAATGCTATGTGACCCAGGTTTTGCATACGATTCCTTAGTAAACAAATAGGGGTATGAGTTCCACGATGCTGAGTGACCCCGATCTACACCATGATGTTTTTTTTTTGTTGTGATAGTATATGCAAATGTTCATAACCATACTTGTAGCATGCTCATATGTTGGATTCATGTAGTATAGTAGGGTTATTTGTGTAGCAATGAGCTTATGAGCTCAACGTATGAAATGTGTTTCTGTGCATTAGTTGCTAGTGGAGGAGCTCATGCTGAATTCAGGACTTTCAAACTCGATTCTTTTGTTAGATCACGTCTCGAATATTATAGAGGGCATGTACTGTCATAGACCCTAGATATTTGTTTATTTGAGTAATTAAACTCTATTTTATACTCATGTATTTTTTATTATTGTCGGGAGATCCCCATATTTAAATACTTACATTTTATAACCATCTTATACTCTGGTATCTTTATTATGATCGTATGTTATTTTGGTTAAACGTTTTTTAAAAAATGGTTAGCCACGTAAGTAGTTTCGTGTGACATTCTAATCATTTGGATTTTGGGCCAGGCCAAATTTGGGTGTTACATATGCCAAAAGAGTATTTAGATAAAACTATTGACCCAACATATCCAAAAGATATACGATTTGGTTTCACATGATAATATATCAACTATCTTGTACAAAGATAAGTGTGTAACTCAGTTGAAAAGAGAATAAATCAAAGAAACATATTTCCCTAAAGTTTCCTCCCTTATGATCTTCAAAAGAATTGAAATATAAATATTTGACGAATCCGTTCAAGTGGTAATTTAAAAAGATCTATTCATTGACATATTGTTTACTTGAACATTTGAAGAATGTATTCAAAATTGAATTGTAAAACTTAAATATCTTATGTGATATGATCATGAAGGGGAGTAAATGCATGTTGTAGTCTTTTCCCCTTAACCAATGTTTTGTTCCACTAAGTTTTCTTGGTAATGTTTTTAATGAGGCAACATGTTATGTGTATTAAAGTTATGTGTACTCTTTCCTTCATTAAGATTTTTCGCATTAGATTTTTATCTTAGTAAGATTTTAATGAGGCACATTATCTTTTTAGACATCCAAGGGTTATGTGGATGTCTACTTTATCTATAAGATATGATTTTGATGTACATTATTATCATATCTTTAATATTCATTAGTATTAGAGTTGTATATTACATCTACTAATTATGACTATAAATATAGAAGTTAGAGAAAACAATGTATACAATTCATGTTGAAATAATGATAAAGTTTTCTCTCCGTATTCTTATATATCTCTTTCTTCTTCTTCTTCTTATTATTTCGTTTCACTTATTTTATAACAATTTTTAATTTTTTTAATTTTTCTCTTCCCTTTAGTACATTAAACTAAATTTAATATTTTTAAAAAAATACTAAATATATGATTACTTCCACTCGGAGCTCAATACATATGCCCAAGTTAACCTATAATACAATGTTGCCATTTATGTGTTGCTTTGAAACCTTGTAATTAAAGGTAAATAAAATTTAATTTAACTCAATATATATATATATATATATATATATATATATATATATATATATATATGATTATGAGTTATTTGAGTTGTTCGGATAAATTTGAATTTTGAGTTTAAATTTATAAAATTCGGATAACCATAAAATTGAAAATCAAAATGACATCATTTTAATATTTAGTTAAGTAATTTGGTTGTTTTGTGGTTTGATTTTTTATTTTCTTAGTTACTTTAATTCTTTTTTTATTTTAAGTATATTTTTAATTATATTTGAATCACATGCTTCTCAACCACCGTAGAATATATATATATATATATATATATATATATATATATATATATATATATATATATATATATATATATATATATATATATATATATATATATAACCTTAATTTCTCATTTTTATATTTTATATTTTATAATTTAATCTTTCACTTTTTTTATGATTTCTTTATTTCTTCAATCTCTCCTTAAAATTTTAAATCTATTTTTGACCAAATTTGAATAACATACCCCCTTTACCAACATTGTAAAATAACTGACCTCTTGTAAATGTATATGCTAAGGCAAACAAATCTGTGCAAGTGTACACAATCGATGCAAGTAATATAGTAGTGAGTTGAGTATCGTCTCCACAGGGATTGGTAAGAATTATTGATGTTTTTTTTGTAGCAAGAACTAGGTATCACCAATTAGTCCTAAATTTCTTTTCTAAACAAAAATAAGTAATAATAGGAGAAATAAATTAATGGAAAAGTATTGCCTAAGCAAGAACTGTTATAAAGTATGTGATGCAGATAAGTGTAGTTGAGGCAAGGAAAAATTACAAAAGTAAACTAATCAAAATATTAAAGCGAATAAAGCGTTGAGTTTAATAAATTCAGAGAAACCTCACACAGGTAGACTTCTTTACGGAGCACTTATGTTGGTTTTACTAAGATGAAGAATTGTCCTATGTATAGAATGATTTGGTGAGCTATACTTAAATTTCTCGACAAAATTACTAGAGTATTCAAGAACGGTTGTTTTAACAATACTACTCGGCGTGAACTACAACCCTTGGTTTGTCAAACTGTTATTGCGGCAATACCCCTCAGCGTGAACTGCATTCATTGCCTATCCTACTCGAGTAACTACCCCTTTTAGTCGAATAAAACCCTATCCTTATTTCTAAGGTAGATTAAAACCTCACCATCTTAGATCAATCCCATTGTTCACATTAGATCTTCTCTAACTCTCTCGAATTTAGGCATCTACTCCTAGAAGAATGGAAATCTCTCAAAAGCTCATACAAAATCTATGAATGTTTTGTCTAGGCACCAGACAATCTCTTGAAGCTCTTACAGGTTCAAGACAAAATATTAAAAGGATGAACAAAACAATACTAAGCATAAACAATCTTCTTCATTCAAAAACATAAATAATGTTTCATCAAACCATAACCAATACCAAGTAAAACAATTCATAGTGTGGTAAATATCATCCAAGAATTTAAACTTTAAGTACAAGCCCTTTTTCGAGAATTAGAAATTAAGAACAAAGGAAGAAACACTCCCAAATAGACCTCTTCCATGACATTCTGACCACCACTATGCCTACTTCAGCAGCTGGCCTCTCTCGAGGACCTAGCCGTTACTCCAATGAAGTCTGGCTATAGAGGGCACCAAGGACGGTCGAGTGGGGGAACGGAGGAAGATAAGCTAATGTAGCTGCTATTACCTTATCTTCCTCCACTCCTAAGGTAAATCCTCTCATCTCTTCTCCTAAGCTGCTATAATGGGATATTTTTAATGGGAATTCCTAGGGTTTTGCGTCCTTAGATATTCACTAAATTTGTTCTTCACTGTATTCGTCTTTTGTGTTCCATTGACCCTAGCGAAATGTTTTGTCATGGCTAAAATTTTCTTCCTAAGTCAATTCCTACACAAACACAACCCACAAAAGCCCTTTCTCCTCACCAGCATCGGTTAAGCAAAATAAATGTTGCCTAAGCAAAAATAATCCACCACATGCAAATATGACTAAAATGCAACTAGGATGCTATAACAACAATGTTTAGACAAACAATAACTTAAGTAAAAAGACTAAAAACAGTCTTTTTATGGAGTTATCACACCCCCAAACTTAAGCTATCATTTGTCCTCAAGTAATGGATAATAATAAGTAGAATAATAAAATTGTCACGGCAAAGTAAAATTAAGACAATCATGTGGTTTAAAATTTCAGCCCTCAGCAAAAAGTTTAGCCTCAACATGCTAGACTGTTATAGAAGTCAAGTAGCTTCCTAAGTCAGGATTCTTTTCCAGTGTGTGCGTGATTGTATGCAGTCTAGGCATTAATGTATTTAGAAAACTTCAAGTAACTACTTCTGTTTTACCAAGGCATCAAATTATTCGTCAAGAACAGTTTCCACTTCTATTTATTCAACTAATTCTTCATTTTTTAGCACTGCTTCGAGGGGAGTCAGCTCATCACACCTACCATCACACACTCTAGGTGAAAGGGAGCATACCTTCCACCCCTGAGCTAGTCAGGTAGAGTCATCCCGTGACTATTTTCATTCACTCATATGCCTAGGCAACCATTTATTTTTAAGGAATTTCTAGGTCATGCAATTGCACAGAGTAATGTCCCTCTAATTCAACAAAATTTAAACACTAAGAAGTTCAACTTAAGATTTATAATTATTCGATGTCACGACATGTAGAAAGTTCTTTCCTAAAGATTTTTAAGAACCTTAAGTAAAGAAAGCATACAGTCGCGTTTACAAGTTCACAAAGAATCAAGCCTAAGGTCGGTTATATCCTTCAACAGTCATGTAAAATAATTCTGGCCTAGGCAATAAAAATTTTCTTTCATCATCGGGCATCCTCAATTTATTCCAAACAATAGTCTAAACATACTCATTCCATGACAACAACAAAAAATTAACCAATTATCATCAACTGCTATTAACTATGTGTGAGACACAACACCTCCCCCAAACTTGAGGGATGCATTTTCCTCGACGCATGATTAAAAAAGAAAATGTAAATTAAACTACTCTAAAATGCTAATGCAAATGCAATGGAAAGAATGAGTACCTCAATGTGGTGGTGAGGCTTGACTAGACGCGTGGATTTTGCATCTCTTGAGAGGAAGGGGCTTTTGAATCCAGTATCTCCTGAATGAAAAGAAGAGGGAGATGACTTAGTGACATGACTAGTTGTTCGCTTAATGCGACGCCTCATGCTCAGGGCACTAACTGGTAATGGCCTTTCCTCAGTGTATGTGGGCTCTACAGTGATTTCTTGAGATTGACCTTCTTCAGGGTCATGAATTGGTATAGTATAGAGATTCGGGGACTGTTCAGATACTTGTTCGGTTGTGGGTTGGTCAGGGACCGGAATGAAATTTTTGTCATCAAAAAATTATGGGGGGATTTCTTGGGTGTTCTCGGACGAAGAGAATGAGCTGAGATATTCATCTGTCTCACCGTGTCCTTCTTCATGTATAGGGGAGACATGTGTGGCAAGAATAGGGAAATCTACACGGAACTCGGGTGGAACGTTTTGCTCTGAGGCATGAAATGTACTGCAACCTGAAGGTGTTGTGTGTTTCAGGATTTTATTTGGAAAGGGCGGTAGATCCTCATTGGTAATCGGGAGGAGCTCCTTGAAGAAATCATTTAGTTGTGCTTCTCTTGCCTTGACATAGCTGAAGAAAGTTTGTACGTGACTTTTTAGATGCTTTAATTACTCTCATGTTTCTCTAGTAGATGTTACCACGTCTGTCATTCTTGTCACGGAAACCGATTTCGCTCATCTCTCCAGGCCTTCATATGGAGCATTGTCATCGAATCTCATATGTTTGGGCACCTTCCTTTTACTGATGCCTTCCTTTGACTTGATAAAGTCCTCGAACGAATCTTTAGAGACTTTTTTTCTTCATACACAAAGCAGTTATAAAGTTAGGAAAAAGAAGGTCACATCGGTTCCTCTTTGTACAATCATGAATTTGATCGAAAATGATCTCCCCAACATCAAGCACTCACCCATACATGATAGAGTGTATCAACATCAATCACCTCACCAATTTTGTTGTGTTGTTGGAAGTCGGCATCAACTTGCCTTTTAATAAATGATTTTATAGCTTTGTAACTGGTTTAGGGGCTCGGTGATCCACACGTTTATGGATTGGCGCATTCCCTTCAAACTTGGCCTAGTCGAAACACAAATCCTCCAATACACCATCGTATGTTTCTTGATCTGCCTCGGCAAGGAATTTTTTTATGTTGATCCTCCACCTTGTCAAGCTTGAAGAGGCGGTTTAGGGCTGAGGGAGAGAACCGGATGGATTTCCTTCTCACATAAACAGTTTTTTGGGATGGGTCTCCTAAATGAGCGTAAAACTCTCGAACATTTGTCAGTGCCATTGCCTTGGGATGTCGGGCAAATTTCCCCTATTTATGCTTTTGTACTATATCCATTACCTCTGGTCTGAAGGGTTCTTCACCCGCCTCAGGGAACACAAAGCCATCCTCCAAATAGACTTGTCATTTTCTTAGAGTTTTGTACTTCGCCTCAGCCTCGGCAGTTTGGAAACACTCAAATCCTGAAGCCGCAACAGAGGAGGTAGATATGGTTGGATTTTTTTTGGATCTGGCCATGGTGTTTGCTATGACAGGGATTATCGTGGTAGCAAAAGATATAGAAGCAAAGGGCTGAAGGAAAAAAAACAAGGAAACAATGAGGAAAAAGGAAAGACGAGCGATTTTGAAGAAAAGTAGTGGGTTATGGGTGGTTTATTGAGGGTAAAATAGTAAAAACAGAAAGGGAAAAGACATGTTATTAATTATGTGATATTTGATTTGACTTAAATAATGAATAAAATAAAGGGAATATATCTTTCCCTCTTTAAAAATATCGCTAAAACTAATTAGATTAGGGTTTCTCTTTCTCACATGCATAAACTTTAACCCTGCACTGCCATGTATACCCTAAATACCAAAAAAAAAAAAAAAAATAAAGAATAAAATAAAAATAAACAACTCATGCATAATAAAATAGTATAGTTTATTTATGTACAAAATGTAATTTTTGGTTACCTAGATAACCAAATTTGTTTATGAAAGAAATGCAAACTTTTGGGCATCGAGAGTTATCGATGCTGGTTTATCGCGCATGAGAGTGCTACATTGTATGCCTTTAGTCGTTGACCATTCACCTTAAAGGTGGACCCATTGTCTAAGTTCTTGATTTCTATTGCTCTATTGCTATGGACTTGGTGTATGATGAATGGTCATGACCATCTAGATTTCAGCTTGCCTGGGAATAGTTTGAGTCTTAAATTGTAGAGCAACACTTATTGTCTAGAAAAATTTGCCTTGGCAAAATTTTTCTGTCGTGCCATCTTTTTCGTTTTTTCTTTCTAAAGGCGGGCACCCTCATATGCTTGAGCTCTAAATTCATCCATTTTATTCAGCTCCAACAACCTTCTTTCTCTAGCAAGTTGCAAGTCCATATTGAGTTTCTTTATGGCCCAAAATGCTTTGTGTTCCAATTCCACAGGAAAATGGCATGCCTTGCCGTATACTAGCCTGAATAGTGACATGCCAAGTGGTATTTTGAATGCTGTATGGTAGGCCCACAATGCCTCTTCAAGCTTTGATGACCAATCTTTTTGTTTAGGGTTTACCACTTTCTAAAGAATCTATTTGATCTCGTGAAGAAACCTCAACCTGCCCATTAGTCTGTGGATTATATGCCGTAGCAATATTGTGACGCACTCTGTATCTCTTTATTGCGTTGGCAATGAATTTGTTATAGAAGTGAGAACCTTCATCGCTGATAATTGCTTGTGGTACTCCAAAACACGTGAATATATTCTTATGTAAGAATTTCAACACTGTTTTGGAATCATTACGAGGTATGCCTATGGCTTCAACCTATTTTGAAACGTAGTTGATCACCAAAAGTATGTATAGATCACCAAAAGATTAGGGGAAAGATCCCATAAAATTGTTCTCCCATACATCAAAGAGCTCTACTTCCAAAATGTTTTGCCATGGCATCTCATTTCTCTTCGATATGTTCCCAGTCCGCTGGGATCGATCACATGACTTATAGAATTCATGTGCATCCTTGAATAAGGTGGGCTAGTAGAAGTCGGATTGAAGGACATTTGATGCAGTCCTTATTCCACCAAAATGCCCTCCACACGGGATTGAATGGAAATGAAATAGAATCTTCTTATGTTCTTCTTCAAGGACACATATACGGATTATTTGGTCACCACATTGCTTGAATAGGAATGGTTCATCCCAGTAATAGTGGCGTACACCATGTCTGAATTTTTTCTGCCCTGGCCTGATAAATCTGGAGGCATAACACCACTAACAAGAAAGTTGACTATGTCAGCGTACCACGGCATAGCCGTGATAAATAAAATTTTCTCGTCAGGGAAATCTTCCTGAATATCCTTCATTTCATGACAAATGATTTTGTTTTCTAGCCTAGATAAGTGATCTGTTACTTGGTTTTCAGTACCCGTTCTATCATTTACCTCTAAGTCAAATTCTTACAGTAATAATATCCATATAATGAGCATAGGCTTTGCATCTTTTTTATTAACTAAGTATTTAATGGAAGAGTGATCAGTATGTACGATAACCTTAGTTCCTATAGATATAGCCTAAACTTATCGAATGCGAATACCAATGCAAGAAGTTCTTTTTTAGTTGTGGTATAGTTCATCTATGCATCGTTAAGGGTACGCCTGACATAGTAGATAACATGAAAGAGTTTACTTTTTTGTTGCCCTAGCACCGCCCCAATTGCATAGTCACTAGCGTCGCACATGAGCTTGAAAGGGGTCTTTCAGTTAGGTGGAACAATAATTGGGACAGAGGAAAGTTTTTTCTTCCTATCTATAAAAGCATTCAAATAGTGATCATTAAACACAAACGGTTGATTTTGTTAAAGCAAAAGACACAAAGGCTTTGAGATTTTAGAAAAATCCTTTATGAACCGCCTATAAAATCCTACGTGTCCAAGGAAACTATGTATGCCCTTTACAATGGTGGGTGAAGGTAGATTCTCAATTACTTCCACCTTAGCTCTATCAACATCAATGCCTCGGCAAGAAATTTTATGACCCAACACAATGCCTTTTGTCACCATAAAGTGACATTTTCTTAGTTCAGGACAAGGTTGGACTCTTCAAGTTGCTTCAGCACTTTAGATAAGTTGCTGAGGCATCGGTCGAAGTCACCACCCGAGATGAAGAAATCATCCATAAATATTTCCATGAAGTGTTCCACCATATTTAAGAAAATGGTCATCATACACCTCTGAAAAATTGTCGGAGCATTGCATAGTCCAAACGTCATTCTTCTAAAGGCATAGGTACTATACGGGCAGGTGAAAGTGGTATTCTCCTGATCTTCTGATGCTATGGCTATCAGATTGTATCCAGAATATCTGTCAATGAAGTAGTAAAATGTTTTTCCTGTTAACCTATCAAGCATTTGATCAATAAAAGGGAGGGGAAAGTGGTATTTCTTCGTTTCCTTGTTGAGCTTCCTATAATCCATGCAAATCCGCCAACCTGTGATGGTCCTCGTAGTTAGAAGCTCATCATTATCACTCTTCACCACGTTCACGCTACCCTTCTTTGACACACATTGAACCGGACTAACCCAAGAGCTATCGGATATGGGATAGATCACCCTAGCATCTAACCATTTTATAATCTCCTTCATCACCACCTTTTTTATTATAGGGTTAACTCTCCATTGGTGTTCCACATAGCTGCTATGGCCATTTTCAAGCTGTATTTTGTGCATGCATATGGTAGAGCTGATTCCTTTTAAATTTGTCATGGTCCATCTGAGAGCTTTTTTGTGTTGTGACAAAACATTCAACAAACTTCCCTATTGCTCAGGGGTTAGACTTGCAGAGATTATAACTGGTAGAGTTTCATCAATACATAAATAAGGGTATTTCAAATGTGATGGAAATGTTTTAAGTTCCAAGGTAGGTGCATGTTGTAATGATGGTTTTGGGGGAATGAATTCATTGAATTCTAATGGTTCGAATCTCATACATGGTCTAGCTTAAAGGAAGGTAGATTGTTCCATCTCCAATAATTGATCCTCATAACCCGCTTTGGTTTCATCATCAGGAAATATGTCATTTGTTTTAGTCGAAAAACTTTTTCCAAGCCAAAAGTTTTCACAATCCTCATTCAGAAAATTTTCGCCTGGGCCAAAATTTTTGTGTTCCTGCATCAGAAATTTTTTATCTTGGAACAAAGTATCATACTCGTCTATATGTACAAATTTGCCTTGGATAATATTTTCTGCTCCATCTTCCTCCATGTCTCCAATGCAATGGCATTCTTCTGAATCATCAAAATATTTCATAGAGTTTAAGACATTATTGTGACACTTTGATCTCCTACCCTCATCGTGAACTCTCCCTTCTCGCAGTCTATTAGGATTCATCCAGTAGCTAAGAAGGGTCGCCCAAGAATGATCGATCAACTGGAAACACAAACTTGTCCACTTTTACAATGACATCATCAATTCTGTCCTCATGACAAACATATGATCGATCAACTAGTTGGAGAATCACAGTGGTTGGTCGAGCATTACCTATTCCAAGTTTCAAAAAGACGGACTTGGGAATCAGATTTACGCTTGACCCCAAGTCACAAAGATCTCTTCCAACATATCTATCACCAATGGAACATGGTATAACAAAATTGATAGGGTCTTTTTACTTTGGCGGAATTTTACTCATTGTCGAACAATATTCTGTTGTCATGGAAACCGTTTCTATTCTTTCCACCTTTCCTTTCTTTGTGACAATATCTTTCAGAAATTTTGCGTAGGAAGGCATCTACTCAATGGATTTAAGTAACATAACATTGATATGGAGCTCATCAAGGACATCAACAAATTCTTGAAATGAATCTCGTCGCTGTACTTCTTCAACCATTGAGGAAAGGGTGGTGGAGGTCTGACTTCATCTGCTATAGGTAGTGAGGAAACTTTTTCCTTGGCAATAAATTTCTCACCATCTGCTTGATGACTTGATGAACCTTCATCTTTTTCCTTCTCCTCAGGCAATCCCTCTTGTTTAGCAATTTCAGCTTGATCTTCAGATTGTGTAGTGCCTTCGCGAGAAATTTTTGGTTGCTTCCCCCCAAACTTATTATTCTGATTAATTTGGGTACCACTTCTCAGTGTAAGCACACTACATTACTCTTTTCCATAAGGCTTAGTAACCTTAGTATCACTAGGGAGACTTTCTTATGGGCGAGGAGAATGTAATGTTGTGGCAATTTGACCCACTTGGTTCTCCAATGCTCTCAAGGATGAACTATGGATTTGCAAAAGAGCTGCTTGGCTTTGCAACAAATTTTCTTAGTTCTTAATTATCGATGAGTGTCCATATATCAAGGTCTTTGTAGAAGCCATGAAATCTTTTATTGAGGCCATAAATTCCTACAATGAAGCCTCCAAGGAGTTAGAATTAGAGTTTGTATTAGAAGAAGAAGATGTACCTTTATTATGTTTCCAGGGCATCTGCTGATGCTGAAAATGTTGATGTTATGAATTATTTTGTCGTGGCCTATTAAAATTGCATGCATGGTCAATTTTTCTAGTCCCATGATTACCCCATTAAAAATTTGGATGTTGTCTCCATCTAGGATTTTATGTATTAGAGTAGGGGTTGTTGTTGGTTCTGTTGAGTTACCCACGAAATTGATGGATTCCTGGTTTTCTGGACACTCACTTTCATGATGGTTGCCACAATAAAAAAAAGCATGCAGAACTAGTTGCCTTGACTTCTCTCACATCATTGGGACGTTGCAAAGTTTTCAAAATGTTAGTAATAGAAGAAAGTTGAGCAAAGATTGAATCCTTACACTCAAGTTCATATACTTCAGATACTTTTCTATCGGTCTCAAGCCTTGTAGTCCTGAATTGATAGTCGTTATTTCTATCCTATCAAGGATATCAAAGGCTTCCTCTGGTGATTTGTTAAGTAAAGTGCCATTTGTTGAGGCATCCAACATCATTCAAGTATGTGCGTTGACTCCATTATAAAACATCACGACTTGAGACCAATCATAGAATTTGTGGTTCACACACTTACGAAGAAGGCTTTTATATCTATCCCAGTATTCATACATGGATTCATCATCGCCTTGTCGAAAAATTGTAATTTCATTGTGCAGTTGGGTGTTCATATTGGGTGGGTTGTATCGAAACATAAAGCTTTTACATAAATCTGCCCAAGATTCCATTAAGCCCGAAGGGACTCCATTGAGCTAAGCTCTTGCTCGGTCGCATAATGAGTAAGGAAATAGTTTTAGCTTTAGCACATCTTCATGTATTCCTTGTTTTCTAAACGAATCACAAACTTTAAGGAAGGCACGTACATGTTGTCTGGCATCCTCATTAGGCGAGCCACCAAATTGACCGATGGAGTTTAACATGTTGAACATCACCGGTTTAAGTTAAAAATGTATTGTCTATATTTCAGGTGCCACAATGCCGAGATTGAGATAGTCAAGAATCAGATTCAAGTGATCTTGTATTGCTCGTGGTCTTGAAGCTTCTCTGGGAAGATTATTTGCCACGACATCATGATCTGTCTGATTCTCATATTATTGTTGGCTTGATATTGCAGTCGATTCTTATAATCTTTGGCTCGTTGGCTATGTCTAAATGATTGTTCGATTCCATAGTCAAATGGTTCTAATGGTTCACCAGCATATCTCAAGGTCATGCAATGCCAAAAACCTTCAAAAGAAAATAAGAAAATAAACAAGTTAGACTATATAAATAAAATGTGACAAGAAATAAAAAAATTGCTATGGTAAAGATTATCAAAATTTCGTCAGTTGCCAATCCCCGACAACGGCGCCAAAACCATGATCTCTTGTAAATGTATATGCTAAGGTAAGAAAATTTGTGCAAGTGTACACAATCAATGCAAGTAATATAGTTGTGAGTTGAGTAACGTCTCCACAGGGATTGGTGAGAATTATGGATGTTTTGTTGTAGCTAGAACTAGGTATCACCAACTAGTCCTAAATTTCTTGTCTAAACAAAAATAAGTGATACTAGGAGAAATAAACTAATGGAAAAGTATTGTCTAAGCAAGAACTATTATAAAGCATGTGATGCAGATAAGTGTAGTCGAGGAAAGGAAAAATTGCAAAAGTAAACTAATCAAAATATTAAAGCGAATAAAAGCGTTGAGTTTAATAAATTTAGAGAAATCTCACACAGGAAGACTTATTTACGGAGCACTCAGGTTGGTTTTGCTAAGATAAATAATTGTCCTATGTATAGAATGATTTAGTGACCTATACTTAAATTGCCCGATAAGATTACTAGAGTATTCAATAACGATTGCTACAACTATACTACTTGGCGTGAACTACAACCCTTGGTTTGTCAAACTATTGTTGTGGCAATACCCCTCAGTGTGAACTGCAGTCATTTCCTATCCTAGTCAAGTAACTACCCCTTTTAGTCGAATAAAACCCTATCCTTATCTCTAAGACAAATTAGAACCTCACCATCCTGATTAATCTCACTGTTCACGTAAATCTTCCCTAACTCTCTTGAATTTAGACATCTACTCCCAAAAGAATGTCAATCTCTCGAAAGCTCTTCCAAAATCTAGGAATGTTTTTTCTAGGCACCAAACAATCTCTCGAAGCTCTTGCAGTGTCAAGCTAAAATATTAAAACGATGAAAAAAACAATAATAAGCATAAACAAACTTCTTCATTTAAAAACATAAAATAACGTTTCATTAAACCATAACCAACACCAAGTAAAACAGTTCATAGAGTGGAAAATATCATCCAAGAATTTAAACTTTAAGTACAAGCTCTTTTTTGAGAATCTAAAATTAAGAACAAAGGAAGAAACACTCCCAAACAGAACTCTGTCGTGACTTTCTGACCACCACCATACCTGCTCCAGCGGGTGGCCTCTCTTGAGGACCTAGCCGCTGCTCCAATGAAGTCTGGCTATGGAAGGCACCAAGGACGGTTGAGTGGGGGAACGGAGGAATATAAGGTATTGCAGCTGCTTACTCCACACCTAAGGTAAATCCTCTCTTCTCTTCTCATGGGTTGCTATAATGGGATATTTATAATGGGAATTCCTAGGGTTTTGCGTCCTTAGATATTCCCTAAATACCCTTGTTGACTTGCCTATGCTATAAATAGAAAGGTGGGTAGAGGTGGTCAATTTCTTGAAGGACGTGATTGCACGTGAGGGAGAAGTTAGGCAAGTGACGTTAACAATTGTTAAGCCACGTCAGATCACCAAGATAAATCTTGCCTTGGAAAAATAAATATGTTCTTCACAGTCTTCGTCTTCTGTGTTCCACTGGCCCTAGCAAAATGTTTTGTCACGACTAAAATGTTCTTCCTAAGTCAATTCCTGCACAAACACAACCCACAAAAGCCCTTTCTCCACACCAGCATCGGTTAAGCAAAATAAATATTGCCTAATCAAAAATAATCCACCACGTGCAAATATGACTAAAATGCAACTAGGATGCTATGCCAGCAATGTTTAGGCAAACAATAACTTAAGTAAAAAGACTAAAAACATAGTCTTTTTACGGAGTTATCAATACCTAATTAACTTAATTCTTCTTTCTGACAATAAATCTATATCTTTTTTTCTTTCCAATTTAGTATTTCAAATTTATATTTTATTTAATTTAATCTCACAATTAAAACTCTTTATGGAAAAAAATTTCATCAATTCTCAATTCATTTATACTTCATTCCATGGATACTTTGACTTCAAAATTCATTCTTTTAAAAACTAATAACATAAATTTATTATATAGTTTAAGATAATATTTATTTTACTAAATAATATTAAAATTTTATTTACACATGTAAAAAGAATATAAAGAAATATATATGCATATCATATATAATTAAAGAAAGATGTTTAAATTAAAATAAATAAACACCTTAAAATTATAAATAATTAAATTTAAATATAAATAAAAATTCAAATAAATATATTGGTGATCGCTTGTGAATGTATATGCTAAGGCACACTAATCTGTGCAAGTATACACAATCGATACAAGTAATATAGTAGTGAGTGAGTATTGTCTCCACAGGGATTGGATTAGAAATATCTTTTCACCACAACTAGAACTAATGCCACAAATTAATCCTACTAAGTATTAAAGCTAAGAACTAATATTAAGGAGTTAAAATAATGATTCAATGATTTTAGACAAGTGTGGTCGAGACAAAGAAAATATGCAGACAGATAAAACAAAACAAGTATTGGATTAAATATAATGCAAACAAACTCACATATTCAGACGTGTCACAGAGCACTGATGCTAAACCATTGTCTCAACAATAATTATTTTAAGCCCAGAATGAATTATTATGACTCACTAAACTACCCGACAGGATTACTAGGTATTCTTAGACGGTTGCTATAGCAATACCTCTCGGCGTTAACTATAGACGTTGTCTTAACCTACTCTAGCCTTTATCATTTTTAGTCGTTTGAAACTCACTCCTTATCTCTAAGGTAGACAAGTTAGAACTTCACCATCCCGGATTCATTCATTTGTTCACGTTGATCTCTCTTAATTCTCTCGAATTCAAGAATCATTTTCTAGACAAAAGGATTTCTCTCGATGCTCTTGCAATGCCCAGACATGTTTTACGAAAACCCCAGGCGATCTCTCGATGCTCTTACAGTGTTAAGGCAAAATATTTAAACTATGAGCAAAACAATCATAAGCAAACATAATTCATCATTTATAAACATAAAATATTGTTCAAGCAAAACAAAGTTTAACACCAAGTAAAGCATTCATGGTGTTATCAAAGATCATCCAAGATTAAATCGTTTAACACAACCCCAAAAAAATAAAAAATAAAGGAATAACGACCCCCAAAACTGGGGGCTCTATCGCGACAATCCTTATCAACACCACGCCTGCCTTGGAGATCACCCTCTCTCGAGGCCTAATCACCGCTCTGCTATCGTCTGGATATAGAGGACACCAAGGAAGACTGGGGGTAGACGGAGGGAAAGCACTGCAGTTGCTTGCTCACGCCTAAGGTAAAGCTCTTTTTTCTTCTTCCTTGCCCTTTTTTCTTTTTGCGGCTACAGGTGGTAATTATAAGTAGAATCTCTTAGGGCTTTTCATGCTTTTGGAGTTTCCTTAATTAGTCGTTATTAATTTCCCAAACTTAAAAAGGAAAAGAGGCTGGAAGTTGTCAGGATATTCAAGGCTTGCTTGCACGTGAAGTAGGTCATCCAGCTGGTATGTGACATAGGCGGTTTCACCACATTTCCTTCAGACTTCTTCAGATAAATCTTACCTTGGCGAGATAAATCTGCTCCTCACATTCTCATCTGCTCCATTGGCCTTTGTAACTTTTCATTGTTACGACTGAAATGTTCTTCCTCTGTAGAATTCCTGCACAAATATAACTCAAATAACTCATTCTCCTCAGCAGCATCAGTTAAGCCAAATAAATCTTGCCTAGGCAAAACTTATCCACCACAACCTATATGTAACTAAATACAAGTAAAAATGTAGTCCATACTTTGTTTAGATGAGCAATAACTTAAGTGAAAAGACTAGAATTTAAGTCTTTTTACTGAGTTATCACACCCACAAACTTAAGTTATTGCTTTTCCTCAAGCAATGGATAATAGCTAGAAGAAAATCAAAATTGTCATGGCAAAGCAGTATCAAGAACATCATTAGGTTTGAGATTTCAACCCTCAGCAAAAATATGTGGCCTCAATATGTTCGACAGTCATATTAGTCAAGTCCCTTCCCTAGTCAAGATCCTTTGCTATAATGTGTGCGTAATTATAACCAGTCTATGCATAGAGGTAATTAGAAAACTTAAAGTAAGCACTTCTAGGTTGCAAGGCAACAAATTATTCATCAGGCTTTGTTTATACTCCTAGTTATTTATCAACTTTTATTCTCTTTATTCGCACTTTTTTTATATAGGGGAGTCATCTTATCACAACTATCGTTCCACACTCTAGGTGAAAGGGAGCATACCTTCCACCCCCAAGCTAGTCGGGCTGAGTCATCCTGTGACTACTTTCATTCACTCATATGCCTTCGCTACTCTTAATTTCTTTTGGAGTTTTTATTATTCATGCCTTTGCAAAGAGGAGTGTCCCTTTGTATTTTTTGAGTTTTCAAGCTTTTAAACACTAGAGAGTTTTTACCTTACCCTTAGAATATTTTTGAAGTCTCGGCAATTAGAAAGTTCTGTCCTAAAAATTTTACAGGTTACCTAGAGCAAAGACAACCTACAATCGTGTTTATAAGTTTTAAAGGATCAAGTCTAGGGTTGGTTCTCTTCTTCAGACAGTCTTTACAATAATTCTGGCCTGGGTAATAAAATTTTGCATTCTTCATTAGGCATCCCTAATTCATTCCTAACAATAATCCTAACCTGCTTATGTCATGACAACCAAAATTTTCAACCAATTAACATCAATTACTATTTAACAGAGTATGGCAAAATGGACAACACCTCCCCCAAACTTGAGGGATGCATTGTCCTCAATGCATGAAAACTACACTAAATGTTGTTATATGCAAATGCGAAAAAAACGAAAACTACAAAAACTTACTATGGTGGTGTGGCTTGACTGGACGCCCTCGTGCAGCATCGTTTGGGAGGGGAAGGTCTCTCTAATCCCTAGTCTACTGCTTCTGGCTGAGAAGGAGACGGTTGAAGTATACGCCCCGTCGTTCTCTTGTATCGCTTCTTGTTGGTCGAAGCTCGGGCTGGAGTGGAGTGCTCAGTCGCGGGAGTCGGTTGTGCTGGAACTGGTGGTGGACTAGGAGTTGCTATTGGGGCTGGTGGTGTTGATTGAACTGGGGATGGAATAGGATCATGCTCAGGCTGCTTCGGTGCTGGCGTGAAATCTTCATCAGTGAAGAAGTGGGGTGGAGTATCACTACTGCTTTTGTTGGTGGAGAATGATGAGGAACTAAGGAACTCCTCGGTGTCATTGTGGCTTTCTTCTGGTACGGGTGGGACATGGGTTGCTAATGGTGGCACATCGGTGGGCACCTCTGGTGGAACGTCTGGAGGGACATAAGATGTCGAGGCATGGAATGTGCTACCGCCCACATTGTAGTTGAGGATGACACTGGGGAAGGTTGGCAATCTGATCATTGTGGTTGGCAATAACTCCTTGATATAGTCGTTGAGTTGCATGTCACTTGCCTTGGCATATTCAAAGTAAATTTTCATATAGTCCTCCAGGCGCCCGATCTTTTCACGCGTCTCACGCGTGTGCATAACCACAGCGGCCATTCTAGCCTCGGTAACCGATTTGTCTCCTCGCTCCAGACCCTCCTTTGGGTTGTCATCATTGAAACTCATCAACTCGGGGACCTTTTTCATTGTAATACCCTCCTTGGGTTTGATGAAGTCTTCGAATGGTTTCTCAGGAACCTTTTTCTTTTTGCACAACACGGTTATAAGGTTTGGGAATAGTTTGTTACCACAGTTCTTCTTGGCACAGTCATGGATCTGCTCAAAGATGATTTCACCCACATCGATCGTCCTACCATATATGATGGAGTACAACAGTATCAGCCGCTTGACGAGGATAGTGGTGTTGTGGGACGTTGGCATCAGCTTGCCTTTAAGAAAATGGTTCCACAGTTTCACGTGTGGTTTGAGGGCTTGGCGATCTACTCACTTTCTTGTGGGGGCATTCCCTTCGAACTTGGCCCATCCAAAACATAAATCATGTAGAACTCCACTGTACGTTTCTTGATCTGCCTCGGCCACAAATCTCTTATGTTGGTCATCCACTTTCCCCAACTTAAAGTATTTGTTAAGTGTAGAAGGGGAAAAGTGAATGAGTTTTCCTCGAACATATACCGTGTGGTTAGAGGTGTCCGTGAGGTGGGCATAGAACTCCCTCACCATTGCTGGTGCTATGGCATTAGGATTATGAGCAAACTTCTCCCAGTTATGCTTCTTTATGACGTCCATCACCTCAAAGCCAAACTACTCTTCTCCCTCGGTTGGAAAAATGAATCCATCTTCCAAATAGACTTGGCGTTGTATAATGATTTTGAAGCGTGCCTCTGCTTCGACTATTTGGAAACGTTCAAAACTCTGTCTGGGGGCTGGGGCCGGTCTCGATCTCACCATTTTTCTTGGCTGATTTTAATTGTGGCGATGGGGAGGTATTTTGAGAGAAATAAAAGAAATTTTTTAGTTTGTAAAGAAAGAAGGAAACACGATGAAGAAGAATAATAGTGGGTAGTTTTTCTTGGAAAGTGATGGGTGGTTTCTAGGCATTTTGGTCTTTACACTGTGGCGAAAAGATTTCTCATTAAATGAGAAATATTTGATAAGACATAAAGGGTAAGAAATGACTTCTTTCGCTCTTTATTCTGCCGCCAAATCACATACCCTAGTGCTTTTTCTTTTTTCTTCATGCATGCTTCAACTCCCCATGCTGCCACGTGTTCCTTGCTCGCCTATAATATGAAAGAAGAAAATAATAAAATAAAATGGATTAAAGCATAAAATAACTTAACTTATTTATGTACAGAATTCAGATTTTCGTTGCCTAGGCAACTAATATTTGCTCAATTAAGAAAAGCAAACTCTTGGGCATCATGTGCCAACGATGTCGGTTTTTTGCGCATGACTGGGGCTCCTTTTGTACTCCTTGATTCTCTTCCCGTTCACTTTGAAGATGGAACCATCATTTTGGTTCTGAATTTCAATTGCTCCATTGTCATGGACTTGGTGTACGATGAATGGTCATGACCATCATGATTTTACCATGCCTGGGAATAACTTAACCCGTGAATTGTAGAGAAGTACTTGTTATCTAGAATAAATTACCTCGGCAATATTTTTCTGTCATGCCATCATTTTTTTTCTCCTTGTAAAGGTGGGCATTCTCGTATTCATGTGCTCTAAATTCATCCATCACGTTCAGTTCCAATAGTCTTCTTTCTCCAGCAGGCTTAGCATCCATGTTTATCTTTTTGATGGCCCAATAAGCTTTGTGTTCGAGTTCAATCGGTATATGACATTCATTTCCATAGACTAGCTTGAACGGGGACATTCCCAGTAGTGTCTTGAATGTTGTGCGATAAGCCCATAGTGCTTCATCTAGCTTCGGTGACCAATCTTTTCGACTCGGGTAGACCACTTTTTCGAGGATCTGGTTAATTTCTCGGTTAGATACTTCGGCTTGTCCATTCGTCTGATGGTGATACATCATAGCAATTCTATGTCATACTCCATATCTTTTCAGTGTCTTGGCAATCAATTTATTATCAAAATGTGTCCCTTCATCGCAAATGAGAGCTTATGGTGTTCCAAAGCGGGTGAATATATTTTTGTGCAAAAACTTCAACACCGTCTTGGAATCGTTCTTAGGTGTTGCAATGGCTTCAACCTATTTTGATACGTAATCAACTGCTAAGAGAATGTACATATCTCCGAATGATGTTGGAAAAGGTCCCATGAAATCTATGCCCCATACGTCGAAAAGTTCGATCTCCAGAATGTTTTGCCATGGCATCTCATGCCGTTTCGAGATGTTTCATATACGTTGACATCTATCACATGACTTGTAGAATTCATGCGCGTATTTGAACAGGGTTGGCCAATAAAATCCCGACTGAAGCACTTTTGTTGCTGTTCTCATCCCACCAAAATACACTCCATATGGTGACGAGTAGCATTGGAATAGGATATTTTGCTGCTCTTCTTCTGGATTACACATTTGGATTATTTGGTCTCCGCACTGCTTGAATAGAAATGGTTCATCCCAGTAGTAATGTCGCACATCATGTCAAAATTTATGTTTTCCCTGGCTAGATAAATCAAGAGGAACAATACCACTAACAAGAAAATTAACGATGTCAGCATACCACGATGCAGCCGTGACAAATAATATTTTCTCATCAGGGGAATCCTCTTTAATATATGTGATGTCAGGACAATCAGGTTTGTTATCTAGCCTAATCAAATGGTCTGCCACTTGATTTTCTATACCTTTTCTATCCTTGATCTCTAAATCAAATTCTTGCAGTAATAGTATCCACCGAATTAGTCTAGGCTTTGCATCTTTTTTATTAATCAGATATTTAATAGTTGAGTGATATGTGTGCACAATTACCTTAGTTCCTATTAGATATGGCCTAAACTTATCGAATGCAAATATTACTGCTAAGAGTTCCTTTTCAGTGGTGGTATAGTTCACTTGAGCATCATTAAGTGTTCGGCTTGCATAGTAGATAACATGAAAAATTTTACTTTTTTGTTGCCTTAGCACTGCTCCGACTGTATAGTCACTAGCATTGCACATAAGCTCAAATGGTTTGTTCCGGTCTGGTGGGATAACTATTGGCGCTCCTGAAAGCTTTTTCTTCAAATCTGTGAAGGTATTCAAACAATCATTAGTAAACTCAAATGGATGATTTGTTGAAGCAAAAGATATAAGGGTTTAGAGATTTGAGAAAAGTCTTTAATGAACCACCTATAAAATCCTACATGTCCAAGGAAACTGTGTTCACCTCGCACATTAGTAGGTGGGAAGATTTGCAATTGCATCCACCTTGGCTTTGTCGACTTTGATGCTATGGCATGAAATTTTGTGTCCCAACACTATTCCTTCAGTTACCATAAAATGGCATTTTTCTTAATTCAGTACTAGGTTGGCTTCTTCACAACGTCTCAACACCTTGGATAAATTATCGAGGCATCGGTCAAAGTAATCACCCGAAATGGAGAAGTCGTCCATAAATATTTCCATGCACTCTTCAACCATATCTGAAAAGATTGTCATCATGCATCGTTGGAATATAGCTGGAGCGTTACACAGTCCAAACGGCATTTGCCTAAATGCATAGGTACCATGCGGGCATGTGAACGTTGTTTTCTCTTGGTCTTCGGGTGCTATGGCAATTTGGTTATACCCCGAGTATCCATCGAGGAAGAAATAAAATACCTTTCCCGCTAATCTATCCAACATTTGATCTATGTAAGGGAGGGGAAAATGATCCTTCTTTGTGGTTTTCTTGAGCTTCCTATAATCCATGCATATGCGCCAGCCCGTGACAGTTCTCGTGGTGAGTAACTCATCATGCTCGCTTTTAACCACGATTACACCACCTTTCTTTGGCACGCATTGGACTGGGCTAACCCATGAACTATCAGATATAGGATAAATCACTCCCATATATAGCCATTTTATTATTTCCTTCATGACTACCTTCTTTATGATCGGGTTGAGCCATCTTTGGGGTTCTACCCAGGTGTTGTGGCTATCTTCAAGATTGATTTTGTGCATGCATATGGTTGGATTGATTCCTTTCAAGTCTGTCATCGTCTATCCTATAGCTTTTCTGTGCTATGACAAAACATTCAACAAACTCTTCTCCTGTTCGGAGGTTAGGTTGGCAGAGATTACCACTGGTAAAGTTTCATCAACTCCTAAATAAGCATATTTCAAATGTGATGGTAAAGTCTTAAGCTCCAATTTTGGTGCATGTTGTGAAGATGACTCTTGAGATTTAACTTCATCATAATCTAAAGATTCGAATTTCATACCTGACCTATGAAGAAATCTCAATTGGTCCTTTATATTTCATTCACATCTTGCCTTGGTATCGCTTTCAGGGTGTTCAGTGTGTAGATTTTCGTTGTTGTGACCATGATTGTCAGAACCATCTTCTGAAAATATTTCGTCAGGGCCAAATTGTTTTGCTTCATGTATTTCTGTTGTAGATTCATGGTACAAATTGTTGTACTCATCGAGCCTTAGGAATTCACCTCGTCCCAGGATTGTATTTTCTTCAATCTTATTAATGCATTGGCATTCCTCTGGATTGTATGCGTATTTCATAGAGTTGTATACATTAATCGTGACACTTTGCTTGCCAACTCTCATGGTGAATTTTCCCTTTTCACGGTCTATTAGTATTCTGCCTGTGGCTAAAAATGGGTGTCCCAGAATGATTGGTGTGTTTTCATTAGCTTCCAGAATGATAAAATCCACTGGATATACGAATTTATCTACCTTTACTATTACATCTTCAGTTCTTCCCTCGGGTCGCACATCAGACCGATCAGCCAACTATAGAATGACCGAGGTGGGATGGGAATGATACCCGTCTACTTTCATGAATATCGATTTTGGTATCAAGTTTACACTTGATTCCGAGTCAATGAGAGGTCGTCCGATGAAATCATTACCAATGGAACATGGTATTACAAAGCTGTCAGGGTCTTTTTACTTTGGTGGGAGTTTGCTCACTGCAGAGTAGATTTATGTTGTCGTGGCGACACGTTCTACCTTCCTTTTATTTGTAACAATTTCCTTCAGATACTTGGCATAGGAAGGCATTTTCTCGATGGCTTCGAGTAGGGGCACATTGATACACAAATGGTCAAGAACATCAACGAATTTCTTGGGATGTCATCATCATGTTTCTTCAACCGTTGAGGAAAAGGTGGTAGAGGTCTCACATTGACTACTGACGGTGTAGGGAAATCGCTGGCCTTGACCATGAATTTCTTGTTATCCGGTTGATGCTTTTCTGAGCCTTCACTTATTTCCTTCTCTTCATGTGCTTTCTCTTATTCAGCATTCTCAGATTCCTCATCCTGTTGTGTTACGCCTTGGCGAGAATTGTTCAGTTGTTCTCCCCCAAACTTGTCATCTTGATCAACTTGTTTTTCACTCATTAGCGTAAGTACATTGCATTGATCCTTCCCATGTTTCTTAGTGACTTCAGTATCACTAGGGAGATTTCTGTGTGGGCGAGAATGTAATGTCGTGTCAATCTGTCCCACTTGATTCTCCAATGCTCTAAGAGATGAACTATGGCTTTGCAAAAGTATTGTCTGGCTTTGTAACAAATTTCCTTGATTTTTTATTGTTGCAGAATGTTCGTGCATCAAGGTTTTTGTAGACGCCATAAAATCTTTTGTTGAGGCCATGAATTCCTGCAAGGATAATTCCAAGAAGTTAGTATTGAAATGAGTGTTAGAGGAAGAAGCTATACCTTTGTTGTTTTACCAGGGCTGCTGATGCTGATTCTGAATATGCTGATGGTCATAATTATTTTGTTGTGGCCTGTAATTTTTGGCTTGATTGTTACTGTTCCCTTTATTATTCCACGAAAAATTTGGGTGTTGTCTCCAACCAGGGTTGTACGTGTTCAAATAGGTATTATTGTTGTTTCGATTGTAGTTACCCACAAAATTAGTTGACTCATGGTTTTCAAGACATCCACTCTCATGATGGTTGCCTTGACATTATAGGCACACATTATTGGTCGCCTTGACTTCTCTTACCTCATTAGGATGTTGCAAAATTTTCAACATATTGGTTATGGCAGAAAGTTGGGCTGCTACCGAATCTTTTCTTTCTAATTCATATGCTCTAGAGGTTTTTTGTCGGTTCTCAATCTTCCACTTGGAAATTGATAGTCATTATTTGATATCCTGTCGAGGATGTCAAAAGCTTCCTCGGGTGATTTGTCTAGTAAGGTGCCATTTGTTGAAGCATCTAACATCATTCGAGTTAGTGCGTTGACTCCATTGTAAAACATCACCACTTGTGTCCAATCATGAAATCCCTGATTAACATATTTGCGAAGTAAACTTTTATACCTATCCCAACATTCGTACATTGATTCATCATCGCCTTGGTGAAAACTCGAAATGTCATTCCGAAGCTGTGTATTCATATTGGGCGAATTATATCGGAGTAGGAAACTCTTGCATAAATCTGCCCATGACTCCATTGATCCGGAAGGAACTCCGTTGAGCCAAGCTCTTGCTCTATCACGTAAGGAGTAAGGAAAAAGCTCCAGTTTGAGCACATCTTCATGTACTCCTTGTTGTCTAAATGAATCTCATACTTCAAGGAAAACACGCACATATTGTCTAGCATCTTCATTGGGTGTACCACCAAATTGGTCGATAGAGTTCAACATATTAAACATCACCGGTTTGAGTTCAAAATGAGTGGCTTGTATCTCAGGTGTTACTATGCCAGGATTGAGGTCATCGAGAATTGGGTTCAAATGATCTCGTATCGCTCTTGGTCTTGCAACTTGATCTCCTAAATCTCCCATGTCGTTTTGCATTTGATTCAATTGTTCTCTGGTTCTTTGGTCACGCAACCTTTTTCTGAATGATTTCTTAACTTCGGGGTCGAATGGTTCCAAAGGCTTACCAGCAGATCTCAAGGTCATGCAATAATAAAAACCTATAAAAGAAAATAATAAACTATGTTAGACTAAATAATTATAAAGTGACACAAAGAACTTGTTATGGCTGGAAATTTTGTCAGTTGGCAATCCCCGGCAACGGCGCCAAAAACTTGATCGCTTGTGAATGTTATGCTAAGGCAAGCTAATATATGCAAGTATACACAATCGATGCAAGTAATATAGTAGTGAGTGAGTATCGTCTCCATAGGGAATGGATTAGAAATATCTTTTCACCAAAACTAGAACTAATGCCACAAATTAATCCTACTAAGTATTAAAGCTAAAAACTAATATTAAGGAGCTAAAAATAATGATTCAATGATTTCAGACAAGTGTGGTCGAGACAAAGAAAATATGCAGACAGATAAAACAAAACAAGTATTGGATTAAATATAATGCAAACAACCTCACATATTCAGACGTGTCACAGAGACTGATGCTAAACCATTGTCTCGGCAACAATTATTTTAAGCCCAGAATGAATTATTATGACTCACTAAACTGCCCAACAGGATTACTAGATATTCTTAGCCGGTTGCTATGGCAATACCTCTCGGCGTTAACTATAGACGTTGTCTTAATCTACTCTAGCCTTTATCCCTTTTAGTCGTTTGAAACTCACTCCTTATCTCTAAGGTAGACAAGTTAGAACTTCACCATCCCAGATTCATTCCTTTGCTCATGTTGATCTTTCTTAATTCTCTCGAATTCAAGAATCACTTTCTAGACAAAAGGCTATCTCTCGATGCTCTTACAGTGTTAATGCAAAATATTTAAACTATGAGCAAAACAGTCATAAGCAAACATAATTCATCATTCATAAACATAAAATATTGTTCAGGCAAAACAAAGTTTAACACCAAGTAAAGCATTCATGGTGTTATCAAAGATCATCTAAGATTAAACCGTTTAATACAACCCCAAATAAAATAAGAGTTTAATAACAAAGGAAGAACGACTCCCAAAACCGGGGGCTCTGTCACGACAATCCTGATGAGCACCATGCCTGCCTTGGTGATCACCCTCTCTCGAGGCCTGATCACCACTCTGCTATTGTCTAGTTATAGAGGACACCAAGGAAGACTGGGGGTAGACGGAGGGAAAGCACTGCAGTTGCTTGCTCACACCTAAGGTAAAGCTCTTCTTTATTCTTCTTTTCCTTTTTTTCTTTTTACGGCTACGGCTGGTAATTATAAGGAGAATCTCCTAGGGCTTTGCATGATTTTGGAGTTTCCTTAATTAGCCATTATTAATTTCCCAAACTTAAAAAGGAAAGGCGGATGGCGGTTGTCAGGATATTCAAGGCTTGCTTGCACGTGAAGCAGGTCATCCAGCTGGCATGTGACATAGGCGGTTTTGCCACATTTGCTTCAGACTTCTTCAGATAAATCTTGCCTTGGCGAGATAAATCTACTCCTCATATTCTCATGTGCTCCATTGGCCTTTGTAACTTTTCGTTGTCAAGACTGAAATATTATTCCTCTGTAGAATTCCTGCACAAACACAACTCAAACAACCCCTTCTCCTCAGCAACATCAGTTAAGCCAAATAAATCTTGCCTAGGCAAAACTTATCCACCACAACCTATATGTAACCAAATGCAACTAAAAATGCAATGCATACTTTGTTTAGACGAGCAATAACTTAAGTGAAAAGACAAGAATTTAAGTCTTTTTACGGAGTTATCAATTGGATTTTAAGCTTAGTTTATTTTGTTTCCTTATGAGTTTATTTTGGCCTCTAAAACATTATATATTTGGGTTGAAGTATGTTGTCCTCTTTCATTTTTTACCCAATAGGACAAATATTATAATTATTTAGCCTAATGTGGCGCGTTGAAACCTAGTTTGGATCTACGACATTTATTACAGTGAATTTAGAATTCGTCACCTTGATAAGTTCCTCTAAAAATAATTTTTTAATGACCCCAGGTATATGGGCACCATGTGAACTAATATTTTATTATTTCCAATAGAACTCGTCACTTCGCCGTGATAAGTCTTGTTTAAAATTAATTTTTTATTTTTATTGTTACTAAATAATTTGAAAATAAAAAAACTGTCAAACTCATCATGTCGAGGTGACTAGTTTGTTTTGAATTAAAAACTGCCAAACTCGACCGAATATTCATGTGAGGGTGAATGAGATCATATTATATATGGTCAACAACATAGCCAAGTCGAGTTAATGATGGCCTCAAATACCATAAGTCCATCATCATATTTCGAAGGTGCATCTCAAAGTAGAGTGATGTTGTTGCGTGTATAATGTACTATGCTATGTCACGCACAAATGTGTAAGTATACATAATCAAACAAGTAATATAGAAGTGAGTGAGTATCATCTCCACATGGATTGGTGAAACTTAGAGTGAAGCTATAGCAAAAGATTGTCACTAGTAAATTTAAATGGTATAGACAAGTGATTAAGAATGTTATGGAAAAATGGTATGTGTAAGTGTGGAAATATTGCGGTAACCAATAAAAGAATTTTGTGTAAAATAAATGAAGAGTGCTATAAAAAAATAAAATTGAACTTTGGACAATAAAATAAGACTTGACAAGCTCACACAATCAAACTTCTATAGGGATAAATGGTTGCGTTTTCTACGACAAATAATATTATGTGCCTAGAATGGTCTATGCGTTCTATGAGTATGTTGCTCGACATGGTTTACTACTAGTGATCCTAAGCTACCTCTACTAAGGAACCTGATAGAGAAAATGTCACGGCAACACCTCTCAGCGTAAATTGCAGCACAGCCATATCGATTACGTCCTACCCCTTTTAGTCAATGAAACCCTCTCCTTATCTCTAAGATGGATTAGAACCTCACTATCTTGATTTAGTTCCATTGCTTACGCCGATCTAGCCTAACTCTCTCAATATTAAGGATCCATACTTAGAAAATGGATAACTCTTGAAAGCTCTTACAAGACTAAGCAATTAAATATATAAATAATGAGCAAATCAAGCATTTAAACATAAAAACATTCAACCATTCATTAAACACAAAATAAAAAGCATCCAAGCAAACCCAAGCCAAATAAGTTAGTTCATAGCGGGCTTAAGTTTAATCATCATCATCGTTTAGTAAAAACCCACTCAAAATATTGAAATGAAAGAAAAAAAAAAGAAGAAGAAGACTCCCAACGTGAGATGCTGTCGTGACTTAGAACCACTGCCTTGAGCAACTTTAGTAGGCTAGCCTCTCTCAAGGGCCTAACTTGCTACCCTTTGAAGCTTAGCTATGGAGGACACTACGAAAAGGAGGAAAAAGGAAAAAAAATGAAAGTTTTGTGAGTTGTCGCCTCCTTTCCTTGGTTAGGACACCTCTCCCATAAAAACTCTCTTAAATGTAGGGTATCCTTGCTATTTATACTAGAGAATTTCCTAGGGTTTTGGGCCCAAAATTCCCTTTGTACCTTATGATTCATTCTATTCTCGTGAAGAATAAGGCATGTTGGAAAGTGGTCCCAAAAGTGACAACATGACAGGACATTCACGTGTAAATGGACAACATGGCAACAAAATATCTTTGCTCTTTTGTCTTTTTCTGTGCCCAAATTTACTATCTAAAATGTTGTGCCATTTTTCTTTCTTCATCAGCTTCTACAGACCTTCAGATATCCTTATCCAGAATGCTACAACAAGTCATTGCTTCTCCTTTAAATTTTCTCACATGCACAACACCAACAAATAAGACCTTTCCCTTTTAGTAGCATCAGTTTTAGCATTAAAATGCTACAACAAAACATTACCACCACATGCAACTAAATGACTCTAAATGCAATTAAATGCTATGACAATGGCTTTTAGAGTACTAATAACCTAACTAAAAATACACAGAATACAACTTTTTTCGGGGTTATCAGATGTTTATCACATCTCCTCTTTAGACACAAACGAATATGAAGACAAAGACGATCAAGGCGAACGACCTCGACGTACTTGATGAACCCCACGCCATTATTATTCGACGACTCTTCGGTATCGTCAAGAACTAAAAAATATAAATAAATTTTATTATCCATTATATTAGTTTGTAATAATCTTTTTTATTTAATTTTTTTATATTATTTATTTTGTTTCATAACTTTTTAAAAATAAATCCGATGAAATTTGTCACCTCGACGTGATGAGTTTTACTGATTTATTTTTTAAATTTAAAAATTGTTCGTTACACAACGAGTACTTTTGTAAAATTCAAAACAAACTCAACACTTCGAAGTGACAAGTTTGATAGGTTTTTTTTAAAAACAAATTAACTTATTTAGTAAATGTAAAGATAAAATATTAATTTTTAATAAAATTCATCACGTCGAAGTGACAAATTCTATTAAAATAATAAAATATTAGTTCACATGAAACTCACATACCTAGAAGCACTAAAAAGTTATTTTTAAAAGAATTTATCATATCAAATTTACGAGTTCCAAATTCACTATAATAAATACCGTAGATTTTAAAATAAAGTTTTTTTTAATTCTCTACACGTCTTCTCTTCGTCCATTCAAGAGAATAGAATTCAATCTTTCCAAAAAAAATAGAATTAATGTTATCACTTTCTTCCCCCTTGAGTTTTCCGTTGACCAAACATCCAAAGTTTCTTTTTGAAAATCTCTTTAGTCAAATCTTGTGGCTGCTTCCCTCTTGAAATATTTATCTTCAATTCAAAGCCTGAAATTTTTGTTTTCTTTATATAAAAGGAACCCTAATTTTTTTAATTTTAATTTTCGCAATCAAAATGTCAACAGCAGCCGCGACACCGACAATTTCTCAGCTGTCTTGTTTCTCCTCAATCAACCGGCGGTTTCAGATCTTTCATCGTTCAACTTTTCTTTCATTTAGTCGCTCAAAGGTAATTATAGTTGTAACCCCCTAGACCCGGCCTATGCGTTTCGACTAAGTCTAGTGGATCACATACATGATTCTTAAAGACATTTTCTGAAACCGTTATTCAATCAATGTAAAATCACATTATAAATATCATGAAATAAATTATACTATCAAAACCCAACTTGTAAATATAATACCAATAAGTAATAAATTAATTTAAAACAGGTCTTCAAAATCAAAATCATGATAAACCAAACAGTAATAGCAAAAGTGTCATCATCATAAAATACAATACTTTAAAATAAGGTCCATGTCACCAAAATAAAGTCAACTTGCAAGATAAAACATTACAATCAAATATACTTCAAGAGATATGTTGATCCTCCAAGTGCTCGAACCGAGATATCTAACCAACAGTATCTGAAAGGGAAAAAACATTTTCGAAAGGTGAGTTAGGCTCAATGTGTCCCAATATTACCTTAAAATCACAATAGGTACATTAAACAAATCATAGTCCAGTAAATCTCATAAATTCATAAAAGAGTTTAACTTTTGAAAATCATAGTTTAAACCCTTTTCTTGTACACCATCAGTAGTTCCAAAAAACTATTTTCCATATAGCTTACTTTAAGCACACAGCAAAAAGAAAGCCAACCTAAGGATAAGCTTTAGAGCTTGTATCCTTAGGCCCGTAAGTCCAAGTCCATATAGCTTACCCTAAGCACACAGCAAGGGAAGCCAACCTAATGTATCTTGGGGCACCAAGAGTCACATTAGGCCCATTCTGTTTATTAGCTTGATCAGAGCTATACTATTGTAATTCAATCCAAAAGTTCAATTGCACCGTGACACAAATTTCATAAATCATCACATTAAATTGGTGCATCAATAAAACAGTAACCAAAGAACTCAATGTACCTCATATTAAAACCAATAAAACAGTTCAGTAATAATTAGGGAACACACCTCGATAATAGGTTCAAATAGTAGATCTACTGATTGCTGGTTTCACCACGCTCTGCTACAGTTTTCGAACCTATTTTATAATAACACTATATTACTTATGGGTAACATAAATAAATCTCTAAAATCATAAAATTTACGGGTCTTACGGGTGAATATTGGAACACGTGGTTTAATTGATCTAGAAGAGTTGGGTCGAGCTGTCGAACGATCCGGAGAATCTCTTGTACCTTCAAACAATAATAATTTATCAGCCTCAAATCTTACTTAATTGTTCAAAGCTAAAATTCTTAAGTATATAAGCATTTTTAGGGTTTGACTATCGATTTGGAGGATTTTCGGGATTAAAATTGGCCAAACGGATTGCGGAATTGGAATCAGGACGTCGAAAAACATAAAGTATGACTTTTTGAAAATTTAAATTCTTGGTCAAAGTCAAAGTCAACCATTTTGACTGTCGATTTGGAGGTCTTCGGGTTCGAATTTGGTAAAACGGACAGCGGAAACGGATTTCGCACGTCGAAAACTATCAGAATAGGTATACTCGGAAAAGATTTACGGTCGTTTAAGGGTCGGTCAAAGCCATTTAAGGTTCTGGTCAAATAAGGTCACCGGTCAACGGTCGGGTCGGGTCGGGTCAACGATCGGGTCGGGTCGGTCGGGTCGGGTCAGACCGGTTCAAAGCCAGTTAAACTGGTTTTCCAGCTGCTCACTCTCCCTGCGGCGGCGCGTGTGGCGCGTGAGGCCTCCTCCGGGGGTCTAAAAATTACGGAAAAATTTTCAAAAATTATTTTGAGCGATTTCGAGATACTTACAACAATCGGTTCAAATTTTTGAACGGCGGAGAGCTCGAATTTCAACTCGCCCGATTCTTTGACTGCTCCACCTCCTCGCGCGCCGCCATCGAAGGCGAACAAGGTTGACACCGGCAGACTCGCAACGACACAAGGAACACGATGGTGCAGGAGGTGTCGTAAACAGAGCAACGATCGGCGGTGAATTTAAGATTTTCTCGACGATAGAGCTAACAAAAACGTCGAGACTTTGACTGTAAATTCCCGACGTTTGGCAGTGATTCGCTTCAATTAAATTGAAGGATTTGTTCCTGACTCGATAACAAACACGATGGTGATTTCAAAACGACGATCAGAATTTGGATGGCATCGGGATCTAAGTCGGAAACCGGTGAAGGGGGAAGGGAATTTGGGAGTGTGGTTTTTTGTTTTTGAAACAGAAACCACACGTATATATCATATAACCCCGAACTTACCTAACTTTTTTTGGGTAAATTCAGGGTTTAGTCCCTAAATTTTCTTTAACTCTAAAACAAGCTCCAAGTTTTAAAATCTTTCAATTTAGTCCCCAAATTTTTGCCAATTTTCACGATTAGCCTCCAATTTCAATTAAATACTATTTTGTAAATATTCGGGTTGTTACAATTCTCCCCCTCTACAAGAAATTTCATCCTCGAAATTTACCTTATAAGAATAGTTGAGGAAACTGAGCCTCCATTGACTTCAATGTCTCCCAAGTAGCTTATGAGGGGCCTCGGTTACTCCATTGAACTTTGACCATTGGAATACGCCTATTCCGAAGAACTCGCTCATCTCTTTCTAAGATCTGGATGGGCTTCTCCTCATATGACAAATCAGGTCTCAGCTCTACCTCATCAACTTGAATGATGTGATCTAGATCTGGACGGTATCGCCTTAACATAGACACATGAAAAACATCATGAATACGAATAAGATGGGAAGGCAACTCAAGCTGATAAGCAACAGGTCCAACTTTCTTCAGAATACGATACGGCCCAATAAATCGCGGACTCAGTTTACCCTTACGTCCAAATCTCAATACTTTCTTCCATGGAGATACCTTGAGAAAAACCTGATCTTCAATGTCAAACTGTTTATCCTTCCTCCTTTGATCTGCATAAGATTTCTACCTATCAAATGCCTCTTTCAGACGGTCACGGATCAATCTGACTGTGTCTTCTGTCTCCCGCACTAACTCAGGTCCCAAAGTCTTCCTATCACGTAACTCAATCCAATAAATCGGGGTACGATACCTACGCCCATAGAGTGCTTCATAGGGTGCCATACGAATGCTGGTCTGGTAACTGTTATTATAAGCGAATTCAGCCAAAGGCAAAAAGTTCTCCCAGCTACCACGAAAATCAATTACACAACCCATAACATATCCTCCAGAATCTGAATTACTCTCTCAGATTGACCATCAGTTTATGGGTGGAAGGAGGTACTATAATCCTAGCGCCTTCCAAAATCTTGAAGTAAATCTCGGATCTCGATCTGAAATGATAGATAACGGAACACCATGCAATCTGACAATCTCTGAAATATACAACCTCGCCAACTTGTCTAACGTATAATTTATCCGTACAGGAATGAAGTGAGCTGACTGTGTAAGTCTGTCAACAATCACCCAAATTGAGTTCTTTTTCGAAGGAGTCATAGGTAAACCAGTAACAAAATCCATAGTAATACACTCCCATTTCCATTCAGGAATCTTGATAGGTTGTAACAAACCTGATGGATGTTGATGTTCTGCCTTAACTTGCAGACAAGGCAAACACCTCGCCAAAAAATTCGAGATGTCCTTCTTCATGCCAACCCAATGATACCTCTCTTTCAAATTCCGATACATCTTATCTCCACCGGGGTGCATAGCATATGGACTACTATGAGCCTCAGTAAGGATAGTCTGCCTCAACTCAGCATCATCAGGCACACAATACCGACCTTTGAAGCATAAAACTTCATCCTGATCAAGGGCGTAATCTGAGCTTGTCCCTTGCTCTACTTGCTCAAAGATGGAAAGCAATAAGCTATCAAGGGGCTGCTTAGCTTTGATCTCATCAACCAAGGTCGGCTTAACTTGCAATTCTGCTAACAGAGTGACATCGTCATATAAATTCATCCTGGCCATTAAAGATCTCAACTCTGTTACCGCCTTTCAACTCAAAGCATCTGCTACAATGTTAGCTTTACCAGGGTGATAATCAATCACGCAATCATAGTCCTTTAAAAGCTCTAACCAGCGTCGCTGTCTCAAATTACGCTCCTTCTGGGTCAGAAGATACTTTAAGCTCTTATGATCCGTGAAAATGTAACACTTCTCTCCATAAAGATAGTGTCTCCAAATCTTAAAGGCAAAAATTACTGCTGCCAACTCCAAATCGTGAGTAGGATAATTACACTCATGCGGTCGCAGCTGACGGGATGCATAAGCCACCACCTTACTTTCCTGCATTAGAACACAACCGAGTCCTGAGTGTGACACATCACTATACACTGTAAAATCCTTCCCAGACTCTGGTTGAATCAATACTGGTGCTTGAGTCAATACCGCCTTTAATTTCTCAAAGCTCTCCTGTTGTGCCTCACCCCAGTCAAACGGCACATTCTTCCTTAACAACTTTGTCAAATGAGAAGCAATGATCGAAAATCCCTCAACAAAACGTCAATAATAACCAGCCAAGCCCAAGAAACTACGAATCTTAGAGATATTCTTGGGTCGTTTCCAATTCACAATAGCTTCAATCTTGCTTGGATCGACCTGAATACCTCGCCCTGAAATAATATGCCCCAGAAACGACACTTCTTGAAGCCAAAACTCACACTTGCTTAGTTTGGCATAAAGACGATGCTCTCTCAAAGTTCGCAGAACGATCTTCAAATGCTCGTCATGCTCTGCCTCAGTACGAGAATAGATCAGAATATCATCAATGAAGACCACCACAAATTGATCCAAATATGGTCGGAACACCCGATTCATCAAATCCATGAAAGCTGAAGGAGCATTCGTCAAACCAAAAGGCATCACTAAGAATTCATAATGACCATATCTAGTGCGAATGGCCGTCTTTGCAACATCAGATCCTTTAACTTTCAATTGATAATACCCCGAACGAAGATCAATCTTAGAGAATACAATAGCTCCTCGCAATTGATCAAATAAGTCATCAATCCTGGGTAGTGGATATTTATTCTTGACCGTCATCTTGTTCAATTTTCGATAGTCAATACATAATCTTAGCGACCCATCCTTCTTTTTCACGAACAGAACTGGAGCTCCCCAGGGTGAGGTACTATGTCGGATAAATCCTCGATCGAATAATTCTTGTAATTGGACCTTCAACTCCTTAAGTTCTTTTGGAGCCATGCGATAAGGTGCCATAGAAATAGGTGCAGATCCCGGATAAGTCTAAATCTCGAACTCTACCTCTCTATCAGGAGGTAACCCAGGCAACTCCTCTGGAAAAACATCAGGAAACTCGCTAACTGTACGAATCTCCTTGATCGTGGACAATGCACCTTTGGTGTTCAAAATACAAGCAATGAAAGTCTCATATCCCTTTCGGATCATACGATCAATTTCCATCGCTGAAACTATATTGGAGAGATAGCCGCGACGTTCCCCAATTAACACAACAATCCGACCATCAAAAGTTTTCAGAGTAGCTCTCTTGTACTCGCAATCCAGATTACCTTGTGTTTAGTCAACCAATCCATCCCAAGAATTAGATCAAACTCCTCTAAAGGAAGCTCCATAAGATCAGCGAGAAAAATTTCTCCCTTAACCTCCAGAGGACAACGTCGAAATACTTTATTCGCTAATATCGCCTTTCCAACTGTACTCGTAACCGTAACATTATTTTCAGTGTTCTCGATCGGAATCTGAAGGTTTCGAGATACCGAGCTTGATACATAGGAGTGAGTGGAGCCATTGTCCAGTAATACAAAGTATGGAATGGAATATATAGTAAATGTACCTGTAATAACCTCAGGCTCATCTCTGTCATCCCGACGTCTGGTGGCATAAAACAAAGCTGGTTGTCTAGCCTCAAAAACTGTTGGCCCTCTATTTTGCTGAGGTCGGGCTCTACTGTCTGTCCTGGATGCTAATCCTCGAGTCTTTCTTGACTATGATCTCTAATTAGGGTATGTATTGTAGTCTGAGAACGCACAGGAGTCTGGGTAGAGGTCTGCTTAAACGAAGCTAGCTGAGGACAATCCCTCCAAAAATGACCACTAGATCCACACTGATAGCAAAGACCCATCTTCTTATGACACTCTCCTGTGTGTTGTTTACCACAAAACTCACAGAGGAACCCATGATAATACGACGAGGAACCGCCTCGACTGCCAACTAACGGTGAGGATACTGCAGGCCTGAAACGTGTATTGCTTCTCTGAGGGACTGAAGTACGACTTCTTTTCCCGGACTGTGCTGATGACTCCATCGGGCCTAAAAATTTCTTAGATCGTTCCTGTTCAACACGCTCTCTACCAGAAGCTAAAACCTCCACCTCTTCAGCATCTTTGGCTCTGCCCACCAGCACATCAAATATCTCATCCTGATGGGTTACAACTTGCCTACGCAGCTCGTATCTGAGTCCAAGGGCAAACTTACGACATCGATCTCTCTCAGTAGGTACCATACTGAATCCATACTTCAGCAACTTCAAGAACTCGATCTCATACTCAGAAACAGTCATGTCTCCCTATACCAGGTCTTGAAACTGCTGACGTCTCTGAGCTAAGTAGCGCTCTCCCAGAAAACGGCTCCGAAAGCGATCCTTAAAGAAATTCCAGGTCAAACGATCGGTAGGAACACTACTGGTCACTGACTCCCACCAAGTGTAGGCATTGCCATCTAACATCGCCACAGCACCCTGATATCTCTTAGTTGAGTCCAAACCCAACGATATGAGGCAGATTTGTTGGGGTCGTAGGAGCAGGATCACCTATCGGAGGTGGGGGATCTACCCGTATCTCATCGATCGGATCTGTAAATCTAGCCACTCGACCTCGTCCATGGCTAGTTCGACGACCACGTCTAGCACTCATTTTGATGGATCTCAAGTTTACTACAGAAGATAAAACTTAGGGCTAGATAAGCACTTGGAGTCTCGAACACAATTTAAAAATCTTAATAATTTTGTGACATGGCCTTTGTAACTTGTTTTGTAAAATATTTCAAAACCGTATTTTCAATATGGACTTATACACAGTCCGAGGGTTAAAAACCAAAAGCTCTGATACCAATAAATGTAACCCCCTAGACCCAGCTTATGCGTTTCGACTAAGTCTAGTGGATCACATACATGATTCTTAAAGACATTTTCTGAAACCGTTATTCAATCAATGTAAAATCACATTATAAATATCATGAAATAAATTATACTATCAAAACCCAACTTGTAAATATAATACCAATAAGTAATAAATTAATTTAAAACATGTCTTCAAAATCAAAATCATGATAAACCAAACAGTAATAGCAAAAGTGTCATCATCATAAAATATAATACTTTAAAATAAGGTCCATGTCACCAAAATAAAGTCAACTTGCAAGATAAAACATTACAATCAGATATACTTCAAGAGATATGTTAATCCTCCAAGTGCTCGAACCGAGATATCTAACCAACAGTATCTGAAAGGGAAAAAAACATTTTCGAAAGGTGAGCTACGCTCAGTGTGTCCCAATATTACCTTAAAATCACAATAGGTACATTAAACAAATCATAGTCCAGTAAATCTCATAAATTCATAAAAGAGTTTAACTTTGAAAATCATAGTTTAAACCCTTTTCTTGTACACCATCAGTAGTTCCAAAAAACTATTTTCCATATAGCTTACTTTAAGCACACAGCAAAAAGAAAGCCAACCTAAGGATAAGCTTTAGAGCTTGTATCCTTAGGCCCGTAAGTCCAAGTCCATATAGCTTACCCTAAGCACACAGCAAGGGAAGCCAACCTAATGTATCTTGGGACCCCAAGAGTCACATTAGGCCCATTCTGTTTATTAGCTTGATTAGAGCTATACTATTGTAATTCAATCCAAAAGTTCAATTGCACCGTGACACAAATTCCATAAATCATCACATTAAATTGGTGCATCAATAAAACAGTAACCAAAGAACTCAGTGTACCTCATATTAAAACCAATAAAACAGTTCAATAATAATTAGGGAACACACCTCGATAATAGGTTCAAATAGTAGATCTACTGATTGATGGTTTCACCATGCTCTGCTACAGTTTTCGAACCTATTTTATAATAACACTATATTACTTATGGGTAACATAAATAAATCTCTAAAATCATAAAATTTACTGGTCTTATGGGTGAATATTAGAACACGTGGTTTAACTGATCTAGAAGAACTGGGTCGAGCTGTCGAACGATCCGGAGAATCTCTTGTACCTTCAAACAATAATAATTTATCAGCCCCAAATCTTACTTAATTGTTCAAAGCTAAAATTCTTAAGTATATAAGCATTTTTAGGGTTTGACTATCAATTTGGAGGACTTTCAGGTTTGAATTTGGCCAAACGGATTGCGGAATCGGAATCAGGACGTCGAAAAACATAAAGTATGACTTTTCGAAAATTTAAATTCTTGGTTAAAGTCAAAGTCAACCACTTTAACCGTCGATTTGGAGGTCTTCGGGTTCGAATTTGGTGAAACGGACAGCGGAAATAGATTTGGCACGTCGAAAACTATCAGAATAGGTATACCCGGAAAAGATTTACGGTCGTTTAAGAGTCGGTCAAAGCCATTTAAGGTTCTGGTCAAATAAGGTCAATGGTCAATGGTCGGGTCGAGTCGAGTTGGGTCAACGGTCGGGTCGGGTCGGGTCGGGTCAGACCGGTTCAGACCGGTCAAACCGATCAAAACCGGTCAAACCAGTTTTCCAGCTGCTCACTCTCCCTACGGCGGCGTGTGTGGCGCGTGAGGCCTCTTCCGGGGGTCTAAAAATTACGGAAAAATTTTCAAAAATTATTTTGAGCGATTTCGAGATACTTACAACGATCGGTTCAAATTTTGAACGGTGGAGAGCTCGAATTTCAACTCGGCCGAATCTTTGACTGCTCCACCTCCTCACGCGCCGCCATCGACAGCGAACAAGGTTGACACCGGCAAACTCGCAACGACACAAGGAACACGATGGTGCAGGAGGTGTCGTAAACAGAGCAACGATCGTCGGTGAATTTAAGATTTTCCCGGCGATAGAGCTAACAAAATCGTCGAGACTTTGACTGTAAATTCCCGACGTTTGGCAGCGATTCGCTTCAATTAAATTGAAGGATTTGTTCCTGACTCGATAACGAACGCGATGGTGATTTCAAAACGACAATCGGAATTCGGACGGCGTTGGGATCTAAGTCGGAAACCGGCGAAGGGGAAGGGAATTTGGGAGTGTGGTTTTCTGTTTTTGAAACAGAAACCACACGTATATATCATATAACCCCAAACTTACCTAATTTTTGGGTAAATTTAGGGCTTAGTCCTTGAATTTTCTTTAACTCTAAAACAAGCTCCAAGTTTTAAAATCTTTCAATTTAGTCCCCAAATTTTTGCCAATTTTTACAATTAACCTCCAATTTCAATTAAATACTATTTTGTAAATATTCGGGTTGTTACAATAGTTTTCATATAAATAAATTTACTTGAAATGCACGGGTGATATGGAATTGCTTAACATGTTGATCATTGCTTTGTTTACATGTTCCATTTTTCATATTTATATTAAAAATAAGCAAAAAACTTGAAATATGATCCCTTTCGCTGTTTTTGTAGGGTTTTAATCCTCATAAGTCATCAATCTGTTTTACATTATGGTTAATTATTCTAGATTCCCTACTTTTGTTGCGTTTACCGCCCAACGTTTTCTTTTGAAGTCTCGGTTAAGGAATTAAAGTTTTAAACGTTTCTTTTCCGTTATATTTGGGTTGATTCTCAGACCTTCACTGGAGTTTTTAAACTAAGCAAAAAGCAACATTATTTGGTTTTTTCTTAAATTTAAAGGCTTCGTCTTCTTTACACTTGAAGCCTTAAAACCATTTCGCTGGAGTTTTAAGTAATTTTCCTTGAGTTTAAGGCTTCAAGTTTTGCTTGCAATACGCTCCACTGGAATAATAGTTATTTTATCCTACAGTTGGGCAATCAATTATCTCGAGTGGCATGAAAAATAATTAATACTCAAATCGTAGTGAAAATGTTTAGTTTTATGAAATAATTATGTTTAAATAAGTATTCCGATGTTCTAATTCTATATGTAAAAAAGTATTTGTAGAATTAGTTTTATTCTATTTTAACTATTTTCTTCAGCGTAATTAAATCTAATTTTCACTTTCAGCCTTTATTTTGGTTTTTTTTTGTTGTTGCAAATTTTAGGAAGTAAAAAATAAATTGATAATACAAGTGGAAAAGAAACAGCTAAATGAGGGCTTATTCTTTTTTGATTTCCTTCTGTTTTCATGCTTTGCTATTGGATTAACTATTACTTTTAAATGTTTTAGGGAATGTTATAACAATTATTCCTTCTGCTCATATGTTAAATCATAAAAATGTAGAAAATAATTGAATTTGATGTGTTAATATTTCATTCTCAATATCTTAATATGGGCGTGTCTTTGTAACCATCAAAGCAATTAGTTATTGTGTTGGAAAAGATGCTGACTGCTTCAAATTTCCAGTCATTTGTTGTTATGAGTGTTGATGGGCAAGGTGCTGAAACTGCTAGCTCTCAACTTAAAACTACACCAAGTTATGTTGCTGGAGAATCAAAACCAGCAGAAGTGACTAAGTCATATCCAAATCCAGAAGAGCATGTTCCTGAAAATACAAGTAACCTAGGAGTGGAAAATGATATCATCCAACCGAAAAGGGCTGCAAAAATCCATGATTTCTGTTTTGGAATTCCTTATGGTGAGCGTGCAGTACAAGATTTAGTTGATGCTCTTTTGGTGATAATTGTTGAAATGATTATTAAATATGGTTTGCATTGCTTGAAAAATTACTTGGCTGATCATCTATTTCCTTGAAATGCTTTCTCACATTTATCCTTTTCTATTTTAAGTCTTCTTTTCTACCAGTCCAGGTTTATGTATTATTTGTGCTCGTTACAATATCAATTTATTTAGACTCTGTAATCCTCAGGTTAATCGTTTCTCAAAGTGGGTTGCAAATTTTGGTGTATTTTTTCCAATGCTTGATATTTATAACATATTTGCTTTGTCATTAAATAAAATTTTTGTTCTTCTATGAATTAATAAAATAACACATTCAATTTCGCTTTTGAAAACTTGTTTTACACAATTATAGGTGGTCTTGTTCTAAGCGGGGGGCTTGTTGGTTTTATATTTTCGAGGAATCCTGCCACTTTACTCTTTGGAGGTGCTGTGCTAGCCCTTAGCACTTTCAGTTTGAAAATTTGGAGGGAAGGAAAATCAAGTTTCCCATTCATACTTGGACAAGCAGGTATTTTAACTTTTTTTATGCATCGAGGCATTCTTTGAAAGCAATTTATGGAAAAATTGCCTTTTTTGTGTTCACATTTTACAGTCCGGTTCTGTTTCTTATAAGAAATGTTTGCTTTGTACTCTTATTTATTTATTTATGGTTTATTTGTTTTATAAGGAAAAACTTTTGTACCTACATACATGAGAAGCCATTTAGTACAACGATATAGCTTGATGGATAAGGATGCAACAGTCCCCTTTTGATTAGTATTTTAGTTAGAGAGCCAAACATCCAATGAATAAAAGTTTCATTTGTTTGTTATAGAATACACTTGAACTAAAGTTTATCTATGTTCAACTGGTAGAACATGTTTTGTTGAAGTTAAAATATTTTAACAAAAGATGGTCTAACATACGGGCACATATTTGCATTAGATACTCATGCATGAGTTCATATAACATAGACATGTATTACCAAGCATCTTCAGATCAGTACAGAGTAAACATAAATTACGATTTGACATTATCATTTAAGCTTTATGGTTGAAGACCATCGGATCATTATTTACATGAGGTGAGAACACATCATCTCAGTTTGCATAAAATTTGAGATTGCCATGATTAGAATGCAGAAAGGGACTGAACATCCTCAGTTAAGTGAATGATAAATGATATTATTAGCCCAAATTTTGTATATGTTGCAATACAAGAAGAGTGGAATTGGATTTGGTGAAATGTTGACTTATAGCATGATATTGTAGAGTTGGCTGCAAGAAAGTTTTAGAATGTACAATTGGTAACTACAGATACAAGATACAACATTAAGGTATATGTAGTATTTTATAGCCATCTTGTTTTCTCTTTCCTTGGTTGAGTTAATAACGATCGAAAAATAACTTATAATCCTTGCCATCTATGTCTAATAATTAATAAATAAAATTGAAATAATAAAATAGTATAAAATAGCTCATGTATCTTTCTGATTGGCCTGGAAAACTCAACTCCAGTGAGAAAATTTTCACCGCTTGAGCATAAATTTCTGGATCATTCTCTCCAGCTGAGAAGTACTTCCTTTTGCTGGTTTACCCAACCATTTCACCAAAAATCTCATATACTGGTTACCCCTTCAGAACCTAGCTTCTTTAACTTCTAATACAACTTCAGCAACTTCTGTTTTACCCTTAGTATTGTGCTGCACCTGATCTGAAATTTCAGCAACCTCCCCTTCAAAACCCATAAAAGGATTTAAGTAAAAAATGTTGGAAACTGGACTCATGTAAAATTTGATGGCTAAATCACATACGCATAAGCCTATTTTCTTCAACACCAAACACTAGACTTGGCAAATTTGACCCGTATCCGATTACTTGAACTGATTTACCCGAATCGAGACCCGATATAGGCCTGAATAGGATGACTCGAAATTGATTCGAAACCCGAATCAAAATGAGTTTTAGCTGGACCAAAATCAACCCGAATTGAAAAAACCCGAACTGAAAGCAACCCGAATTTAGTTTACCCATCTTCGAACCGAACCGATCTTTTACATGATTTTAATCCAATAATTGAGTCTAAGTGAATGGATAATTTTTTTATTTATTATTATTATTATTATTATTATTATTATTATTATTATTATTATCTATTTTTAGCATTGATAAATAATAAAATGATGTATGCTTTATCCTCATTTTATATTATACTACTAGTTAACCACCACTTTTTGTAATAGTTTAACGGTTCAATATAATCTTTCCTCAATTAAAAGATCATCTCTATATCTATGCAATAATTTCTAACTCTGAATTTCGATTATGACAATATATATTTACATAAAATTCTTGAATTTAAAGATCTATTGATTCAATTGATTTAAACTAAAACTTCTAACTTCGAATTTGGGATGTGATAATATGTATTCACATAAAGTTCTTGAATTTTAAGTAATATAGAGCAACATCAAAAGTTATGACAACAAATGACGATAACAGTTGACGTGAAACTATTACTAAAAGTAGTGGTTAACTAGTAGTATAATTGAGGAAATATATATTGAACTTTCAAAATAAAGAGGTTTCTGTAATTCTCTCATATATTTCATGTAGGAGACTTACACAATTAAATATACAAATTACTGTCTTATCTTAGGAAACTGCTAAACTAGATAAGTGATTGATTTTAGGAATAAATATAATTCCTTAAAGTAAGCAATCCTAACTAATAAGATACATCCACAAATATCCTACCAAATTACATAATCTACTTGATTTAGGGATCTAATTTTTGACACTCCCCCTCAAGTTGGGGCATTGATGTCTTCCATCCCCAGTTTGCCTGTCAACTTCTGAAAATACTAACCAGGTAATCCTTTGGTAAGTATATTCTCAACTCGATCTCCAGTGGTCACATAGGGAGTACAAATCAGGCCATTGTCAAATTTCTCTTTTCTGAAATATCTATCTACTTCAACATGCTTTTTTATGTCATGTTGAACTGGATTATAAACAATATTAATTGCTGACTTGTTATCACAATATAGCTTCATTGCTCCATTTCATTTGACCTTCAAACCCTCTAAAATAATCTTCAGCCATAATAACTTAAAAATTCCCAGAGCCATAGTTCGAAATTCAACTTTTGTATTGGATCTAGCCACACCATTATGTTTTTTTTTTGTTCTAAGTAACTAAGTTCCTCCAAAGAAAGTGCAGTACCCTGAGGTTGACATTCTATCAACTATGGACCCTATATAGTCTGCATCAGTATATTCTTCCGAAGTCAAATTTCATCCTCTTTTAAGTAGAATTTCTTTGCTCGGTGTGGTCTTCAAGTATTGCAAAAGTTGATCCATAGTCCTTGGATGTGATTCTTAGGATTGCGCATGAACTGGCTCACAACTCCAACAACATATGCTATGTTTGGTCTGGTGTGTGACAAATAAATAAGTCTTCCCACAAGTCTTTGAAATGAACTTCTATCAACTGTTAAATTATCATCTTTTGATTCTCAGGCTTGTGATTGACTTTTATTGGATTTTTGTTGGTCTACAACCTAGTTTTCCAATCTCCTTCAACAAATCCAAAGTATACTTCTGTTGAGATATAAAAATCCCTTGTTGTGAGTGAGGTGGCACCTCAATACCAATGAAGTATTTTAATCTTCCTCGTTCCTTCACTTCAAACTCCTTTATATGACACTTCTTTTAGACTACCAATTCCTTCAGAATCATTTCCTGTAACAATCATAGCATCTACATATACCAAAAGTGAAGTCACTCCCCCTAAAGGAGAGTTTCACAAACAGAGTGTGGTCGCATTGGCTTTGTTAAAAACCTTGACTCAACATCACTTTAGTGAATCTCCCAAATCAAGCTCTTAAGGACTATTTTAGTCCATATAGAGACTTCTTTAATCTGCAAACTACTTTTCTAGTATTTGGACCAAATCTAGGTGGTATATTCATGTACAATTTCTCTTCAAGATCTCCATGTAAGAAGGCATTCTTAATGTCAAACTGTTGCAAATTTCATCCCTGAATAGCTACTAAGGACAATAGGACTCTCACTATGTTCATCTTTGCAACAGGGGAAAATGTTTCAAGGTAGTTTATCCTATAGGTTTGAGAGTATCCCTTTGCCACTAGCCTTTCTTTGTACCTTTCTAAAGAGCCAACCGACTTATACTTAACTATAAACAGTCATTTACAACCCACTGTTTTCTTCCCTTATGACAGCTTCACTAAATCCCATGTTTTATTCTTCTTTAGTGCTTCCATTTCATCTTTCAAGCCTTTTTCTAGTTCTCATTCTCTAATGCCTCAGATACAGTCTTTAGGAATGACAATGACATTTAGACTAGTGAGAAAGGCTTGGTGATTGGGAGATAAGATTTTGTTGGTCATGAACAAAGTATGAAGGATGTTTTGTGGTATAGGTTCTTTTCCCTATTCTAATAGCGATGTGAAATTCAAAATCAGAAGTAGACATAGAATTTTTAGTATCATTCTGATCAGGATGAGTTTTAGAATGTACCTCAGATTGTATAGGAGCAGGAGAAAGGGATGATTGAATCTGCATATATGTATTCTTCCTTGAATAGACCAGTAGGGGACGAGTAGTGTCTTGGGTGCTTGGCTGTGGTGTATTGGGCTCTGGTTGTGGAGAAGTTGGAGTAGGGGTAGGATGTGTTTGTTGTATTTGTTCATAATATATAGGTGTAGGGAAGTTAATGAGAGACTGAAGTAGAAAAAACTGCAACCTTATCTTTCCTAAATGATATCTCCCCTGAAAATAAGGAACAATAAAATAACTTTCTTTTTCCACAAATGTAACATCAACAGATGTGTAGTATTTCATTGTAGATGGGTGATAGCACTTGTAGCCTTTTCGAGTGGAAGAGTAGTCAATAAATATGCATTTTAATGTCTTTGGATGAAGTTTACCCTAGCCTTGAGAATGTATATGAACAAAAGCAACACACTCAAATATTTTAGGTTTTAGGTTAAGTGATGGGCTGAAATTTGGAAAAAAAATTGTGAGGACTTGAAGGGGACTTTGAGATTTAAGAATTTTAGTGGGTAGTCTATTTTTCATGTATGTGGAAGTTAACACAACATTTCTCCAGTACTTTTATGAACTTTGTTTTTAAATAGAAGGGCTCTTGTTGTAGCAAGGATATGACCTTTCTTCTTTTCTGCTACACCATTCTGTTGGGGAGTATCTACATAGGAGGATTCATGTATGATACATTTTTTCTAAAAAAATAAGGGGATGTGATTTGTTTAAAGTAGTCATTGGCATTGTCTGATCTGAACCGCTTTATTTCAGCTCCAAATTGAGTCTTAATTATGGTCTAAAAGGTTTTAAAGGTAGAGCTAACATCTGATTTTTGTTTTAGTGGGATGATCCATGTAACCCTACTACAATCGTCTATAAATGACATAAACCATCTAGCCCTGGTTATGTTAGGAATAGTGGAAGACCCTCAAACATCACTTTGAATAAGAGTAAAATGACTGGTAGTCTTTTTATTGCTTGCTGGTGTAGACACCCGTTTTTAACCGGGTTTAAAATATATATATATATATATATATATATATAATATTTTATTATTAATTATTATAATCTTATTATTAATACTATTAATATTACTTTTGTAGGTTTTTCAACAAACCACTACTCCCACCATTATCTCAACTACATGCATTACCCACCTCTCCAAAATTATCGGCCACTACCCCCACTAAAAAACCAATCTCACTTTCTTCTTGCTTTTTAAGGGGGGCTTCTGGCGGGGATCAAGGGGGGGCCTCTTCATTTTCTCTCTTCACCATTGTTACACTTTTGTAACCACACTGCAAAACCAGAAAGCTTCCACTTCTAGTTCAAAGCTTCTATTTTTCCACCTCTACACTATATTCTCAACTTGGAAAATGGTTTGCACGTGAGGAAGCAATTCCAAAAATAAAGTGCTTTCCCTTAACAAGGCATTCCCTCGAAGCTTTAGTGCCGTGGGATATGCCAACAATCAATACTTTGTTGGGTATTATGATCGAGAAAGTGAACGTGCCGAATTCACTCGCATAATCGTTAATTCCAAAAGAAGGAAAATTTTGAAAGTTTTGTGTCTTGAGGGTGCCTAGTGGAAAGGATCTTCAATCGAAAACTTCACAATGAACCGCAAGAGCATCACGTTACAAAGCAAGTTAATGGATTTGCCGAGCAAACGACTGCTCCTGATCAAGCTAATGGTGCTACGGGTTGGGAATTGGCATTTGTCACTGCTCCAAGCTCAAACGAAGGCGCTGCAGCTGCAAGCAAAATGGCCGGAGGACTTGACAAGCTTACGTTGGACAGACTGTACGATGGTGCAATCAGAAGAATCAACCAGAATACGGGCTAAATCCATGGGCATATATAATTCAAGGTCCTTCTTCAACAATGGTGGATCTTCAAGCTGTCTGCTGTTTGCGCGGCGACGTTGGTTTCCTCGACAAACTCTTCCAATGCAACAAATGCCACCACCGCTTTCAACACTCGTATAGCAGTAAAAATTACAGCGAGTTCATGGAGCCAATTGAACAGTGTGATTGGTGCCAAAGAAAAGAATGAAACTCGAGGCATGAAAGCTCTTCAAAGAAATCACCGGCTGGAAACGGAACTAGAATAATTGTAAAGCGGTCTGAGTATTCTGGTGACAAAATCGAGTTGAGAGTTGTGGTGATCACAAAGGGAAAGAGCAGTGGCACTCCTTCTCCAAGGCTTACCACACGTATGAAGGAGACAAGTCGTTTATTTGGATTTGATCTATGGAAAAGGTAATCTTCTGTTTCCAACCAGTTGTCTTAATTAAACATGATTCATAGTTGCTGCAACTTCAATTGTTTTGTCATTTGTTTAAAAATTGGTGTGAGAATATTATTTTGTAAGATTGTGTTGTATGGTGTGGAATCTATTGCTTGTTAACATGAGATTTGCTTTATGTTTCATATTCGATTTGAGTGTTGTGGTGTGTTATTTTCAATTCCTTTAAGCTTTCGATTTGATTGTTTGAATTATAATTCATTATCTTATTTTATTTTTTTTCTTTTTTCTTTTTTTTCTTTGATTTATTTATTCATTTTTTATCTAACATTTTCGATTTTTTTAGTAATTCTAAGCAATCAAAGGAAATTAATTTGAATTGAGTTTTTAAATTTCAATTTAAATTTCAATTTTTCGCAATTAAGGTAACCGACAAATCAATTGGTACCGAAAAGGCGGTTTAAGGGTATTAATCCTTCCTTGATCGTAACCGACTCCCGAACCCGACACATTTCTGGTAAAACACGGATCATGTAAGATGGTGTTCGATCTACCTAAATATCGTTTTAAAATGATCGGTGGTGACTCCAATCCATACTTATTCAAGTCGAAGTTCAATTTCGGGCCAAACCGAAAGACGGCCGCGACAGCTGGGAAAGAAGAATATTTATGTTTCACAAGTTCACATACTTTGCAATGAAATTCTTCAAAATCTTTAAAACCTTAACTGGTCCAGTAGGGTCTTCAAGGTGGTCGTTTACGCCCAATCAACCTCTTTGTTTCTTGCTTATGAAAAATGCATTGTGTAGGATGGAACAAAACACTGCAATTAGTGTCTTTGATGAGCTTTTGGATGGATATGAGATTAGTAAATAATTTTGGTATATGTAGGACATTTTTAAGTAATAGGGTTTATGGCAACATCTCCTTGGCCAGCAAAAGTTATCATGGTACCATTTGTAATTGTGATTTTTTTATTGCTAGGACAGGGTGTGTAGGTGAGAAATTTGAGTGAGGAATTGGTCATATGGTCTGTGGCTCCTGAGTCAATCACCCTTGAATTTTGGGTAGATATGTAGATGGATGACACTAACACATTAGAATCCTGAAAAAAAGGAAGAGGATATACCTGAGAATACCAAATTGCATGTACTTGTAGAGTAAGGTTTTTCTATGGATCCCAACATATTTTTTAGTTTTTCTTCTTTTTTGAACTCAACAGATTGTTTTTCAGGTTCCTTAACCATTTGTTTGGTTGTATAAGCTCTGCTTTGTCCTTTTGATGAATCTCATCTCTTTGTGAAATTCCTACTTGCTGAATGAGGCTTCCCATGTAACCTCCAACATTTCTCTTTAGTGTGGCGAGGCTTCTTATAATAAGTACACCATGAAGAGTCCCTGTTTATTATTCTTGTTGCTTCTGGCCTAACTTCAATATTCTGTTGTTCCAGGCGTGTTGGTTCCTCAGTTAAGACCCTAGTGATTAAGGTTGAACTCTCTACTTGACTGTTTTCAACCACCATTACTCCTCTTCTTCCTTCCTCAGCACGAATGATAGTAATGATTTCACCCAATGAGGGCAGGTCTTCCTTTCCTAGTATTTGGACTCTGACTGCATCAAATTCTATATTTAGTCCAGCCAGAAAATCATAAATTCTATCCTTTTCGACAAACTTCTTTAGGATTGCTGTATCTTCACTGTAACTCATTTGGATGTAGTGATAGTGATCCATTTCTTGCCAAAGATTCTGTAGTAGGTTAGAATATTCTGTAATTGATTTGCTTCCCTGTTTGGTGGATGAAATCTTGGTTTTGATTTCATAGATCTGGGCAGCATCTTGAACCTTTTAAATAGGTTTGTTTTATAGCCTTCTATATCTCCTGAGTTGTCTAACAAACATACAAGTGTAACTAATCTCAGACACCATTAAATTTCATAACCATGACATAACTAACGAGTCTTGTTCATCCCAAACCTGGAACAGAGGATCTCCTTCCTTAGGGCCAGTTCTAAGGAGATGGATGAGCTTACCTCTTCCTTTTAGGAAAGTTTGAACCAATTGAGGCCACTTAAGATAATTTTTACCATTCAATCTATAGGTGGCTTGTATGTTTTGTAAGCCACTAATTGGATTAGGGTGACTTCCCTCATTCATTTGTGCCTCCTTGAACAGTTTCAGTACTGCTAGAATCAGTAGTCACTTTACCCATATTTTTTATTGGATAAATGCATTACACTTTAAAGGGAAGACAATAGCTAAGAAGGACTGCTAAACAAAGATAGCATGACCCAAAACGGAGAGCTTATAGCTCTGATACCATGTCAAAATCAAGACGTTTCTATAATTCTCTTGTATATTTCATGTATGAGACTTACATAGTTAAATATACAAACTACTATCTTATCTTAAGAAACTGCTAAACTAGGTAAATGATTGATTTTAGGAATAACTATAATTCTCTAAAGTTAGAGATCTTAATTAATAAAATACATCCACAAATATCCTATCAGATTATATAATCTACTTAATTTAGGGATCTAATTTCTGACATGAACTGTAATAGTTGGAGCTTTGATTTACTAATAATTGGAGCTTTTCTTCTTTTGTTTTGTTTAGTCTTTTTTGGCTTGGATGGTTCGGGCTATGGAGTGGTTTCATAGCTTTCTCAGGGGTGTTTAGGTTCTTGCTTAGTTAGGGCTATTGTTTCTCTTAACCTTTGCATAAGGACACTCTTTTTCCTCCATTTAGGATTAGAGTTTTTTTTAATGAGGCCCTTTGCATTGTTTGCATCTTTATTTTTATTTATAATAATATCCTACTTTTCAAAAAAACACATGAAAATTTAAAGGTTGACCCTAATTAAAACTGATCTAAATTGACCCGAAAATCTAATGGTTGACCTGAACAGTAACCAACCTATTTGATATTGACCTAACCTGAAGCCAACCAATCCGATATTAACCCATCTCGAAAACCAACGAATTCAATTTTGGCCTGACCTAATACTTGACCCAAACTGAATTTTCATTGATTTGAACTAAAGTCAAACCAGATTTGACCTAACCCAAATCTAAACCGAATATAGTCTAGACTTGAAATGACCTAACCTGAATCCGATTTGAATGACACGATTATCACCTATACCAAACACTGCCTAAATGTCTTTGACTTCAACTTGTGATAATTGCCATTTGCAAACATTTTATTTGCCTCAAATGTACAAGAATCCATTCGAACGCCTTTGATCTTTAATTCAACTTCCAATATTTCCTCGGATACATATCAACAGAAATTACATAAAAACAGAGCTTAATTCTGAAAAATGGATCGAATTGGATGATAAATTAGTGAAAAACAACTTACCGGGTTCGAATTTGGCGAAACAGACTTCGGATTCGGATTCAGGACGTCGAAAGCATAAAATATGACTTTTTGAAAATTTGGAATTTTCGGTCAAAATCAAAGTCAACGGGTTTGACTGGCAATTTCGAGGACTTCGGGTCCGAATTTCGAAAAACAGACTGAGGAATCGAATTTGGAACGTCAAAAAATGTCAGGATATGTATACTCGATCAAAGTCAAAGGTCGTTTAATGCCAGGTCAAAGCCAGTCAAAAATCTGGTCAACTGTGGTCAACAGTCGACCATTTTACACAAATATCACCCTAACAGAAATTATTTACCAAATTAGCCACATTCTACAAATATTTACCAATCTAACACCCGAATTTTACACAAATAGAACCTAAACATAAATTAATTACTAAATTATCAGCCAGACGATGTCCACTCTCGGGGGGTGGCGCGTGAACAGTGCTACGGTGTCAGAAAATTCTCGGAAAAATTCCTAAAAATTATTTTAAGCGATTTTGAGGCACTTACAAAGCTCGGTTCACAATTTTGAATGGCAGAGAGCACGATTATGAAACGTCGGAAACTTTGACGGTCTCACCCCTCTACGCGCCGACGACGATGGAGAAACGGAGAACACCGGTGAACTCGGAATGATGCAAGGAAAACGATGGTGCGGGAGGTGTCGTAAACGGATGACTGGATCGTTGTGAATCGATGAAAAACCAACTGAAATCGAGTTATTACCGACGATACTTCCAACTGAAATTAACGACGAACGGCGACGATTCACGACAAAAGGTTTGAGGGATTTTTTTCCTCAGTCGACAACAAACACGATGGTGGTTTCGGTTCGTCGATCAGAGGCCGGACGGTGAGTAGATCGGAGTTGAAAGGAGGGTTGTTGGAGAGGGAAAATTGGAAAAAAAATTCTGCTGAACCTGCGCACGGGGTATTTATAATTCAACATATAAAAGAAATTATTAAATAATGGGTTTAGCCACTAAATTTCATGTACTTCTTAAAATAGTCCACCAACTTTGAAATTTTACAATTTAATCCTCAATTTCCTTCCAAAATTCTAATTAAATTAACCACTTTTATAATTTCTTAAATTTAACCCTTAAATTGGGGTGTTACACTACCTACCAAGGAGACGAGCTGGACGTATACCTGCTGAGGTAACAAGTTGAAATCAAGAAGATTTGATGCTGAAGTCAACAATTGAATATCATGAACCAATTCAGAAGATTTTTTGAAGTAGAATATGAAGTAGAAGCTTTGAAGACGATGTAGTTCTCATATGCTCGTAGGAGCTAGGCGACTTGTAGATGGACCAGACTTTTTACTTCCAGAGATATTGTTGGTTTTTTTTAAGAATTGTTCTAGGAGCAATTATTTTTGGATCAATGTCTTGTGCATACATTCATTTTGCATGACACTTGCAATCATCAATACATTGTCGAATTATGCATTAAAGCGTTCATTCATTAAAGTAATGATAATAAGATAAGGCTTTCGATCGCAGTGATTCGGGTTCACAGTGGTAGCAAGAGTGCTTATCATTATTGACGAAAGAAAATGCCTAAAGAAAATAGAGGATAAGTTAGCCATAGTTGAGAGAGAACAAAAAGATATGCCAGAAGAAATGAAGAACAAGTTAGCACAACTTGAGGCTAATATCGCAAGCTCTCAATTAGATCTGTTGAACAAGGTGGAAGAAATGTTTAGGAGACATTTGACCACTGTGGAAGACCTCATACATCCTCCGGGTTTCACACCTGTTCTCATTCCTGAGCATATCTCTGCTCATCAAGGAATCCGATCACCAGTCTGCTTCATTATCCAGAACCCACAATATAATGTTGGAGCTTCATTCCCCATTGACTATCCTGCTTCTGGGCTGAAGCCAGGTGAACATTGTGCTAATATTGAGGTCCCTGACCAAAATGAATTAGTTGAAAATAAAGATATTATCCAAAGAATGAAATATATAGAAGAGATGGTAAAATCCAAGAAGACGGTCAATGCATTCTATGGGAGTGACGCAAGGGATCTAAGCATAGTTCCTGACCTCATATTACCCCTGAAGTTCAAAGCACCAGACTTTGAAAAATACAACGGGAGCACTTGCCCATCGGCCCACCTTATCATGTTTTGCAGGAGAATGACAGGTTACACTGAAAACGAGAAGCTTCTAATACATTGCTTCTAGGATAGTCTGACTGGAACGGCAGTCAAATGGTACAATCAGTTGACCAGATCCCAGATCAAATCATGGAGGGATTTGGCAAAAGCATTTTTGGAGCAGTATTGTCACGTCACTGACCTGGTACCTGACAGGTGGACATTGCAAAACATGGAAAAACGACACAGTGAAACCTTCAGGCAGTACGCCCAAAGATGGCGCGATGTGGCATCACAAGTACAACTCCCGTTGCTGGAGAATGAGGCTACAACTATCTTTGTGAATACCTTGAAGGCTTCATATATTGGGCATCTGATAGGAATTGCTACCAAGAACTTTGCCGACCTGGTCATTTCCGGGGAATTAATCGAGAATGACATTAGGAATAGCAAGATAAGAGGCTCTGACAGTACCGACATTAAGAAAGGAGTTGATGTCAATACAGTGAGTTCTTATTCAACTAATCATGGGGCCAAACCTTATAAAATGACTCGAGAAAATACCCCTGTTAGTAAAATTCCAGTGACATATGAAGAGCTGCTCCCAATACTAGTTGAGAAGAATCTCTTGAATCTAGTTAGGTCTAAACCGAAAGAACCCCCATTTCTTGAGGGGGCATAATGCTAATGCAGTATGTAGTTACCACATGGGAAGCTCAGGGCATACTACTGAGAATTGTGGGGCATTGAAGCGTAAAGTTCAACACTTAATCAATTCAGGGGTATGGACATTCGAAGGATGATAGGGCATTCTGATGCAAACTGAGAAAAATCATTGCAGCCACTACGAACTTTTGATGCACTCGCATATTGTCTTGTTTGAATTTCTTTTCTTTCTCTATTCGTTAAAAAGTTTGTAAGTCACTTGACAGTCAAACATTTTAAATGCTACCTTATGAGGTTACGAACAATGACTAATTTTCAGACTCGAAATTCTTTAAATATCATCTTGATTAAAAGCTCTTTTAAGAATCAAAGTTATAGATCTTTGACAAAATGACAAGATTGAAAACTGATAAAACAAGGACCCTTGACCTTACCATTATGATACATTCGAACCTCATACCCTTCTCTTGCATGGACCACTTTAACCTTCTCCTCTCATGAGAAAATGATCAAAAGGCTTGGCATTCAGGTATGAATGGGAGCGGACAACATGGGGCATCTCTTGTGTATGATATTGCAAAAATGCCTAGACTACACTTCTGTTGAAGACGTTCAGTGATTATATTAATCTTCGCAAATGGAATGGTGGAATATATGAATTTAGTTTAGGTCAGTTGTTTGGGAACTGAATTCTAAATGTGAGATTTCCTGACAATCAAGGACACCTAGACTATAATAGGTTCTTCTCGATGAGCTTAAGAAATTTTAAATCTGAATGCTAAAAAAAGCTAATAAATTATTACTATAGATTATACAATGAAGATGAGATATTCCACTAAAGCAATTGGTTATAGAGGTAACTCAAAAGCCCGGGCTTTATGAATAGATTGCATTCGAACATGACATTATTCGGGATACTCGACAGTTCATCAAGGACACCTAGACTATAATAGGTTCTTCTCGATGAGCTTAAGAAATTTTAAATCTGAATGCTAAAAAAAGCTAATAAATTATTACTATAGATTATACAATGAAGATGAGATATTCCACTAAAGCAATTGGTTATAGAGGTAACTCAAAAGCCCTGGCTTTATGAATAGATTGCATTCGAACCATGACATTATTCGGATACTCGACAGTTCGGTGTTTACTCCACTGTAATTGTCAAGTCAAAGATCTCATGATGAGACGAACCCTTCAGCTAGCCCATTAAGAGAGATTATAAGATATATACAATAAAGCTGAATTCAGCTAGCCAGACAATGGCAAATTAAATCAATTTGATCTAATAATGAGTTTCGATGAAAATGGACTAAGGGAATCGAGGAACACTTGTTATAGTCAACCTCACACAAGCATGCATGAATTTTATGTTTAGACTGATGTCCCTGCTTTACCTTTGTTAAAGGAAGTAAATAAAGCTTGAATAAATGAAAGATTTCAGAGAACTGAAACAAAAACGTTCTAGAAAGTCTAATGATTGATTATACTAGTTGTGTCATTTTGTCAGCATTTGATTAAAATGCCAAGCCAAATAACATGGGCATTTTGTAAGGTTCACAGGGACCGTAAAAGAAATAACATTTCGATGACTGAAACCTTAGAAACTTTAAGGAGCTAACCTGAAACCAACCCATCAATTTTGACACTTGACAAAGAGGAATAACTTTGAAAGATTAAAAGAGTTGTTGATTCTCTTGATATTTATTGAACTCATGTTATGTGATTTACTTCAATTGTGAGCCTAAAAGAATGGCGTTTTTCTTAAACGAATTTTCCATATTTTGAAAATAATAAGAAAGAAAATATTTTCAAACAGGACAATCTCTCTGGAGAGTTTAGTCTGGAAATTTACAGAGGTCCTTCAGACCTAGAAGCTCAGAATCAGAAATTGGGGCAAATAATTTGAATGTTAGGGAGCCAGGAAAGAAGATGTTTGCAAAGATATGTGATGGTACACCTTGGTGTGAGAGAAGAATGAAGACGAACAGATCAAGAAGAGAACCAAGATTGCTTGAGCACATTTTCACTGCTATTAATCAAGAAGATCATGCATTATGCATACATGAATTGCATCTTTGCATCAAACATCCATCATCAGGATAGTTACATCCATATACATTTTACAGATCTTTCAGGAGAATATGAGATTAAAAGACAACAAACGTCCTCAACAAGAGGGAACAATCATATTCAGATTTAACATTTCCAAACAAATTTTGTCTCGCTTGAGACAGTCTCATTTAATACAGAAGATTTTATCTCACTTGAGATGGTTTCCCTTGAAACAGAAGATTTTGCCTCGATTGAGATAGTTTCCCTTGAAACAAAAGATTTTGTCTCGCTTGATATAGTTTTCCCTTGAAACAGAAGATTTTGTCTTGCTTGAGATAGTTTCCCTTAAAACAAAAGATTTTGTCTCGCTTGAGATAGTTTCCTTGAAACAAAAGATTTTGTTTCGCTTGAGATAGTTTCCCTTGAAACAAAAGATTTTGTCTCGCTTGAGATAGTTTCCTTTGAAACATAATATTTTGTCTCAGTTGAGATAGTTTCCTTGAAACAGAAGATTTTGTCTTACTTGAGATAGTTTCCCTTTGAAACAGAAGATTTTCTCTCGCTTGAGATATTTTCCTTTGAAACATAAGATTTTGTCTCACTTGAGATAGTTTCCCTTGAAACAAAAGATTTTGTCTCGCTTGAGATAGTTTCCCTCGAAACAAAAGATTTTATCTCTCTTGAGATAGTTTCCCTCGAAACAAAAGATTTTATCTCACTTGAGATAGTTTCCCTCGAAACAAAAGATTTTGTCTCGCTTGAGATAGTTTCCCTTGAAACATAAGATTTTGTCTCGCTTGAGATAGTTTCCCACGAAACAGAAGATTTTATCTCGCTTGAGATGGTTTCCCTTGAAACCAAATGTTTTGTCTCACTTGAGATAGTTTCCCATGAAACAGAAGATTTTATGTCACTTGAGATGGTTTACCTTGAAATAAAATGTTTTGTCTCGCTTGAGATAGTTTCCCTTGAAACATAAGATTTTGACTTGCTTGAGATAGTTTCCCTTGAAATAGAAGATTTTGTCTCGCTTGAGATAATTTTCCCTCGAAACAAAAGATTTTATCTCGCTTGAGATAGTTTCCCTCAAAACAGAAGATTTTATCTCGCTTGAGATAGTTTTCTCTCGAAACAAAAGATTTTATAAGAAACTAAGCCTTCGTGGGTTTCTTGATTTGTAAGTCCTTCGGACCATCTATAAGACCTTCAGTGCAGGATGTTTTCAAATGAGATTTTAAGAAACTAAGCCTTTGGGGGTTTCTTATTTTTTTAATCCTTCGGTTCATCTCTAAGTCTTTCGAGCAAGATGATAAGTCCATCAGGCCATCCGTAAGACCTTCAGTGCTGGATGTTTTCGACATTTCCATTGCTTGATTCACAAAATTTCAAATTAGCAATAAACCTTAAAACCAAAAAAATCGAACAAAAATTAGTTTTTTTTTCGTCTTTGCGCTATTCTTGTTCACACAATAATGTGCAAAGAGGAGCAGTTGTAGACACCCGTTTTTGTCTGGATTGAAAAAATATTATTTAATATTATTAGTATTATTACTATTATTATTTAAAACCTATCACTACATCTCCACTCATACCACTATGTTGAAAACATTTTGATATTTCGATATAACAAACTAAGTTTAAATGAATTTTAAGAGTTTACAAATTATTTTCTAAAGTATATTCGATTCAATTAATCGAATATCAAATTATTACTCCAAGTCTTTCAAGATCATTTTAAACCTTACTAAATGTGTAAAATTGTGTTTTATACTTAAACTATTTTTGAAACAATTTTCACAAAGTATTTTGAACCAAAATCAAGCCTAAAATCAAATTTTCAAAGCGATGCACCGATGCACCAATCCATACATCGATGCACCATGGAAGTAATTGAACATCAAAAGCATTTTCTGCATCGATGCACATACCATGCATCGATGCACTTAGTGCATTTGATGCATCGATGCACTCAGGCTATTTCAAAACATCGAATGCATTTCATGCATCGATGCACTCTTAGTGCACTGATGCACTGAGAGTCCAACGGTCAAAATATTTGAATTTTACACTGATGCACCTAGGGTATGTATCGATGCACTGACGCTCCCAACTACTTTAATTAATTGTTTTCACACTTAAACGGCTCTATTGACAACATTAATCATCCCCAACGTTCAAAATCATTTGAAGGTGTATTTAAACAAGCTTAGAAGTCATTGATCAACAACAAGAAACAACAAGTAACTAGAATCAAGAGAGAATCAAAGAGAAAGCATCAAATCTCAAGTTTGAGCATTTCAAGCCTATTTTTCATTCAATATTCATTTTGCTTTCAAGAACACTCCTTGTACTCAATTGTATTCATTCTTGAGTGTTCTTTTCTTTGTTCTAGAATTGTGCAAACAATCTACCTTGTGAGGATTTCCTTGTAAGTTTGCAAATTTGTATTGTTCTCTTTGGGAGAGAGTGTTCTCAAGATTTTGGGGTATAATTCTTGAGGGTTTGTAAGGTTACTCTTTGTCCTCAAAAGAAATACAAATTAGTGAATTTGTGGAAAATCATTAGTGTGGATAGCTAAGGTAGTGGACATAGACTTTGGTTGAGAAAGTCGAACCACTCTAAATTGCTGTGCAATTACTTTCAATTTTCTGCAAAAGCTTCCACCAAATTTTTAATTACCAATTCACCCCCCTCTTGGCCGATTTCGTCAATCGATTAACTCAACAATTAGTATCAGAGATTAACTCATTTGAAGGTTTAATCGCCTCTTGAGTCGATTCGGGAAGAGTTACATCGATAATCAAAGTCAAACAATGGTCTCCACTTCAAACTTCGACTCCGGTCTCGATTCGATGCCCGTCAACAAGCCTCCTTTCTTCAATGGGGCTAACTTTGCCTATTGGAAAAATAGGATGATTTACTTCATTCAAGCAAGTGACATGGGAGCATGAAATGTTGTAGAAGACGGATATATCAAGCCTCTTACTCATCCAAGAATGTGGAGTGAAAGAGAGACAAGATTGTTCCAGCTCAACTCTAAAGCCATTCATATCATATTTTTTGCTCTTGGACCAGATGAATACGGAAGAGTTTCATCTTGTACAACCGCCAAAGAAATATGGGACAAGCTTCAAGTCACTCATGAAGGTACCGATAAGGTAAAAAAATCTAAAATTAGTATTCTAACGCATAGATATGAAAATTTCATGATGAAACCAAATGAAGATATCAAAGCTATGACGAATAGATTCTCAAAGATTTTCAATGGTCTCAAATCATATGGAGATATCATTTCAAATGAAAAGCTTGTGAGGAAGTTAGTTTACTCCCTTCCAAAATCATGGCAATCAAATAAGATGGCAATCATCGAGTCTAAGGACCTAACGTCCTTAACTCTTGAAGAACTAATCGGTTCCCTCCTCACTCATGAAATGGTGCTTGAAGATGAGGTGGACCTCGATAAGATTGACAAAACACCAAAGGATAAGGAGAAGAAGAAAAACATTGGAGTTTCTCTCAAATCCATAAAAGATGAGAGTGATTCAAATAAAGATGACGATGACGAGGAAATGGCATTGTTTTCCAAACGGTTCAGAAAAATATGATTACCCATAATTGAAGAGAAAGGGTCAATCAAAGAATAAGCACAATGCTCATGTGGCTACATGGAGCGACGAAGAAGGTTCCGATGAAGAGGAACAAGAAGTAGCAAACCTGTGCTTGATGGCATTCGGGGAAGATTCTAAAGTAACCTCTAACTCATCTGATTTTGATGATTTATCCTATGATGAGCTATTATAGGAATATAATGGGTTGGCTTCGGATTATGAGAAATTGTTTTTAAAATCTAAAAATGATGTTTCAAAATTGAAAAATGAAAATAAACTCATATCCAAAACCAACAACGATCTTGAAAGTAAAATCAATGATTTGCAAATCAAACTAGAAGAGTTTGAAAAGAAAATTTTGGATTTGCAAAATTTACTTTCAAAGGTCAATGATGATCATCAAAAGAAAATTGATGATCTTAAAACTTCTTTTGATAAAGTTGGAACAAAACGTTTTGAAAAAAAAGGAGAAAATTCAAAATCCAACTTTGTTAGAAAAGGTTTTAAAAACTACAATCATAGAGGTCCCCAAAAAACCTCTAATGGAAAAATCGTTAGAAGTATATGGGTTCCTAAAGAACTCATTACTACTAAAGATAAAGATATTCTACACAAATGGATACCTAAGGGGACTAAGATTTTGGAAACTAATGAATATGGACCCAAAAGAATTTGGGTACCAAAAATCAAAAATTAATCTATGTTTGTAGGGAAAAGAGCATTGCTACAAGGCACGGGAAACAAATTCAAATTCATGGTACCTTGATAGTGGATGCTCGAGACACATGACCGGGGACAAAACCGGTTCATAGAGCTTAACGCCAAAAATGGAGGAGAAGTGACTTTTGGTGATAATTCAAAATGTCACATTGAAGGTATAGGTACAATAGGTAATACCTCTTCCATACAAATTAAAAATGTTTTATATGTGAATGGATTAAAGCATAATCTTTTGAGTATTAGTCAATTTTGTGATAAATGATTCAATGTCATGTTTGAAACTAATGGTTGTAAAGTTATTGACATTGCATCTAATCGGATTATACTTGTTGGTCATAGAATAAGAAACATTTACATGGTGCATTTAGATTCTATTAATATATGATTAATTTATGCCTACTTGCTAAGGATGAGCATGATAGTTGGTTATGGCATAGGAGATTAGGACATGCTAATATGAGTGTTTTGCAACGATTAATTCAATGTGATTTAGTTCGAGGGTTGCCTAAACTAAAATTTAATAATGATAAAATATGTGATGCTTGTGCTAAAGGAAAACAAAAGTGAGTTTCTTTTAAATCCATTAATGATGTATCAACTAGTAGAGTATTACAATTGATCCATATAGATCTTTTTGGGCCAACTAGGACTACTAGCTTAGGTGGAAAACAATATGCATTTGTCTTGGTATATGACTATTCTAGATATACTTGGGTTCTATTCTTAATTACTAAAGATGAAGCATTAGAAAAATTCATCACTTTTTCAAAAGTAATCCAAAACGAAAAAGGTTACTCTATAACTAGTGTGAGGAGTGATCATAGAACTAAATTTGAAAATCTTGGATTTACTAATTTTTGTAATTCTAATGGTATTAGCCATAATTTTTCAGCATCTAGAACCCCTCAACAAAATGGATTTGTTGAGAGGAAAAATTAAACTTTAGAAGAAATGGCTAGAACTGTGCTTTGTGAAAACAATTTGCCAAAATATTTTTGGGCTGAAGCCACAAATACCGCTTGTTATGTTATTAATCGAGTAATGATTAAGCCTATTTTAAAGAAAACTCCATATGAACTTTTTCAAAAATAAAAAGCCTAACATTAGTTATTTTCATACTTTTGGATGTAAGTGTTTTGTTTTAAACAACGGTAAAAACAATCTTGGCAAATTTGATGCTAAAAGTGATGAAGGAATTTTTCTGGGTTATTCCTTAAATTCTAAAGCTTATCGAGTATTTAATAAAAGAACTTTGGTTGTAGAAGAGTCTATACATGTTGTTTTCGATGATAACCTCCTTCCAAGGAAGGATTCTTGTGTGAATGATGATGTAGGTGTTATAAATACAAATGACGTTAGACATGACGTTGGAGAACCATCATCAAAGGAAGAAACGAAAAATGAGGAAACTCATGATCCTCTCGAGAATCTAACCATTGAAGAAAGGGAAGTCTCTTACCTCAAAGGAATACAACTATGTCAAGGATGGTGAGATTATAGGTGATCCATCCAAAGGGGTAACAACTCGATCTTCTCTTAGAAATATTTGTAATTATGTTGTATTTATCTCATGCATAGAGCCTAAGAATATTAAAGAAGCATTAAATGATGAACATTGGATTATGGCTATGCAAGAAGAGTTAAATCAATTTGAGAGAAGTAAAGTATGAACATTAGTTGAAAGGCCTAGTAATAAATCTACTGTAGGTACTAGATGGGTATTTAGGAATAAGCTTGATGAGAGTGGTAATATAGTGAGAAACAAGGCTAGACTTGTTGCTCAAGGGTATACTCAAGAAGAGGGCATAGAATTTGATTAAACATACGCTCCCGTAGCTAGGATGGAAGCAATTAGAATGTTATTAGCATTTGCATGTTTTCATGAATTTAAATTATATCAAATGGATGCTAAAAGTGCATTTTTAAATGGTTTTATAAAAGAAGAAGTGTATGTGGAACAACCTCCAGGTTTTGAAGATTCAAAATTTCTGGATCATGTTCTTAAATTGACAAAAGCGCTTTATGGTTTAAAACAAGCTCCTAGAGCTTGGTATGAAAGATTGTCAAATTTTTAAATTGAAAAAGGTTTTTCAAAAGGGAAAGTTGACACTACATTGTTTAAATTTATGTTGATGATATAATATTTGGTTCTACTAATGATGCTCTTTGCCAATAATTTTCTAAGCTAATGCAAAGTGAGTTTGAGATGAGCATGATGGGGGAACTCTCATTTTTCTTGGGACTCCAAATCAAGCAAAGAAAAGATGACATCTTCATCAATCAAGCTAAGTACGTCAAAGATATGATCAAGAAGTTTGGACTGGAAAATGTCAAACCTCATGACACTCCAATGAGCTCTTCAATAAAGCTTGACTTAGATGAATGAGGTAAATGTGTAGATGTTAAATTATATAGGTCAATGATTGGATCTTTACTTTATCTAACTGCAAGTAGACCGGACATTATGTTTAGTGTTTGCTTATGTGCTAGATTTCAATCATGCCCTAAGGAATCACATTTACTAGCTGTTAAGAGAATCTTTAGATACCTTAAGGACACTCCTAGTTTAGGACTTTGGTATCCTAGAGACTCTAGCTTTAGCTTTCATGCCTTTTCTGATGCATATTATAGAGGATGCAAATTAGATAGGAAAAGCACCTCCGGTACTTGCCAATTCCTTGGAAATATGCTAATTTATTGGTTTTCAAAGAAACAAAATTGTGTCGCATTATCTACCACTGAAGCGGAATATATTTCAGCCGGTATTTGTTGTGCACAAGTTTTATGGATGAAGCAACAACTTTTTTATTATGGAATTGATGTAGGCATCATTCCTATCAAGTGTGACAATACTAGTGCTATTTGTCTCACTAAAAATCTCATCCAACACTCTAGAACTAAGCATATTGAAATTAGACATCACTTCATTAGAGACCATGTCGCTAAGGAAGATGTAGTTCTAGAATTTGTTGATACTTTGCACCAATTAGGGGATATCTTTACAAAACCTTTAGATAAAGAAATATTTTGGACACTTAGGAGAGAATTAGGTTTAACTGACCTATCTTCACTTAGTGTTTAAAATAATTTTAGCACTTTTAAGAATAAATGAAAAATGCATATAATAGTAATGTTTGATTACATTTATTGCTATTAGTTAGGGGGAGTTTATGTTGCTTGATGAAAATTAATTTTGTGTTCAAATGAAGTTTAAAGGATTAATTTAATTGATTGAACATGATTAATCTTCAATATATGAGTTGCCAATACCACTAAAGCTAACTAATTTAGCATTTTAAGTGTTTAAAACGGATTTTTGACATTTCTGTGCTTCATGCATCGATACACTTAACAGTGTATCGATGCATCCCTTTGAATGTGCATCGATTCATAATGTTGATGCACCGATGCACGCCTTGAATGTGCATCGATGGACAGGGTCATGCATCGATGCATCCGTCAGGTTTGTGGGTTTATATGCCTCTTTTTCTTTTATTTTCAAAACCCTAAAACTAAACATACACCCGTCGTTCATCTCTCTCTCTCTAAAAATCTCCTTTTTGCTCCAAAATCATCGTTTTTGGTCGAAATCTTCAAGCTTTTAACTTCTAATCCTACTTCAATCATTAATTCGTACAAAACATCATTACATCCCTCTCTATCCGAATTTTCAAGGTAAACTTTTCTGAAAACTCCATTTTATCAATTTTTGATCTTAGGGATAGTTTTGATTAGTTCTAGGATGAACATTATATCGGGCATTGGTTATATGATGATTCTAAACTAGATTTTACAACAAATTTCATCAAAAACACACAATTTTTCAAAATTTTCTTTGAAATTCAAATTTTTAAAAAAAATATTTTCAAAAATCATTGATGTTTTTGACTTCATTATATTGTTTTTATGAAAGCTATATGTATTGCACTATTTCCAATGATATTTTCAAATAGTTTTCAAAACTTTACCCATTAGGATTGTTTTAGAGAACTTTGATTATTGCGGACTCAATTGAGTTTTGGGATTGATTATTGTGCATACATGTTTTTCAATTTGCAGGTTATCTATTTCTTTCCTTTTTTCGATCTCTAAACCATGTCTAATCCCAAACGCCCTAGGACTTCGTCGAGTCATTCTCGTTCAAACCAACCTCCTAATCCCGTTCCTCCTCCACCTACATCTCTATTAGGATCTTGTTTTAACATGCCTGAGCGTCGTAGAGACGAATTGTACTCTAGGTACAGAAATTCTTTTCAAACTTATAGAATCCGTGAAGAGCGTATTCCTTCTCTTCAAGCTATGATAGATATTAACTTTAAATACCTTCCGATTCTTAAAGCTTGGAAGTTTGATAAATTATTTCAGCTCAAACCTATCGCCTATAAACAATTAGTCCACATTTTCTATTCCAATGCGGTATGTATTCAAAACGAAACTCAATGTGGAACTATAGCCATTAGATCTTATCTCTTAGGCCAATATATTAATATTGACCCCGAAACTATAGCTTTCCATTTTGGGTTAGATGATGATGGGATATATAATGAGAATGAAACTGTAGATTACCCCTATGTTCCAAACGCTAGTGTTAGTACTCTACGATTTCATCACGATTGTTTTCTTCATCTGATGATCTCTTAGTGGTTTAGACCATCCGGATGTAGGAACTCTACTCTTCGTATTAGGGATTTGTGGTGGATGCACTGTCTCAAGAATAAAATCAAAATCAATCTACCCCACATTATCTTCAGTCAACTAGTTAATGCCATAAACATTGTTCCTTCAAAACATGTCGAAACATTAGTTTATGGATGTCTTCTTAGTAACCTCTTTATCAAACTTGGTCTAGACGTCTCTCTCGACAATCCTATCCCACTCCAAAACCAAATCAATCTTACATCCTTGAAGAAAGCAGATTGGAAACAAGACGAGGTAACCGGTCAATGGGTTTTTAGACCCGGTAAGCAAACTCCGGGAGCTAGTTCCTCACGAGCTGCTCTTAGCTCTTCTCGTGCTCCTCCTCCTCCTCCGGCTCCGGCTACTGACGATGATCCTGAATTTCAATAGCTTATGCAAGACAACGATGATCACGTACCCGATGAGGAGCCTGCACCGGAACCAGCTCCACAAGAGGATCAAATGCCTCCATATTTTCGTTCGTTTTTGGAGACATTTTATTTACGGTATGCTTCCATCGAATCCCACTTGACTGCTACTCACGAAGCAGTAAATCAACGCTTAGACACTTTGGAAGCTCGTCAGATGGAGTTTCAAAGGGAGATGCTTGCACGCATGGATGTTCTCTCTCTTGAGATGCAAGCCTGATTTCCTCCTCCGCCTCTCGATCCTTCTATGGATGACTAGACTTATTTTATTTTGATTGTATTTGGGATTAAAACTTAAAACTTGGATTGTTAAAACATTTTGCTATTTTTGAATTGTTTAACTATTGTTGGATGTTTGAACTTTTTATTTATTTGGTTTGATCTTTATGAGCTTCATGTTTATTAATTTTTACATTATTGACATCTTAGTTGCATTATGACCAATTTACCATTTCACATTTGATTTGAATATTGATTATGAACACTAATGGCTAACCTCTCTTTTGATCTTTGATCTTAGCAGCTTAAGCTATATTCAATTAAAATGTTTAATCAATTAGCTATGTTTTTTAAAGCCTTCTTTCACTCAGTTTTTGAGTCTTTTTTATTTAACAAAAAGGGGGAAAAGTGTTAAGTGTTAAAAGTTTTAAAGGGGAGAAGTGTTATAATAAAGGGGAGTAATTTCAAAATTGATTTCAAAACTTATTTTTCAAAGAAAATCTTAAAATTACTCAAGAGTTTTGTTATATCAAAAAGGGGGAGATTGTTGAAAACATTTTGATATTTCGATATAACAAACTAAGTTTAAATGAATTTTAAGAGTTTACAAATGATTTTCTAAAGTATATTCGATTCAATTAATCGAATATCAAATTATTACTCCAAGTCTTTCAAGATCCTTTCAAACCTTACTAAATGTGTAAAATTGTGTTTATACTTAAACTATTTTGAAACAATTTTCACAAAGTATTTTGAACCAAAATCAAGCCTAAAATCAAATTTTCAAAGTGATGCACCAATCCATGCATCGATGCACCATGGAATTAATTGAACATCGAATGCATTTTATGCATCGATGCACTTAGAGCATTTGATGCATCGATGCACTCAGGCTATTTCAAAACATCGAATGCATTTCATGAATCGATGCACTCTTAGTGCACTGATGCATTGAGAGTCCAACAGTTAAAATATTTGAATTTTACATTGATGCACCGATGCACCTAGGGTATGCATCGATGCACTGACGCTCCCAACTACTTTAATAATTGTTTTCACACTAAACGGCTCTATTGACTCCACTAATCATCCTCAACGTTCAGAATCATTTGAAGGTGTATTTAAACAAGCTTAGAAGCCATTGATGAACAATAAGAAACAACAAGCAACTAGAATCAAGAGAGAATCAAAGAGAAAGCATCAAACCTCAAGTTTGAGCATTTCAAGCCTATTTTTATTCAATATTCATTTTTCTTTCAAGAACACTCATTGTACTCAATTGTATTCATTCTTGAGTGTTCTTTTCTTTGTTCTAGAATTGTGCAAACAATCTACCTTGTGAGGATTTCCTTGTAAGTTTGCAAATTTGTATTGTTCTCTTTGGGAGAGAGTGTTCTCAAGAATTGGGGTATAAATTCTTGAGGGTTTTTGTATGGTTACTCTTTGTCCTCAAAGAAAGACAAATTAGTGAATTTGTGGAAAATCCTTAGTGTGAATAGCTAAGGTAGTGGACGTAGACTTTGGTTGAGAAAGTCGAACCACTCTAAATCGTTGTGCAATTACTTTCAATTTTCTGCAAAAGCTTCCACCAAATTTTTAATTGCCAAATCACCCCCCTCTTGGCCGATTCCGTCAATCGATTTACTCAACACACTATCCACCAAATCATTCACTAAATATAAAATAAAAACCCACTCAACGTTTCCACCACTCCATGTTTTATGCCACCATTCCATGTTTTCTTCCATTTTTTTTTATTTCTCCACTCATAACAATTATCTTTTTATGATAAATATGTAATATGCTAGATACAAAAAAGGGGGGAGGCATACAAAGAGGAAGGAGGCCATACATGGGTGAGGGGGAGAAGAAAAGGAAGGAAAAAATAGAAAATAACATTTCTTGCAATCTGTCGAATTCTTGCCGGTGATCGGAACCTCCGATCAATATTCCGAACGGTCAAAAGTTGTGTAAGGCCAGCACGAACAACATATTAAAAAATTAGGATGATCGGACAGTGGACGGTGGCGGATCGGAGAAAACAAATCCGGATGGTTTTTGGAATCTTGCCGGATATTGGGATCTTCAATCAACATTTCGAACGGTGAAACGTTGCGCGACATCAATACGAACAACATATTGAAAAATCAGGACAATCGGACGGTGGACGGTGACAGATCAGAGAAAACAAATCTGGATGATTTTTGGCCTCTTGTCAGCGATGGGGGTCTCTGATCAACATTCCGAAGGTGAAAAGTTGCACGACGTCAACACGAACAACATATTGAAAAATTAGGACGATCGAACGGTGGACGACGACAGATCAGAGAAAATAAATCTGAACTGTTATCTTTGTATTTTTCTGATTTTGACACTTTAGTTTATGTTATTTTATTTTAACATTTTAATTTCTGTTTTTACCATTTTAATCCTTTAAGTTCATGTTTTTGCTAGATCTATTATTCGAGTAAAATAATTTCTTTAATTAATTAATTTGAAGCAAGTTATTAATATTTAATAAATGGATCATATTTGAACTTTATATTTGATTCAGGATTTCCACCATTACGACAACGTGTAAGCGAAATAGTACTAATTTTGGGCGTTGTGGGGTGCTAATCATTCCCCACGTGTAACCGATTCCCGAACCCGTTTTAATCGAATCTTTGGTAAATGCAGACCAATTTTTGTCTTAAAAAGGATTTTTCTTAAAATTGTTTTTAAAAGACGTTTTTAGGTATTCAACCTACCTAACCCAAAGGTTGATGGCGACTCTATCTAATTTTATCCAATTTAATTCAAAATTACCCATTTTTAAAAATTAAAAAATCGTAATTGTTTTTAAAACAATATTTAATTGTTCCACCCTAAAAACGGTTATGACACTTTAAAAAAACATCATATAAATGTTAATATGATTAATTATTTAATTTAAAAAATCTTAAAATTTAATATATTACTTTTTGATGTTGTTCAGGATCTTTTTAAGTCGAGAATCAAGTAACTCACTTCAGCTTGTTAAGAATTCGAGGCGAGTCTATTCAATTTGATAATTGACCGAACTTTGATCGAGTTGATCTCAAATACATAATATATCTCGTCTCATTTACGGTACTACTTAATGATAAATATTCAAACTCATCTATATGCTCCAACCCCTCCATTTAAAGAGATTCGATGCTTCAATCTCTCAATTATACCTCAACTACTACCTCAATCTATCAAAAGATTAATTCCATAAACTCAAACAACCATTTGTTTACAAACTAAATTTAAAAATAACTTGAAGTACCTAATTTTTACATAAATAAACTCTAAATATTTTTTTCAGATATGTTTAACCAAAGCTTCAGCCCAAAAATTTGACAGCAATCTTCACCATCAACATGGGTCTTGCCAAGGCACCTGAGGCCGAGAAGAAAGGCCAAATATCATCATTCTGATTCATAATAATAATAATAATAATAATAATAATAATAATAAATAATAATAATAATAATAATAATAATACACAAAAAATATATAACAGCAAACCACATCAATACAAAACAAATGAGACCCTAAAATCAACACAGTTATCGATTAATTAAAAAAAAGCTTCCACTTACCATTCCATAAAGACGTTCTACTGCAATCGAAACTATATAAAAAACACGTTAGAAATGTCAAACCCTCAAATTTCTAATTTTAATTATAATGAGGACGACAGACCCAATAAGGAGATAATAAAGGGAAAGTAGCTTGATATTGGTTCAAATCCAATTCGTGAGATGTCCCACTGGGTCATAGAGAAGTCTTGACGCCTCCATTTTATCGTTTCGGATGAGTGTCCCATTCCATTGATTGCAGGTAAATACGGAGTAGAATTCAACCGCGTGGTGAATGAAAGAAGATTTATTGAATGAGTTGATGGAGTCTGGAGTTTACGCGCCAACTCCCACACTACCATTCAGTATGCCCTTACTCTCTTAAAGGGCTGAAGAAAAACAAAAGAATGACTCCCGACTGACTAACTAAAACAAAAGAATAACTAGTCTGCTTTATTGCTACGTGCATAGTGCGCCGGAAGCCACCTCCAGATAGAAGGACTCCTAGCTAGATTCAAAGTACTTTCCTTAAAAATTGAAAAAAAAAAAAAAGATAAGAAAGCCTCTCTTCTTGTATTAATACGCGCCTGCGGGCGAGCGGCACACCTAGGTAAGACTTTAAATTACCCAACCATACTAACTAATAGGTATTACTGCTTTGAGAAGGATAAAAGTAACCTACATATCTGATTTATCTGTCATCCTTATCACAAATGGACTCTCTTGTATTAATACGCGCCTGCGGGCGAGCGGCACACCTAGGTAAGACTTTAAATTACCCAACCATACTAACTAATAGGTATTACTGCTTTGAGAAGGATAAAAGTAACCTACATATCTGATTTATCTGTCATCCTTATCACAAATGGAATATCCTGTTAATGTACTAGCCCTAGCTCATCTTGCTCTTCCAATTCCATTTCGAGAGCCATCGTAGCTCTTTTGGACTGATACATACATACAGCACCCTTGTCTCTTTCAGCATTGACCCCTTTTTCTCTTTGCGATGCAAAGGCAATGGCGGGGGAGGCGAGAGAAGAAGAGCACTTATGGGTGGTATGAAAGCCATAAGCGGAGGCATGGGTCTCTTCCATGAAGATGCGAAGCCTAGAGATAACATTTATTGAAATATTTAAACGTTTATTATTAAATAATTGAGAAAATTTTAACAGATATTATCTTGTAATTCTCGTACTATTAAAAAACATTTTATTTAACCGATAAATTTTGAGATGAAATATTTTTTAAAAATCGAATAATATGGGGGCAATTTAGTGTCTGTAATAGATTCAACAGATACAACAGCAAATGGTGAGAAAGGTTTGCTGTTCCACGTTGCCTGTTGACTTTGGCAACTGGTCAAGATATTCGCTCATTGACTTTGTCACTCATTGACTTTGCTTCCATTCGTCCAAATTTAAAATACCATCCAATTGCATATTGTTTTACAAGAGCAAGTATGCGCGTGAGGAACATTTTCAATATATGATTTTTATATCCTTTAAAAGGAGAGTACTTTTAAAATTTCAATTATTTTTGTGTTGTCATTGTTTAAAAATTATTTTAAACATATATTACTCAAAAAATATTAATTTAACCATAACTCATGTATTCAAACTTTTTCAAAAAATATATATTAATGTGAACCCTTGACTTGTTTTGTACTTAATATTGTCTTTAAATTTAAAAATATTAATTTGATATTTTGGCCAACATAATTGGATATTGACTGTTATAATATTGATGTGACAATTCACGACACCGACATGATGAAAAATTATTAGATTGATTCGTCTCACTATGTCATTCGTGATTCCAGTCAATAAAGCTCATTCATTTCAAAATAACTTTCAAATAATTATTCACTCCTTATTTATTGTCGCAGCCGTCTTTCGGGTGGGCCCGTAATTGAGCTTTGACTTGAAAAAAATGGTAGAACCGCCACCGATCATTTAAAAATAATGTTTAGGTTGATCGGACACCATCTTACTTGATATGCGTTTTTTACCATAAATGTGTCGGGTTCGGGAGTCAGTTACAGTCAAGGAAGGATTAGCACCCTTATACTGCCCTTTCGGTACCAATTAATTTGTCGGTTGTCTTAATTGCAAAAAATTAAAATTTTAATTAAACTTTAAAAATTCGATTCAAATTACTTACTCTTAATTGGTTGAAAGTATCCCTAAAAGTTGAAAATGTTAGATAATAAATAATAAATAAATATTAAATAAATCAAAGGGAAAAAATAAAAAATAAAAAATAAATCAAAGGGAAAAAATAAAATAAAAAAATGTTAAATGTTAAAAGTAATAAAATAAAAATAATAAGAGAAAAAATATAATAAAACAAATAATAAAAAAATACTAAAATTAAATGGGAAAAAATGAATAACCAAAATAAAAAATGTTAAAATTAAAAAGAAAAAAAATGAATAACTAAAAATTTAAAGGACCAAATTGAAATAAATTGAAATTGATGGATTAAATTGGTACTAAAAATGAGCTGCAAGAGAAAAGTTAAGAGTTAGAGGGGTTAAATTGCAAAAAAATGTAAATTATAAATAGGGACCGAATTGAATAAATTGAAGATTTAGAGGCCAAATTGAACATAGTGACCAAAATGAATTACACTTCAAAAGTTGGGCGACAGCAGAAAGGATTTAACTATTGGCTAATTACAACTTAGTCTCCCACTTATAAATACCCCAAAACCCAAAAAAAATATTATTTATAACCATTTCACAAAAAAACTTCTTTCTAAAAAAAAGACTCTCCCCTCTTCTAAGGCCAGTCGAAACTCGGCCACCCGCCGGTGACCTCCACGCCGCGGCGATCGGAAAAACCAAACTCAACTAACAAACTCTCCTCAATCCCGGGAACCCGAATTCTAAACCCAAATACCCTAAAAACCACCCTCCAATCGTAGATCTAAGCAAAAAGATGCAGTTTTACCCTTTTTTTTTTGGAATAATTTCTTTGCTTTCCGGCGACTGGTGACGCTTCTACGCTCCAATGACCCTCTGGTTTTGGCTCCTCGCGGTTTCGACGAATAGACTGATATTTTTATGATTTTTTTTTGCTTTTGCTCTTTGTGGGTTTCGAAAGATTTGTTAATGTGTTTGCTTGTTGGTTTTTTTGCTTTCTCGTGTTTGGTCGATTTGTGTTTGTAGTTCCCCGATCTTCCCTGTTGTTGTGGTTTTCTATTGTTGTTGATAAACACTGATCGTTCCTTCAGTGGTATTTATATAGCCCCCGACGGGGCTGTTTTTGTCTTTGGCAGTGGTGGTTCCCCTCGTCCCCAATTTGCTCGGGTTTGTTACACGTTTGACCAGCCAAAACAGGATGGGTCAGTCCCGGGCTGTTCGACCGGTCTTCGAATCTTTGACTAGCGTGTGATCTCATGCGCCCGATGGAAACTCCTTGCGGTGCTTTGACAAAGATTTAAAACCCTAACTTGGAATTTAGGCTAGATCAGGCCCACCTCGGGTCTATTGGACTTCATTCAGACCTAAAACGGAAATAATAAAAAATGAATAATAAATTATAATATATATATATATATATTAAAAAAATAATAAATAAAATTAAATAATATATATATAAATCATTTTTTAAACTATATATTCTATATGCTTTTTAAAAAATTGTTTTCAAAACATATAATATATATATTTTAAAAAAAATTGTTTTTATAATATATATTTTTTTTAAAATATTTTCAAAACTATATTATATATATATATTCAATATATATATATATATATATAATGTTTTTCGAAAACTATATATTATATATGTTTTTCAAAAATATTTTCAAAACCATATAATATATATATTTTCAAAAATGTTTTCAAAACTATATATTATATAGATTTTCAAAACTATATATTATATATATTTCAACATGTTTTCAAAACTATATATTATATATTTTTTCAAAAATCATTTTCAAAACTATATAATATATATATTTCAAAATGTTTTCAAAACTATATATTATATATATTTTTTCAAAAATCATTTTCAAAACTATATAATATATATATTTTTAAAAACTGATTTTTAAACAGTATATTATATGTTTTCAAAAAAACCGTTTTTTAAAAATTATATATTATATTTTTTTAAAATTATACTATATTAATATATATATATATATAATAAAATTAAAAAAAAAACGGACGAAAATGAGTGTCTACATTTACATATAGAAAAGATATGAAGATTCACCTTGAAAAAATGAAATAAATGAATCTTATTGGTCGGGACCACGAATGATGTGGTGAGTCGAAATCATGTCATGATTTTTTAATGTGGTGATATGTGGTTTTCTAGGTGATGTTAGAAGGCTTAATTGCTCTTATAAAAAAATTAAAGATCTTATTTAATTTTTAAAAAAATATATAATAAAGTATTTATATTTAAAATATAAATTATAAAAAATTATTAAAATATTCAAAAAACATATAAAATATAAAAAATATAATATAACTAAAAATACTATTAAAATATAAAATATCATATGCATTTATAAATTATTAAAAATATTAAAAAAATGAATCCTTTCATTAAAAAAAAATTGATTCTCTCTCTTTACATTAGTTCCAGTGTTTATTATACGATAAAACCATAAATGTTTTTATATTCGTAATAAATTTTAATTATTATATCATAAGTTATAATAAATATTTGGTTTTTTTATTAATATTTATTTATGTAGATGTTTATCTCTATCTATATTTATAAGATAGGATTTTGATTTATTTAATTATTAGAACTTTAATATCATTAGAGTTAGAGTTATATATGATATTTAATCCTTATGCTTATAAATATAAGGTTTAGAGAAAACATTGTATGCAACTCATATTGAGATAATAACACAATTATTTGTCTTTATTTTTATATCTCATTAAAGTTAGATTATTTCACATGTTATCAGCACGACTTGGTAAAAAACAATTGTTAATTTATATTGACAATTAATTCATCATCCATATTTTTTTTCATTTGAGATATTTGATGATAAAAATCTGATTTCCAACTATACCAATTCACTACAATTTAAGATAAGTATATTCCATATTGTTTTTGATACGCTAATTCTTAGTTTTAGTATATATCAATCACATATTTACAAGACGGGATCCCTTATCCGGTTTGTTTTATGTGTGCTCTCATTATCCTTTACATTGATCGAAGACATGGGGTATGAATATATTCTTCAAAGATTTCTGAAACTTGACTATGTCAAGTAGGGAAATTACCTATAATTTCTCTAATATCTAAATTATATGTAGCATAATTGATAAATAAGTTTGTGTTTACTTGGTCATGGTAGTGAAAGCTCTCTCTTTTTTCTCTCTCATGTGCATTTAATGGATGACAATACATCTTTGCCCTTTCCCTGATTTCATTTGCTGATGTTAGATTAGTACATTAGATAAGGATATATTAATATATTCTTGTTGGTAGGTATTTCTTTGAAATCGCCCGATGAGAAGAAATAATGGAATGTCAATTGGCATTTATTTATGTCATAAATGCTTCTGATCACGTGTGTTATTATTAATTGAATATGTTAAATCAAAGTTTAATTGATTTAATTAGATGTGAAGTATTCATGCAATTAAATTTTATGACATTTGATGCACGCATCTCATAGTAGCTATCGTCTCCCGCTAGTAATTTCGTTTTGTTTAGTAATATTAATTATATTATAGAGAACTTTCAAGTGTCGAAGTGGAATTGGAAGAGACTACTCTGCAGATCTGATTTTTCCAACCATTGTTTTAATGCTCCATGATTCGATAAAGCTTGTTCCAGAACTCGGGCAGCTTATGAATTCACAGAATTTGGAGCTATATGCTGACTAACATATCTGGGACAATCCCAGAGGAACATGAAAATTGGTCGAATCTTTACTTGAATGCTTTAACTGGATATATCCCAACTACTATGGCCAACCTTATAAAACTTCGTCTCATGGATTGGTGTGAATATTATAAATTTAGTGTTTTTGATATATGAGATTTGATATTTTTATTTGCGGTTATGATTTTATCATGAAAAGAATGTTGTTTTAATGTTTATGATAGTCTATGTGAGAACAACCATGATGATGGTGGCATTGTTAACTACCTTCGGGTACACTTACTATGATTTATATTTATTTATCATATTTTTATAGTAAATCAATATTAATCTTTGTAGTACGAAATTTATTGAAAGCTCTAGAAAATCTAAATGTATTCCTATTCGAATGAACAATTTTATGACAAATAATGTATTTTAAAGTTTTGAGGAAATTTGTATCTTAAAATTGTCTATTTTTTTTGTCTATACTATATAGGATACAGTAACCCTTAAGTTTACAAATTTTGAATGAAATTGAATAACATGTTATGGTAAATCAGAAGTTTACAAATTTGAGAAAAAAAATGTAATTAGTAGGCATGATTGGTTAGACCATCCCTATCAATAATGATGCGAAGATTATTGAAATTTGCATAAATTCAAATAATTGAAGTTTATGTGTTATTTGTTCTCAAAAAGGAATTAGTCCAAGTTAAGACTAAATATCTTGCATATTCGATTGAAATATTGACCCATTTATCCACAAAGTGAATTTTTTTTATATGATTTCAGTAGATACATTTATGAGATAAATCACATATATGTTATCAACTCAAAACATGTAGTTTGTGAGATTGCTTACTCGATTAAAAAAGTGAAAGTTTCAGATTATGCAATTAGAAAATGAAAAGTTTGTGAGATTGTTATAAACTTAGTGAGTTTATATTCCAGCCTATTAAAGATTATATTGGATATCAGTTGAAATAATTGTTATAAAGCCTATTGTTTATGAATAATCAATATAGCAAAATTTTGATTGATTACCTCCTTTCAATAGCTAAATTATAAGAAAAAAACTTCTAATATATATATGATAATTTTCATATAAAATTATACTTATCAAGCTAATAAGTTATACTAGTCCTTCCTATGATTGGCTTACGGTTAGTGATGTAAGGTACTCGTACCTTCAATTGATTGTGGATCTAGGAAGGAAGCAAAACAACCTGCAATAAGTGAATGGCTCAAATAGAATGGTTTGGTAGTTGATGTAGGTGAAATTGGAGGGCTAATTATGATATGAGATTGGTAGCGGAAATATGATTGATATGGCAATGGTTTGGGCTTATGAAACAAAAGAAAGGGTTGGATAGCATCTTAAATAAACTAAGAAAGAACCAATGCTATAGAAGAGCAAAGACCCAACCTTATAAGTCTATTTAAGGGGTGGTAGAAAAGACTTGGACCCTATATCTATAATGGAGATAGGAACCACAAGTATCAATAGAAGGGGTTTACGCCACAAGTATAGATATACTTGATAAATCGATAAAAGTCAGCAAGGACTTGAGAGAAATGAGAGAAATCTCACTTGATTAAATTATATGAAAGGTTTGTTTACAAATGAATAGGACTAGCCTATTTATAGAAATGAAGGGTGATAGCCGAATGGATACATGGTGGTTCAGCCAACCCTTGTGTCCCTTTAAAATGACATAATTTAAATGCTAAAAGAGATGATGTTTTGGCCTAAATGAAGGGAAACAATCCTTGGCCGAATGGGTTCTATTTTCTATTCATCTTGGCACCAAATTGAAGAGGAATGAGTGCTTGGTCAAATGGTGATGTAGCCTTTCATCTTGGCACCTAAAAGAGACCACATGCAAGGCACATGGTTGCTGGTCATATGGAACGCACATGGGGGTTCTAGGGAGCCTTGTGGTGCAGCCTTGTGCATAGGATAAAGGCTGGTCATGTGTTTCATCTTGGGCGTGCATGGGTTCTCCTCCAACCTTGCATGAGTGTGTAGCTAGCTAGCAATGCAAGGGATGGTGGTGAATGAGCTTCCTAGTCAAAACCTCCTTGGCTCTTTAGCAATTCTCCTAGCTACCTTCAGCTGCCCATTTGGTCACTTTCAGCAAACTAGCTTCATTTAGTCCACCGAGCTGAGTTTAGCTAGCCATTAGCTCTTTCAGCTGAATTGAGCTTTCCATTGTCTTTCCCGAGCTGCCATGGAGATTGTGAACTAATTGTGAGATGCCATAAAGTGCCAAATACTCCCTCAAGCTGCCCTAATACATGTCGTGCTTCCATGTACCTATATGTGCAAAGACAACAAGGTAAATCAAAGGAAATGAGCTGGAATGAATGAAATACCTTGCTCCAGTGCATGTTTGTGGACTTATGAGCTATGAATACGTGTCATGAGCTAAGAACTACATGATATAATATAGTTGAGCTAATGTATATGACTTAGGAGCTAAATTGAAGGGAAATGAGCTAAGAAATGAATGAATGAACATGCTGCCATTTCATGAATGAATTGAAACTTACCTAATGAATGCAATACTAATAAAACATGCTTGAAATAATCATCATGCATCAAGTAATATAAAGATGTGGATAGGTTAAGTTATATTTCAACTATTAAAATATTATATAACTTAGCATTGGGTGGTGTTAACTTGTCAAATGAATTGAAAGCTTCAAGACACTTAGTTAAGAGTACTTCCCTGAATTGCTTGGCTCTGGATCGAGTAATGGGACCTTGAGGCATCACTTCTGGATCTAATGAAGGCGTGACCACATCAGTCAGAAGTCTTATATTTCCCATTATAAAAATGATAATTGAAGTTGATTGGGAATATATAACATATATGTTGAGTATTTATTTTTCATAAGGGAGAGAAGAATCAACTGGATGAAAAATATAAATGAATTATCATTTTATTTAAATCCTCGTACACAGTGATTTGAACCAAAAGTTCGTAAGATAATTCATTAAAAGTTAACTGTCATAATATTTACCAACGTAACAAGAGTAATCGAATCTCGTATATCAATTGAACTTCTCTAAATTTGAATCGAAACCCTAGAAGGATAAAATGTTATAGCAAACGAATGCAAACTATGCCCGAAGCATGAAAGTTGAATTATTTCCAATGGTTAAAATTCTCGTAAATGAAAAGTAATATAAGTTGGTCATATATTGGAAGTGGGTGCTCCTGAAGAGACCTAAGACATAACTAATAGTACAACTCTAGAAGAGTTTCAGGTACCTGAAAAATGAAAATAATGAATCTTGAGAAGTTATGTCATTACAAGAAAAGAATAAAACCAAAATTAGAAAAGTTATCGACAACAATTTTATAAACAATATTTTTATAGAAGTAAAAAAATGAGGATTTTAAATTGAAATCTATCCAGGAGTATAGATGTGAAAATAATTAAGATACATAGAAAGATGATATTTAGTGAAGCTAAATCAACTTCCAAAACATGGAAAAATAGTTCACCACCAAATGTGTAATGCAAGTAAGGTATAAATGAGTAGTTGTAAGTTATACAATATGACTTGAATCATAAAAACTTTAAATTCGTAGTGGGTGCAATTATTTTATTACTCTGGCAGTTATGAAAAAAACTTTATAATACATCTAATGATTTGTGGGTCAATATATAATAATATTTATCTTTGAAGAATTAAAATGCTGGAAGCAAATAAAAATTCCTAGGAAATTTGTTCAAATATATTTGCTCAAATATTTAGATGGAATGAATCGACCTAAGTGTGTATGGTATATCTGAATCGATGAGAGCCGACTTGCCCATATGTCTTTATAAAGAAATTAAGATCAAATTATGATATTTGGAATTGGAACTCCTGAAGAGCTTTAAAATAGAATTTCTGAAGAGTTTTAAAAGTATCTTGATGGTTTAAAAAAGAATATTTGAGATAAAGAATCTTGAAATTAAGTTTTGTCTTGACCTACAGATCGAGTGCTTAAATTATATCAATTGAAAAGATGATACATTGAAGGAAATATATTTTTCTAAAGTTTAATTCTTCATGACCTTTAAAAGAGTAATAATATAAATATTTGAGGAATCCGTTCAAGTGGTAATTTGAAAAGATCCATTCATTGATGTATTGTTTACTTGAACATTTGAAGATTGTATTCAAGATTGAGTTGCAATATTCAAAGACTTTATATGAGTATTTATTTATGTGGATGTGTATCTATATCTTTTGTCTCTATCTATAAGATATGGTTTTAATATACTTAATTATTAGAACTTTAATATCATTGGAGTTAGAGTTCTATATGATATCTACTCCTTATGCTTATAAATAGGTAGTTTAAAGAAAGTATTGTATACAACTCATATTGAGATAATAATACAGTTCTCTCCTTTTATCCTTATATCTCCTCTTTGTTGTTTTTCTTATTGCTTCGTTTAGATTATTTCACAATAGTTTTTAATTTGTTTGAATGTTTCTTAAATATAATGTATAAAATTATGAATTCAGAAACTAAGATAAGTGAGCTTTGTATACTAGTTTATTATAATATGTGCAAGGGCCTACTATTATGTCTTAGAATTGTCTGATATATGATTAGATGTGTATATTGGTACGAATAACTTATGATTTTTACTAACAACATTCATATGTAAAATTCATAAGTCTCGATTGATCCAATAAGAATATTTTATGCAAGTATTGATGATTTGATCGTTTCAAAATAAAATTATGTTTAACATGTGTACATGTATGATACAAAAGTCTATGGATCTATAATGATGGTTGATATGTATATGAAATTAAAAGCATGTTAACTTTGTTAATTCGAATATAAAAATATATTTAATTTGCCATTGCACTTATATGTTACATGTATATAATATTTATATATGTTATTTTAAATCATTTTAATTTTTTAATAATTTATAATTTATAATTTACTATTTTATAGTTTTTGATTAAAGGAATCGTTGTTGTTCCTAGAGGTTACGGGTTCAAGCACTAGCAGCTGCAGCAGGTGATTGAACATTCATTGTCAAATGGTTGAGAGTATTTAGAACAGATACTACTTGTAATCATCTTAGCTTAATAAAAAAAATAGTTTGTGATATATTTAATTTTTAATTTTTAATAGTGTTTTAGTACTATTAATATTTTTAAGAATTTAAGAATTTGATTTTTTTTTTATTTTTTTTATTTTAGTATTTTTTATTTGAAATTTAAAATAATTTTATTTTTAAAAAAGTAAATAAATCATAGAACATTCTAAAAAATAATAAGCCCTCAAACTTAACCAAATAATCAATATGTCCCTCTATCATGACATAATCTAATATAAAATGTCACATCAATATTATAGACCGTCACATTAATATCATAACAATTATATCCGATTCTATTGGTCAAATAACTATATTAATCTTTTTCTCAATTTAAAGATCACATTAATAAATTCATAAGTCATATTAATTTTTTTAAAAGTAAAAACCTCAAATTAAATTAAAAATATTTAAATTTAGATAATATAATTAATCACAATTTGTCACATTCATTAATGTGTGATTAAAAAATATAAATTAAAAAGACCTTTATTTAAGAAGTGTTCCCTACTATTCCTCTTTCTGCTATGGTGGTTGTCTTTTACTTGGTTTCAAACATTTTAAAAAATAACATAGTTATTAAATTTATTTTATGTTTAATGTGACACTTACATCAGACAAATTAATATAGCCTTCTGATCAATGAAAAATAACGTTATAACAAATTAATATAGCCTTTTGATCAATAAAAATAATGTTAATTGTTATAATGTGAAGTGGTGATTTATGACGCTAACAAAATAATTCATGATAGATGATTACATGATAAAAGAATTTAATTAATTTTTATAAAAAAAATAAAAATTTATTGAAAAAATAATAAACTTTCAAATTTAAAAAAATAAAAATATTCAAATATTAAAAAAATATAACAATACTAAAAATTAAAAGAATAATAAAAAAATTATTAAGTTTTCAAAAGTTAAAAATAAAGAATATAAGCTGGAAATTATAAATTCTTAAAAGTATTTTTATATCAACAATTAAAATGAAAACGCTCAAGAAAGCTCATTGACCACACATGTAGTTTATCCAAAACATTAAATCCATAGTTGTACTTCATGCAGACGCGGGAACAGGTACGTAGTTTCTTTTTCTTTTACAATAAAGTACGAAAAGTCAAAACTTTAGCAATTTTAATTCAAAGAATGGCAATCCTGTAATAATGCAAACAACTAAGCCTACTTTAACTAACTACAACAATAAATATCAATCACCTCACCTGTCAACAAATTCAAAACACAACAAAGAAAAAATTCTCCTTGCCCAGAAAATTTTCCGAAACATGTCCGGTGGATACCCCCAACAGCCTCCCGGCTACGGCTACGGCGCCCCGTCATCCCAGCCGTACACAGCCGTTCCATACACCGCCGGCGCGTCGATCCCGCCTCAGCCGTACGGCGCTCCATACGGCGCTGCACCCTACGGTGCACCTTCTGCTCCCTATTCCGCTCCTCCCGGCGAGAAGCCTCCAAAGGACAACAAGCACCAGGCGCATGGCTACGGCGGTGCTCCTCCAGCACACGGCGGGAGCTATCCTCCCATGGGAGGCCATGCGAGTCCGTTCGCAGCTCTGGTTCCGTCGGCATTTCCGCCGGGGACAGATCCTAACATCGTGGCCTGCTTTCAAATGGCGGATCAAGATGGAAGTGGATTCATCGATGATAAGGAGTTGCAGAGAGCGCTTTCTTCGTATAATCAAAGCTTCAGTCTGAGAACTGTTCATTTGCTCATGTATCTCTTCACTAATACTAACACCAGGAAGATCGGTCAGTTTCCTTTTTCATACATCGTACTTCTTTCACTGCTTTTTTCCCCCAATTGCAACCCAATTGCAACTCCATCATTAGGTTAATTTTACAAAAAAAGGGAACACCGGAATATAGTAGCGTAAATTCTATTTGTACAAACAAAAATGACTTAAACAACCCTTTCGTGTACCATCATAGGTTATGCCACTTGTTACTAAGATTTGACCAGTAGTGCATGGGTATTTGGTCCATTTAAAGTGAGTTAGGAAAATATTTTCAGATAACGTGGGTAATTGTTGGGGTTTTATTAATAATTAATTAACTAGTTGATTCATTTTTGTTTATTGCGGGCTTCATATTTGAATCTTTTAATATTTGAATTGTTGAACTGCATCGTACTTTTTTTTGGTTCAAAATCAGTCATTATATTCAATAAATTATATATATTTAAGTGTGGGGGCATTATTTCATGTCAGATGCCTTTTATATACTATGATAAACTATGTGTTTAGTCATCCAACTATCATTTTAGTTCTGTTTTGGTCACCAAACTATTATTTTCTTCAAAATTCACACCTAAAGTTACGATTTGGTCCTCCGCCATTAGAAAAATAATAATGATAAGTAAATGTCATGTCATCATTGAAAAAAATAAAAATATTCACATCAAGAATTATGTTTATTTTTAAACAGTTGATGACCAAAATGTAACATTAGGAATATGTAATTACTGTTTAAGTGTGTTTGGAAAGCCTCGTCTAAGCTTAATTATAGAATTGTGGTGTGTAATTGGAGGCCCATCTTCTTTAATTCTTAGGGGATATGTAATTACACTCATGAATTTTATAATTAATATTATTTTAGAATAAAAACTTATATAAGTCTAATTACAATTTCTACTACTAAACATTACATAGAGAATTACAATAATTATATTTTTCCATTCAAATATATCCAAGGAGCTAGAATTTTTTGTAAACATGCAAATGTAATTTACTTCAAATGATTTTTTTTAATTTCCTCGTCTAGTCCTATATATGATATAGATTAACATACCCTGTTTTATCAGCATTTTAACTAGTCTCCCATGGAATTTTCTGAATGCAGGTCCGAAGGAGTTCATTTCTTTGTTCTATAGTCTTCAGAATTGGAGGGTAATTTACTTCCTGTTATCTCTTATAAAAAATTGCTTGTCTTGATTGTTTTGTTCAGCTAAAAAAAGGGGTTTGCTGCAGGCCATCTTTGAGAGATTCGATCGGGATAGGAGTGGAAAAATCGATGCCAATGAACTCAGAGAAGCACTTTTGAATCTAGGATTTGCAGTTTCTCCGGTGGTGTTGGATTTGCTTGTCTCAAAGTTTGATAAAACTGGAGGCAAATTCAAGGCCATTGAATATGACAACTTCATTGAGTACGATCACTGTTTATTGCATTAAATTTAATTACTCGTCGTCATATAATCATGTTCAGTTAATGTATATAAACATCAAACTAATCTATCTTTTTTCTTTCCTTCTTTTTGGATGCAGGTGCTGCCTTACAGTTAAAGTAAGCTCTCTTATTCCTACTTTATCTCTTCATCTAACTCGATGGGTGTTTGATTTTTAATCTATGCTCGGCTCTTGGTTTGTTCGTGTAGGGACTAACTGAGAAGTTCAAGGAGAAGGACACTATGTACAGTGGTAACGCGACGTTTACTTATGAAGCCTTTATGCTCACCGTTCTGCCATTCCTGATTGCATAAATCAATGAATTATGAAGGCAAAACGGTGTGTTTGCTGTGATTTCCTTTGGTGTTCTGTTTTTTGTTGCAATATATTAACATATAGCTAATAAAAAGAAGGGTTTAGTATGTATTATCACAGTTTTGAAGTTTATTCCAATGACCAGTTTATGCTGTTTTAATGATTTCTTGTTGCTCGTGATGAGTTTTTAGTTTTGAGTGTTGTGAATTTCATTGTGTTGCTATTTCTTACTTCTTTGCCTTTCTTTATACGATCAATCAACCAATTGACTTCGTAAAACAATTGGGGAGAAAGTACTGCAACCATTGCCATTGTTCAACCGTGATCATGTATAAGAAAAAGCTTCAAGATATGACGTTATTGAAAAAATATATAAAAAAAGGCAAATTACACATTTAGTACTTAAATTACTACTTTTGTTCCGTTTTAATAGTCAAAATTTGCTTTTTAATGATGCACCTAAAATCTTGGTCATAAGCTCCAAGCAAGATTTCCCCCATTAACTCACATCTAGGTTGACATCCCAAGTTCATCAATAATCAGAACAGTTATTTTACCAAGACCATACTCTTCTTCAATTTCATTAATAGCTCTCGCAAAGAACTGTATGATTTCAAAGTCCAAGCAAGTACTTCCAAACTTCAATATATTACTTCAGTATATAATAATGATAATATCCATGTCCCAACCAAATAAAACACGGAGCAAACCCAAACTTGAGAGTCTTACTTGGCACCTCTGGCATAAACTTCGAGAAAATTGGGATCAAGAGCAGAAGCCATCAGACAGTCTGCCAAAGCTTCCCTCATCCTTCCGAGAGATATCCGAGTGGCTGCACGGTTGCTATAGCAAAGCACAAGAGGTTTGATGGAGCACCGCAAAGTTTCATTTGAGGGGACAGAATTGATCCCCCGTGTGTAGAATTCCTCAGCTTTAGACAGATTATCATTTCTATAAGCCTGATTTCCTCTGATACAAAATCAAATCTTCAACATAAAAATATAATCCAATTTCTCAGAGCAATATTAATGAAAATTGAATCACATCAGAAAAGAATAGCCCAGAGAACTCATCATAGACATATGGCAATCAATCATAAAGATACCTCAGTCGCCACATTTCGCAGGCTTCATCGACAGAAACAGTATTTGAGTTAGACCCTTGATTGAAATTTTTATTCTCCTCTTTGCTATGATATGTAGGTTTATCTTTTTGTTCAGACTGTACTGGATCACAATGTGAAAACTGGACAGAGGAATACCCTTCTTTAACATTTGAGCTTGGAGTTATAATAAACGAAGCATTCCCAGTTTTCACCTTATTTTTCTTTCGAAGTATATGCTTTCTGAATGATGAGCTACCTTGCCCAGAAGCTGATGTCACGGAAAAGGTAAAACTTCTCTCATCTTCCACACCTGAACCAGAACAAGAGTTTGCTGTGTGCTTACTTTCCTGGGCCCCATTGAGGTCTCTTACCCCATCAACACTAGTGCATCTGTTATTGCATAACCGATCAGAGTTGAAAGTAGTGGATGCAGTTTCTGCTTCACAAACAGACTCTCTTGAAGGACCATCAACAAAAATTCTTTCATGATCATACCCAAAATTCTCTTCCTTTGGCTCACTGTATTTCTGTTCAGCTTCGGACATCCTGAGGGTTGATGGGCGTAATGCAGAGGGAATAAAATTGTATTCTAATGGAGAGGCCTCTTCCGATGCCTGAAACGTTCCCTTTGATGATAGATCAGCTTCAGTAGTTTCTTGGTAAGGAGAAACATCCATGGGTGAACAACATTCAGAGGAGTCTTGAATTACTTGAGAAAGCGACAACTGATGACTTTAGGAGTAAGGTTTTGTCTAATACAAGTTTTGAAACTACAAACTCAAAAAATACAGATATGTTATGGAAAAATATGGCAAATTCTATCAGAGATGTTGGCAAAAATACCCTTGAGTTGTCGACGGGGAAGGCCAAGGAACATAAAGAATCGTGGTGGTGGAACGACGAAGTCCAAACTAAGGTGAAGACAAAACAAACTTGCTTCAAGGAGTTTCTACAATGCAATGACGACGAAGAAAGGTCGAGAGCTAAACAAAGATACCAGGAGGCAAAGCGGGAAGCCAAGAAAACGGTAGCTAAAGCAAAGGATAAGGCATACGAGGAAATGTACAAGAGATTAGACACCAAGGAAGGACAAAATGGCATCTTCAGACTTGCAAAATCTAGGGAGATTAGGAAAAAGGATCTAGGTAACATTAGCTTTATTAAGGACAACAATGGTGTTCTTTTAGCGAAAGATCACGATATTAAGAGGGTTTGGGGTAGTTACTTCTTTGGCTTATTTAATGACGGTGCCTCTCCATGTAGAGATAGTATCGTTGATGGGTTAGCCGACTATCATACTACGATCAATGACTGCCCTACAAGCAGGATTGGGTTTGAGGAAGTCAAAATGGCTCTTAGAAAGATGGGAATGGACAAAGCTGTCGGTCCTGATCAAATTCCTATCACTGTGTGGTTGGCCCTAGGAGAAGAGGGAGTTAAGTGGTTGACCAACATCTTTAATATTATTTTAGAGACTGCCAAGATGCCAGAGGAGTGGAGAGAGTCTACGGTGATACCAATCTATAAAAATAAAGGAGATCCCCAACGTTGTGGTAACTACAGAGGTATTAAACTCCTCAGCCATACCATGAAGCTATGGGAAAGGGTGATAGAGGCTAGGTTGAGACAAGTTACTAGGGTTTCGGAAAACCAATTTGGCTTTATGCCAGGCAGGTCTACCACGGAGGCGATTCATCTACTTCGACGGCTTATGGAGAAATATAGGGAAAAGTCTAGAGATCTTCACATGACGTTCATTGACCTTGAGAAGGCTTATGATAGTGTTCCCCGCGATACGATCTGGAAGACTTTGGAAACGAGACGGATCCCAACTGCTTATATCCGGGCGATTCGTGATATGTACTGTAGATCTACTACTTACGTCAGGACTACAGTTGGCGACACCGAGGCATTCCCGGTGGAAATCGGACTCCACCAGGGTCGGCTCTTAGCCCTTACCTCTTCGCCTTGATTATGGACGACATCTATTGTGCGACACCAGACGGTGTACCATGGTGTATGCTTTTCGCTGACGACATTGTCTTAGTTGCTGAAACAAAATCTGAGTTGAATAGTAGACTGGCTACCTGGAAGACTGCTTTGGAAGAAAAAGGTTTAAGGATCAATATTGAAAAGACAGAGTATTTATGTTCAAACTTCAATGGGAACCAAAATGATGAAGATGTAGAAGTATGCATAGAAGGACACGTTCTCCCCTCAAAGGATTGTTTCAAGTACCTAGGGTCTATGATACATAAAGATGGGGTGTAGATGATGACGTTACACACCGTATAAAGGCGGGATGGCTAAAGTGGAGGGCCGCTACTGGAGTTCTGTGTGACAAGAAGGTCCCTCTAAAACTTAAGGGAAAATTTTATAGAATGGCAATAAGACCAGCGCTGTTATATGGATCAGAATGTTGGGCAACCAAGAAGGATCACGTAAGGAGGATTGAGGCCGCAGAAATGAGAATGCTTCGATGGACATGTGGTAGGACTCTGAGGGATATGACGACAAACTCTGCTATTAGGATGTCCTTGGGGGTGGTGTCTGTTTCCGAAAAATTGAGGGAGGGAAGACTACGGTGGTTTGGGCATGTCCTTAGGCGACTACCGTCGGATGCGGTCAGGAGGGTAGAGTCGATTACAGTCGACGGTGCCAAAAGGAAAGGACGACCAAGGCGAAAGTGGGAAGACTGCGTGAGATCTGATTTGAGGGATTTAGCCCTTACCGAAGACATGACCTCTGATAGGAAAATATGGAGGCTAAAGACTAGGGTAGTCGAGTAGTGTGGGTCACATCTATAGGGTGTATCATCTCTGTCTTCTTTTAATGTTTTTGTAGTATTTTCCATGACTTATACTTTTTATACGTTTCTGTTATTGGTATTTATGAAGGATTAGAACTGGGCTTGCTAACGTTGATTTCTGTGTATCATTCTCTTCATGTTTCCTCTTTTAAATTTAGCCGGATCTTATGTTTCTGTCTATATGCAGAGATTCTTTCGCAGGGATTATTATGCAGGGATTAATTCCCGTTACAGACGCACATATGGTTTTAATGACTGCATATGAATACTGTTTAGCTATGTATTTATGTATTTATTTATACATGCATTGCATTTTATCTAAATTTTTAATTTTTCTGACTGCCGGAGATCTTCCACGGAAGCTACTCTCAACCTGGCGTTGGGGGTAGCCTACTACCCTACCTCCCCCTTACCCCATACATATGGGAATTGGGTTTTGTTGTTGTTGTTGTTGTTGCTTTCTTTTAGCACATGCTGTTGCTTGGACCAAAGCTTATGCAGATAAGATTTCTTGGATTTGCCTCTCATTTTATTTACTCTTTTTTCTTTAGTTAAGCCACTTTTTAGACCAATGTCTAACTTCTCATCCACTTCGGTAAATAGATGTGCTTTGAAGGAAGAAAGATCACACTCAGGTGTTTTAAAATCACTGGACGAAGTCCCCAGTTGATCTAGATTGCCAGTTGAACAACTTTCATTGTTCTTTTCTATTCCAACCGTTGCTAAGTCAATTGCATTACTTACTTGTGAGTTGAGATTGAGAGATGCACAGGCATCGGTCTTATTTAGACCTACATCATCTTTTACATGACCTTGGAAAGACTTTTCAATATTAAAGCTATTATAAGATACAGCATCATTCACATTACCATTGTTGGACCAATCTTGAGAAGGACCACCCTCTGGAGCATTTTTCAAAGGACTGGGTACCTTTTCACAGCTGCCAAAAACAAATATGGTCTCAGAATATTGAGTTTGCACCAGATGAACTACCAGCATCATTGCTATTTACAGAAACATTCTTAGACCAACTATTGTCAACAGAAACTCCAAAATTTCCACTGCTTGATTTGATTCCATCTTCGCATTCGTTAGAAAAGGAACCTTTACCGCTAGTGGCACCAAAAACAAAGAAATCATTAACACAATCCTCAACACAGCTCTTACGTCCATTAACATTGAAATTAACTGCAGCAGGTTCCATTTTCCGGGACTCTGTTTCACCCTCCATATTCATCTTCCCAAAATAACCAGAAACTTGTTGTCGAAAGCTTTTGCCAGATTCTCCCCTTTCCGAATGAAATGAGGACGAATCATGGAGATTAGGCCCAAATATGGTTTCCCCAGCAAAAACGGTAGGCTCAATCCTATCAGAATTGGAACATAAATTTGAATCTCTTTGACTAGAACCGAACACAAAACCAGCATCACTACAATCTGGCTCATTGAGAGACTTATTAAACTTTACCTTCCCTGAACCCCAATTAGATTCTAAACCACTCCTGGCCACACCAAAAGAATAATCTAAATTACTATCTTTACCACCCTGGGAACCAGTCTCTACTTTCACTTTCCCCATACAACCATCAAAACTCACTGCATAATCACTGGATTTCCCCTTTCCCGGATTTTATTTTACCCCTCCATCACTCCCATTGGCACCAAAAACAAAACCAAAATTTTCAGAGATCAATTTCTTCATGCCGGCACCCAGATTGGCTTCAAATACAAAACCATCATTTTCATTCTCAATCTCAACATTTCCACTAAAGTCTCTATCACTTCCATTATTAAGACCTAATACAAACCTTGAATTACTATTGTTATTATCCTTGTTAACTATATTCAAACCATCTAAAAGGCTGGATGATGATAGATTACCACTTAGCTTGACCGACCCCAGCCCTGAACGGATTGCTTAAACGGGTTGAAATCTGACCCGACTTCCCCCAGTCCGCCTCTCACCTTCCCATTCAACGGCTTCCTCACCTTGGACAGCCTTACCCGTGGCCGAACCGGCGCAGCTGACTTCGGATTGGATCCGTTCCTGAAAGCAGAGCCGAACCCGCAATCGAACTCCCCATCACTATCAAAGATCGGGGAAGTTGATGAATTCATTTGGGAAATGGCTGGTTCGAGGAAATGCAGTGAAGTTATGGGGTATTGCATTAGCGTTTTGAGGGGCGTTGGAGGGTTTAGTGTTGGAAGAGTAGGTATCCAGTGATCGAGTTTCGACGGCGGCCGGAGACATATAGAAGAGAGAATAATTGTTGGGTTTGGTGAAATTTTAAGGTTTTGGTTTATCAAAAATTTTAAAAAACAAAATCGTCCTGTGGTAGGGTATAGAGCGGTGTAAGGGCTTGCATAATTTCATTCGAATTTTTTGATTTTAAAACATCGTCTCTCTGCTATAAATACATATTCCCCCTAAAACTCTCTCACAACTCCCTCTCAACCAAAAAACTACTACAATAATCCTCTTAACCAGTAAAAAACATCCGGTAATTCTTTTATATTTTATTCAGAAGTTCGTTCGATCTTTCGTTATAAGGTGATTTTTTTATAATATTTTTTATAATTATATATGATTATTTGAAAAAAAAATATTGTGTTAATTGTTTTCAATTTATTTTTGTGGTTGTAAAATTGGAAAGTAGGAGCGTACGTCGAAATATTTTTGTAGATACGGTAATCATATAAAAATTAAATTATTTAAATTATTTACGTTTATGTGTAAAATTATTTACATTTATGTGTAAAAATTTTATTGTGTTATATTTTCGTTCATATATTATTTATTTAGTTAGGTTTGCTTCAATTGTTTTTTTGCAGACATAATATTGTCGCACTTTCAAACTCTAAGAATGATGCGAATTTGAGTTATTGTTTATTATGATGGAGAAATTTGAGAAGATGAAACCGGCTTTGTTTTCGTATCAAATCCTTATGTTAAAATATCATTTAATAGAAACATAACTCTTGAGGAGTTGATAACGAAGATTTCAAGGAACGTTCATGTTGGAAGTGTTAGAGTATGCCCAAAGACCAATCATATGATGATTGTAATAATACTTTTATTTACCAATTTTATTGAATAAAGGCATTGCCGCTATTATTTTCATTTATATATATGTGTTTAACATAAACTGGAAGATAATAAAGTCCATATAATGACATAATTGTTATTATTAAAAGATCCCTAGTCAAGTATTATTATGGGCATGGACAATAATAATACGCTTAAGACTAACATGTTATTGATTGATGACAACGAGTTGTCATTGACATAGATATGTCAGAATTGATACATGATTATATTGTTAGAGAACAATGTATTGGATTGACCGACCATGAGCATATGTCTTGGATTATTACGTGACAGTCATAACATTGCTCATGGTGTTGACTATTTGTAAGATCATCATACTTGAGATCAATACTATCCCAACATATATTGTTGTATGTTTTGATGCAGCTAAACAAGCTCCATAACTGGTTGCTCTATAAAGACTGTTATTGAATATATATCTCAATATATGTAGTGGTGTGTATGATTAAGATATGATTTGTCCTTCCTACATAATAGGAAATATATCACAGGCCACTTGATTGAGTAAGACTAGAAATACATGGCCATGCTCGAATAAGTTGATATGAGATATCATAAACTATTCGTTAATTACAGTCTACTCTAGATAAACAATAGATGGGCTATACAAGTGTGACTATTCCAAGACTTGTGTCTATTATAGATATAAAGGACATAAGGATGTAATACATAAAAGAGTTAATCACCAAGATGATATGTCGAATCATATTTTCTTGTAACTTAGGTGACAATGATATATTGCTAGATGTCACTCATTGTATGTAATATTAGAATTGTTATAATAATTACTGCTAACGTTACAAGAACCTACAAGGTCACACCCTAGGATTGAAACAAGCAAAGATGTACAATTTGTTGTACGTTACTAAAAAATATATCTAGAGTTAATTAAATATATGTTTTAATAATCCCGTATATTTAATTTCAATTAATTAAATATAAATTTAATTAATTTAAAATAATAAAATCCCTAATATGATTAGGGTAACTTGGATATAAAAGGATTATTAAATTCCAAATAATTAAATATAGATTTAATTAATTTGAAATAATAAAACCCTAATATGATTAGGGTAACTTGGCTATAAAATGATGTGTTAGATCTAGCAGCCGTTTTAGAAAACACACACAAAACCTTTAGTCGTTTTTCTCTCAAAACTATTTTGGGGAAGAAAAATATTGTTCTCAATCGGTTGAACTGAGTAGAGACCGAGACGTGATTTCGTGGAGGCTTACGATTCGAACCGATCTACACTACCAGTATTCACTGTTGTCCTTGCTGTTTTTCAAGGAACCCGCTGTAAGTATTTGCATCCCTTCCTTCTGATTTCAGTTTTTCGTACTTGGATCGCTGGTGAGACCGTCGAGTTTTGTTTCCGCTGCGCCATGGGGTGCGCCAACGGTCCCAACAGTGGTATCAGAGCCACTTGTACGATCTGAATTTGGGTTAAATTTTTGGTTGATGCGCTATGTATGAGATGCATGTTTTAGTTTTATCGATTTCGGTAAATATGTTGATATTATTGTTCGAATCGATAATCGCAAAAATTTATATGTTAATTTGTTAATATGTTTTTCAATTGATTTGTTGCTGGATAATATGTGGGAGTGCGATAGCAGATCGCGTTTGGAAGTGAAACAATGGTTGTTTCGATGCAGAAAACCTTCGGGATTGAAAATCCCAAAAGCACGATTCTGTTGATAATTGTTATCAAATCGTAAAGTTTTTCCATGGAAACAGAAGTACAAATTGAAGTCTCATATTAATATTTTTAACAAAGGCGCAACAACGTGTATATATATATGATATGTTTGTTTTGCACGGTGTTTGATATGCATGGTTATAGCCCTTGTTCAATTTACAATGGTTTATTTTGAAATATGGTATGCGAGTCGTGCCTTTCTATATCTCTGTTGTATTTCTCTTCTCATCTTACTCCCTCATATGTAAAATGAGTTTCTTTTAAAATTGTAAACCTATGAAGATTCACAAGGAGCAGAAGAATTCCGAGAAGATGCTAGAGAATAGTCTTAGGCTTTAGGGTTCTTGGTTCTCCCATTGGCTTGGGATGGGCCACCTTAGTCATTCTTTTGGGCTATAACCATTGCATCTTATTTATTGTTATATTTGTTATGTATGCAATGCATCAAATGATAAAATAAGAATAAATATTGATGAGATCAATAAGGGTCTAATATTAAAATGAACAATGATGAGATAATTACGCAAATCTCTCTTTATAATCTAAGTTAACTTAACCGTCCAATATTTACCCTCGTTAAGGCTTTGATCGATATTGTGTGGGCTTTGCCAAAGCATTGGCACATAAATCTATCTTGGTTATACGCGAAGAATAAGCAAGTGATATTCACTGGTTGAAATATTGGTAATAACTTAGCTAGGTTATTCTAATAGGATTAGAAACCTAGAGGTTAAATATTTGGATAAGTCATGAGATGACTTGAACAAAAGTTGTTCACCAAAATGAGGAGTTACATGAGATTTAACTAGTAGAGAGTTACTTGCCTAAATAATCATTATCCTAAAAGAAAAGCCAAAGTTGATTTAGGAAATTAATGTATTATGGATCCTCACCCACTAGAAAAAAATTTCGCTGATTTTTTCTGAAATTAAAACAAAAAGGGTTTTTAATTTTGAATAAAATAGTGAGAGTAATTTGTAAATAAAGTCCTATTTATAAATTTTAATTCGGTAAATTTACTTACTTTAATATTTCTATTGTTGTAGATTTAATGACAAACAACACTTTATCACTGCGACCACTCCTTGAGAAGGATAAACTTAATGGCATAAACTTTCTTGACTAGTTTCATAATTTGAGAATTGTTCTCAAACAGGAAAGGAAGGAATATGTCATTGAGGAACCTGTTCCTGATGAACCGACAACTAATGCTTCAAAAGCTGACAAATACAAATTCAAGAAACATATGGATGATATGTTAGATGTTGAATATCTAATGCTTTCCACCATAACTCCTGAGCTTCAGAAGAAACATGAGGACATGGTTGCATATGAGATTATTCAAAATCTTAAAGAAATATATGAAGGGAAAGCACGTCAAGAGAGATATGAGACCTCTAAAGCTCTATTTCAATGCAAAATGACAGAGGGAACTCCTGTAGGAGCTCATGTCATCAAGTTGATGGGCTACATCCAAACGTTGGAAAAGCTGGGATTTCCTCTCAAAGATGAATTGGCTACCGATGTTATCCTGCAATCGTTTCCAGATAGATTTAGCCAATTTTTTATTAATTTCAACATGAATGAAATTAACAAGACTTTGCCACAGTTACTTGGCATGTTACGAACTGTTAAAAGTAACATGAAAAAGGTTGGACCTAAGCCCATTCTGATGGTCCACAAGGACAAAGGAAAGTGAAAGAAAAAGGCAGTGGCAAAGTCTAAGGGCAATGATAAGACCAAACCAAAAGGGAAAAATGCATTGAAACCCAAAGGGGGAGTTAGCAAAGAAGGAAAATGTTTCCATTGCGATAAGACCGGATACTGGAAGAGAAACTGCCCTGTTTACCTTGAAGAGGTCAAGAAGGCAAAAGCAAACGGAACGTTTCTTTCAGGTATTTATGTTATTGATGTTAATTTGTCAACATCTACTTCTTGGGTATTAGATACCGGTTGTGGTTCTCATATTTGCTCTTCTGTACAGGGACTGCAAAAGAGAATGAATCTGGCTAATGGAGACGTGGACCTACAAGTGGGAAATGGAGCAAGAGTTCCTGCATTATCTATAGGGACATATGTTTTATCTTTGCCTAGTGGACTTGATTTAAATTTAGAGGATTATTATTATGTGCCTAGTTTGACTAAGAACATTATTTCTCTTTCTTGTTTGGACAAGATTGGCTTTGAGATTATTATTAAGAATAATTGTTCTTCTTTTTATCTCGATAGTGTTTTTTATGGTTCAACACAATTGGTTAATGGTGTCTATTTTTGGATCAAGATAACACCATTTATAACATAAATACTAAGAGATCAAAAACAAATGACTCAAATCAAACTTATCTTTGGCATTATCGTTTAGGCCATATAAGTGAGAAACATATATCAAAACTCCATAAAGATGGATTCTTAGATTCATTTGTTTTCGAGCAATATGATGTATGTGAATCATGCTTGTTGGGAAAAATGACTAAAACTCCTTTTAATAGTAAAGGTGAGTGGGCAAGTGATTTATTAGGGTTAATACATAGTGATGTATGTGGACCAATGAATACACAAGCCAGAGGTGGATTCCATTACTTCATTACTTTTATCGATGACTTCAGTCGGTATGGGTATATTTATCTAATGCACCATAAATCTGAAGCCCTTGAAAAGTTTAAGGAATTTAAAAATGAAGTACAAAATTAACTAGGAAAGAGTATTAAGGCACTTCGATCAGATCGAGGTGGAGAATACTTAAGCATAGAGTTTGATGAACTCCTAAAATAATGTGGGATTGTCTCACAGCTTACACCACCTGGTACACCATAGTGGAATGGAGTTTTTGAAAGAATGAATCGAACAGTGTTAGACATGGTTTGATCGATGATGAGTCATAGTGATCTTTTGACTTCTTTTTGGGGACATGCACTTGAAACAGCCGCTTTCACACTAAATCGTGTTCCATCTAAATCGGTTCAAAAGACACCATACAAGATATGGACTGGGAAACGTCCCAGTATGTCTTTTATGAAGATTTAGGGTTGTAAAGCTTATGTTAAACATCAGATGTCTACAAAGATTGAACCTAAATCTCATAAGTGTATATTTGTTGGATATCCTAAAGAAACTAAGGGATAATATTTCTTCAACCCTAATGAGAACAAAGTTTTTGTTTCTCGAACATGAGTTTTTCTCGAAAGATATTTTCTCTCAAAGAAAGGGAAGGGTAGAAATATTGAACTTGGAGAAGTTCAAGTGCAACAAATAAATGAACCTAAAGTTGAGCATGTTTCACAAGTTGTTGAGGAGCATTCAACAGATTTAGAAACACAATCACTGCGTAGATCCAAAAGAGAACATCGTGCACCTATGAGATTTGGATTTCTCGTTACAACACATGGAGATGTTCTTCTTATGGATCAAGATGAGCCCAGGACTTATAAAGAGGCATTGTCTAGCCCAGACTCTGAGAAATGGCTTGAAGCCATGAGATATGAGATGGATTCCATGTTAGTAAACCAAGTATGGACTTTGGTTGAACCACCTGAAGGGGTCAAACCTATAGGGTGTAAATGGATTTTCAAGAAGAAAGCTGACATAGATGGTAATGTACAAACATACAAGGGGAGATTAGTCACTAAAGGTTTTCGAAAAGTTCATGGTGTAGACTATGACGAAACATTCTCCCCTGTAGCTATGTTTAAGTCCATCTGGAACCTGCTCGCAATAACTGCATTCCATGATTATGAAATCTGGCAAATAGATGACAAAACTGCCTTCCTTAATGGAAAACTTGAAGAGGATGTGTATATGACACAACCAGAAGGTTTTGTCTTTCCAGGAAATACTAGAAAGGTTTGTAAGCTACAGAGGTCTATTTATGGACTAAAGCAAGCTTCTCGAAGCTGGAATCTTCGTTTCAATGATGCAATCAAAGAGTTTGGTTTTATCATAAATGAAGATGAGCCTTGTGTTTATAAGAAGGCTAGTGGGAGCATTGTTTCTTTCCTAATCTTGTATGTAGATGACATACTCATCGTAGGAAATGATATACCTACTTTACAGTCTGTTAAGACTTGGTTAAGTAGTTATTTTTCTATGAAAGATTTGGGTGAGGCAGTGTATATCTTAGGAGTTAAGATCTATAGAGATAGATCAAGACGACTTCTAGGTCTGAGTCAAAGTACATATATAGACAAAGTGCTGAAAAGGTTCAGTATAGAAGAATCCAAGAAAGGATTTTTGCTTATGAGACATGGCATTTCTCTTTCTAAGGAAATGCGTCCTTCAACTCCACTAGAAAGAGAACAGATGAATAAGATTCCATATGCTTCGGCTATTGGTTCTATAATGCATGTCATGATATGTACTCAACCACATGTATTGTATACTCTATGCATGACGAGTTGGTATCAAGCAAACCCTGGTGAAAATCACTAGGTTACGGTTAAAAATATCCTTAACAACTTAAAAAGAACTAAGGATAAATTTCTTGTCTATGGAGGGGAAGAAGAGCTTAGTATAAAAGGTTATACTGATGCCAGCTTCGAAACTGACAGTGATGACTTATGATAACAATCGGGTTTTGTGTTTTGTCTTAATGGAGGTGTTGTGAGCTGGAAAAGTTCGAAGCAAGACACAGTAGCTGATTCTACAACAGAGGCTGAATACATTGCAGCCAGTGAAGCAGCAAAAGAGGTTGTTTGGATCAAGAAGTTCATATCAGAATTAGGGGTTGTTCTCAGCATATCAGATGTTGTAGAACTCTGTTGTGACAATAATGGAGCCATTGCACAAGCAAAGAAACCCAGATCTCATCAACGATCCAAACATATTCTTAGGTGCTTTCATCTCATTCGAGAGATCATTGATCGAGGAGATGTGGAAATATGTAGAGTACACATAAATGACAATATTGTTGATCCCTTGACGAAACCTCTTACACAACAGAGGCATGATTGTCACACTGAGTCACTCGGTATTAGATATGTGACTGATTGGTCTTAGTGCTAGTGGGAGATTGTTAGAGTATGCCCAAAGACCAATCATATGATGATTGTAATAATACTTTTATTTACCGATTTTATTGAATAAAGGCATTGCCGCTATTATTTTCATTTATATATATGTGTTTAACATAAACTAAAAGATAATAAAGTCCATATAATGACATAATTGTTATTATTAAAAGATCCCTAGTCAAGTATTATTATGGGCATGGAAAATAATAATAAGCTTAAGACTAACATGTTATTGATTGATGACAACGAGTTGTCATTGACATAGAGATTTCAAAATTGATACATGATTATATTATTAGAGAACAATGTATTGGATTGACCGACCACGAGCATATGTCTTGGATTATTATGTGACAGTCATAACATTACTCATGGTGATGACTATATGTATGATCCTCAGACTTGAGATCAATATTATCCCAACATATATTGTTGTATGTTTTGATGCAACTAAACAAGCTCCGTAACTGGTTGCTCTATAAAGACTATTATTGAATATATCTCAATATATGTAGTGGGTGTGTATGATTAAGATAGGATTTGTCCTTTCTACATAATAGAAAATATATCACAGTCCACTTGATTGAGTAAGACTAGAAACGCATGGCCATGCTCGAATAAGTTGATATGAGATATCATAAACTATTCGTTAATTACAGTCTACTCTAGATATCAAGAAACAATAGATGGGCTATACAAGTGTGGCTATTCCAAGACTTGTGCCTATTCTAGACATAAAGGACATAAGGATGTAATACATAATAGAGTTAATCACCAAGATGATATGTCGAATCATATTTTCTTGTAACTTTGGTGACAATGATATATTGCTAGATGTCACTCATTGTATGTAATATTAGAATTGTTCTAATAATTACTGCTAACGTTACAAGAACCTACAAGGTCACACCCTAGGATTGAAATGAGCAAAGATGTACAATTTTTTGTACGTTACTAAAATATATATCTAGAGTTAATTAAATATATATTTTAATAATCCCCAATATTTAATTTTAATTAATTAAATATAGATTTAATTAATTTGAAATAATAAAATCCCTAATATGATTAGGGTAACTTGGATATAAAAGGATTATTAAATTCTAAATAATTAAATATAGATTTAATTAATTTGAAATAATAAAACCCTAATATGATTAGGGTAACTTGGAAAAAAAGGGTGTGTTAGGTCTAGCAGCCGTTTTAGAACACACACACAAAGCCTTCAGCTGTTTTTCTCTCAAACTATTTTGGGGAATAAAAATATTGCTCTCAATCGGGTGAACTGAGTAGAGGCCGAGACATGATTTCGTGGAGGCTTACGATTCGAACCGATCTACACCACCAGTATTCATTGTTGTCCTTGCTATTTTTCAAGGAACCCGCTGTAAGTATTCGCATCCCTTTCTCCCGATTTCAGTTTTTCGTACTTGGATCGTTGGTTAGACCGTCGAGTTTTGTTTCCGCTACGCCATGGGGTGTGCCGACGGTCCCAGAATGAAGTAGTAGAAGAATGTCGTCGTTGTAGTACAGATTTCCAACATCATTGTTTTCATTAACTTATACAGCGTTCGAACTATCGAACAATGATGATGTTGAAATGATGGTTGATTCTCAAAGTAATTATTCAGATGCCGATATTGAGATGTATGCAAAGTTTGTTCAAGTGCATGTTGTTCGAGGTCTGTCATTAAGCTCACACTATGGGCTGGTTGAACAAGTTGATCAAGTTGACAGCTCGACTACAGTCATGTGTAATGATTTTAATTCCATAATGGGAAATCCACATCATGCTGCCGTCTCGTCAACTTCAATGGGGAGACATTCATCAGCAACTCCTTACGATCTGTACTGAGGTGGGTCCATGAACAATCTGTATGGCAACATCAAGACCAATACAAGGGGAAGGCATTCATCTGTAAATTTCTTTGACCTTAATACGGAGATGCCCTAGACGCAACAATCTGTGCAGTTTCCATTTGACACGATGACTTCAAGCTCTAGGGGGAGGCATTCGACTGTGAGCTTTTTCGATCTTGATGTTGATATGCCTTCTAGTTCAAGGGGAAAGCGACCTAAATGTGGAGAGCATGGAGGAACCATCATCTCCACCAGAAGAACTGCTTCGTGAGCCAGGTGCAGATGGTGCTGAGATTGGACTATTCATTCACCCAAAATCACCGTAATTTAACTTCGATGATGATGATGATATAGATGAAGTTCCCTCAAATGTGGCACAAACTGACCCTCCAACACACATGTATGAAGCTGATTGTGGTGCAATATACGAGCCAGAATTTGCGGATATGCCTAATCTCGATGACTATGGATTTTACTCATCAATAAACAATTGTGAGTTATCTTTAGTCATGGAGTTTTCAACCAAAGAAGAAATGATGATGACTATAAAAAATACAATATCCGTAATTCTATTCAATCCAGAGTCGACTGCTCTACGCCAGAAAAGTATGTATGTCGTTATGTCCGACGTGAAAACGGATGCAATTGAATAGTTCGCGTATCGAAGAGGAAGAGGAAAAATAATAGATGGGAACTAACAGTATAAACGATCCTCACATATGTTGTGATGAAGGGATCAACGAAGATCATCCCAACTTGGACTCTGAAGTGATCTGCCAAGCATCATACCCATGGTAAAAGCGAGCTCCCATATAGCTATTGTTGTGTTGATTTTAGCTGTACAATCGCAATATGGGTATTCCGTCTCAAACAGAAAAGCATGGAAGGTAAAGCAGATGGCCATTAAAAAACTTCACGGTGAATGGGATACATCTTACAATGAACTTCCAAGTTGGTTTAGGCTGGTGCAGAGGTTGAATCCTGTGACTATTGTGAACTTCAAAACCTCTCATGCATACCATAATGATCGAGTTCTTCGCGATCAATGCCAATTCTACCGGGTTGTTTGGACTTACCCACAGTGCATTAATGTTGTCAAATACTGCAAGCCTGTGGCCAAGATCGATGGGACTTTCTTGTATGGAAAATACAAGAAAGTTTTACTATTGGCAGTTGTCCAAGATGGTAATCGTAATATTCTTCCAATTGCGTTTGCTCTCGTTGAAGGAGAATATATAGATTCTTGGGTTTTTTTCCTCCGAAACTTACGTTCACATGTTATCACGAGGGAAAAATCTGTGTCATTTCAGATCGCGGAGCTGGGATCAAAGCAGCAATGGAGTCTTTGGGTCCATTGTGGCAGCCACCCTTTGTCCAACATAGGTATTGTATCCGACACATTGATGTGAACTACCATGAAAGGTTCAAGAAGAATGATGAGCTCCAATTACTTGTACGCATGGGTAAGCAAAACCACCCTTTTCTTTTGATCATTTTCATTTTTTAAGGAAACAAAGTTAGTAAGTTCTATATTTTTTGATCAGGTTACGAACTACTTTCTCAAACATTTGAATCCAAGCTTCAAGATTTGCGAGCGAAGAACGAGGAATGATACGATTACATCAGCCTCATCGATAAAGAAATGTGGACAAACATATATGATGGTGGATATCGATATGGACACATGACGACCAACTTAGCTGAGGCAATCGATTCGACCTTAAAGGGTACACGTCACTTACCTGTAGCGGCTTTGGTAAAAACTACATATTTTCGTTTGGGGGCGCTTTTTGCGAAGCTCGGGGGACAAGCTCAAACCTGGATGCAACGAGGTCATATCTATCACCCTAGATTAGTTGCAGATCCAAAAAAAAATTGCTGCATCAAATGGAATGTTTGTAACAAGCTTCTTTAGAACACATGAATTGTTTTGTGTAACCATGTCAACATAAGGTGCGCTTCAGGGGGCGCACCTTACCCCAAGTGGCGCCAGATCAGCGTAAGGTGCACCTTTCTGCAAAGGGTGTTAGATCGGTAAATAAAGTTAAAAGGGTATCTGACAGATATATAAAGATATAAAAGGTGATTTTTCGGAAAAATCGCCATATTAACTGGTTTTTGGCGACGTAGAAGTTCAAGCATTGGAATGTATTTCAATATATATAAATATATTAAATGATCTGATGAATCCCCATATTATTAAAATGTTTTCATTTTGATACTAAAAATCATTTTTTAAGAATAAGAAAAATATTATCTGTGTTTGATTTTAAAAGTAAACTCATAAATATTATTTATAGAAAAAATTATTTAAACTTAGATCACCTAAAAATATTATTTCCTTTTATTATTATATCTCTATTTAGATTCATTTTTTAATTTAATCACTATTAAAAGAATTTAAAAATTATAAATATTTAATGATGAAATGATGTGAAATTTTCTAAATTAATATAGTTATAAATTCAGTTTTAATATTTATGCATATCCTTAATTTAATTTCATGAATATTTGTTAAATATTCTTTTATAAATGTATTTTATATAGCATATTTCTTATTCAATTTAACTGTTATGACATTTTCTTGAAAAGTAGGACATAATTTTAGGTAATAATAAAACGGTAAAAAAATAACAGTGTAAAAAATTTAAAACTTTTGAAAAAAATTAATTTAATTTATTTTTTTAACATGTAACCCTTAGCCTCGGTCTAGGCGTTACGATCGAATCTAGACGGTCAAATGTCGTAAACAGAAATCTTTTCCATATTTAAAACAATGCTGAAATCCATTTCAGTAAATAAAATACGCATAACAGTAAAAGTACTGAAAATATCCAAGTAAGTTTCATACGGTTAATATATATATAGATACCAATATCAGAAATTTGTAAGAAAACATGTTCAGAGCAAAATACCGGCAATACAAATATGTAAAGACAGTAGTGAAACTTGTGTCACCAAAAATATAATAGAAATTGGTGAAATTAAATATACAGTGGTACAAAACGGAGAACAATCGATCCTCTTAATGCCAAGTCTACTAGCCTACTATGGTGTAATATATGAAAAGTTAAAAGTTTAAAGAGTGATCTAAAAAATCTAGTGTACTCCTTGCGGTGTTTAAAAACATTTAGATAAATACTTTGATAAAAATTATTTTATAAAACGTGCTTTTAAAACATGAGCACTGCCCCATCTGAACACTAGAATGTATAGGTTCCCCTAAACCATATACCCACCTGTACACCTAGTAAGGACCTTATACGTATAATATAAAGGTCTGCGGTAAGGACTTACATTGTACATAAACCAGAAGAGCCTAGGGTAAGTCTTAGAAGTCATAGACTAAGCCTGAGATACTTCTTTCAATCATACCCCCAATGACTGTAAATATGCATGTATTTGAGTGAAAACGGTAGTTTAATACTTTAAAACATGAAAACATGACATATTCCAGAATGATATATAGAAATACAGTAACCAGAGATAATGTCAGAAGTTTATGGTAAATCATATATTATAACTCAATGTATACGGTAAATCAGATATCATGAAGCCAAAAATTTAAATATCATCAGAAATACAAAACAATTCAGATAGATAGTTCAAAACAATAATGTAACGCCATCAGGAACACACATGTATTGGTCTAAGAAGTTTGGTACGGTAACCTACTATTGGATATGTCTATCATGGTCAGCGGTTGTGCTAGATCCTACGAGTAGGAAGAACTATCTCAAAATCCTAGTAAAATAAATAATAAACTTTAAATAAACAATTTATACAATTCTATGAGTAGCTCTCAAAGAACATGTATCGTGCTGATCTACCGAACGGGAAGCACTGAATCTAGTCGACCCTCGATAATGGGAATGACTAGTACCTTCATGAAAATATAATCCCATGTCAATTCTAAATAAAATCCCAAATAAATATATGTAAAAATGCAAAAAATACTAAGCATTTTCAATATAACATGCTCGTTTTGAAGCTTTCAGATCAGAATTTGACAAAATGAATCACAAAATCAAACTCAGAACATCGAAAATGACATGATAAAGGTTTTCAAAAAAGTCAACGATGGTTGATGATCAAAGTCAACACTGGTCAATGGTCGTGGCTCGACACAGCTTGGTGCAGCATGGCTTGCCTCGACTTGTCTTGTCTAGTTCGGTTGGATCGATTGGGTTGGGCTGGTTTAGTTGGGTCAGTCGAGAATCGGGTCGAAGGAAAATGAGTTTTGGGTGGAGTCGGATAAACGGTTCTAGTCAAACATGTCAACAGGTTGGGTTAACTCGCTTCTATAAGGTCTACTATGTGGTGGACAAGTCCCACGTGCAACGACGATGCGTGGGGGCACGTGCGACAGTTTTGGTGGCCTGAAAAATTATGAAAATGTTTTAAAAATCAATTTAAAGGATTTTGAGATACTTACCAAGCTCGGTTCACAACGGTGAACGGTGAAGAGCTCAATTAGTTACGTTAAAAACTTGATTCACCTCACCCCTTCACACGTCGACGACGTTGGTGACAAGGCAGACACCGATGAACTCGGGACCACTCAAGGATTCCAATGGTATAGGCGGTGTACTAAACTAAGCAACGGTTGGCGAAAAAATGTCAATTGAATTTTCTTTAAGAAGAAAATACTTAAAAAGGAAAGTATAAAAAGAGAGAAAATTGAGAGGTATGGATGGTTGCTAAAATTGGAAGGTTTTAAGATTTGGGGGTTTTAAACTTGTCCAAAACGAAAAAATAGTAAAATTATGCATGCGGTCCTCAAGTATTTCCTATCTTTTAAAATTAGTTTGAGTTAAGGTTAAAAATTCAATTTAATCCCCAAATTTAATTAATTTTCAATTTAATCCCCAAAATAAATTTAAGAAAAAGTTAGCCCCTAAATTGGGGTATGAGAACTTTCTCCCCCTTAAAAGAAATTTCATCATTGACATTTACCTGGTCTGAACAGATGTGGGGATTGAGCCTTCATCGACTCTAATGTCTATCAGGTAGCTTCTGGAGTACTACGGTTGCTCCACTAAACCTTTACAATCACAATCCACCTGTTCTGAAGAACTCTCTCGTCTTGTTCTAAAATCTGAATAGGTTCTTCCTCATAAGACAAATCAGGCCTCAAATCTACATCCTCAACCTGAATAATGTAACTCAGATCCGAACGGTATGGCCTCAGCATAGATACATGAAAAATATCATGAATACAATTAAGTTGGGGAGGCAACTCAAGCTGATAAGCAACAGGTTCGAGTCTCTTCAGAATATGATACAACTCAATAAATCTTGAACTCAGGTTACTGTCGCATCCAAATCTTATCACTTTCTTCCACGAATATACCTTTAGAAAAACATGATCCCCAACCTCAAACTCGATATCCTTCATCCTTTAATCAACATATGATTTCTTTTTATCAAACACCTCTATCAGGCGATCACGAATCAATTTGACAATATCCTCATTCTCTCAGACTAACTCTGGACCCAAAGTCTTTCTATCATGCAACTTAGTCCAACATATATAAGTACGACAGTTACGTCCATATAGAGCCTCATATGGTGCCATGCGAATGCTAGACTAATAGCTATTATTGTAAGCGAACTCAGTTAACGGCAGAAAGTCCTCCCAACTACCAAGAAAGTTAATCACACAACACCACAACATGTCCTTCAGAACATGTATCACTATCTCAAACTGACCATTAGTCTGTGGATGGAAAACTGTACTAAAATTTAGATGGGTACCCAGATCCTCATGTAGAGTCTTCTAGAATCTAGAAGTGAATCTCTAATCTCGGTCAGAAATAATATACAATGGAACACCATTGAGTCTAACGGTCTTAGAGATATACAACCTCACCGGCTTATCTAGAGAGTAATTAACTCACACCGGAAAAAGTGAGCTGACTTGGTGAGTCGATCAATAATTACCCAAAAAATTCTTTTTAGAAGGAGTCAGAGGCAAACTAGTAATAAAATCCATCATAATGCGCTTTTAATTCCACTCAAGAATCTTGATAGGTTGCAATAAACCAGACGGATAGCTGACAAGTCAGGCACTTCGCCACATAACCAGGAATATCACTCTTCATACCAACCCAATAGTAACGCTCCTTGAGATTCTTTTATATCTTGCCCTTGCTAGGGTGCAAGGAATAAGGACTACTATGGGCCTCCTAAAGAATAGCTTGCTTCAATTGACTATCCTTAGGAACACAATGGCGACTGTGAAAGTACATAATACCATCATGATCGAAATTATAATTCGAGCTCGATCCCTACTCAAACTGCTCAATAATGGAAAGCAATGAGCTATCTCGAAGTTGCTTAGCATTAATCTCCTCGGCTAAGGTCGGCTTAATATGTCACTTTGCCAATAGACTACCATCATCATACAAGCTCAACTTGGCAAAAAGGGCCCTCATATCAGATACTGCCTTATAGCTTAAGGCATTGACCACCACATTGACATTGCCTAGATGATATTCTATCTCACAATCATAATCTTTCATAAACTCCAACCAGTGACCCTACCTTAGATTCAACTTCTTATGAGTAAACAAATACTTCATACTCTTATGTTCTGTATAAATATAACATTTCTCTCCATAGTGAGTGTCTTCAGATCTTTAAAGCAAAGGCCACAACAGCTAACTCCATATCGTGGGTGGGGTAGTTGCGCTTATGTGACTTTAACTGCTGGGACACATAAGATACAACATTTCCATCTTGCATCAGAACACATCACAATCTAGAGTGAGAAACATCACTATAAACTGATAAATCCTTCCCAAACTCGGCCTAAATCAACACCGAAGCTTTAGTTAGAACAATCTTCAATTTCTCAAAACTAGATTGTTGAACTTCAGACCAGACAAAAGGAACATCCTTCCTCAACAACTTCGTTAGAGGAGCTGTAATGATAGAGAAACCCTCAAAGAAACGACAATAATAGCCAGCTAAGCCCAAGAAGCTACGGATCTCTGAGACGTTCTTAGGTTGCTTTTAATTTAGAATAACCTTCACTTTACTTGGATCCACCCGAATACCTTTACCAAATATGATATGCTCCCTCAAAGTCTACAAAATGATCCTCAAATACGTATCATAACTTATGCTCCCTCAAAATCAGATCCACCTTGCAGAGCTAGAACTCACACTTGCTCAACTTGGCATATAACTTTTGCTCCCTCAAAGTCTGTAGAACAATACTTAAATGTGCATATTACTATGCTTCATTCTGAGAATACACCAATATGTTGTCAATGAATATGACCACAAACTGGTTCATATAGGGTCAAAACACCTGATTCATCATATCCATAAAGGCAATAGGGGTAATGGTTAAGCAAAATGGCATCGCTAAAAACTCGTAATGCCCATATCGAGTATGGAAATCAGTTTTTGGGACATCATAATCTTTTACCTTGAGTTGGTAATAACCAAATCTCAAGTCTATCTTCAAAAAGATAGAAACCCTCAAAACTGGTCAAACATATCATCGATCTTGGGTAAGGGATATTTGTTTTTAACCGTGAACTTGTTTAGCTTTCAGTAACTAATATAAAGTCTCATCTTTGTTTTTGACAAAGAAAACTGGAGCTTCCTATGGTGAAATTCTAGGTTGAATGAATCCCCTATCCAACAACTCTTGGAGTTGGACTTTTAGTTCTTTAAGATCCTTAGGGGCCACATGGTAAGGAGTCATTGAAACCGGTGTCAAACCGAAATAGACTTCAATTTCAAACTTAACTTCTCTATCCGGTGGTAAACTAGGCAACTCTTCAGGGAATACATCAGAAAATTCATTAACGGTTTGGTTTCTCTCTTTACTAGATTGGAAACCTCTGGTGTCCATAATATAAGCAAGGAATGCCTCATAACCCTTCCTGATCATCCTTTCATTTACCAAAGCAAACACAACATTCGTCAAGAACCCACGACGTTCCCCGATCATCATTATCTTCCTATCATTAAAAGTCTTCATATAAAACCCCAAACCTCATATTAAGAGTCTCAGGTTAAACCATTATGGACTTTGAATGAACAAACTTGCTTATGGGAAACCTTGGTCCAAAATTGAGTGGATTTGGGCTTTATTAGGCCCAACATGAAATAAAAAATGTGTTTTTAATCTTAGCAAAGAAGTAGAATGACCAAATGAGCAATTAGATCCTTGTTAAAAATAAAAGTTGAATCCCCTTAGTTGGAGATGATCTCACGTCAGCACTTCACCCTCTTTTTCACCCATTTGTTTATCTCATCTTCCTTACTCTTCATCTTATTCCTTCACCTTCAAGCCTAGTAAAGTTGGAATCTTTAAGAGGTTCAAACACCCATTGAAACTACTAAGGTAAGAATCGTAACCTCCATCACCCTAGCTTAAAATTGAGCCCCTAAGTGTAAGTTTTGGTCATGGTTTCATAAACTTGAGTTTTAAAGGGGGTTTATGAAATCCAATATTTTAGCCCATTTTAGTAGATTTAAATATTGGGAAGTGTTTATAACTTCAATCTAAGCCTTTAAATGGGTTGGTAACTCATTTGTTTTGGTTTGATTAAAGAAGGAAGTTGGTGAGTGTTCAAAAGCTAAAGGAAAGGAAATGTTGCATCTTAGGTAAATTCAGGGAGCATCCAGCAGCTAGGAAACCAAGGTGACACATTTACAACCCTTACATACCCTTAGTGGTCATTAGAGATGCATATAGCTTCTATGTTGAGTTTTCAAGCTTGTATGAACATTCATGGTAGGTTCTTCGTTTTGATGTTTTTAGCATGTTTCAAAGCTTCTTTATGACACTTATAACTCACATAAAACTTTAATAACACTTATAAACCTCAATAGGGCTATTAAGGTAGCTTAGCAAGGTAAATTTCGTGCCTAAGTAAGGTATTTCTATGCCTGAGTATCGATACTGGAGGAACAGTACCGATACTGTCTTATGGTATAACAACAAAGGGTTTTAGGAAGTGAAGTATCGATACCCCTTCATAAGGTATCGTTACTCGTATCAATACTTGCAGGGTGATATCAATACCGTGCAAACTTAGCAAATTCTAATAGTCAATTTTTGTACCAATACCTAGGGTGGTATTGATACGGGTACCGGTAGTCCCCATAGGAGTATCGATATTCAACTATTTATCAAAACATCGAAACAAATTTTGGTACCGATACTCGGTGAAATATCGATACCCGATATGGATACTAGTATGACAGTATCAATACTATCCCTCAAAATTATACCCATTTTTAAGCTAGCGGTATTCAATACTAAAGGGTGAGTACTGATACCCACGTACAATTTTAAGCAAAAGCCTAAGTGAATTAGAATCATAGCTGAGGGACCCAAGAAAACTCGGTTATACTCAAATAAGACTTAAAGTGAGAACCATTATTTATGATTCAAGTACAACTAGAAGCAATATCAAATAGGATGACAAAATACTAGCCTTGTTTGACGCTCGAGAAAATGGCCGAGACATCTAAGTTACTTTAGTAGCTGTTGATAGTTACGACGTATAGATTGTCCATATATCCTTAGGAGTGCACAAGGAACTTAAGACTAGCCATGTCATAAGTCCTCAACACTCGCAAGGGGTGGGTTAGTTGGGTGTCGGATCCGATGCAGTAATTTCGTATTCACATCCCCTGTAGACTAAATGGGTGTACGAGCTCCGAGATGCAATAATCCCTCAATTGTACCATGATGTCTACACTAGATAGTGTGAGTGTGCATGCATACCTAATTCAGTTCTCTTATGTTAGCATGAGCATTTGTGAACAGTATGAGTATGGCATTATTGTTAGTGTGGTACTAAGATAGTGAGCTCAGAGTTCGAAACCGTTCGCAGGTCTTTAAGTGGAGCACGCGAGGAGCCGATCATTTTACAAATGTTTCAGATAACCAAGAAATTACAGTACGTCTTGAGCCTATTTATTTAGAAGGCATGTATAATTCATAAACCTTCTTGTACTTGAGTCAGAGCTATTTTTTAATACTCGATGTACTTTGATATTTATTTTGGGAGCTCCCCAGTATTGTAAACTTATGACTATTTCATATGGTTTAATATTTTTTATATGATTGTTAATTGTTATATTATGAGTGTTTTAAAAGAAATTTTTGGGTTGCAGCTATGGTGGTCCCGTGTGATGTTCTAATCAGTCGATTGTGTGTCATATCGATTTAGGGTATTATACTTCATAACAACCCTCTTAGTCTCACAATCGAGATTAACACGATGTTTGTCCAACCAATCTATTCTTAGAATCAAGTCAAACAATTTTAATGGCCACTCCATCAGATCGACCAAGAAGGTCTCCTTATGAACCTCTATAGGATACCCTATATAAATTTGGTCTAACTCTATGGGTTGACCTAAAAATTTTTAAATTGTCACAAAACTCTCAGTATTCTCAATCGGTATATTAAGTCCCTCAGATACAAAACTCGATATATAGGAATGGGTAGAACCAACATCGAATAAAGAAAAATATGGAACTCAATAAATGGTAACAATACATGCAATCACATTAGGCTCATCGCAGTCCTGTCGATGTCTAGCAACATATACCAAAATAGGCTATCTTGCCTTAGTTCCAGTTGTACCCTTACTCTTAAAAGGTCAACCTTTACTAGCAGACATAAATGCCTCTGCTAACTACGACCCTCAGCTAGAGTCAAAACTATACTTTGAACTCGAGTAGGTATCTAAACTGATGTTTGAATAGTAGGCGATGGATCCGGATAATCCCTCAAGAAGTAGTTTCCAAACCCACATATGAAACAATTACCCATATTCTTCTTATACTCACCAAATTGATATCTCCCATAGTGTTCATAAGTGGGCAATGGTGGTACCCCCAGAAGAACCACACTGACTAGAAATTGGAATTTTCGGAGTAGTTGACGTTTTAAGCCTAGTACTCATACTACTTTTCTGAGAAGACTTGCCCCATCTCTCGTGCTGGTACATGAAAAAAAATAACATAACCAGAAGTGCTCCTAAATCGGGCTCTATCTCTATCTCTCCTACACTCCATACCCACTCACTTGGTCTCCTCGGTAGTCTTGGCTTTCTTAAACAATACATCAAAATTCCTCCCCCTGTGGGTAGTAACTTGACTTTTGATCTCATATCTAAGTCTATTCTCGAACCTCAAGTACTGATCTTACTTGGTGTCCACAAGTCTAGAAGTATAGCGACCTAATCTGATGAACTCAATCTCGTAATCAATAACAGACATGTTTCCCTACACCAAACTTTGAAACTCCCAAAGTCACTCATGTTGGTATCTCTCTCCGATGTAGTGACTCTAAAAATATTCCTTGAAAAGCTTCCAAGTCAATTGATTTGTTGGAATATCTCCCTTTAACTTCTTATTGGTCTTTAGCTCTAACTCATCCATAATCCTCTTTGTATCCTCCAACTAGTACTCAGCATCAGTCGAAGGTCACCAATAATTCCCTCAAAAGGAACTACTCCAATAGCCACCAAAGATGATGATATATTTACAACATACATATTAGCAGGAATTCTAGCCACCCTTTGAAGCATGTGATAGATAGCTCTATCGATGACATCCCCATCCATCTTAATAAACTCATCATCAATGAAAGGAGGGTCTCTCATAGGTGCAGTCAGATCCTCTCGAGAAGTAGATAGATGGACATGCAAAGTAGGAGGATCTCGAGCTAGCATTGAATGTTCATAAAAAGAAAGGTTGAGCCTTTCATCCACGACCACGGCCTGGCCTACGACCTCGAGCACTCATCTGAAAGGTCTACTAAATTTTACAACTGCATTAGAAAATCTCAAATATATTTAAATCTCGTAAAATAAGGTGACAAAGTGTTTGAAAATATTAGAAAACATCTTTTAAAATATGATATTTAATACTCATCCACAGTCTAAGTGTTTAAAACCAAAAGCTCTTATACCACCAAGTGTTACCTCCTAAACCTGGCCTAGATGTTACGATCGAATCTAGATGGTCACATATTGTATACAAAAATCATTTCCATATTCAAAACGTAATTAAAAATCCATTTCAATCAATAAAATATGTATAAAGATAAAATGATGAAAATATCCAACTATAAAATTCATACGGTAACATATATAGATATTAACATCGAAAATCTATACCAAAACAGATTCAAAAGAACATAATGGTAATAAAGTTACATATAGACAATAGTAAAAACACATGTCACCAAAATATAACATAAAGACATATAGAAATATACAATTGTACAAGATGGAGAATAATCGATCCTCCTAATGCCAAGTATGATAACCTATTATCGGGTAATATCTAAAAAGTTAAAAATTTAAAGAGTGAGCTAAAAAGCTCATTGTACTCTTTGCAGTGTATAAAACACTTAGATAAATACATCGGTAAAAATTATTTTATAAAACATGATTAGAAAGCATGAACATTAGAACATGCAGGTTCCCCTGAACTATACACCCACTTGTACACCTAGTAAGGACCTTATACGTATAGCATAAGGGCACGAGGTAAGGACTTATCCTGTACACAAAGTAGATGAGCCTAAGGTAAGGTCTTAAAAGTTATAGACTAAGCGTGAGATATTTCCTCCAATCATACCCCTTAATGACAGTAAATATACACGTGTTTGAGTGAAAACGGTAGTTTAATACTTTAAAACATGAAAACATGACATATTCCATAATGAGTTATAGAAATATAGTAACCAGAAATCATGTTAGAAGTTTATGGTAAATCAAATATTAGAACTCAATGCATACAATAAATCAGATATCAAGAAGACAAAATTTAAATATCATCAAAAATCCAAAACTATTTAGATAGATAATTGAAAATAGTAAAGTAACACCATCACCTGTATCAATCTGAAGTGTTTGATATGATAGCCTACTATCGAGTCTGCCTATCACGGTCAGCGGTAGTGCTAGATCGTACAAGTCGAAAGAACTGTATCAAAATCCTAGTAAAGTAAATAATAAACTTTAATTAAATAACTTATGGAAACCTACGAATAGCTTTCAAAGAACATGCATTGTGTTGATTTTCCAGACGGGAAGCACCAGATCTAGTCGACCCTCGGTCAGGAGAATCACGAGTACTTTCATAAAAAATATAATCCTAGATAAATTCCATAATCAAATTCCAAATAAATATGCAAAAATGCTAAAAAAATACTAAGCATTTTTGTTTAACATGCTCGTTTCAAATCTTTTAGATCAGAATTTGATAAAATGAACCATAAAATCAGACTCAAGAAGTCGACGAATGTTAAGAGAGAGGTTTACAAAAAAGTCAAAGTTGGTTAACGATTAAAGTTAACATCGGTCAAGGGTCAACGATGGCGATCAACAGTCAATTGTGGTTAACAGTTTGACATGACACGACTCAGCTTGGCGTGGTGCATCTTGGCTCAGTTAGTTTGATTCGGTTGGAACGATTCGGTTGGAACGATTCGGTCCGTTTCGATTAGACCAGTCTGGTTGGGCTGATTTAGATGGTCCGATTTAGAATTGTGTTGAAGGAAAATGGGTTGAACGGGTTTTGGGTTGAGTCAGACAGACGAGTCTACAAGTCAGGTTGACTCGCTTCTAGAAGGTTCACCAGGTTCTAATCCCCACGTGTGGCGATGATGTGTGAGGGCGTCTACGATGGTTTTGGTGGCTGGAAAATTTACGAAAATTTTCTAAAAAATAATTTAAAGGGTTTTAAGACACTTACCAAGTTCGATTCACAACAGTGAACGACGAAGAGCTCAATTACTATACGTCATGAACTTGATTTACCTGAATCCTTCACACGCTGACGACGTTGGTGACAAGGCAGACACCAGTGAACCAGAAATGACTCAAGGATTCCAATGGTATGGGCAGTGCACTAAATGGAGAAACGGTCAGTGACAAAACATTGTTTGAATTTTTTTTTTGAGAATAAAATGTTTAAAAAGGAACGTATGTATAGATTGAGAAAATGGAGAGATAAGGTTGCTAAAATTAGAAAGTTTCCAGATTAGTGGTTTTAAACCCATCCAAAAAAGGGAAAAATAGAATTACACTGGGATCCTAAAGTATTTCATATCTTTTAAAATTGATCCCAGTTAAAGTTAAAAATTTAATTTAGTCCCTGAATTTAATTATTTTTAATTTAATACCCAAAATAAATTTAAGAAAAAACTTAGCCCCCTAAATTGGAATATGATAGAACAACTTCTACCTAGGGAGAAGCGAAAGTATAATTTTTACTTCTAATGGGTATTGAAGCCACGACCTAGGAGAAAGAGAATGTGTCAACTAAAAACTTTTAATCACTTACTCTAAAGTTTATTGACAATTAAATCTTTTAAATCTATTTTTACTCAATTAAGTCTTTTAATTCAAAAAAAAAAACTTACCAATATGATTCTTTAATTGATGAAAATCATCATTGATCATTATAATATTAATGTGACAGTTCACAATATGACATGGTTGTTTATGGTATTCATTGGACAATTCATATAAGAATAATAATTTGGGGGAGGGGTTTAATTTTTTTTTTAGAAAACTTAAGGATTAATTGATTTTTTTTTTATAAAGTTTGGGTACTTACTTAGTCTTTAAGTAAAAAATTTAAAATTTAAAAATATAAAAAATATAAAAAATTGAAAATTGAAAATTTTCTAAAAAAGTTTATAAAATATTATTATTTTATAAATTATTTAAAGTTCAAAAAATATATTTTTTAAAATTCTGAAAATGTATTTAAAATTATAAAAAGATTTAAATATCATAAAATTTAAAAAATATAAAAATATAAAAATTAGTTTAAAAATTATTAAAATATTATATAATTTTTCTATGTTATTATAGAATTATTTTAGGAATTATTTAATTATTTTAAAAATTATAAAATTTAACTAACTTATTAAAATTGAAAAATTATAAAATACAAAAAATTATATAAAAAATTAAACATTATTTAAAATAATTCTAAAAATTATCTAAAAATTCTGATGAGACAAGATATTTGGTGTTTAAGTTACTTATGATTGGGACATTTATCGATTTTTTGTCAATAAATTTGTAAAAGAAAATTTAAAAAATTGTAATAAAAATTCATATTTCTAAAAATTCAAAGTTGATAGATAAAATTGTAAAAAAAAAGTGAAGTTGTTATTAAAAATAAGAACTAAAGTTATATATATATATAATATATAGTGTTATAAAAATATATGATTCAAATTTGGTAAAAAAAAAAAGTAGATTTAAAATTATGGAAGAATTAGGGATAGAGAAATTAGAGATGAGTATTCGAGTTAAAAATAATTTTAAGTTTATCGAATTAACGAATTACATGTTATAATTCAAACTTTATTTAAATTTTTTTGTTTCAGTTCAAATGTATAAAAATTTCAAATCGAATTCACTTTTACTCACTCCTATTTGTAAATGGTTTTATTTTTATATTTAATTAATTAATTAGATTATTTTACGATTTAGTTCAAAAAAATTATTCTTTAATTCGTATTATATTTTAGAAATTTGAATCATACGCTCCTCAATCACCACATGATAATTATTTATCATCATTTTTTTAATAATAATTTTTCTTATAATTTAGTTTCTTAATTTTGCATGATTCTTTTTTTATTCAATTCATTCTTTATTTAAGTATATTTTAATCAAATTTGATTCACATGCTCATCTATCATCGTAGAATAGATACATAACTTTTTTTTTATAAATCTTGGATAAATACAAGATATTATATATTCAAAGACTCTCAACCAATTAACCATGAATGCTCATATCCCTATCGGTGCTCAAATTCGAGATCTCTAGGGAGAATAACAAGTCCTTTAACCACCGAGGTCGCTTGATTCATTATATGTAACTTCAATTACTCTTTTTGAATTTTTTTTTTATAATTTAGTCTCTCAATTTTATTTTATTCAAATTGGTCCTCAATTTGTAATTCTTCGCAAATTTTTTATTCTCTTCAATTCCTCGACTATTGTATATCCCGTCAATATTTTATCCTTAAAATGTTTCATTTAAAACCAATATTATAAATATATTATATAATTTTAGATGATATTTGATTTATTAAATAATATATAAATCTTACCGACACATATAAAAATTAATATATATGTTTTCAGAGAATTTTATTAAACTAAAACCAATTACTTCTAATATTATAAATAATTATGTCTAAATTAATTTTTTTAAAATAATTATATTTAATTCAACTTAAATTTTATAAACTCAACTCAATCCTTTTAAAATAAAATTTTAAAAATCAAATAATATTTATAAATTTGAGTAACTCAAAATTTTTATTCAATCCAATTTTATCTAATACTTACTCCTACCCAAGAGACCGGACCACTGAGCAAGCGTTGCAAAGGTGACTTAAACTTCTTAACTAAAACTAATAAAGTAACAAAAGAATATAATATTTAAAAAAATTCTAATTACTTTCTACTCCATTTTATCTTTAAAAAAAAACCCCATTAACCTAGGAAATCTAACAGCCAACAACTTTTAAAGAACATCCATTTTCCGTTTATAATTTTTTTCATTAGTTTTTAGAGTATAGTACATAAACGATATCTTGACTAGTATTGTTTTATTGAGTTTTTTAACTATTAAAAATTATAAAAGTGTCCTTTAATCATAGAATATTATTTTGTCGAGTCTCTCGACTATTAAAAGTTACAAAATGATCTCTGACTATAAGACTATGATTTGTTGAGTCTTCTGACTATTAAAAGTCACAAAATGATCATATAAATATTCATATGTTCTAAACTCGTCCTTTTTCGCTAAAAAATTTAACGATAATCTAAGTAGGATGTTAATCTATTGAATGTGACATGAGAAAATTATAGTTTAATGATGTCTATTGGCATCACTGTTGCTTTCAAACATTGGCTCAACAACATAACGTTTCAAACATTAGCTCAACGACATAATATAAATAGAGTCTCGATCCACAAAATACAACTCAAACAATTTTGATATAAGATTTTATTATATCCTGGTGAGCAAGTTAACATCTAACATAGACGAGGATCAAATTTTAACGAAAAACGATGAGTTTGAAACATATGAATAGTCGAATGATAATTTTGTAACGTTCATTAATTGGAGGTCTTAATAAAACTACGCCTTATAGTCAAGGGATGATTTTGTAACTTTCAATAGTTGAGTAACAATGTCGATAATTAGGGGACTATTTGTGTATTTTACCCAAATTTTTAATATATATTTGTTCTAAATATCTCATTAACCATAAAAATATTACCATTTTTTTCTTTATTTATACCAATTATTGATAATTATTTATCTAAAACAGTCATTTTAATTAAATTATTTTTTAATCTTTTATTTAAAAAATGATTTTTGGCCCACTAGCTTTGCAGTAAAGAATCTTGCCAGATTGACATATTAGCTGAAAATCACCGAGTTCCCTTGCTTACACAAATATCAAAGGAATGTTATTATTTCTTTCTTAATTATAAAAATTGATGTGTAAAAGTACATGCATCATGATCATCGTTTGGACGGTCAAAAGACAAAAAAAAAAGGTCTTTTTATTGGCGAAAATATTTTTTAGAAGATGGCTTTTAAAAAATAAATTTTAGAAATTATTTTTTTAGTATTTAGATGAAGTTGCGTAATTTTTTGGTGATTAAATTTTTAAAAAATAATTTTTAGAATATATTTTTAGTGAAATAAAATATATTATAAATTTCATTATCTTAAATTTTAAATTAATTGATTGTTATAAAATTATATTTGAAAAAATTGAATATAATATTATAATATATTAACTTGATTGATCAACTGAAAAATAATTAATAATAGTCGATGTTAGAATTACCTTGCGAGAAAGATTCATATTGACAGGAGAATCTAAAGATTCATATTAGAATCCATTCAAAGTTGTAATGGATGGAGAAAATCATAAGATATATATAACTATTTTAAGATATGCCTATGATATTCTTTTCCTTTATGTTAGAGCTCCCTTATGAGACTGTCGTAGCCGTCTTTCGGTTGGGTCCCGGAATTGGGCTTCGACTTGGATTAAACGAATTGGAGTCGCCACCGACCATTTAAAACGAATTTAGGTGGGTCGGACACCATCTTACCTGATCTGCGCTTTTTCAGAAATTTGTCGGGTTCGGGAGTCGGTTACGGTCAAGGAAGGATTAGCACCCTTGAATCGCCCTTTCGGTACCAATTAACTTGTCGGTTGTCTTTAATTGCGAAGAATTAGAAATTTAAATTAAAATTTAAAAACCGATTCATATTACTTACCTTTGGTTGATTGGAAAAAAATTTCATAAAGTCAAAAAGGTTGTAAAATAAATAAATAAATAAAAATAATAATAAATAAATGTAAATAAGTAAAAAACAAATGGAAACAAAAAAAAAAAAAAATATATATATATATATAAATAAAAATAAAAATAAAGTCAAAGAAGAGAATAATAAATAAAGATTAAAGAGAACAAAAAAATGAGTTAAAAAAAATAAGGGCAAAAGTAGAATAAATGAAAACAGATAAATGAAATAAAAAAGGATCAAATTGAATAAAAATAAATAATTCGAAATAAGATAAAAATAACAAAAAAGGATCAAATCGAATGAGCTTGAAACCTATGAACTGAAATGATTTTAAAAGTGAACTGCAATAAAAAAATAACAAAATTAGGGGGGTTAATTCACAAAATATAAAAAGTGTAAAAGGTGACCAATTTGAATGAATTGAGAATCCAGAGACGAAATTACAAGTGATGGCCGGATTGAAATGCGATGAATCTTCTATTTGCATAATGGTCCCTTCTATATATATATACAACCCAGCTTAATTTCATTTCATTTTCTTCATTCTCTACCCAAAGAGAGAACCATCTGTTCTCTCAACTCTCTCTAACCCGGCCAAGGTTCGGCCGCCACCGCCGATGGTCAACCGTCGTCGCTCCGTCGCTCCGGCCGCCACTGCCGGCGGCCGGAAAGAAACCCAAAACCACCAAACTGTTCCCCTTGTTACCCTTAGGTCAGATCCGAGCCCCGAATCACCGTAACCAAACCCAAATCGCGTAGATCTAAGGAAAACCCATTCAACTTTTACCTTTTCCGGCGCGGCCCTTCGTTTTCCCGGTGCTTGCTCCTTATTTGTTGTATTTTGGCGTTTTAGTGTTGGCTATTGTGGTTTGGTTTCACGGTTGATGCTTCTGTTTTTGCCTTGTTCTTGTGTTCTCGTTTACTGTTCTCGTGGATTCTCGTCCGATTTGTTTGTGATGGCTCTCTGTTTGTTTTTTTCTGTGTGCTTGGTTTACTGTGAGCTGTTGTTTTTCTTTTGGTTTCGACTGTGTCTGATGGGTTTTTGTATCTGACGTTTCGGCTTATGATGTGTTTTGGTACTGTTGGTCTTGTTGTGACCGGCTCTTGGGTTTTTTGTGACTGATGATTTTCGTGAGTCTTGGTTTACTCCGATCTTGTTGAGGTTCGGTGAACTGTGTTCGTGGGTTCCCCCCCCTTGGTGTCACCGTGGTGGGGTATTTATACCCACCCCACTGGTGGCCTGCTCCGATTATAACGGGGTTGTTCCCGTGTACTTCGCGCTAACGTTGTTCACGTAGCCGGGAATCCCGGGATGGTGCAGTCCCGGTTTTCCCGGCCGGTCGGTGCGCCGTTTGACCGTTTGGTTTCCTTGACTTGTGCGGCGCTGTTGATAATAATATGAGGGTGAGATAAAACCCTAGTTTCCTGACCGTTGATCATCTCTTGATCTAATGGTCCCCTGTAATGCGGCGCTAGGATGAAACCTGAAACCCTAGCTTGGCAACTGGGTTGGGTAGGCCCTCCTGATCTGCTTGGACCTCGTTCTGGACCCTGAAAAAAAACAAAATAATTAAATAAGAAACAATAATAATAAATAAAATAATTACAATAATAATAAATGATAATAATAAATAATAATAATAATAGTATAATATATATAAATATTTTAAAAATAATATATAATTTCCAAAATGCTTTAAAAAAATTATATATTATATATTTTCAAAATGGTTTTTAAAAATTATATATTATATAAATGTTTTCATAACGTTTTCAAAAGTATATATTATATATATTTTAAAAACGTTTTCAAAAATTATATATTATATAATTTTCAAAAAATATATTTTCAAAATGGTTTTTAAAAATTATATATTATATAAACGTTTTCAAAAACTATATATTATATAATTTTCAAAAATATTTTAAAAACTATATAATATACATATTTTCAAAAAATGTTTTAAACGATATATTATATATGTATTTTCAAAAACAATTTGCAAACTATATGATATATATGTGTATATATATAAAAATAAAAAAAATGGACGGAAATTAGTGTCTACAGCTGCCCCTCTTTGTCCTTTTTCGCGGAACGAAAACTAGGACAAAGACAAAAAGACACAAATTTTCGTTCGGTGGAGTTGAAGAATAACTCCCTGTCGAATTGAGTTGCAGATGGCTCCTCCGTCGCGAAGTCGAGTCCACCTTGAAATGATATGTAATTGAAGCTGCAATTCAGAATTTGAATCTGGATGTAGCTTCTCGTTTCCAAATTGTAGTCAACTTCGGTCTTCTTCTCGGTTTAAAGACCTTTGTTAAAATTTGACTGGAAAGTAGTTCTTTGATTCCACCATATGATTGATAGGCCCTCGAGCTGAATAAAACCGACCTCGAAAGGTCCTCGTCGACAGATGACTTTCCTCGACTTATGTTATGATGTCGGAAAGCGGTTTTTTGTCGCTAAGGCACGGTTAACCCAGGTGTTCTTCTCGACTTGGAAACCTTGATCGCAGCCGGACAATAGTGTGATTGAGGTGTCATCGAGCTGATTGGAATCGAACTCGACAATTTTATTGACAGATAACCTTTCTTGCCTTGAGCTATTCTGTAAGCTTGTTTTGCCTCTAAGTTGAATATAATCGAACTCAAAGGTCTTTAGCAGATAACCCTTCTTGACTTAAGCTATGTTGCAAATGATGTGCCTTGGAGTTGAGCGGAGTCGAACTCGAAAGTCTTTTGGTCACCGATAACCTTTCTAGCCTTGAGTTATGCTGTAAACGATGTGCCGTTGAGCTGAGCGTAGTCGAACTCAAAGGTCTTTTGTTGGCAGACAACCCTTGTAGACTTAAGTTGTGCTGCAAATGATATGCCTTGGAGCTGAGCGTAGTCGAACTCGAAGGTCTTTGGTTGGCAGATAACCCTTCTCGACTTAAGTTATGCTGCAAATGATGTGCCCTCGAAGCTCAGTGTAATCGAACTCGGGGGTCTTTGGCAGATAGCCCTTCTCGACTTAAGCTATTCTGCAAATGATGTGCCTTGGAGCTGAGCGTAGTCGAACTCGAAAGTCTTTTGGTCACAGATAACCCTTCTAGCCTTGAGTTATGCTGTAAACGATGTGCCGTTGAACTGAGCGTAGTCGAACTCAAAGGTCTTTTGTTGGCAGACAACCCTTGTAGACTTAAGTTGTGCTGCAAATGATATGCCTTGGAGCTGAGCGTAGTCGAACTCGAAGGTCTTTGGTTGGCAGATAACCCTTCTCGACTTAAGTTATGCTGCAAATGATGTTCCCTCGAAGCTGAGTGTAATCGAACTCGGGGGTCTTTGGCAGATAGCCCTTCTTGACTTAAGCTATTCTGCAAATGATGTGCCTTGGAGCTGAGCGTAGTCGAACTCAAAGGTCTTTGCTAACAGATAACCCTTCTAGCCTTGAGTTATGTTGTAAATGTTATGCCCTTGAAGCTGAGTGTAATCGAACTTAAGGGTCTTTGGCAGATAGCCCTTCTCGACTTAAGCTATTCTGCAAATGATGTGCCTAGGAGCTGAGCGTAGTCGAACTCAAAGGTCTTTGCTAACAGATAACCCTTCTAGCCTTGAGTTATGCTGTAAATGTTATGCCCTTGAAGCTGAGTGTAATCGAACTTAAGGGTCTTTGGCAGATAGCCCTTCTCGACTTAAGCTATTCTGCAAATGATGTGCCTAGGAGCTGAGCGTAGTCGAACTCAAAGGTCTTTGCTAACAGATAACCCTTCTAGCCTTGAGTTATGCTGTAAATGTTTGTTTAAAAATGGCTTCCCTTTATGGGTCGAAAACGGTCATGATTCTTCCGGTGGTTCCCCTAAGCTGGTCTGGGAAAACCCACTGATAAATTCTGACAGCCGGATATCTTCCGTCGTGGAATTGAAATCTGGCTTGAAAGTGTTAACTGAAAACATGTTGCTCCTGGTGGGTTTGAACCGAACTAGATTTGATCTGAACTGGTTCTCGAACCCATCTGAAATTGGTTCTGAGATCTGTAGTTATGTAAAGTCGGTTGAGGTGTAGCTTCTTGCTGCTGAGTTACACCATCGTTCTTTAAAGGTGCTTACAAGTCGAGTAACCTTCATCCTGAAGTCGAAGCTTGCCTCTGAAAGCTGCAAAATTATGCATGCTAAAATGATGGATGTGATGCACCTAGGTATGTCTAAGATGCATGCAATCATGAATGAATTATGATTTATTTCTTGGATGGAGTCTCGTGCTTTGTCTGCCAATCTGGTCCTTGGAATCGATCGTGCCCCATTTGCTTCTCGAGCTTGGGTTTTACAGACATTTCATATCTGAGATTGTTCTGTTTGAAAACGTTTTTCTCCTTTTTCTTGTTTTAGGAGAGAGAAATGATAAAAATGTTGTAAAGTATTGTTCGCAATTGAATCAAATTGTAAATGTGAGTTCAAAAAATATCAAAGGAATCAAGAGCTCTTTTAATGCTTTCAGAGTTACAGGTCTTTGACAAATGTTCAAAGGGACGAGTTGGCTTTAGGTTGGCCTTCTATTTTCTAAGGTTCTGGCAAAAAGAAAAGAAAAAAAAAAGAGAGTCATTTTTCTTGGTCATTGAACATGTTTTGACATTTTGATTGGATGCGGACAAAATGACGCAACTAGCATTATCAACTACTAGGCCCTCTATTTCGGTTCTCCGAAATCTTTCATTTGTTCAAGTTTTGTAGGCTCCTCTAACAAAGGTAGTGTAGAAACATCGGTCTAAAAATGAAATTCTTGAGTGCTCGTGTGTAGTTGACTAAAACAGGTGTTCCTTAACTCCCTTAGTCCATTTTACCGAAAATTTCTTAGATAAATTTGATTTAATTTGTCATTATCTGGCTAGCTGAATCCATAAAGCCGGGGCATTTAACCAATTGCCTTAGAGGGACAACTTAACATTATAATCACTCTTATCAAGTCAACTGAAGGGTTCATCTCATCACAGAGTCTTCAGCCTGACAAGAGCAGTGGAGCAAACACCGAATTGCCAAGTGTCCGAGCAATGTCATGGTTTGAACGTAATCTACTCATAAGGCCAGAGCTTTCAAGTTTCCTCTATAACCAATTGCCTTAGCGGAATAGCTCAGTTTTTACGGATTTAATTTCTTAAGATTGTTAAGAAGAACCTGTTATAGCCTAGGTATTTGTTGAAAGTCAAAAATTTCATCTTTAGAGTTCAATTTTCAAGCAACTGACCTAAACTAGATTCACTTACTCGACTATTCCATCTGTGAAGATCATTATCATCACTGAACGTCTTAAATAAAAAGTATAGTAATATGCAAATGATGCCCCATGTTGTCCGCACCTTATGAAAGGAAAATGTTATATTGCAAGAGTAGGGTATGGTGTTTGAGTGTATATTCTGGGTAAGGTCAAAGTCCTTGTTTTTAAATCATGTTACTTCGTCAAAGATCTTGTAACTTTGAACCATTTACAGAGTTTCTTAATTCAGATGATATTCAAAGAACTGCGAGTTTGCAAATGTGATTCATTGCTTACAACCTTTAAAGTAGCATAAATTTATTCAAATATCCAAAGAAAGTTCAAAAACAAGTCCCAAACATGGAAAAAAAATAAAATAAAAACAAATTCGAACAACATGTCTCAAAATTGAATAAGGCCTCATCCGGATGCCCCACTTGCCATGACTCTTTCTGCTTTAGGAGTGTCATTGCTTTCATCGTAAAATTCCAGCTCTTTCCTGTCCATCATTAGTTGGATCAAGGCTCTAAATTCGGCACATTCTTGTACATCATGTCCATCTTCATTGTGATAACCAATAACTGTCACTTTTGGAATCTGATGTGCTAAGATGTGGTGCAAGAAACCCCTCATTTATCATTTGCCTCCATACCCAAGCAAGAGGTAACTTCACTTCGGAAACTCTGGTTTTGGCCTTTTTACCTTTTTCCTCTGTGACTGCACTTTCCTTATTCTCTTCATGATTTGGTTGGGGGTTCTGTGCAACGTAGAGTGATTCTGAATTATTAAAATGAATCCAACCCCTGTTGCGCATCCTTTGGATAACCCTCTTAAAGGGGAGGCAATTTTCGATAGCATGCCCCGGAACACTGCCATGATATTCACAGTGCGCATTTTTGTCATACCACCTGGGGTATGGGGGCTTTAGAGGTGTCTCGGGATAGGGTGACACCACATGTGCGTCAAACAGTTGTTGGTAGAGCTCCTTATATGCCATGGGAATGGGATCAAAATGCTCTTTTTCTTTCTTCGGTTTTTGCCTACAAAAAGGTACGACTGGAAACGACTTTGAAATGTTGATGATCTCTCTTTCCTTCTTCTTCAGGGGAGGCTTTCCACCCGTTCTACCTCCTGGGTTAATGGTAATTTCTACCCTCTCTGTTTTGACCTCTTCTTCAAATTTCGGAATGCGATAACTATCCGAATTATCTTGAAGTCCTGGTAAGATTCTGGGTGAGACAACCACTTGCGGGGTAAGTGGCGTGGTTACCCCTTCCGATGAACCTGCCCCAGGCGCACTGGTCTGTTGTAGGCCAACTAACTTGGCAACGATCTGATCAACCAAGGACTCTTGGTTCTTTGTGATTGTTTCTAGAGTATTTCGACTATTTTGGTCTATCTTATCTTCTAGCTCTTTCTGTAGTTTCAACATATTCTCTTTGATTTGTGTAATTCTGGCTTCCATCCTCTTCTTCTTCAAACGAGTGTTATGTGGAAGGGGGTGTGTCCAGCGCTTGAGGCGGTGTATCCAGTATTTGTCCCCCTTGATGAGACATGTTTATATTAGTTAATGTGAATGCAAAGAAAATAACAAAATGCAAAGAAAATAAGAAATGCAAAATGTCTAAATATATGATGCATGAAATGTCCGAGGCATTGATCCAAAAAATGTGCCTGTTATTCTGAATAACCCTTATTGGTGACAAAAGTGTTACGTCTGAAGGGACAAAAAACTCTTTTTGATGGTACAAATCCTGTACAGCTTCTGACAAGTTGATTCGTCTTTTTCACTAGTTGAATATCCTGTCGAACCATTCCGGCTCCTTTGGCTAAAATGTGCAAATAATGAGATGCTTGCCCCCAAAAAAAAAGATCTCGAAGGACTGCATCTCCGACTTTAACTTTCTACCGAGCTTGTTTCTAACGAAAGTATCATTGGAGCCCTCCATCGAGAGAAACTATCCGAAGCTTGCTTCTTTAATTCGTCAGTAATGGCATCCAGCTCAGCTAGTGTTTCACCATCTTGTTCTTGTAGTTTTCGAAAGGAGCGACTGGGTCAGTGACCTTTCCCTCGTATTGCCCCTGCAACTTTACCTTTGAGTATTCTTTGACCACGGTTGGACTTCTAAATTTTTTTATCTCTTTGTATTATAACCCATTTGTCCATTAATGCAGATTATTCATGTTTAACAAATATATTTTTGGTGGATCAACACATCGTTTTAAATGATGCAAACGATGAACACAAAATAAAAGAGAACAAAAAATAAAAGGGTTAGTGAGATAAATCAAAACAATAATAAAAATGAAAAAATCCTACCCCACATGATATCTACCCCACATGTTTTAATTCCTACCTGGACATGATCTCTATCCCGCATGCTAATTTCAAACAAATCCTAACCGCATATTTGTCTAGTTCGCATGTTTTGAGCAGAAAATAAAGTAGGAAATAAAACAGCCTAGGGTTTGGAATGAGGTTTTGGGGTGGGCTCTAATTCCCTGCACTCTCCCGGTTTAGGTCCTAAAAACGGTACTCGAGTTCTCCTTGCTGGTGCCCCCTTGGGCTTGCCAGACCCTTAGTCCTAAACCCATCACAGGCTTGTGTGGACTAAGTTAAACTCGAGAGGAAACATTCCCTTATGCCCGCACGGTGAATAAATTCACACGAAGACATAAGGTATAATCCCGAAGGCTACTTGCTAGGCATATGCGTGAATAAATTCACACGAATGCGTCGCTTTCACCCCCACTTAAAAGGTTTGGAGCTCGGGTATAGAGCTTGAGATAGAAACTTTTCAAAATCTCTGAAATCATTAAAAAATGTTAGTACAACTATTTATTTGAAAAATAATCAAAGGTAAATAACTGGAGTCGAATAAATAAATTTAAATTTAAATTTACCATTTTCGCATAAAAAGACAACCGAAAATTAATTTCGGCCTGACTCACTTACCTGTCCCCAGCGGAGTCGCCAAGCTGTCGTAGCCGTCTTTCGGTTGGGCCCCGGAATTGGGCTTCGACTTGGATTAAACGAATTGGAGTCGCCACCGACCATTTAAAACGAATTTAGGTGGGTCGGACACCATCTTACCTGATCTGCGCTTTTCCAGAAATTTGTCGGGTTCGGGAGTTGGTTACGGTCAAGGAAGGATTAGCACCCTTGAATCGCCCTTTCGGTACCAATTAACTTGTCGGTTGTCTTTAATTGCGAAGAATTAAAAATTTAAATTAAAATTTAAAAACTGATTCATATTACTTACCTTTGGTTGATTGGAAAAAATTTATCCATAAAGTCAAAAAGGTTAGTAAAAAAAATAAATAAATAAAAACAATAATAATAAATAAATATATATATATATATATATATAAATAAAAAGTCAAAGAAAGAGAATAAATAAATAAAGATTAAAGAGAACAAAAAAATGAGTTAAAAAAAATAAGGGCAAAAGTAGAATAAATGAAAACAAAGGATAAATGAAAATAAAAAAGGATCAAATTGAATAAAAATAAAATAATACGAAATAAGATAAAAATAACAAAAAAAGGATCAAATCGAATGAGCTTGAAACCTATGAACTGAAATGAATTTTAAAAGTGAACTGCAATAAAAAAAATAAACAAAATTAGGGGGGTTAATTCACAAAATATAAAAAGTGTAAAAGGTGACCAATTTGAATGAATTGAGAATCCAGAGACGAAATTACAAGTGATGGCCGGATTGAAATGCGATTTAAACTACCAGGGACTGCGGAGAGAATTAAAGAATCTTCTATTTGCATAATGGTCCCTTCTATATATATATACAACCCAGCTTAATTTCATTTCATTTTCTTCATTCCCTACCCAAAGAGAGAACCATCTGTTCTCTCAACTCTCTCTAACCAGGCCAAGGTTCGGCCGCCACCGCCGATGGTCAACCGTCGTCGCTCCGTCGCTCCGGCCGCCACTGCCGGCGGCCGGAAAAAAACCCAAAACCACCAAACTGTTCCCCTTGTTACCCTTAGGTCAGATCCGAGCCCCGAATCACCGTAACCAAACCCAAATCGCGTAGATCTAAGGAAAACCCATTCAACTTTTACCTTTTCCGGCGCGGCCCTTCGTCTACCCGGTGCTTGCTCCTTATTTGTTGTATTTTGGCGTTTTAGTGTTGGCTATTGTGGTTTGGTTTCACGGTTGATGCTTCTGTTTTTGCCTTGTTCTTGTGTTCTCGTTTACTGTTCTCGTGGATTCTCGTCCGATTTGTTTGTGATGGCTCTCTGTTTGTTTTTTTCTGTGTTCTTGATTTACTGTGAGCTGTTGTTTTTCTTTTGGTTTCGACTGTGTCTGATGGGTTTGTATCTGACGTTTCGGCTTATGTGTTTTGGTACTGTTGGTCTTGTTGTGACCGGCTCTTGGGTTTTTTGTGACTGATGATTTTCGTGAGTCTTGGTTTACTCCGATCTTGTTGAGGTTCGGTGAACTGTGTTCGTGGGTTCCCCCCCTTGGTGTCACCGTGGTGGGGTATTTATACCCACCCCACTGGTGGCCTGCTCCGATTATAACGGGTTGTTCCCGTGTACTTCGCGCTAACGTTGTTCACGTAGCCGGAATCCCGGATGGTGCAGTCCCGGTTTCCCGGCCGGTCGGCGCCGTTTGACCGTTTGGTTTCCTTGACTTGTGCGGCGCTGTTGATGATAATATGAGGGTGAGATAAAACCCTAGTTTCCTGACCGTTGATCATCTTGATCTAATGGTCCCCTGTAATGCGGCGCTAGGATGAAACCTGAAACCCTAGCTTGGCAACGGGTTGGGTCAGGCCCTCCTGATCTGCTTGGACCTCGTTCTGGACCCTGAAAAAAAACAAAATAATTAAATAAGAAACAATAAATAAATAAAATATTACAATATAATAAATGATAATATAAATAATAATAATAATAATATAATAGTATAATATATATAAATATTTTAAAAAATATAAATATAATTTCCAAAAATGCTTTAAAAAAAAATTATATATTATATATATTTTCAAAATGGTTTTTAAAAATTATATATTATATAAATGTTTTCATAACGTTTCAAAAGTATATATTATATATATTTTAAAAACGTTTTCAAAAATTATATATTATATAATTTTCAAAAAATATATTTTCAAAATGGTTTTAAAATTAATTATATATAAACGTTTTCAAAAACTATATATTATATAATTTTCAAAAATATTTTAAAAACTATATAATACACATATTTTCAAAAAATGTTTTAAACGATATATTATATATGTATTTTCAAAAACAATTTGCAAACTATATGATATATATGTGTATATATATAAAAATAAAAATAATGGACGGAAATTAGTGTCTACAGAGACAGATTACTGTTGTTGTGAAGAAAGAGAATAGAGGAATGACTCAAATCATTGATTTTGTTCGTTAAGCAGAAAATCCTAAACGAAGAAGATAAGAAACAAAAAAATCCAAAGTAAGATATCGGTGAAGATGTTTATATGAAAATCATAACAGCTTTGAAAGAACTAAATGGGTATAATCCCAAAGATGTTGAAGTTCCATATATCTGATCCAATTCTTATAGAATAACCTACAACTTAGATTCTGCTAGAAAGTAACTACCTTGTGATAGTGGAATACATATATAATAATCTATCAGCCATCGCTATATTTTAGCAGAATCTCGTTCAAATTAAAAATCTGTTGAGTATTCAACATACAAATATAGAAACATTAAATTGAATATATGAGCAAAGTATCAAACGAACATAAGATATTGTTACATAATCAATTTCGATTAAATGATATCATAAGAAAAATAATGTTTGCAAAGGTACAAATTAATGAATAGATCAAGTAGCTTTTACGTGACACATTCAACAATAGCATGCAAAAAAAAGCAAAGATTTACATTATTATTATTATTATTATTATTATTATTATTATTATTATTATTATTATTTATTATTATTATTATATCCCAGGTATCTATATAGTTGAATTTCACCTAGTCAAGACATCACACCTCCGAAATAAATAAGAGGCATGACATACTTATAACAGTGATGGGGGATGATAGTGGAGTGATGAAGGTTGGTCGTAGTTGAAGAATCAAGCTTAGGGGTTTAGACTCATTCAAAGAACAAGATTGAAGGTGGATTAGATTGTTATCACAATCTAGGGTTTTGAATAAGGAAGAAAGTTGCTAGAAAATTAAGATAAGAACAAAATATTAAGATTAAGACAATAAAGATTAAGATAATGAAGATAAACGAAAGATAAAGAAGATAAGTAAAAATGATGAATGAATAAAGATATGAATACTTAGCCAAAATTAGGGTTTTGGTGGTGATGGGTGACAATGGTGAGTTTAGACGATGATAATGATGGTGATTGATAGATAGTTGTCATACGAACCCTCCTAGTCGCAATTGAATAGACAAACTTGATAATCGACTCTAACCAGCCTTCCTAATCGAAATGAGAAGGCAAATCGGAGTGTGAAGATCTCTCTCGTGAAGAACTTGAGGAACTTAATGATGAAGAAAGCTTCGAAGGCACAAGACTATCAACACTTGCAAAAACATACTCAACGTTGTATTATTAATCCAAAGAAATCTACTTTACAATGGTGAATGGAGTCTCCTTTATATAGGGTGAGGAGTTCCATGAGTCTAAGTAACTACTGAATAAAATAATAATAATAAACTAAATATAATATTTTGATTATATCCTAATTTTTGAAAAAATAATAATAAACTAAAGATAATGTTTTAACTCTATCTTAATTCCTAATAAAATAATAAATATAATCCTAAAAGATAATACATCATCTTATATTAAATTATATTACAAAAAATTAATAAAATATTGATAATTCGTAATATTTACAAAATTACATATTAATCTCTTATAGGAATTCGACATCAAATTGATGCGTTTCAAGTACCATTGGAAAGCTAAGATATAGACGGTAGTATCTATATAAACATGTTAACCAAATAACACTTGTATACCATTCAAAAAATCATCGCAAGTCTGCTTCTGTTTTGGTCTTTTTTCCAAGGTTTCGTTGTGCAAATCAATTGGAAGAGATAGTCCATCTTCCTTTGATGTAAGCCTTGAGGTTAGGGATGGACATGGATTAGGTCGGTCAGATTTTTGGTCCACCCGACCTGAACCCGACCCAAAAAATATACACCTTATAGTTGACCCGATATTTTGAGATAAAATCTGAACCCGACCCGAAATAATATATTTATTAAAAATATTATTTTTATTCAATAAAAATAGGGATTTAATTGAAAGAAAATAATATATAGAGGGCTATTATTGCAATTATCCTCAAATATATAAGGTAAAAGTAGAATTTTTTCGGGTTGGGTATTTTTCACCCTAAACCCAAACCCAACCTGACCCAAACATAAATTAAAAAAACTCGACCTGATCCGACCCAACTTGACCTAAACCTGAATTAAAAAAAAATCGACCCGATCGGGTTCGGGTTCCATGCACATCCCTACTTGAGGTGCATGTATAATAATCTATGTCTTAAAAAAGATTAGAACTTGAATCTGGAACATCAAAGGGAAAAATGTTAGAACCTTTAAATGATTTTATCACATTATACTTACGGAATAGATATGCTTTGAATCTTCGAGACTTTGTTCTTCTAATATGGTCGAGTAGAAACATTAGTCCAAAGAATAATGCATTATCATCATTATGGATTCCAGATCATGTATCATTCCCCCTGTAATGCCCCAAACATTGGGTCAGTTACTAAAGTGTAAGGATTTAAAATTTCGTTGTTTAATTTTGATAATTGAAATGTTCAAGGATTAATTTTGAATTTTTTATTTAGAAATTATTATCAAAGATTGAAGAATGGAAGGGTAAAATGGTATTTTGGCATGAAATGATTTAAAACTCATTTTTAAAGATATATAACATGTGGGGATTAAGAAAATGGAAAAGAAAGGCCTAGAAACTCCTCTCTTCATCTTCTCTTCTTCATTCCATCGTGAACCTACATTGCCAAGGTGAGTTATTTTTAAAGTTGGTTGTTTCTTGAATTTTTGGGTTCATTTTGAATCTTTGGTTGGTATAGAAGTTTAAAAAGGCTTAAAGATGAATAGAAACTAAGAGATTGAGGAATTAATGATAATTTGGTAAAATGGGTTTTTAGGGAATTGATGAAATTTGACCAGTAATTGGATTTTAAAGGCATATTTGACTTGTCAAAGGTTTGAATAAGGTATTTAAAGTATTAGAAAGAATTGAAAACATGGTTGAAGGTTGGGTATGATTTTTAGTTTTAAATATTCTATGGAGAATTTTAGATGTTAAGGGGGATTTAATTGATATAAGTTGATTTGGATAAGTGTTAATGAGTTTAAGAGCATGAATAGAGTTAGAAGTGTGAGATTTAGGTGTTTTCTTTAGTTTATGTAAATGTTGATTGGTTAATAATTATTTGAGATTCGATATTCATTTTGGTTATGATTCATATGTAGATGGAGATCAAGAGTAAGCACTGAACAACTCAAAGTAGTAAGAGATTGAGCAAAAGTGGAAAGAAATTTTGCTTAGGGACTTAACTGAGGCAGAGGTAAGTGTAACTTATTTATTTTATATTAGATATGAGGACAACTTGCGATAAGCTAACCTCTTTCGATCGAAAACAATTTTATTTATTTTATGAAATATATTTATAACGTTTTATATAAATTGTATTTCTGAAGTACTGTTTTGATTTTATTAGTTTGTGAAAATGTTCTATGTGAATATGTGTACGTGAAAATGTTTTATGTAAATGTGTTCTATGTGAATAAATGATACTTTGAATAATGTAATGTGAAATAATTATATGGTTAAAACCCAAAGTATATGTTATGAGAATTAGAGGTATAGTTGTATGCCAAGAGTCGAGGGTTCTACGCGGTCCTTTGGGAGAATTCTATGTGGTCCTTCGGGACAATTCTAAGCGGTCATTCAGGACAAATCTACGTGGCACTTCGATGCATATTCTACGTGGCACTTCGGTGCAAATTCTATGCGGCAGTTTCGACTGCAATTACAGTGCAAAACCTCAAAGTACTCACATACCTTGGGTTCTCAGTGATATGCGTTAGGCTAGTTAAAAAACTTGATATTAATTGAACAATGCATAACATTATAAGTTATTTTATGAAATGTATATTGGTTTTCGTAATCAATGTTTCTTTGAAAATGTTTAAGTAAATGATTTAATGTTTTCTTACTCTCATTTATGCCTCACTAAGTCAATGACTTAGCGTGTGAGTATTTTCACACGTAGGTTCAAAGATGTCCGAAGAGTACAGCTATGATAGGACATCATACACTTTGGAGAAGATTAGATTATATTGATTTGAATAATAGGTGGTTTTGTTATTTTGCAATTTTGTTGGCATGTACTATAAATGTTAAATCGTAAATTTTTTGATAAGTTTTGTAATCATACTATTTTTAAGTTTATGTAAATATATTAAGTATTCATTTTCATCATGTAATATAAATTTTTGATATTAACTTTTGGAATGAGGGCTTCACCATTAAAATAAAAGCAAAAATTCAAATTTCAAACAGAGTTTCAAAAAGTAAAAGTGTTGAAAAGTTAATGTGACACCTCGGATTTATATCTAGATCGAGTACAGGTTGGGGGTGTTACACCGCCTTTCCTCGAAAGGATTCTTCCACGAATTTGAAAATCCAAAATAAAGAGAATTAGATGTATTGGAAGGAATGATTGTAAAACAATTACTAGGATCAATGTGATGAGTCTTTATGTGTTTTAGTAGAGGTTTTTTCCTTGTTGGAATTGTTTTCTTATTTTCTTGAAATCATTTTTTTTCATACAAGTCTTGTAATCCAATGAGAAGGTTGTAATTCAACATGGTGCCAGCCACTATTGGCTTTGTTTGTGATTGCTTCATATGTTCTCTCCATGGCATTACTCGTGTCTGGTGAAAAGGGTGTTGAAAAACCATTTCCAGTGGTTCATTAAAGTCATACATTAAGTCTCCTAACTGTGATCCATGAACTAAGAATTCTCGTGAGGAGCTTTGTGGATTGCATAACCTATTTAGTTGGAAAGGAAACTCATTTACAAAATAGATATCACTAAAAACACTTTTAAAAGAATTAGTATATATATCAGAAATCTTCGAGTCATCATTATATACATATTTGATATGTTCAATTCTCGAGATAGTAGTATACTTTTGAGAGGTAAGAGTTTACCTTAGGGACAATGCATATTCTACTATGTTTTTTTACCTCGGTCTTTTAACCACTTAAAGGATTTTTGGTTAGATTGGATTACAACTTCAAGTGCCTTAATCTACACGAAAGAGAAGAACTAGGTTAGAATATCATTAAAATGAGTAACAACAAACTTACCTTTGGATTCTTGTAAATTGTTTCTCATCACTGAGATGACATAATGATTAAGGCTTTTTGATGGTAACCTGTCAAGTGGGTCACCTAACACCATTCAGAAACTATGCAAAAGAATAAAAAAACATATTAGGTAATCTATTGTTATCGTCAGAAACCAAAATCAGTGGTTGTCTAAAATGGACAAGAATGCAAGGTTCTTTGTGGAGAAGGTTCTTTCCAAATTTTGTTAAACTCGCGTATGTAGTTTTAGTCATTCTTTTCTTCTCACAATTAGGTTCACTCACCTCCCTTGGTTCATTATTCTTTTTGATTTTGTAACTAACAACCTCTTTTATTTTTGCCTTTTTTCATTGTTTTTTCTTTTGTTGTTTTTCCACTCTCCTCACAAAGTGTTATCAGTTGATTTTCATTTGCATCTTTTGTAACCCCTCACACCGATACGGGTAACCTGATCCGATCTAGAGTGTCATATTAGGGCCACCGGAGCGACCCACTGTAAAAATAGCGGAAAATTTAAAACTTTTTATGAGAACATGTAAACTCATAAAATCATTTATCAGTATGAAGAAATAAAATAGATTTTCAAACTCGTATATAAAACAAAATACAATTACATGCCCCTAATCACATGTACCATACTCTGCAACAACGCCGGAAGAACTCCCTTACTGAAGTCGATAGTTGCACTGGTATAATTTTTAACCTGCAATGTTGAGTAATAGAGTGAGCTTTGGAAAGCTCAGTAATACAGAACTACCAGATGATGCTGAAGAACGTGTAGATACAGATAAACATATATTTCCTTATCGGTTCAGACATATATAGATTTTTATGTTGAGCAGAGATCCTACTGATATTTCATGTAGTAACAGACAGTGAGCTTTCAGTTTAAATGGAAATATTTCGGATGCCTAGGTTAGGAGATCAAAATAGGTTATCTACTATGTTCCCGTAAAACCAGTAAAAAGATATAAATCTTTTTAAAAATATATATATATATATATATATATATATATATATATATATATACACCCTCATCCTTTCACAATCTATTTGTGTAGGTTATCCAGAAACATACACCCCGTACAACCAGTGAGGCCCTGAGTACACAGCCGAGAAGCTTGCAAATATACTTCCTCCAACAATATCAGATCAGATATCATAACAGAATCCAGAGCAGAAATTAGAACAAAATTCAGGTAATGTATTAGAACAGAATTCAAGTCGGAAATCAGATAAAATATTTATGTGATTAGAGAACACACCAGAGTTTATGGATATTATTCAGAGGTACAGGATAATCTTAACAGGCAGAGACACACGGATTTTCAGTATACCAATAGAATGTCGGAATTTAGAATCAATATTGGAAGAGTTCATTAACTGACAGAGTCATCAGTTATTCAGAATGTGAATTGAGCTGATAAGGAAGAAACGAAGACTCGGAACATTTACGATTTGTGTCGATATATTGGAATATCGAACAACTCGAGCTGAACAACTCCAAGAACTGATACTTATCGACTAGTCAATTCATTACCCTTCCAGGGTATTTACTCTTTAATACCAAAAATTATTGTCCAGAGATCATCTTCAGAATCATCATTGAATAGATCTTTCAATGTCTTTATTTCATTTTCACGCTTCCACAATATCATAAAATGTTGTCGTACTTGATTTGTAGTTCATGACCCAGAAGAACAATACATCGTGTATGTTCATTAACGTTTCCAGACTCATCCAATAACTTATTAAATTCTTAGTCATTGAGGTTACTTATTTTACTTAGTAGTCAAATACATTCCAGTTATTTCAGAGTTTTCCAGATTAATTTGGACGTTTCTGAATTTCAGATAAGTATTGTACTTTCGTTCAGTTCAATTTGGTCTTCTTGGTTGATTTGTCTACCGAATATCCACTTCTAAGTACCAAATGCGATCCAAAGTTGAGCTGGTTACTTCCAAAATTATCATCAATCCAAACTTAATGAGATGAACCAACATTCAAGTAATACTTATATCATTCAGATAATGATATAGCACTAGCATTGGTTGACCACTTAAGATGCGTTCCATAACTTTTAAGAGCAGTACAATATCCGTTTTTATTTGGATTTCTAAATTAATCCAAGACATTCACTTAATCTAGGCCATAAGGGTATTTTGGTCATTTTGGTGCTCAGTTATATTCCATTCATTTCAGAGCTCGAGGATATCCAATCATTTCTGAGCTTGGTGATATTCTTGGTCATTTGTATTCTAAGGGTATTCTGGTCATTTTATAGACCCAGTGTATTGCAATCATTTCCTTACGTCCGATCTTATTATCTAATTCAAACTTATCACTTATTTCAGTCATTTCGAACAATTCTGTCAAAAGAACACCCCCGATAAATTATTCTTCAGGTTTTTACTCATAACTCGGATATTTACGGATTATCAATTTTTTTTTGCATAAAAGTATAACTTAACGATGAAACTAGTAATTCATCGATTTAAACATGACTTCATGAGTACTTTTTATTCAAGGTTAATTAGGGCTATTTTTCCCTCTCAAGGGTAATTTCGTAATTTCTTAACCTTATAATTTCGGTATTAAAATTCTTAACAAAGATAATTATAATTCAGAGATTCTAGGGTTTATCTCTTTTCCGGATAATCTTTAAACTTTAAAAATATTCCTTATCAAACTTCTAGTATCTTGTACAAGCAATCTTGGGTTTAGAAATCAGTTATCCATATTTCCTAAGAAAAACTAGTATTTCCATACACATCAGTAGTTTCATCAGATCAATATGTCTTTAAAATCCCTTTATCCAACTTCTATGGTCAAATCTTGTCTTTTTACAACATAAGGGTATTTTCATAATTTTACCCTACTGGAGTATTTTCAAAATTTCTCATCCAATTACCTTTAATATTTAACCTTTGATGAAATAATTTATAAGTTACATATCCAGGTTAACTTTTTTATTACTAAACACATAACTTGTAATTTAACTCTAATAATCCCTCAATTTCTTATAAAATTCATCTGAACCATAATCAGTTGCCAAATTTCTACTGTATTCGGATCGAGTGTAGAAATTCATTAACTACACAAATGAGACCAACATTATCTTATTCATGCATTTACCAATATTCACATGTTCCATAAAGCATAAAGAGGTAGTAAAGTATTACCTCGATTTTCATGACATACTGATCAACCATTAAATTCCATTTGAACGCCCTTGATCTTGAAATCAACGTCAAATAATTCCACATATGCATATCAATAGAAATTACATTAAAAAATAGAGCTTAATTTCGAAAAACGGATCGAATCGAGTGATAAATCAATCAAAAACAGTTTACTGGGTTCGAGTTTGGCGAAACGGATCCCAAAAATGGATTTGGGACGTTGAAAATATAAAATATGACTTTTCAAAATTTTAACTTTTTGGTCAAAGTCTACGGTTTGACTGGCAATTACAAGGCTTTGGGTCCAAATTTCAAAAAACGGATCACGAAATCGGAATCAGAACGTTGAAAAACGTCAGGATAGGTATACCCGGTCAAAGTCAAAGGTCGTTCAACACTCGGTCAATGCCGGTCAAAGTTCTGGTCAACAATGGTCAACGTCGGTCAACGGTCAACAGTCGACCATTTTACACAAATATCACCCTAACAGAAATTAATTAAAAAATTAACCACCTTCTACAAATATTTACAAAACTAACACCCAAATTTTACAAAAATATCACCCTAACATAAATTAATTACAAAATTAACACACTCTACTTGCAGTGGCGGCGCGTGCGGCGCGTGAACAGTGATACGGTGTCGGAAAATTCCCGGAAAAATTCCTAATAATTATTTTAAGGCATTTTGAGACACTTACCAAGCTCGGTTTACAATTTTGAATGGCCGAGAGCTCGATTCTGAAACATCGAAAACTTTGACTTTCTCACCCCTCCACACGCCAACGATGACGGAGAAACATAGGACACCGGTAGACTCGGAACTATGCAAGGAACACGATGGTGTGGGAGGTGTCGAAAACGGATGGTCGGTTCGTTGTGAATCGACGAAAAACCAACTGAAATTGAGTTAAAACCGATGATACTTTCGATTGAAATTAACGACAAACGATGATGATTCACGACGAAAGGTTTGAGGGGTTTTGTTCATCGGTCGACAACGAAACGATGATGGTTTCGGTTCGTCAAACGGACGTCGGACGGTGAGTAGATCGGAGTTGAAAGGAGGGTTGATGGAGAAGGTAAACTGGAAAATAATCTGGAAACTGTGCACGGGGAAGGGGTTTATATTTTCTCCTAAAGAAAAATGGTTAAACTATGAGTTTAGCCACTGAATTTCCTGCACTTTATAAAATGGTCTGTCAACTTTGAAATTTTACAATTTAATCCTCAATTTCTTCCAAAATACCAATTAAATTCACCACTTTATAATTTCTAAAATTTAGCCCCCTAAATTGGGTGTTACATCTTTTGTTTCCAATGACTAAAGATTTATATCTACCATTACAATGTCGTTATCATCATATTCATATGTCAAAGGTTGATTCATTATTCTCGGTAAAAAGTGGAGTAGAAGAAAATTGTTCTCTGTATCGAAATTTCCTTTGAAGTTGTGCCTAGATTGTATTAGCTTTCTTCAATGTGTTTTCATGACTTTCATAATCATGTAGGTCAAGAAGATCAACAATGTTCAGATTCAAGTCGACGATTCACTAAGGATGTCATCTCCTTGTAGTAGTATTTCACTGAGCTTTGACCTTGTCGTAGTCTTTGAAGTATTTGTTTAACTTCACGGATGTAGTGTGTCGGAAGAAAACGTTTTCGCATGACTTGTTTCAATGCTTCCCATGAATCAATTGCTTGTATCATTCTTTCTTGAATAGCTGTAGACACTTATTTTTGTTCGAGACTTATCTCAAATTTTATTTCAATTTTATATTATATTAATTTATTACTATTATTTATTTTATTTTTATTATTAATTATAATTTTTAAAATATATTTATTTCTTAGATTCTAGGTTCATTATTATTTACATTGTAATTAAATATGTGTATATATGTTTAAAGGGTTAGTTTTTAATTATTATTTAATACATTTGTTTTTGGTTATTAATTGTAATTAAATTATATTAAAGTGTTTATTTTGTTTTTATTATTAATTATAATTTTTAAAATATATTTATTACTTAGATTCTAGGTTCATTATTATTTACATTGTAATTAAATATGTGTATATATGTTTAAAGGGTTAGTTTTTAATTATTATTTAGTACATTTGTTTTAAGTTATTAATTGTAATTAAATTATATTAAAGTGTAAAGTATATGATTATATATATATATATATATAAAAGTTTCGTTCAAGTGTTATAATGTATACTTATATAACTCTTGTAAATAATAGAAAGATTAGTAATATTTATTTCATTTTTACAGATCAAACAATACAAATTACAAGGCTTAAGACCCAACCAATCCGGCCTACCACAAACGAACAAGACCCATTATCGATAGACCAAACAGTTTTGGCCCAAGAAAGAGGGAAGCCCGTGAGTCTAGACCCAACATATTTAGAGTTTCAACATCTTCAGCGCCGCAAACTTGTTTCCACCGTTGGATCTGGTGGAAGATCAATGGTTCATATCACCCATGTGATTACGGCATCTTAACCCTAGCCATCATCAAACAATTGCAGTTGGGCATGAGTTAGGTTTCGGTCAATCCGATATGAAAATTTTATATCTTTCATCCGACTCTATTTGTAAAATATATACTCTCTACCCGACCTGAAATCAACCTGATTTTTTGAGATAAAATTCGAACCTGATTCAACCCAACCTGATATAGTAATAAAAATATTATTTTTATTCAATAAAAACAATGATTTAATTAGAAAAAAATAATATATAAAAGGATATTATTGTAATTATTCTGAAATATATAAGGTAAAATTTTAATTTTTTTCCCGGGTCGAGACAGATATTTTTTTTATCATAAACCCGAATCCAACATGACTTAAACATCACCTTTAAAAAACTGACCGACCCGACCCAAAATTAATTTTTTTTTTAAAAAACCTGAGTCCGACAAGCGAGTCAGAACCCGTCGAATTCGGGTCCCATGACTATCCTAATTGCAGCCGCCTATTCATTGTTGGATCTGTTTGAGATCCAACGAACTAGATGTAACATTAGGGTTTACCCCTAACTCTCCAACGCTGCTACCGCCAAGGAAACCTGATCATCGATATGCTTCTGTGTGAGATACACACGCTGCCGTTCAAGTTTACCCACACATCAATTATGACATCTCCAGCCACCATGCGCTCATTCATCATGGTTCTCTCTCTTCATGTGAGGTCTTCACGCGATAGTGGTTTCTCCTCCCTCTCTCTCTAGATGGCAACTCAAAATAAGACAATGGCATGCAAACGACCCCTCGTGGTCCCTTTTCTATGAAGGACAAAACAGAGCAGAAGGCGAGTGCCCCCTTTGCAGATGTCAGAGTAGAAATCGAATCCAACGATTTCGCATGAGGGAGAGAAGAGGAAGATCTCTCTTCCTATAAAATAAGAACAAAAATCAGGGGGATTGATTAACAAACATAAGAAAGAGAATAACCTATCAGCAAGAAAAATGCGAAAGAGAAAAAATAAAAAGAAGAAGAAAGGGAGTCGTAAAAGAAATCAGAAAGGGAAATCAACCATTCAAACCCAACAATCCAACAAAAAAAATAGAAGTAAAAGAAAAAGAAAGAAAATAGAAGATATAAGAGAGAGGAAAAGTCCCTTTTTCTTGCCGGATCCGCATTCATCGGAGAGCCACGACCTTTCAAAAATGAATGTAATCTCTTCATGCCTTTAGATCTAGGGTGAGGGGGTTGTTTCTAGGTAAGCGGTTATTTTTTTAGGTTTAAGAGTGAAAGGTTTTTTAAGGGTTCGATCAGAGTAAACAATATCGTTTTGGCACACTGGAAGCCGCACGCTTTGGAAATGGGGAAATATCACTTCAGTCCCCCATAGCTTGTAATATTGTTCTTTTGATCAGTAAATGAAGCTCTGATTTCTCTTATTTTGAACTCCTTATTTACTGTGTATTTCAGTTTAATCCATGTCTATGTGTTATTACATTTATCATTTATGTCATTTTTTATTTTAGCCGTGTGATTTATTCTGTATTCATTTTAGTCACTACCTTTGGTTTAAATATGAGGTTTATTACCTATTTAGGACCAGTTTGGTAGGGTTTTTGAAAAGTGATTTTTAAAAGTACAGTAAAAAAATAACTTTTAAAAGTGTTGTTTAGAAGTGTAGTTTAAAATTTAACTGTTTGAGATTATTGTTAAAAAGTGAGTTTAAAAATACAAAATGTCTATTATAAACATTTTGTTATAAATTTAAAATATAGATTTTAAATTATATTTACACTTATTAATACTATAATATATAAAATATATCACTTAAACTATAATAAAAAATATAAAAAATATTTTAAGATAATTTATTAATAATAATTTTAAACTATAATATTTTTAAAGATGTTAATATTAAATTATTAAAATGAAATGTAATAAATAATTGAGTGGAGCCCATACACTAATAATGGTAAAATTATAATTTCTCCCAAAAACAAAGTTGAAAATGAAAAAAGTTACAAATCCTGGCTTTTGCGGTTGGTTTTAAACTATCGTTTCCATCACACTTTTTTTTCTTTCGTTTTTTAGTCGTATGGTATTGCTTTTCCATTCAAAACAAGCTTTTTAGCTAAAAGTGCGTTTGAAAAGCCACACCAAACGGTGTCTTAGTACTTGTTATGTTGTTTCTTTCATGATTTGGTCCCTGAAACTATTATATGCTCGGTTTATTTTATTGTATGGTCTTTATATTTTTATTTGTTTATTTTAGACCATGTATTTTTATTATTTATTTTAGTCTCTATTTTTATATATTTGTATATATTTTTAAATGATGTTTTGGTTAGATATTAAATATAAATATATGATATAGTACTATATGTACATATAATTTATTAAATTTAGTATTCTTATATACCTTATTATACATATATTTGTCTTTAGTAAAAAATATTTATTACTTTAATGTTTTAATTTATACGAGGTCTATTTCTGTTCGATTAACCTATGGAAGTACTCTAAAAATCTATAGTGCTCTTTTGAGGGTTATTTGAATAAAAATATATTTTTAATTATATTTTATGGCATAAAAATATAAGAATGTATTTTATTCGATTATAAAATAAAGGTACCCTTTTTTCTACGCATGTATTTTTGTAGTAACAAAATTATTTTCATAAAAATCAAATTATATGAGAAAAAAATACTCAAACATGGGAAAACCTCCAAAATATATGGAGTTCAATTCCTTAAGACGCATGCGTGAAAGAACAACCCTATTATTTTTTTACTTAATTAATATAAATATTTTGTGTGTTAAGTTATTTTAATAAATTTATACATTTTTGGTATTTTAGTTATTATTCTCATATCATTTATTATTGTTGCATTCATTAAGCATACAAGTATTTTTTTCTCATTTTTATAAAATCAAGGAAATGTTGCTTTATATCGAGAATTAATGATTCCAACATGATTGGATTACGATTTATAGTAATATTTGAAGTAAAAGGATATCCTTTTCAAATAAAACCGGGTGAATCAAATGATTTCTAAAGTCAAATATTTTACAAGAAAATTCACTATTGTCAAATTCACCAAAATAAAAGATTCAAAATTTAAATTCTGGATTTGAATCTATAAAGTTCCACTACTTAGACTATGTATAATTGAGAGGTACCAATTTTGAGCGTTGTGGGGGGCTTACCCTTTCCCATGCGTAATCGACTCCTGAATCCTTAAATATGAGTTTCTGGTGATAAGCAGACTAATTTTATCTTTTAAATGATTTTTATAAAATTCTTTAGAAAGATGTTTTAGGTATTCGACCTACCTAACCCAAATGTCGATCGCAACTTAAAAATCATTTTCTAAATAAAATTCAATTTTCCCCAAAATAAAAATTGTAACATATGGTTTTCTTTTAAAAAAACGTTACGACAGCTTAGTGACTCCATTGGAAATTGGTTAGAGTCAGACCTCACTCGAATATACATTGTTCGAGAAGTTGGAATTTTGTAAATTTGAACCTCTATTTAATTTACGATCATTTAAATTTCAATTTTAAACTTTCATAATCATGCATAATTTTTACTCTTGTAAATAGTTGTACTCATGTTTGATTTCATTGTTTTCAGACTTGCTAAGATTTTCGAAAATGAGTCTTGATTTTTCTTTTTGTCGAAAGGTTTGTGAGTTACTCTTCACACAAAACATATGCATTTGCATATCATAAGCTCTCTACCCAAGCTTTGTCCCACTAAGTGGGGGTGAGACTCTATTTGTCTTCGTGAGTACCCCTCTGTATAGGTTAGTGAATCACTCCTAGAGTACATTCCCTTATGATCTTCATGAGTATCCCTCTGTGTTAGACATAAGGAATGTATTCCCTCGAATTGAACTTGATTTGCTTAAGCATATAATGGGTGAGGATCGAGGGTTTGATAGCTTAAAGGGGCACCAACAACAAGGATAGTTCGAGTACCTTTCACCGTAGAGCCAAAACCATGCATATAATGAACCATAGAATTGTTGCCCTAGTTAAAGCCATGTTAAACCTTTGTCCGTCATTAGGTACTAATATAGGCGTACACAAAGAATGAACGACTTTGAACTTTTATTCTTTGCTTCATAGAATAAACTTCTTTCTAAATGAAAACATATGAACTAAATAGCATATTGTTAGGATTAATTTATTAAAAATAAAGCACGCCAGGTAAAAAGCATGTCAGTGTAGGATTTCTATTTAATAAAAGCATGTTTGAGTACATACCATAATTAAGTAAGGGTTATATTCATCTTTGAATATTACTTTCATTTTTATTGATCGTCTTACTTGTACTAACTCATTTATTCTCTTTTTGTGTCATTTTTTTATCCTTTTTGTAATGAATTCTCATGAAATAATACAAAGGTGTTTATTCGTAGATGACTCTTTAATTGGAAAATTTTCATAAATAGAGGAAAAGTTTCTAAGTCAAGTAGCCTCATACATGGACATGCATTGTTGGCTAATGGAAGCTTGGAGAGAATGAGGAGGAAACTCACTTGGAGAATCAGACATCAGATTTGATTGATAGAATGGCATCCAAGATTTGAGAGGTGATCACTTGATCTAAGAAACAATGTAGTTATAGAATCTTCCACACAACTGTTCCACCTTTAATCATCAAGACATGATGCATTACTCTAGTATCGTAAGAGTATCAACCGATATAAGTCATATTTTAATTGGAGCCTTTACACCAATCAAGGGGTGAGAGAGCATTCAAGGGATCTAGTTTTCAAAGGACGAAACCCTGAGATAAAGCATCAACCTACTTTAGACCAAGCGTCCAAGAAAAAACATGTCTGTGAAACTTGACTATCTTATAAAAATGAAAATTTTTATCTCTAATGAAAGTTGTTCTATGATATTCATCTTTGGGATCAACCCCATTTGCATTTGCATTATGCATTTACATCCTTGTTTCTTCGTGTTTGCATCTATATGCACTTACATTCATTTAAGCATTTTTACACACACTTATACATTTTATTTGTGTATTTATGAGTTTTTTAAAATAAAAATCAAGTATCATAACATCCATTTAATAAAACACCAGATAATAAGATAAGGTTTTTGATCGTAGTGATCATGGCCACTACTAGTACAAGAATACTCTATACCTGTATGATACAAGAAAGATGACTAAGAAAACAAATGATAGATTAGCCAAAGTTGAGAAAGAGTAGAAGGAACTGCGAGAAGAGATGAAAGGTAGGTTGGCCAAAATTGAGGCTAATATCACTAGCTGACAACTTTATTTTGCTGAATAAGATGAAAGAGATGTTCAAGAGACACGTGACCACTAGAAAAGGCCTTGCTAAGGACCTTACATATCCTCCATGTTTTACACGTATTCATATTCCAGTTACCTCCCCAATGCATCAGGAATCCAAACCTCAAGTTTTCTTTGCTATTGAGAACCCACCACAATATCAGGCTGAAACTTCCTTCCACATTAACTACCATGTTGTGTCTAGAGTGAAACCCAACCTTTTTTTATGCTGATATTAAAGTCTTAGATTTGAATGAAATGTCTAAGAAGTAAAGGACAAATGATGAGCTAACCCAACAACTAAAGAATTTAGAGAAAATGATAAAATCTAGGGAGATGATTGAGTCGTTTTATGGGTTTGATGCCAAAGAACGAAGTTTGGTCCCCAACCTGGTCATTCAGCCAAAGTTCCAAGTTCTTAACTCCGAGAAGTATGGTAGGACTACCTGCACTTTATCCTACATCACCATGTTATGTAGAAGAATGGTTGGCCAGATAGAGAATGATAAGCTGCTTGTAATACCCGATTTTTTTCCGACCTACCTTTTTTCTTAGGCTCAAAACATTTTATTGAAGTGATTTTGAAGTTTTGGACATTATCCAACTTGAAACAAATTTTAAAACAATATACAAACATTTTCAGGACTTGATTTCTTCTTGAGATAGAACCAAATTTCAGTTAGCTTTCCAAAACATTTTGAAACGCCTCAATCGTACATCAGAAACTCAAGATATGCTCATTTTAGTGAAGATATTGCATGTAGAAAATTAGAGACGGGTCCAATATGATAGTTTTAATTTATTCTGAATTTTCAATTATTTGTGAATAAATTCATATTTATATTTTTCATTATTTATTTAGGGAAATTTAGGATCTTTTCAATATGTTAATATTACTTTTCTTAGTTAATGTATTTAACATTAATAAAAAGATTCTAGGGTTTTTTGCTTTTAGGGTTTTGGGAGTCTATAAATAGAAACTCTTATTTTATAATGAGGAGAGGGTTTTATTTGGGAGAATTTTTTATTGTGAGAACCTAAGGATTGTAACCCGAAAGGTACAAGCAATGAAAGAATTTTTTTGATTAATGGTAATTCTTTTTTATTTAATTTTTGGTTATTGTTACTTTGTTAATTTCGATCTTGTTTTTTCTTTTAGGGAAAATGCTTTTAAATAAAATCTTCATAGATTTAGACTTCCTTGAGATTTCTCGATGAAAATCGATAATAAATCTTAAAAAAGAACTTATAGACTTTGTTTTAATGTTGATTTAGTCCTTCTTTATTTATCCTTTTTTATTTTAATTATGTATCTTAATTACATCAAATTAATTTTTTCCTTTTAATTTTCTTTTAACTGCCGTATAAATCTTCTATTTGTTTCTTAAGTATTAAAGACTTTAATTTTCCATTGTTTTTTTTTTACTTTCTCCTTTCCTTTCTTTTAATTTTTATTTTCTTTACTCTTTTATTTTTAATTTATGGGAGTGTTAAAACACGTCACTTTTCATTAATTTGTTTTTATATTTTCTTTTTTGTTTTAAGTCAATTTTGTTTTATTCATTTACTTATTTATTATTCATTTACTTATTTATGTTTCTTTTCCATATTTATTGTGTGTACAATTCATATTTACTTATAATATTAATTTCCTTTATTTTTATGTGTTTTTTATATTAGTACACGTGACCCTTTTGCTTTATGTTTTTAGATTAGCTTCATTTTTATTATAAAACCCTTAATTTATTTTATTTTATACTAATCAATTCTCAAAGGTAAGCAATTTGGATCAATATTTATTATTTACCTAAACTTCAATTTTCGCAATTAAGATAACCGAGTAATCGTGTTGGTATCAAAAGGGCAATACGGGGGTGTTAATCCTTCCTCAATTGTAACTGACTCTTGAATTCAACATTTCTCTAGTAAGATACAGATCTAGTAAAATGGTAAGTTTGAGGTGTTTGATCAACCTAATTCAAAAAATGATCGGTGGTGACTCCATCACATAAATTCCAAATCGAAAAGAGAACTTGGGACCACCCAAAGAACCATTGCGACAGCTTGGCGACTCCACTGGGGACATTTGAGAGTCATACCAAAAATTGATTATCTGATTATCCTCTTAGGCAAAAAATGTAAGTTTAGGTTTTAATTTATTTTTGATCCCATTTATTTACCTTTGATTATTTTTTTCAAATAAATAGGTGTGCTTTTAGTGTTTTCAGATTTTTCAAAAATCTCATTTCTTAAGCTCTAAACCCGAGCTTCGAACCTGTTTAAGTGGGGGTGAAAATGAAGCCTTCATGAGAATTTATTCTTTGCATAGGCCTAGCAACTAGCCCTCGAGATTCATATAACTTATGTCTTCGTAGGAATTTATTTCTCGTATCAACCAAAGAATGTATCTCTTCGAGTTTAGCTCGATCCTTATAAGCCTATGATGGGTTTAGGATCCAGGGTTTGGTAAGCCCAAGGGGGAATCGACAAGGAGAACTCGAATCCATTTTATATAACCAAACCCTTTTGTGGCACGAGATTAGAGCCTACCTTGAAACCACATGCAAACCTTAGGATATTGTTGCTTTATTTCATGCTTGTATCTCACTATACTAAGCATGCGAACTAGATATATATGCAGTTAGGATTATTTTCATAATGCATGAGAGATAGAAATTATGTTCGTGTAAGAATAAAAGCATGCATAGTAGATATAATATGGGTAGGAATGATTTTAATTTTTCTTTTATTATTAATTTACCTTACTAACCTTGTTTCTTTTTTTCCTTTTTATTTATTTCATATGCATCATCACATAGAAGAGGCATTGATCTGCGAAGTGTTCGTCAATTTAAGATAGTTTTCATTAATGGGTAAATGGATTATGATATAAGAGGTCAAAGATGCAAATGCATGACTATGGTATGAAAATACTCGAAAAGAAAAGAAGGATAGTGCACTGACTACAACTACGTGTCAGGAACAACATTTAGAAGCTGCAAAGCATGCGGGGCAAGTGGAAGTATAGAGAAGAAGCATAAATTCTCAGTATCTACTTCATGTATGTGCCTATAGTCTAAGTAGTAGCACAATTCTAAAACCTGCGCTTTAGCCAAAAAAACGATGTTCATTACCAGAGGACACATGACCTCTTTATGCTATGAGCCAACCCTGATATGGACTAATAAGACATTAAACCCAGAGTATCCATAAAGGATACAAAAAAGGAAAATGAGCAAACTTAAGATATTCTCATACGATGGAGAATAGTAGAGACACTTTCGATTGGAATAAATCGAACAATAAGGAGAGAAATGCATTCATCTAGGAGTTCCTAGACCATGTTTACAAGACAGCTAGCTACTTAAACTAGGGCAGTGAGATAGGGTGTCTAGCCAGTAGCAAGTGAAACAAAGAAACTTGTCAGCCAATTTGAAGCTGTCTAAAGTGTACCTCTAAAATGTTATTGGCCTCGTTATAATAACACTTTTGTCCCAATAAATGTTATTCATTAGGACATACACTTTTTGGGATCAACACCTTTTTTGCATCTTGCATATTTGCATTATGAATCACATTTATCATTAAAACATTGTGAATAATTCGTGAAAGATTTTATTTTAGTAATATCCCATGGATCCCATCAACAAGATAATATTGTGTATCAATAAAATAGAGAGGCTTCAAGAATACTTGGCCATAACTCAAAAAGAAATGAGTGATTAATTGAAGAGGTTCCAAGATGAATTGATAGTACAAATATCTAAGCTAATGAGCATGATGGTTACGCAAGTCGAGGGCAACAATCTGATAAAGGAAGAGAAGGATTTATGATTAAATCAAAATCCCAACTTGATATTTAATGAGGTATCCCGGGACGAGACAAGAGGAGATCATCACTAACTCACCATGGGGTTGTTCTATCCTAAGGAATAATATGCCTTGTTTGAACTTTTTTTAATGTTTTTATCATTAAATAAATGTGAGCACTGAAGCAATTTTGAAATTCATTGAATATCAAATATAACGAAATGCACATTTGAGAAATAAGGTTGTAGCCTTTTGACATATGACGAGATCAAATTCCTAAAAAACAAGGTAAATTTACCATTGGCTTAACATCATACTCATACCTTTTACCCAAAAAAAAAATGAAGGAAATATTTTCCTGACACAATGAAACCATCAGATGCTCATGTAAGCATGAAAGTAAACATGATGGGACATATTTGATGCACAACATTGTAATATCGATTAGTTGGCATAACTATTGAGGACAGTCGCTTGGAAATTTAGCTCTAAGGATGAAATTTCCTAACTTTCACTAACACTCAAACTATAACATAAATCTTGAAATCGAAATCTCAAGGAAGTAATGAGATAATTTTGCTAGGGGCACTCCACTGAAAGTAGTAAGCTATTAATCTTCGGAGGTAATGTTTGAGCATTATGAAGTGAGTTCTGTTCGAGTTATCAAGTTGAAGACTTTTTGACACTTGAATCCTCTAATCAGAGGTATTTCTCTAAAGTAATGGGCTATGCCAAAAGCCCTAACTTTATGAATATGATTACATTTAGACCATGACACTAATCTTTATGTTCGAGATGAATCTCCTAACAAAATCTAAATAAAGATAATCAAATTTAAAGAAGTATAATTTGAAGAAGGTGATAAGGCCTAAATTTTGAATGGATAATGAGTTCTAATGAAAGATGGACTAAGGGTGTTAAAAACATCTGTTATAGTCGAACACACAAAAGAACCCATGAATTCTATTTTTAGATCAATATTTCTGCACTATCTGTGTTGAAGAAGTCTATAAGGCTTGAACAAATGGAAGATTCCTGATAACTGAAACATAAATGTTCTTTAAGATATCTAATAGTGGAATGAACTAGTTGTGCTATTATGTCCGCATCTTATTTGAAGATCATTCTAGAATAGTGGGGCATCTCAAATGTGTTCATAAGGACCATGAATTAATGGACGCCTTGATGATAAAAACCCAAAAAATAAAGCCAAACCGAGTTACATTACCTTCCTAAATCAACCCATCAATCTTGACACTTGTCAAAGGGCTATAATTTTGGAAATCAATATGTGATTTATTTATTTGATATTCAATGAACTGATATTTTGCTTCAATTTCTCTGACATTATTTTTCAACAAAAGATATTTTTCAAACAAGACATATTTTCTCACGAAGTGGGACATCTCTAGAATCCCTATTTCTTCAATCAATATGTCTCTCGATGTATTTCCATTCAAAATCAGACATAATAAAGAAGAAGATCGTGTAACTCATCATAAAGAGCATGGTTCATAACATTGAGTCAATTATAAAAAGCTTTGCACTTGATGACGAACAGAAACCACTCACGAGTGAAACCTAAAGATGTTACATCTGAAGGCAAGCCTTGATAGCTATGAAGAACATAAGATAAATCAAATAAAGAGAAACATTACTACAAAATTTCTATACGAGCAACTTGAAACATCTAAAGAGAAGTTTCCATTCAAAATCATCCATGAGTATCCTTAGTCCAGCTTGAATCGAATATGCTAAATTTTTTTGTTGAATATCTTGAGTATCGTTGAATATCTTAGAATGCCATGAAAGTTTTGAACACATTTTTGTTTGTATTGAAATAGATGAAAATGGATAGTGTGATTAGTATTTTTAAATTCTAATGAGTTTGTAGATTGAAAATGCACTTGACTTAATGTTAATTACACATTTTGGTAAGATTTGAGCCTATAGAGAAATTCTTTATATTATTTCTCATTTTCTTGTCTTGAGTGTGTTGAACTTAGAATTTATATTCTAGAACTTGCTTACGAATACATGTTAAGACTACAATTTGGATTTGATACTTTAAAATAATAGGGAAATTAGTATTGACCCATTTCTCATACCTTTAAAAAATGCCTACCTATTTATTTTTCATTAGTTAGCCACTTTGAGCCATTTTCCCTTTTCTTTTTTTTACCACACATTAAACCAGAAGCCTTTGATTTTATCTCTCTTTTGCTACCTTTTTTCGAGATAAGAAAAAAAAATTTCCTCAAAAAAAGATGTTAAAAAACAAAAAAAAATCCTTGAAAAATAGAAGAGAAAAGTGTTTGAAACGAAAAGAATCGAAAAAATGTTAAAAAAAGGAAAAAAGGTAGAAGTTTGGATATTGAAAATCTTTTGATTGGTTGAGTTTTGTTTGATAATTTTCTTTGGATCTGATCTTATAGGCATCTCTTGTCTTGACTATTGAGATTATATTTTTGCCATTTACCATATCCTTACCTAAGCCTCGTTACAACCCTTGAAAGATCCTTTGATTTTAGCATCGTATTCATATAAAGTGGTGGAGATTTGATTCACTTGCAAGCCTATGGTAATATTGTGTTATGTTCTGACTTTGAGAGTTGATTACAACATAAAAATTTGTGTATTGAGTAAATCTATGTGAGGGTGTTATGTCTTGTCGCATTTGAGATTAATTAATTAATGGGATGTTATGATTTTACCATAAAAGTCTCCTATTCATGCTCTTCTACTTGATTGTTGTCTTGGTTCGAATATTTGATGTGGACTTGGCTTTATTGGTATTCTGAGATGTAAAGAGAGATGATGGAAGGTAAATGGAAAACTTGGAATGTTGAATTCAAGCATGCTTGAGGATAGACGATGAATAAGTGAGGGGGAACTTGATAACAATTTAATATTACATATATTTGTTGTCATTTACTTCTTGTTTTCGATTGGATATTATTGATTTATCTTTATTTTGGATTTGTTTTAGACATGAGCTTATTTAGATTAAGTAGCCCAAAAATTAGCTGATTTGGACGGTCCAATTAATATCTTTTAGAATACAAGTAGAATTATCTTGAATATTTATTTTTATCTTTTGGGATAAACCTTGTAAAGTTAGGATTTTTAATTTAATTATTTTATTATTATTTTATTTAAGAATTAGTTATTTTATTACAACTCTTATTAGGGGTTTTATTTTGATTATTTTATTTAGAAATTAGTTAATTTTATTATAACTCTTATTAGGAGTTTTAGCTTGATTATTTTATTTAGGAATTAATTATTTTATTTGCTTAAAACTCTCGTGTTATAAATACCCCTTAAGTTCAATAGTTGAAACTCAAATTGAAATTCTTTTTCATTGGTTATTTATTGAAGTTCTGTTTTTCTTTCATCTCCACTTTTATTTCTTTATTTTCTGTCCACAATGCTAAGCATGGTCCAATTTATGCTTAGCTAAACTTCCACTTAGCCGAAGGTTTTTGCAAAACTCAATTCTAATTTTGAGAATTGAGTCTTGATCTTCATACTTTCATATTGTAATCTTCGATTCTTTGGAAACTAGGAGTGGCAACCAACCATTCCCTTAAAAGTTATTGCATCTTCAACTCAAAAGGTGTACGTTGATTTAAAGACTATTTTACTTGAAGTTTGGAAGTCAGATCCGTTGGTTGTAATTTGGCTTCTTGTGAATGAACTTAGCGGTGGTATATTAAGGGAAATCATGATCGAGTTCGATTCTCAGTGTGACGCTATACCTCGAGTCGAGCTTTTTCAGAACCTAAAGCTATTTTGGATCTAACGACGATAAACATGGCTAGACCAACAAGAACCATATTTCAGAGATAGACTAAGAAATTTTGATTAATCGGTGAAAAGAGTTAGTTATAGGGGTTGGGTCTTATTGACTGTAATCGACGTACATCACAAAGGGAAAATTTTATTTCGATTATCGATCAAAATTGAGGCTAAGAAAAACTTAAGACTATATCATCTCTTTTGAATTCTTCTATTTTATTTACTTTATTTATTTTCTCATTCTTTTTATTCAATATTTATTTACTTTCATTAATTTTAAAATCCCCTATTTTATTTTTTGAAGTTGATTCAATCCGAGAAACGATATTACCAAACTTCCTTACTCCTTGTAAATCGACCCTACTTCTCTATACTAATTTATTTATTTTATAATTAGGAATTATTTTTATTTGGAAAATTCGATACTTGTTACTATTGTTTGGAAACTCTTAGGTGCTACTACCGGAGGGCTGACGGTCCAGACGGGGTAGTTGGTATAACTGGTGTCCTGGGGATGGCTCTCAGTATGTGTATCAAGGCTGCCTTCATATCTATAAAACATGCCACCTCATCAATCCCAACATCTCTTGAAATCTTAAACTCTGAGTCTAAGACAAACTCATCACCGATGTCTCATGCTAAGGAGGCACAACTCTCATTCCCACCCTCATGGTTAGAAGTTGTGCTATCATCCATAAATTTCTTCTAAAAATAACAAAGAAAGAAAGAATCATTATCACCATTCTAGACACAAAAGTACTCTTGACACACTACGGGCATGTATTATACACATATAGACCCTTATTGACTTTAAATCGTAGGTTCTAAGAACAACTAAACCTGATGAACTTATACCACTAGATGTAACATCCTAATCCAATACGACCCAAAGATCGATGGATTAAAAAATTACATAGGACCACTGAAGTGACTAACCCAAAATTTTCTTTTTAAATACTTGTAAAACCTAATATGTAGGCGAGTAGTGTGGGTCATAGCCATAGGATGTAGCATCTCTGTCTTCTTTTTAATGCCTTTGTAGTAATTTCCATGACTCCTATTTTTAATATGTTTCTGTCATTGGAATTTATGTAGGCGTAGAACTAGGGTAGCGGGGTAGTGTTGCCTTAGTTTATGTTTTAACCCATTTGACTATATTATTTCTCGTAGCTTTCTATAGCTGACTTCTGTGTAGCATTCTCTTCATGTTTCCTCTTTTTAAATTTAGCCGGGACTTACGTTTATGTCTATAAGCAGAGATTTTTACGCAGAGATTTATTTGCAGGGATTACTTCCTATTACATACACAATATGAAGACTGCATATGAAGACTGTTCAACTATGTATTTATTTATTTGTTTATACATGCATTGTATTTTATCTTTATTTTTAATTTTCATAATACTGGAGGTCTTCCACGAAAGCTGCTCTCAACCTGGCGTTGGGGGCAGCCTACTACCCCACCTCCCCCTTACCCCATTGTATATGGGTATAGGGTTTTGTTGTTTTTGTTATTGTAAAACCTAATGTGAAAACCATCCATCACAAGCTCAATGTCACACTAATAATGAAACTGTACTACATACGTCCACTATATGATTATGTTAGCAAACAAAAATATTAACATACGAGGATGCTAAGCTAAACACACATACAGAGGTAAGAATCATGTTGTAGTCGGAGGGTTTCTCTACATCTCGGGACATATGCCCCTCTAGCCTACCTAGGGTGAGATCCAAAATTTTCGCATCGGAAACATACACCCAACCAACATACTCCTTACTAGTACTTGGGCCATCTATGCTCGGCTAGCAACTGAAGTGTCTTGCGCACTGACTGAGACATGTTTGGACATTCTAGAATACAAGATAATTGTTATACTATTAGAGTAACTCGAGTGTCTTGATCGTTTTCTGAGTGTCACACAAAGGCTAGTTTTATGTCTTCCTAATTTATATTGTTTCTAGTTGTAATTATAATCCTTACTGTTGTTCTCACTTCTAATCTTATTTATAAAGTTTGGATGACCTTTGATTCCCCCTACCAAAGTACTTGAGATTAAATGGGTTTCTTACCCAATCCAAGATGAGGGTATCGATACTAGGCCCTTAAATATCGATACCAATCCTTGAGTATCGATACTAACCTGAGGTACCGATACCAAAATAGGCTACTAGGATTTGAGGAGTCCTAACAGTATTGATACCCTTAATTGGAGTATTGGTACTGGCATACTAGGGTATCGATACCACCCTTGGTATTAATACCAAATTTGGTTTCAATGTTTGAAAAGTTAGTTGAGTATCCATACTCTCATTTATGGCATTGATACTCTCATCATGGTATCGACACTCCATTCAGTATCGGTACCAAAATTGGCTACTGAAATTCAAATCTAAAAGTGGTATCGATACTCCTCATTTAAGTATCGATACCCCAGGAACAATATCGATTCCTAATGAACTGGTGTCGATACTCTTATCCAAAACACCTTATTATTTTAGGCTAATCGAATAATAATATCGGTATTGTTCATTCAGTATCGATACCATTACCCAGGAATACCCTGTTTGGGCACGAAAATCAAATCTAATACTACTCATTTTCCCTCTAAGGTCATCAAATAGTATTTAAGTCTTACATACGTTGATAGGGATCATAATGAGTCATTTTCATGCTTTATAACACCATAAACTAGAATCTACCATGAACATGCTCATGTACTTCACAAACAATGCAAGTTAAGCAAGGGAACTTAGTGATTTACAAATTGTATAGAGAGGTTAAAATGTGTTACCTTAGTATTAAGTTGTTGAAAACATCTTCAAATAAACCAAGAACCAACTACTTGCCCTTGGTTTTGGAACATTCTCTGATCTCTTTCACTAATTATAACAAAGGAAATGAGTTACTAACTCGATTAAGAAACATAATTGAAACAAAGAACACTTTCCTAAACTCGAATCTACTAAGAACAAGCTATAAATCTCTAATTTCCTAAACCCCCACATATGACAATTATGACCAAACCTTGTGTTTGAGAGCTTGAATGGAAGCTTAAGGTGAGGAGATTATGATTCTTACCTTGGAAATTCCTTACTAAGCTTGTAGAGTTACCAAGTATTCACCTTTAACAATTTTTCTTGTAGGGAATAAGATGGAGATCAAGAGAAAAGGTGGAGGATAAAAGAATGATAAAAATGAGAGAAAGAAGGGGAGTGGTTCCATATATTACATCACTCTCATTAAAGAAAATTAACATTTTGTTGAAAAATTCTATAATAACCTCTTTAGTCCTTCCTATTCCACTCTAATATTAAAAATGCCACTTTATGCTATTATTTGGGCCTAACTCAAGCCCAAACCCTTCCTCAATTGGTCCAAACTTTTCTATAAGTCTGGTGGGCTTATTCAAATCTTCTCGGATTAGCCTGAAACTACTAACCTGAGATTTGGGGCATTCTAAGTATGTCGATCACCTTGCTTCCAGAAATATCAAGATATACCCTAGTTAGTGCCAAGGCACTTCAATTGCTAACTAGGCGTGGATGCCCCAAGAATTAGCAAGTAGGAAGTTAGTCGAGTGTACGTTTTCTATACAACAATTTGAGATCTCACCATAAGTATTAAGGGTACTATATGTAAAATAAAGTGGTGTGAGTCTCGAGGTGCATTGAGCCCTCTGACTTCACCATGATGCATTCGTGCATGAACAATGAGAGATTTATCTAGTTGAGCCAAGCCTTATCCTTGTTGTCTTTGTGTTAGTATATGAGCACGAATTATATACGTCATTTACTTATTTATGTTTCTTTTCCATATTTATTGTGTGTACAATTCATATTTACTTATAATATTAATTTCCTTTATTTTTATGTGTTTTTTATATTAGTACACGTGACCCTTTTGCTTTATGTTTTTAGATTAGCTTCATTTTTATTATAAAACCCTTAATTTATTTTATTTTATAGTAATCAATTCTCAAAGGTAAGCAATTTGGATCAATATTTAGTATTTACCTAAACTTCAATTTTCGCAATTAAGATAACCGAGTAATCGTGTTGGTATCAAAAGGGCAATACGGGGGTGTTAATCCTTCCTCAATTGTAACTGACTCCTGAATTCAACATTTCTCTAGTAAGATACAGATCTAGTAAAATGGTAAGTTTGAGGTGTTTGATCTACCTAATTCAAAAATGATCGATGGTGACTCCATCACATAAATTCCAAATCGAAAAGAGAACTTGGGACCACCCAAAGAACCATTTCGACAGCTTGGCGACTCCACTGGAGATATTTGAGAGTCATACCAAAAATTGATTATCTGATTATCCTCTTAGGCAAAAAATGTAAGTTTAGGTTTTAATTTATTTTTTGATCCCATTTATTTACCTTTGATTATTTTTTTCAAATAAATAGGTGTGCTTTTAGTGTTTTCAGATTTTTCAAAAATCTCATTTCTTAAGCTCTAAACCCGAGCTTCGAACCTATTTAAGTGGGGGTGAAAATAAAGCCTTCATGAGAATTTATTATTTGCATAGGCCTAGCAACTAGCCCTCGAGATTCATATAACTTATGTCTTCGTAGGAATTTATTTCTCGTATCAGACAAAAAAGAATGTATCTCTTCGAGTTTAGCTCGATCCTTATAAGCCTATGATGGGTTTAGGATCCAGGGTCTGGTAAGCCCAAGGGGGAATCGACAAGGAGAACTCGAATCCCTTTTATATAACCAAACCCTTTTGTGCCATAAGATTAGAGCCTACCCTGAAACCACATGCAAACCTTAGGATATTGTTGCTTTATTTCATGCTTGTATCTCACTATACTAAGCATGCGAACTAGATATATATGCAGTTAGGATTATTTTCATAATGCATGAGAGATAGAAATTATGTTCGTGTAAGAACAGAATCATGCATAGTAGATATAATATGGGTAGGAATGATTTTAATTTTTCTTTTATTATTAATTTACCTTACGAACTTTGTTTCTTTTTTTCCTTTTTTATTTATTTCATATGCATCATCACATAGAAGAGGCATTGATCTGCGAAGTGTTCGTCAATTTAAGATAGTTTTCATTAATGGGTAAAGGGATTGTGATATAAGAGGTCAAAGACGCGAATGCATGACTATGGTATGAAAATACTCGAAAAGAAAAGCAAGATAGTGCACTGACTACAACTACGTGTCAGGAACAACATTTAGAAGCTGCAAAGCATGCGGGGCAAGTGGAAGTATAGAGAAGAAGCATAAATTCTCAGTATCTACTTCATGTATGTGCCTATAGTCTAAGTAGTAGCACAATTCTAAAACCTGCGCTTTAGCCAAAAAAACGATGTTCATTACCAGAGGACACATGACCTCTTTATGCTATGAGCCAACCCTGATATGGACTAATAAGACATTAAACCCAGAGTATCCAAGAAGGATACAAAAAAGGAAAATGAGCAAACTTAAGATAGTCTCATACGATGGAGAATAGTAGAGACACTTTCGATTGGAATAAATCGAACAATAAGGAGAGAGGTGCATTCATCTAGGAGTTCCTAGACAATGTTTACAAGACAGCTTGCTACTTAAACTAGGGCAGTGAGATAGGGTGTCTAGCAAGTAGCAAGTGAAACAAAGAAACTTGTTAGCCAATTTGAAGCTGTCTAAAGTGTACCTCTAAAATGTTATTGGCCTCGTTATAATAACACTTTTGTCCCAATAAATGTTATTCATTAGGAAAGACACTTTTTGGGATCAACACCTTTTTTGCATCTTGCATATTTGCATTATGAATCACATTTATCATTAAAACATTGTGAATAATTCGTGAAAGATTTTATTTTAGTAATATCACATGGATCCCATCAACAAGATAATATTGTGTATCAATAAAATAGAGAGGCTTCAAGAATACTTGGACATAACTCAAAAAGAAATGAGTGATCAATTGAAGAGGTTCCAAGATGAATTGATATGACAAATATCTAAGCTAATGAGCATGATGGCTACGCAAGTCGAGGGCAAGAATCTGATAAAGGAAGTGAAGGATTTAGGATTAAATCAAAATCCCAACTTGATATTTAATGAGGTATCCCGGGATGAGACAAGAGGAGATCATCACTAACTCACCATGGGGCTGTTCTATCCTAAGTAATAATATGCCTTGTTTGAACTTTTTTTTAATGTTTTTATCATTAAATAAATGTGAGCACCGAAGCAATTTTGAAATTCATTGAATATCAAATATAACGAAATGCACATTTGAGAAATAAGGTTGTAGCCTTTTGACATATGGCGAGATCAAATTCCTAAAAAACAAGGTAAATTTACCATTGGCTTAACATCATACTCATACCTTTTACCCAAAAAAAATGAAGGAAATATTTTCCTGACACAATGAAACCATCATATGCTCAAGTAAGCATGAAAGCAAACATGATGGGACATATTTGATGCACAACATTGTAATATCGATTAGTTGGCATAACTATTGAGGACAGTTGCTTGGAAATTGAGCTCTAAGGATGAAATTTCCTAACTTTCACTGACACTCAAACTATAACATAAATCTTGAAATCGAAATCTCAAGGAAGTAATGAGATAATTTTGCTAGGGGCACTCCACTGAAAGTAGTAAGCTATTAATCTTCGAAGGTAATGTTTGAGCATTATGAAGTGAGTTTTGTTCGAGTTATCAAGTTGAAGACTTTTTGACACTTGAATCCTCTAATCAGAGGTATTTCTCTAAAGTAATGGGATATGCCAAAAGCCCTAACTTTATGAATATGATTACATTTAGACTATGACACTAATCTTTATGTTCGAGATGAATCTCCTAACAAAATCTAAATAAAGATAATCAAATTTAAAGAAGTATAATTTGAAGAAGGCGATAAGGCATAAATTTTGAATGGATAATGAGTTCTAATGAAAGATGGACTAAGAGTGTTAAAAACATCTGTTATAGTCGACCACATAAAAGAACACATGAATTCTGTTTTTAGATCAATATTTCTGCACTATCTGCGTTGAAGAAGTCTATAAGGCTTGAACAAATGGAAGATTCCTGATAACTGAAACATAAATGTTCTCTAAGATATCTAATAGTGGAATGAACTAGTTGTGCTATTATGTCCGCATCTTATTTGACGATCATTCTAGAATAGTGGGGCATCTCAAATGTGTTCATAAGGACCATGAATTAATGGACGCCTTGATGATAAAAACCCAAAAAATAAAGCCGAACCGAGTTACATTACCTTCCTAAATCAACCCATCAATCTTGACACTTGTCAAAGGGCTATAATTTTGGAAATCAATATGTGATTTATTTATTTGATATTCAGTGAACTGATATTTTGCTTCAATTTCTCTGACATTATTTTTCAACAAAAGATATTTTTCAAACAAGACATATTTTCTCACGAAGTGGGACATCTCTAGAATCCCTATTTCTTCAATCAATATGTATTTCGATGTATTTCCATTCAAAATCAGACATAATAAAGAAGAAGATCGTGTAACTCATCATAAAGAGCATGCTTCATAACATTGAGTCAATTATAAAAAGCTTTGCACTTGATGAAGAACAGAAACCACTCACGAGTGAAACCTAAAGATGTTACATCTGAAGGCAAGCCTTGATAGCTATGAAGAACATAAGATAAATCAAATAAAGAGAAACATTACTACAAAATTTCTATACGAGCAACCTGAAACATCTAAAGATAAGTTTCCATTCAAAATCATCCATGAGTATCCTTAGTCCAGCTTGAATCGAATATGCTAAATTTTTTTGTTGAATATCTTGAGTATCGTTGAATATCTTAGAATGCTATGAACGTTTTGAAAACATTTTTGTTTGTATTGAAATAGATGAAAATGGATAGTGTGATTAGTATTTTTAAATTCTAATGAGTTTGTAGATTGAAAATGCACTTGACTTAATGTTAATTACACATTTTGGTAAGATTTGAGCCTATAGAGAAATTCTTTATATTATTTCTCATTTTCTTGTCTTGAGTGTGTAGAACTTAGAATTTATATTCTAGAACTTGCTTACGAATACATTTTAAGACTATAGTTTGGATTTGATACTTTAAAATGATAGGGCAATTAGTATTGACCCATTTCTCATACCTTCAAAAAATACCTACCTATTTATTTTTCATTAGTTAGCCACTTTGAGCCATTTTCCCTTTTCTTTTTTTTACAACACTTTAAACCAGAAGCCTTTGATTTTATCTCTCTTTTGCTACCTTTTTCGAGATAAGAAAAGAAGTTTTTCCTCAAAAAAAGATGTTAAAAAAAATCCTTGAAAAATAGAAGAGAAAAGTGTTTGAAATGAAAAGAACTGAAAAAATGTTAAAAAAAGGAAAAAATGTAGAAGTTTGGATATTGAAATTCTTTTGATTGGTTGAGTTTTGTTTGATAATTTTCTTTGGATATGATCTTATAGGCATCTCTTGTCTTGACTATTGAGACTATATTTTTTCCATTTACCATATCCTTACCTAAGCCTCGTTACAACCCTTGAAAGATCCTTTGATTTTAGCATCGTATTCATATAAAGTGGTGGAGATTTGATTCACTTGCAAGCCTATGGTAATATTGTGGTATGTTCTGACTTTGAGTGTTGATTACAACATAAAAATTTGAGAGTATTGAGTGAATCTATGTGAGGGTATTAAGTCTTGTCGCATTTGAGATTAATTAATTAATGGGATATTATGATTTTACCATAAAAGTCTCCTATTCATGCTCTTCTACTTGATTGTTGTATTGGTTCGAATATTTGATGTGGACTTGGCTTTATTGGTATTCTGAGATGTAAAGAGAGATGATGGAAGGTAAATGGAAAACTTGGAATGTTGAATTCAAGCATGCTTGAGGATAGACGATGAATAAGTGAGGGGGAACTTGATAACAATTTAATATTACATATATTTTTTGTCATTTACTTCTTGTTTTCGATTGGATATTACTAATTTATCTTTATTTTGGATTTGTTTTAGATATGAGCTTATTTGGATTAAGTAGCCTAAAAATTAGCAGATTTGGACGGTCCAATTAATATCTTTTAGAATACAAGTAGAATTATCTTGAATATTTATTTTTATCTTTTGGGATAAACCTTGTAAAGTTAGGATTTTTAGTTTAATTATTTTATTATTATTTTATTTAAGAATTAGTTATTTTATTACAACTATTATTAGGGGTTTTAGTTTGATTATTTTAATTAGAAATTAGTTAATTTTATTATAATTCTTATTAGGAGTTTTAGCTTGATTATTTTATTTAGGAATTAATTATTTTGTTTGCTTAAAACTCTCGTGTTATAAATACCCCTTAAGTTCAATAGTTGAAACTCAAATTGAAATTCTTTTTCATTGGTTATTTATTGAAGTTCTGTTTTTCTTTCATCTCCACTTTTATTTCTTTATTTTCTTTCCACAATGCTAAGCATGGTCGCTTAGCTAAACTTCCACTTAGCCGAAGGTTTTTGCAAAACTCAATTCTAAATGTGAGAATTGAGTCTTGATCTTCATACTTTCATATTGTAATCTTCGATTCTTTGGAAACTAGGAGTGGTAACCAACCATTCCCTTAAAAGTTATTGCATCTTCAACTCATAAGGTGCACGTTGATTTAAAGACTATTTTTCTTGAAGTTTGGAAGTCAGATCCGTTGGTTGTAATTCGGCTTCTTGTGAATGAACTTAGCGGTGGTATATTAAGGGAAATCATGATCGAGTTCGATTCTCAGTGTGACGCTATACCTCGAGTCGAGCTTTTTCAGAACCTAAAGCTATTTTGGATATAACGAAGATAAACATGGCTAGACCAACAAGAACCATATTTCAGAGATAGACTTAGAAATTTTGATTCATCGGTGAAAAGAGTTAGTTATAGGGGTTGGGTCCTATTGACTGTAATCGACGTACATCACAAAGGGAAAATTTTATTTCGATTATCGATCGAAATTGAGGCTAAGAAAAACTTAAGACTATATCATCTCTTTTGAATTCTTCTATTTTATTTACTTTATTTATTTTCTCATTCTTTTTTATTCAATATTTATTTACTTTCATTAATTTTAAAATCCCCTATTTTATTTTTTGAAGTTGATTCTGTAACCCCCACAGACCGATAAGGGTAACCAGATCCAATCCGAGGTGTCACATTTGGTCCACCAGAGCGACCCACTATAAAAATAGCAGAAAATTTAAAACTTTTATTGAAACGTGTAACTTATAAAATCAGTTGTCACTATTTAAAAATAAAACAGACGTCCAGACTCGTATATAAATCAAAATACAATTACATGCTCCCTAATCACATATACCATACTCTGCAACAACGCCGGAAGAACTCCTTTACTGATGTCGATAATTGCACTGGTACAATTCTTTTAACCTGAAAATGTGAGTAATAGAGTAAGCTTCGAAAATCTCAGTAATACAGAACTACCAGATGATGCTGATGAACGTGAAGATACATATAAATATATATTTCCTTATTGTTTCCGAACATTTACAGATTTTTATGCTGAGTAGAGATCCTACTGATATTTCAGGTGGTAATGGACAATGAGCTTTCAGTTTAGAGAAATATTTCGGATGACTGAGTTCAGGAGATCAGAACAGGTTATCTAGTGTGTTCCCATAAAACTAGTAAAAAGATACATATTTTTTTAAAGCATATATATATACACCCCCATCCTTTCACAATCTGTTTGTGTAGGTTCCCTGGAACCATACACCCCGCACAACCAGTAACAGTAAGGCCCTGAGCACACAGCCGAGGAGCCTGTAGTAATCTTCTTCCAACATTAAACCCCCCAGATAAAACATTTCTCCGTCGGTAAACAGAGATATCAGAAATCAAAACAGAATTCATATCAGATATCAGAACAGAATCCAGATCAGAATTAGAACAGAATTCAGGTAACGTATCAAAACAGAATTCAATTCGGAAATCATATAAAATATTTATATAATTAGGGAACACACCAGAGTTTACAGGTATTATTTAGAGGTACTGTATCAGGTAGAGAAACACAGTTATTCAGTATGCCGATAGAATATCGGAATTCAGAATCACTATTGGAAGAGTTCAATAACTGACAAAATCATCAATTATTCAGAATATGACTTGAGCTGTAAGGAAGAAATGAAGATTCAGAACATTTACAATCTATGTCGATTGATCGGATTATCAAACAACACTTAAATGAATAGCTCCCAAAATTAATGCTTGTCGATTGATCAATTCATTGTTCTTCCAGGGTATTTACTCTTTAATACCACAAACTCTTGTCCATAGATCATTTTCAGAATCATCACTGAATAGATCTTCCAATGTCTTTATTTTATTTTTTTACGCTTCCAATATATCATGAAATACTGACGTGCTTGATTTGTAGTTCATGATCCAGAAGAACAGTACATTGTGTATGTTCATTAACGTTTCCATACTCATTCACATCACTTACTTAATCCTTAGTGCTTGAGGTTGCTTAGTTCATTTAGCATTCAAGTCTATTCTAGTTACTTCAGGATTTTCTATTGTAATTCCGTACGTTTCTGAATTTCAGATACATATTGTACTTTTGTTCAGTTTAGTTTGGTCTTCGTGGTTGATTTGTCGAACAAATATCCAATTCTTAGTACCGAATGCAATCTAGAGTTGAGCTGAGCTGAATACTTCCAAAATTATCATTGAGCTAAACTTGAGTAGACGAACATGCATTCAAGTAATATCTATGTCGTTCAGGTACTAACATATTATTAAGGTTGATCAGCTCACTTAAGTTATGTTCCATAACTTTTAAAGGTAGTCCAATACCTATGCTTATTTGGATTCCTTAATTAATCCAAGGTATTTACTTAGTTTAGGCCATAAGGTTATTTTGGTAATTTTGGTGTTCAGTTTTATTCCAATTATTTCAGAGCTCGAGGATATCCAATCATTCCTGAGCTTGGTGATATTCTTGGGTCATTTCCATTACAAGGGTATTTTGGCCATTATACAGATTCAGTGTACTTTAATCATTTCCTTCCGTCTGATCTTACTATTAAATTCAATATTATCATTTATTTCAGTCCTTTCGAACAATTCTGACAATAGAACACCCCCCGACAAATTATTCTTCAGGTATTTACTCATAACTCAGATATTTTCGGGTCAAGTGCCTTCTCAGATTTTACAAACGGAACGTCATGAATTTTCCTGCACTAAGTCAGGATTTTAACAATCAAATCTGTATTTAATCGAGTTAAGTACGAATCCTCTAAGTATTTTCTCATTCAGAGTCAACTCAGATTATTCTACCTCTTAAGGCATTTCCGTAATTTCTTAACCAGATAATTTCGATATTAGCTCTTAACGAAAATAATATAATTTAGAGATCCTATGATTAATTGCTTTCTTGAATACTCTCTGATCTTGAAATGGTTTTCTTAACAAACTTCTAGTATCCTTCACAAACTCTCGTAGGATTAAAATCGGTTATCCATAATTTCCAAATAAAACTAACATTTCTTATATTAGTCATTCGATCCGTAATTAGTTACAGAATTTCTATCACATCATATCGAGTGTATAAATTATTCAACTCCACCAAAGTGACCAACATTATCTTGTTCATGCATTTATCAATATAAACATGTTCCATAAAACATAAAGAGGTAGTAAAGTATTACCTCGATTTCCGTACAATACTGATCGACCATAAAAATTCCATTCGAATGCCTTTGATCTTCAATTCAACTTCCAATAATTCCTCAGATACATATCAACATAAATTATATTAGAAACGGAGCTTAATTGCGATAAACGGATCGAATCGGGTGATAAATCAGTGAAAGACGGCTTATCGGGTTCGAATTTGGTGAAACGAACTTCGGATTTGGATTTAGAACGTCGAAAGCATAAAATATGACTTTTTGGAATTTTGGAATTTTTGGTCAAAATCAAAGTCAACGGGTTTAACCGGCAATTTTGAGGCCTTTGGGTTCGAATTTTGAAAAACGAACAGCAGAATCGGATTTGGAACGTCAAAAAATGTCAGGATAGGTATACTTGGTCGAAGTCAAAGGTTTTTTAATGCCCGGTCAAAGCCGGTCAAAAGTGGTCAACGCCGGTCAACGGTCAACGGGTCAACGGTCAATGGGTCAACGGGTCGAGTAAACGGGTCGGGTCGGGTCGGGTCGAGTTATGACCGGTCAAACTGATCAACTATACACCAAAACCGGTCATTTGGACCATCCCCACGCATAGTGGGGGCGCGTGGGGCCCCTTCCGGCTACCTAAAAATCACGGAAAAATTCTTAAAAATTATTTTGAGCGATTTCAAGATACTTACAAAGCTTGGTTCACAATTTTGAACGGCGGAGAGCTCGATTTCAACAAATCGGAAACTTTGACCGCTTCACCTCCTCACACGCCGCCATCGACGGAGACCAAGGATGACACCGGCGAACTCGGAACGATGCAACGAACACGATGGTGCGGGAGGTGTTATAAATGGATGACCCGATCGTCGTGAATCGATGAAAAACAAACTAAAACCGAGTTATTACTGACGATACTTCTGATTGAAATTAACATCGAACGGAGATGATTCACGGCGAAAGGTTTGACGGGTTTTGTTCCTCGGTTGACAACGAACACGATGGTGGTTTCAGCTCGTCGATCGGAGGTCGGACGGCGAGTAGATCAAAGTTGAAAGGAGGGTAGTTGGAGAAGACAACACTGGAAAAAAATGAGAACCTGCGTACAGGGAGAAGAAATTTATAATTCATCCTATATAAAAAATGGGTAAACCAAGAGTTTAGTCACTGAACTTCCTGTACTTCTTAAAACGATCTTCCAACTTTGAAATTTTACAATTTAATCCCTGATTTCATCCAAAAATACCAATTAAATTCATCACTTTATAATTTCTTAAATTTAGCCCCTAAATTAGGGTGTTACAATTCTCCCCTCCTTAAAAGAATTTCGTCCCCGAAATTAATTCGTGTCACATAATTGCAGAAATTAAACTTTCATCAGTTCTTTCATATCTTTCATGTAGCTCTTATAGAAACACGGATCCTCCACTAATCCTTAATTAGTTGAGTATACCTTCTTATCAGAACTCTCTCTCATTTCAATAAAAGAATCCGAACGAAAATTTCCTTTAGTAATCAATTCAGTCTTGGTCACGAGAATAGGCTCATAAAGAAGTAATATATCACAATTTCATTTCCAGAGTCGAGTCAGAATTTCTCAGATGAATAAGTCTCACATGGCTCATGAGATACTTTACAGCGTTTAGACAGATGTTACTGGTATTCCTTTTTATACAAGTATAGCCTTAACGGATAGAAACTTAGGTTTATTCGTTACTGATAGGGACTTAGCCCTGGAGTTTCGGCTCAGAGAGGTACGATTACAGTCTAGGAGATGTACTGATTATACATATTTTGACATTCGATCGGCCGGTCTATCATGAAAATTTTGACTCAAACCAAAGCTCTGATACCACTAAATGTAACCCCCACAGACCAATAAGGGTAACCAGATCCGATCCGAGGTGTCACATTTAGGACAACGGAGCGAACCACTGTAAAAATAGCGGAAAATTTAAAACTTTTATTGAAACGTGTAACTTATAAAATCAGTTGTCACTATTTAAAAATAAAACAGACGTCCAGACTCGTATATAAATCAAAATACAATTACATGCCCCCTAATCACATGTACCATACTCTGCAACAACGCCGGAAGAACTCCCTTACTGATGTCGATAGCTACAGTGGTACAATTCTTTTAACCTAAAAATGTGAGTAATAGAGTAAGCTTCGAAACGCTCAGTAATACAGAACTACTAGATGATGCTGATGAACGTGCAGATACAAATAAATATATATTTCCTTATTGTTTCTGAACATTTACAGATTTTTATGCTGAGCAGAGATCCTACTGATATTTCAGGTGGTAAAGGACAATGAGCTTTCAGTTCAGAGAAATATTTCGGATGACTGAGTTCAGGAGATCAGAACAGGTTATTTAGTGTGTTCCCATAAAACCAGTAAAAAGATATATATATTTTTTAAAGCATATATATACACCCTCATCCTTTCACAATCTGTTTATGTAGGTTCCCCAGAACCATACACCCCGCACAACCAGTAACAGAAAGGCCCTGAGCACACAGCCGAGGAGCCTGCAGTAATCTTCCTCCAACAATAAACCCCCCAGATAAAACATTTCTCCGTCGGTAAACAGAGATATCATAAATCAAAACAGAATTCATATCAGATATCAGAACAGAATCCAGATCAGAATCAGAACAGAATTCAGGTAACGTATCAGAACAGAATTCAATTCGGAAATTAGATAAAATATTTATATAATTAGGGAACACAACAGAGTTTACAGGTATTATTTAGAGGTACTATATCAGGCAAAGAAACAAAGTTATTCAGTATGCCGATAGAATATCGGAATTCGGAATCACTATTGGAAGAGTTCAATAACTGACAAAATCATCAATTATTCAGAATATGACTTGATCTGTAGGGAAGAAATGAAGATTCAGGATATTTACAATCTATGTCGATTGATCGGATTATCAAACAACTCTTAAATGAATAGCTCCCAAAATTAATGCTTGTCGATTGATCAATTCATTATTCTTCCAGGGTATTTACTCTTTAATACCACAAACTCTTGTCCATAGATCATTTTCAAAATCATCACTGAATAGATCTTCCAATGTCTTTATTTTATTTTTTTTACGCTTCCAATATATCATGAAATACTGACGTGCTTGATTTGTAGTTCATGATCCAGAAGAATAGTACATTGTGTATGTTCATTAACGTTTCCAGACTCATTCACATCACTTACTTAATCCTTAGTGTTTGAGGTTACTTAATTCATTTAGCATTCAAGTCTATTCCAGTTACTTCGGGATTTTCCAGAGTAATTCTGTACGTTTCTGAATTTCAGATACATATTGTACTTCTGTTCAGTTCAGTTTGGTCTTCGTGGTTGATTTGTCGAACAAATATCCAATTCTTAGTACCGAATGCAATCTAGAGTTGAGCTGAGCTGAATACTTCCAAAATTATCATTGAGCTAAACTTGAGTAGACGAACATGCATTCAAGTAATATCTATGTCGTTCAGGTACTGACATATTATTAAGGTTGATCGGCTCACTTAAGTTATGTTCCATAACTTTTAAAGGTAGTCCAATACCTATGCTTATTTGGATTCCTTAATTAATCCAAGGTATTTACTTAGTTTAGGCCATAAGGTTATTTTGGTAATCTTGGGTCATTTCCATTACAGGGGTATTTTGGTTATTATACAGATTCAGTGTACTTTAATCATTTCCTTCCGTCTGATCTTACTATTAAGTTCAATCTTATCATTTATTTCAGTTCTTTCGAATAATTCTGACAATAGAACACTCCCGACAAATTGTTCTTCACGTATTTACTCATAACTCGGATATTTCCGGGTCAAGTGTGTTCTCAGATTTTACAAACGGAACATCAGAAATTTTCCTGCACTAAGTCAGGATTTTAACAATCAAATCCGTATTTAATCGAGTTAAGTACAAATCCTCTAAGTATTTTCTCATTCAGAGTCAACTCAGATTATTCTACCTCTTAAGGCATTTCCGTAATTTCTTAACCAGATAATTTCGATATTAGCTCTTAACGAAAATAATATAATTTAGAGATCCTATGATTAATTGCTTTCTTGAATACTCTATGATCTTGAAACGGTTCTCTTAACAAACTTCTAGTATCATTCACAAACTCTCATAGGATTAAAATCGGTTATCCATAATTTCCAAATAAAACTAACATTTCTTATATTAGTCATTCGATCCGTAATTAGTTACAGAATTTCTATCACATCATATCGAGTGTATAAATTATTCAACTCTACCAAAGTGACCAACATTATCTTGTTCATGTATTTATCAATATAAACATGTTCCATAAAGCATAAAGAGGTAGTAAAGTATTACCTCGATTTCCGTACAATACTGATCGACCATAAAAATTCCATTCGAATTCCTTTGATCTTCAATTCAACTTCCAATAATTCCTCAGATACATATCAACATAAATTATATCAGAAACGGAGCTTAATTGCGATAAACGGATCGAATCAGGAGATAAATCAGTGAAAGATGGCTTACTGGTTTGAATTTGGCGAAAGGGACTTCAGATTCGGATTCAGGACGTCGAAAGCATAAAATATGACTTTTCAAAAATTTGGAATTTTTGGTCAAAATCAAAGTTAACGGGTTTGACCGGCAATTTCGAGGCATTCGGGTTTGAATTTTGAAAAACGGACAGCGGAATCGAATTTGGAACGTCGAAAAATGTTAGGATTGGTATACTCGGTCGAAGTCAAAGGTCGTTTAATGCCCGGTCAAAGCTGGTCAAAGTTTTGGTCAACAGTGGTCAACGCCGGTCAACGGTCAATAGTCAACGGGTCGGGTCAACGGGTCGGGTTAACGGGTCGGGTCGGGTCGGGTTATGACCGGTCAAACCGGTCAACTATGCATCAAAACTGATCAAACCGGTCATTTAGACCATCCCCAAACGCAATGGCGGTGCGTGGGGCCCCTTCCAGCTGCCTAAAAATCACGGAAAAATTCTTAAAAATTATTTTGAGCGATTTCAAGATACTTACAAAGCTCGGTTCACAATTTTGAACGGCGGAGAGCTCGATTTCAACAAATCGGAAACTTTGACCGCTTCACCTCCTCACACGCCGCCGTCGACGAAGACCAAGGATGACACCGGCGAACTCGGAACGATGCAACGAACACGATGGTGCGGGAGGTGTCGTAAACGGATGACCCAATCGTCGTGAATCGATGAAAAACCAACTAAAATTGAGTTATTACCGACGATACTTCCGACTGAAATTAACGACGAACGGAGATGATTCACGGCGAAAGGTTTGTGGGGTTTTGTTCCTCGGTTGAAAATGAACACGATGGTGGTTTCGGCTCGTCGATCGGAGGTCGGACGGCGAGTAGGTCAAATTTGAAAGGAGGGTAGTTGGAGAAGACAAAACTGGAAAAAAATGAGAACCTGCGCACGAGGAGAAGAAATTTATAATTCATCCTATATAAAAAATGGGTAAACCAAGAGTTTATTCAGTGAACTTCCTATACTTCTTAAAATGGTCTTCCAACTTTGAAATTTTACAATTTAATCCCCGATTTCATCCAAAAATACCAATTAAATTCATCACTTTATAATTTCTTAAATTTAGCCCCTAAATTGGGGTATTACAGATTCAATCCGAGAAACGACATTATCAAACTTCCTTACTCCTTGTAAATCGACCCTACTTCTCTATACTAATTTATTTATTTTATAATTAGGAATTATTTTTATTTGGAAAATTCGATACTTGTTGCTATCGTTTGGAAACTCTTAGGTGCTACTACCGAAGGGCTGACGGTCCAAACAGGGTAGTTGGTATAACTGGTGTCCTGGGGATGGTTCTCAGTATGTGTATCAAGGCTGCCTTCATATCTATAAAACATGCCACCTCATCGATCCCAACATCTCTTGAAAGCTTAAACTCTGAGTCTAAGACAAACTCATCACCGATGTCTCATGCTAATGAGGCACAACTCCCATTCCCACCCTCATGGTTAGAAGTTGTGCTATCATCCATAAATTTCTTCTAAAAAATAACAAAGAAAGAAAGAGTCATTATCGCTATTCTAGACATAAAAGTACTCTTGACACACTACGGGCATGTATTAGACACATATAGACCCTTATTGACTTTAACTCGTAGGTTCTAGGAACAACTAAACCTGACGAGCTGATACCACTAGATGTAACATCCTAATCCAATATAACCCAAAGATCGATGGATTAAAAAATTACATAGGACCACTGAAGTGACTAACCCAAAATTTTCTTTTTAAATACTTGTAAAACCTAATATGTAGGCGAGTAGTGTGGGTCATAGCCTTAGGATGTAGCATCTCTGTCTTCTTTTTAATGCCTTTGTAGTAATTTCCATGACTCCTATTTTTAATATGTTTCTGTCATTGGAATTTATGTAGGCGTAGAACTAAGGTAGTGGGGTAGTGTTGCCTTAGTTTATGTTTTAACCCATTTGACTGTATTCTTTCTCGTAGCTTTCTATAGATGACTTCTATGTAGCATTCTCTTCATGTTTCCTCTTTTTAAATTTAGCCGGGACTTACGTTTATGTCTATAAGCATAGATATTTACGCAGAGATTTATTTGCAGGGATTACTTCCTATTACATGCACAATATGAAGACTGCATATGAAGACTGTTCAACTATGTATTTATTGATTTGTTTATACATGCATTGTATTTTATCTTTATTTTTAATTTTCATAATGCCGGAGGTCTTCCACGGAAGCTACTCTCAACCTGGCGTTTGGGGCAGCCTACTACCCCACCTCTCCTTTACCCCATTGTATATGGGAATAGGGTTTTGTTGTTGTTTTTATTGTAAAACCTAATGTGAAAACCATCCATCACAAGCTCAATGTCACACTAATAATGAAACTGTACTACATGCGTCCACTATATGATTATGTTAGCAAACAAAAATATTAACATACGAGGATTCTAAGCTAAACACACATACAGAGGTAAGAATCATGTTGTAGTTGGAGGGTTTCTCTACATCTCGGGACATACGCCCCTCTCACCTACCTAGAGTGAGATCCAAAATTTGTGCATCGGAAACATACACCCAACCAATATACTCCTTACTAGTACTTGGGCCATCTATGCTCGGCTAGCAACTGAAGTGTCTTGCGCACTGACTGATACAAGTTTGGACATTCTAGAATACAAGATGATTGTTATACTATTAGAGTAACTCGAGTGTCTTGATCGTTTTCTGAGTGTCACACAAAGGCTAGTTTTATGTCTTCCTAATTTATATTGTTTCTAGTTGTAATTATAATCCTTACTGTTGTTCTCACTTGTAATCTTATTTATAAAGTTTGGATGACCTTTGATTCCCCCTACCAGAGTACTTGAGATTAAATGGGTTTCTTACCCAATCCAAGATGAGGGTATCGATACTAGGCCCTTAAATATCGATATCAATCCTTGAGCATCGATACTAACCTGAGGTACCGATACCAAAATAGGCTACTAGGATTTGAGGAGTCCTAACAGTATTGATACCCTTAATTGGAGTATTGGTACTGGCATACTAGGGTATCGATACCACCCTTGGTATTAATACCAAATTTGGTTTCAATGTTTGAAAAGTTAGTTGAGTATCCATACTCTCATTTATGGCATTGATACTCTCATCATGGTATCGACACTCCATTGAGTATCGGTACCAAAATTGGCTACTGAAATTCAAATCTAAATGTGGTATCAATACTCCTCATTTAAGTATCGATACCCTTGGAACAATATCGATTCCTAATGAACTGGTGTCGATACTCTTATCCAAAACACCTTATTATTTTAGGTTAATCGAATAATAATATCGGTATTGTTCATTCAGTATCGATACCATTACCCAGGAATACTCTGTTTGGACACGAAAATCAAATATAATACTACTCATTTTCCCTCTAAGGTCATCAAATAGTATTTAAGTCTTACGTACATTGATAGGGATCATAATGAGTCATTTTCATGCTTTATAACACCATAAACTAGAATCTACCATGAACATTCTCATGTACTTCACAAACAATGCAAGTTAAGCAAGGGAACTTAGAAATTTACAAATTGTATAGAGAGGTTAAAATGTGTTACCTTAGTATTAAGTTGTTGAAAATATCTTCAAATAAACCAAGAACCAACTACTTGCCCTTGGTTTTTGAACATTCTCTGATCTCTTTCACTAATTATAACAAAGGAAATGAGTTACTAACTCGATTAAGAAACATAATTGAAACAAAGAACACTTTCCTAAACTCGAATCTACCAAGAACAAGCTATAAATCTCTAATTTCCTAAACCCCCACATATGACAATTATGACCAAACCTTGTGTTTGAGAGCTTGAATGGAAGCTTAAGGTGAGGAGATTATGATTCTTACCTTGGAAATTCCTTACTAAGCTTGTAGAGTTACCAAGTATTCACCTTTAACAATTTTTCTTGTAGGGGAATAAGATGGAGATGAAGAGAAAAGGTGGGGGATAAAAGAATGATAAAAATGAGAGAAAGAAGGGGAGTGGTTCCACATATTACATCACTCTCATTAAAGAAAATCAACATTTTATTGAAAAATTCTGTAATAACTTCTTTAGTCCTTCCTATTCCACTCTAATATTAAAAATGCCGCTTTATGCTATTATTTGGGCCTAACCCAAGCCCAAACCCTTCCTGAATTGATCCAAACTTTTCTATAAGTCTGGTGGGCTTATTCAAATCTTCTCGGATTAGCCTGAAACTACTAACCTAAGATTTGGGGCATTCTAAGTATGTCGATCACCTTGCTTCCAGAAATATCAAGATATACCCTAGTTAGTGCCAAGGCACTTCAATTGCTAACTAGGCGCGGATGCCCCAAGAATTAGCAAGTAGGAAGTTAGTCGAGTGTACGTTTTCTATACAACAATTTGAGATATCAACATAAGTATTAAGGGTACTATATGTAAGATAAAGTGGTGTGAGTCTCGAGGTGCATTAAGCCCTCTAACTTCACCATGATGCATTCGTGCATGAACAATGAGAGATTTATCTAGTTGAGCCAAGCCTCATTCTTGTTGTCTTTGTGTTAGTATATGAGCACGAATTATATACGACACCTATTAGTATGCATCGTTATGTAATATCATGGATTTTAATGCTTGAGGCTAAAGGACACCAAGTACTTTAAGTATCGATTGACTAGCGTTAGCCATCAGTGAATAGCACAACCGTGGAAAGCGATAATGGGTATAAGATGTAGAGTCATAAAATTATTAAGTCAGACTGTGGTTGTGAGGGATATATTCTCTATGATGAGTAATCTCAAGAAGAGCTTGACGTGCTAGTTTTTCATGAAGTAACCAATTTTAAGTTGTGATTAGCTTAGATGCACGATCCGGTGAGTAGCGCATTTATAAGATGTAAGGAGTATGAGAAATAGTCAGGTAGCATGTTTGAATATTAAATCAGAGTTGCGTAGCAGAAGCGTATAGATCGACATTTAAGAAGTAAAAAATTGTCATCAAATCTTCAACAGTCAATATCGATACCGTGTATGGTGAGTGTCTATAAGATCTCAGTGTATCGTAAGACATGTTATCTAAGTTCAATAAGTAATAGTGATTTACAGAATTGGGCAGTATGTTAACTTGACTTAGCAGGTGTTATCCAGTGAAAGGGGTTAGCGATAGTAGTTTAGATCGGGGAATAGTGTTATCCTTATAGAACTATCAAGCATTCAGTGTTAGACAACATGAATGAGATTATGAGTTATATATCTTAAGGCAGGGACTTCTTTCTTGAGTATTAGACTTGATAAGAGATTAGGTGGTTTGAGGCTTCAAAGTGTATGAGCTAAGGATATGTTGTTATTCGATCCAAGTAAATTTTGAGGGTAAAATTTCTTTCAAAGATGGGAGAGTTGTAACACCCCAAATTTTGGATAGTAGTTTTGATTTTACCCGAGAGGCATGTTGACCTTCTAAATTTCATGATTAAAGTTGTTAGACCAAGTTGGGCTTACTTGGGGTTAGAATTGGGCCTAATTAGCCATAAAAAGGTTTTTTTAAATAGTATAAATATGAGGAATGACCAAATGTGCGATTATCCTATTTTGTAAGATAAGAATCCTTTTATCTCTCTTTATCTTCTTATTGTCTTCATTTCTTTATTCCTTCTAGCAACTTTGTTTTAATGATTCAAATCTTGGTATTTCATGTTTGGCTAGAGAATGGGGAAAAATCAACCAAGTCTTAGAGGAAATGAGTGTGGCTAAGAAGTGAGCTTCATTTTGGGTTTCTAATAGCAATGTAGTGTTTTTATAATCCTTTGTAGTGTTAAGGCTTTCATAAACATGAATATTTGATTAGATTTTTGTATTTGAGCATTTTAGGATTTATGCTTGATTTCAAGATTAGATGACATTTTTGATGTAAAACATTTGTTTTATGACACCTTATTACATTAAGTAACTTCCTAAATCTTTAGCACATGATTATAAATCAAACTATAACCTTTGGGATGATTTTTGGGTGTTTCCCAAGCTTATTTCTGGGTTTGAGTATCGATACTGGATGAACTGGGGTAAATTTTGGGTAATTTTGGCAGGGAGTATTGATATAAGATATATATATTTCGTATTCTTTTGATTTTCTATTTTTTTTGGTATTATGGTAAGTATTGGTTCTAATTTTTTTTATTTTCTCTAATCATATAAGATAAAGATATATATATATATATATATATATATATATATATATATATATATATATCATATTCATTTCACATTATAATGTTATTTAATATATTAAATGCAATCTAAAATTATAAAATATATTCATAATATTATATTTTCCTTTATTTTAAGGGAAAAATATTGATGAGAGTATAAAAGAGTCAAAGAATTGATGGGAAGAAAGAATTTGCCAACAATTGTAATCAAAAGACCAAATTGAGTAAAACATAATGTTAAGGGTCTAAATAAAAAAGTATATTTTTAATGAAAAAAATAAGAATTGAATTTACATAGGTATTATATAGTGGTATATGAGTATGTGGTTCGAATTTGATAAAAACATATTTAAAATAAAGGATGAATTGAAGAAATTAGAAAATTATGAAAAATTGAGTGACTAAATTAAAAAATAGAAAACTTGTTATTGAAAAGATAAATTGAAAGTAAATATGTATTCTACAATGGTTTAGGAGCATATGGTTCAAATTTGGTTAAAAATAGACTTAAATGAATGAGGAACTAAAGGAATAATGAAATCAACGGCTAAATAAAAAAACTGTCAAAATACATAGTCAAATTTTTTGTTTTCCAGTAACTCAAAATTTCCAAATTTCAAATCGACTTGAACTTGAAAATTGAATTGATAGTTTGAGTTGAGTCGAATAACTCAAAATTGAAAAAATAAAATTTTCAAATCAAGTCGAGTTTTGCTCACCCCTATCGATAGGTAAGAAAATAACGATGTTAAGGAGAGTTATATGCACCTAAGTAATTCAAGTTTTGATAAAATTGATGACTAATCTTGATTTTCAATATCAAGACAATGACCCCAAAAATCCTCTATAGGAGGAAATATCAACAACAATTAAAAAGTTCAACTATAATCAAAGCTGTGAGAGGTATAAAAAGACATGGGAGAATAATGACTTAACCAAATACTTGTTGAATGTGAAGTGAAGAATCACTACAGCAAAACAAGTTTTTAACGGCATTTTTTAGTAAAAATGCCACTAAAAACCCTTGTGGCGAAACAAAAAACGCCGCTACAACCAATGTTGTAAAAGGTAACGGCGTTTATAAACGAAAAACACCGCTAAATATTACGATTTTTAGTAGCTTTTTTTCTATAAAAGTCGCTAAAGGTTATGATATTTAGCGGTATTGTTTAGAAACACTGCTATATATCTTTCTTTTGTGGCATTTGTATAAAAACGCCACCAAATGTTCTGACATATAGTGACATTTGCTTCCTAAAACTCCGGTAAAGTTAATGATATATAACGGCGTTTGTGAATGTAAAATGCTGCTATTGACTATGGCTACAGTGGCGTTTTATGTATAAACGCCACAAAAGATCTAGAACTTTAGTGGCATTTTTTCTAAAACACCAGTATTGAGTATGTATTTAGTGGCATTTTTATACAAACGCCGCTAATTAAAATTGATTTTTCATATGCTATTTTCTACTCTTTTGTTACCCAAATTTAAATTTTTTAACTTGTAGTATTCTCCAATAAACTTGACATCCATAACAACAAACATGAAATCCATAACAACCAACTTGAAATCCATAATTAAATCAAAGTTTACATTAACATAAAATATAATGTAGTTCAACATTGTTAACTAGAATAAACGAAGCACATATCTAAAATAACACCTAAGATGGTGGACTATGGGGTTGATTTTATCATATCATCTACATCATAGCTTGAAGTCGATTTTCGAAGTCTTCATATTTTTCTGATATGTTGTTTCTCTCTCTGCTTCCCTCGCTTCAATTTCAACTTTCATTTGAGCAACTTTTTGATCCATTTTAGCCAACTGTTGTTTTAAATGACTAACTTCTAATTGGGAAGATTGACTCTGTGATGACATGTACTAATATGAACTGAATCCAAAATATTTGGTTAGAGTAACGAATGATCCTTGACAATGAACCCGATCATTTCTTTAAGGACGCAAAACTTCATTAATAACTTGATTTTCTATGTCATCCGCATTAACAATACCATGGCTTGAAGTCGTAGCTTCATACTCCACCCTTTTATCCCTCAAATTTCCTAATAATAAATTCAATAATTATTTTAAATAAGAATGTCATACTATAGATATAAATATAACATAATTCAAATCTTATGTCCAATAAATGTACGATAATTTCTACAACTACATCAATCATAGGAGTGTCATCCTTTTTTGTATGTGTCAAGTCGAAGAGCTTTATTCATCTAACTTTACAACTAGACTTATTTTCCTACAATGTAGAATAAAAATTAAGTCTTGCAAAAAAATAATTAATAATATAAATAATTTTCGTTACTATATGCTACCAACTATAAATCACTATGTGAATAATCAATAATACCTCATCATTAGCTATACAAGCAAAGCTCTTCGATCCAGCTGTGTGAGTAAACTTTTATTGTTGTCTGCTAGCAACACCAACATGCTCTCGGTCCTACAATTTTAAATTTGTACTCATAAAGTCAATATTATAATGGCATTATATTATTTTTTATAAATACTCATATCTGTCATTTCTTTAAACTTCAAAACCTGACTGCATCTTCCCATTTATATCTGAACATTCTAGGTGGGACAATTTGCAACTTCTCTTTAAGGCTGACATTATTCTTAAAGTATTTCTTTTTTAAAGAACTCTTGTGGTCTCTCCATTTTTTCTCTAACGCTTACTTCAAATAATAATTGAAGACCTCTAAAGAAAATTTCTCCTATAAAAAACATAAGTGTTCAAAGTAAATATAAATTACTATTGAACTGTTATGGATTATCTATTATAATGACATTATTACCTTAACAAAATCCAAAGCCTGATTTTTGTTACTATTTGGCATTTCACGCCATGACTCATAATTGATCGGTAAAAGATTAGCATTACGTGCAATCATGCCTAAGTAACCAGATAGAAGACATGCTTTTGGGCTAATAGGTTGACCGACATCATTTCTTGAAACTCACACGGTTCCCAAGAGGAAGTTGGTATAATTCCTTCAACGTTGTACATCCTATAGTCTTGCGTGTTTGACCATTTTTAATTATATAAAAAATAATTCAATGTAAGTTTTCAAAATGAACCAACAATTAAAGAAAGTGTCGAACATTACCTTCAATTTCTACAGCTTCTTCAACAGTAATCGGAACTTCCGAAGAGCCAAAACCAGTCGATTCCTCATTATTTATTTCTTCTTCCTCTTGAGAAGCTCAAACAATCCGCAAATCAATTAATTTTCTTCTGGGCATGATATTTGTAATAAACAAACAACAATTTTAGTGAAAATATTATTGTTAATGAATATATTGAAGAACATGTTATAAGTTATAATATTATAAATTAATAAATTAAGATATAAAATCTTACTACATTGTTATGGCATATCAATTCACATAAATATCTTCATCCACGTCCTCCCGAACCCATTGAAATTGTGTAGTATTAGTAATAGTTTCATCTAAGTTTTGTGCTACAAAAGGTAAAGCTTCTAGTCTTGTTTCAATGTCATCTCTACTTCCATCCCCAATGTCTATCAAGTCTCTGGGGGTATTACGGAGCACAACATACCAACCCTCATCCATTGGACCGTGACAGTAAAAACATGTTTGACTTGAGAAGAAAATACATATGATTCATTCATCAATTGTTGACCAATGTGAATTAATCGAGAGAAATTCACCATTGTAAAACCAAATTTATCTCTTTTTATGCCTCGATTAGTGTTTACATAAACCAGTCACATCGAAACAACACAACCTTTCGTTTTCCATAACAATCCAACTCAATAATGTCCATGAGAATTTCATAATATTCTACATCTCCCTCCACAGGATAGTTGTCCCTGGCACTAGAACAATTTGTAGTTGAAGAAGTAACAACTACTCCACAATTTTGTCTCCTCCTTATTCTTTCACGAGATTTCGTGTAGAACCTGGACCAATTAATGGGGAAGGCATTATATCTTTTAACAATTCTATTCGGACTTTGAGAAAGCTATTTTACATCTTCACTAACTTCTCTCCCATTCCAAACCTATTACATGTGAAAGGTGAATTAATTAGTATTTATGTCGATATATTAAAACAAGAGTTATATATTATTTACAAATATATACAATGATTTAGTTGATTATCGTCTGCCCTAACCATTCGTGAAAAGTTTCTGTGAATAACTTATGTATCTCTCATTGATGTAATATTTGGGAGCATGTACGAGATCTCAATACTTCTTTAAACTCACTATAAAATATATTGTGTCTTTAAAGAATGAGAAATATAAAAGACTAAGTAAATACATTAGGATTTAGTTCGTAAAACTTACGTGCGAAAGGGATCTATTGAATCGTGATGAAAAAAACATATCGGTGTGCTTGTACCCAAGACTTATCATCTAAGTGTTCAATTTCAACTTTGCCGAGTGGTTCACCATAAATTTCAAACAAATAAGTCTCAGCTAAGTCATTAATACTGAACACATAATTTTTATTTGGTATATTCAATCTTGTTTCAACATCTTCCAAATATCTAGAGCAAAAAGTCATACATTCCTCTGTCAAATACCCTTCAGCAATTTATCCTTCCGGATAACGCTTATTACGACAGTAAGACTTCAACTTGCACAAGAACCTAGACACAAAAGAAAAGGTATAATTCCTAGTCATTTAATACATATAAGTCACTTAACACCTCTCTATAGGATACATCATAGAAAACTAGTCCACCAACTTTTTCTTCATGAGGAAGATGAATTAGCAAGTGCACCATAATTGTGAAGAATGAAGGTGGAAATATCTTCTCCGAGTTGTACAAAGTCAAGGCAGCTCGATCTTGTAGTTTCTCAAGTTCTTCAACCATCAGAACTTTCCCACACATAACTTTCATTATATTAGAAAGTTCAATGATACAAGACGTCACCTTACTCGACATGCAACTGCGAAAAGATACTGGAAGTAAATCTTGCATCAATATGTGATAATCACGTGACTTTAAAGAATAAATTCTTCGATCTTTAACACTAATACATCGAGATATATTTGATGCATACTCATCTAGGACCTTTATATCCTTCAACACCGTGCAAAAAACTTCTTTTTCTTTCTTCAACATCACAAAATAAAAGGTGACCATAAATATTTTCCATTAAGATGTAACTGCGGATGAAGATCATGTTGAATTCCGATGTCGACTAAGTCGAGTCAACTCTTTAGATTATCTTTAGATTTTCTGTCGACATTGAGAATGGTCCCGATAATATTCTCACAAACATTCTTCACAATGTGCATGACATCAAGATTATGTCTCAAAATGTGATCCTTCCAATAAGGTAACTCGAAGAAAATACTCCTCTTTTTCCACAAATCTACCTCATTTGGATCATCTTCTTCGTCTAACTCATCATCACTATGTTGATCAATATTACAATCATATACCTGCTTTGCTTTTTTCTTTGATCGTGTATTCAGTGGTTAATTCATCTTTCCATAAGTAAACTTGATATATTTCAACATGGAGAGTATATCATACCCGGTTGTTTTCTCAAGAGCTTTTCGGAACTCTTCAGTACCATCAAACATATTCTTTGAAATTCTAAATCTATGATTTTTAGCTAACCACTGACAATGTCCCATATAAGAGAACATCTTTCCATTATACAACCACTTCGAGCATGTTTGTGTAGTACAACAAGGGCAAGCATAACGACATTTGGTACTCCAACCAGATAAATTTGCATAAGCAGGGAAATCATTAATTGTCTATAATAAAGTTGCACATAAATTAAAGTTCTCTTTCTTCAACACATCATATGTTTCGACACCTACCCATAACTATTTCAACTCTTCAATAAAAGGCTACATATAAATATCAATATCATTTTCGAGACCTTCCTCGCCAGGGATTATCATGGATAAGATAAAAGATGATTGTTTCATGCAAATCTACGGAGGAAAATTGTATGGAACAATTATAACAGGCCAAGTACTATACAAAGTACTCATGATTTTGAAAGTATTAAACCTATCAGATGCAAGACTGAGCCTGACATTTTGAAGATCTCTTACAAAACTTAGAAACTTTTTGTCAAATGACTTCCAAGCTAAACAATCTGCATGATGCCATAATAATCGGTCATTGGTTCTTCCATCATGATGCCACCTCATAGACTCAGCAGTCTTTAAGGATATAAAAAGACTTTGAAGCCTAGGTATTAGAGGAAAATATTGCAAAATCTTTACGGGTTTCTTTCTTGATCGCACTTCAACTTCATCCTCACTCACATTTTCTGCGTCCCTAGTCATCCATCGATATTTTCTGCATACATGACAATACTCCTAATTTTTTCGATCATCCCAATACAACATACAATCATTCGGACAACTATGTATTTTCTAATAACGAAGACCCAAATCTTTTATCATTTTCTTCATATCTTTGTATGATTTAAAGATTTTTGCTAAAGGAAACATTTCTCCTAAAAACTCTAATAATTGCGTAAAAGAGTTACCAGTCCACCCTCCCAAGCATTTTAAATGGAAAATACGAATGTAAAGACAATTTTGAATATTTTGATCCTGCATAAAGTTGTTCATTCATTTCATTAAGCAACTTGTAAAACTTTGCCGCTTCTCCATTTGGCTCTTCAGCACATCCACTTCTTCCTATCTTAGTGATATCATTTACATCATTGTCACAATCATTTTCTCTAACAGATTGATGATGGATGTGCATTGTAACCCCCAGACCCGGTCTGTAAGTTAAACCCAAACCTAAGTGGTCACATATCCCATTCAGAGGTTTTTTTTTTCTTACAATACATTATATTAATACAAACCAAAATATTAATAATATAGATATATCCAAAACGATAGCAAATACATGTCACTAGATACAACGGAAAACATGTAGAGATATATGTTCGTACAAAATAAGTAGTTGATCTCCCCTGATGTCAAATCTGCTAGCTAACGGTCTGTTGTTATCTGAAAAAGAGTAAAAACTATAGAATGAGCTAAAACGCTCAGTGTGCTCCATACAGTGTATAAAAACATATTAACAAAATATTTTAATAAAATTTGTTTATGCAATATGTTTTGAAAACATGAACACTACCCCCATCCTTTCACAATATGTTTGTGTAGGTTCCCCAGAACCATACACCCCGCACAACCAGTAAGGCCCTGAGCACACAGCCGAGGAGCCTGCAGATAATCTTCCTCCAATAATATTCCCCCCAATGATAATAATGAACATGAATGTATGCGCGTAAAACAATGAATAATTCTTTAAAAACATAAGAAAGTTTCAAGCTTGAAAACCATAAACAGAAATACAGAAATCAAAAATCAAATCAGTAATGAATGGTAATTCAGATGTTGGGTAATCAGTATTTAGAAAACTGTATAAAATACCGTAACCAGAAATCATATCAGAAATATAAAGTAAATCAGAAATCAGATACATAGTATTCAGATATTTATATACTTTAAAACAGTAATATAATACTATCAGGAAATACACTTGTAACAATCTAAGAAATCAGATAGGGAAGCCTATCACTGGGTTTGTCGATCACGCTCTGCTGCAACGCTAGATCCTACGAATTGGAAAAATCCATATTGGAATCCTAATATAAATAATCTTTATTTAAATAATATATGGAAACCTACGGGTAATTCTTGTAGTACGCGATTCAAGCTGATCTGACGAACGAACAACTCCAGACCTAACTGATCCTCGTTCAGGTGAAACACGGGTACCTTCATAAAATATTTTACTAAATTATTTCCTTAACCAATTCTCAAATAAATAATCAAAATACTAAAACACTGAGCCTTTTTGGGTTCACATGCTTTATTCGGGGATTTTGGGTCAGAATTTGACAAAACAGACTTCGGAATTAGATTCAGGACGTCGAAAAACATAAAGTATGACCTTCCAAAATTCTGAATTCTTGGTCAAAATCAAAGTCAACGGGTTTGACTGACGATTCGAAGATTTTCGGGTTTGAATTTTGTGAAACCGACCCCAAAAACGGATTCGGGACGTCTAACAATGTCAGGATAGGTATTCTCGGAAAAGATTAACGGTTGTTTAATGGCCAGTCAAAGCCGGTCAAAGTTCTGGTCAAAGGAGGTCAACAAACTGTCAACCATTTTACAGAAATAACACCCTTTTTAAAACAATTACCAAAATAGCACCCTTTTCAAATTAATTCCCAAAATAGCACTTTTCGAATTAAATTCCCAAAATAGCACCTTTTTCGAATTAAATTCCCAAAATAGCACCCATTTCAAATTAATTCCCAAAATGTCACCCGGTCAACGGTCAACGGGTCGGGTCGGGTCAGTCAACGGGTTGGGTCAGAACTGGTCAAACCCATTGAAAAACCTGTTAAACCGATCATTTTAGCCTTCCCTACGCGTAGTGGGGGCGCGTGGGGGCTCTCCTGGCTGCGTAAAATTCACGGAAAAATTTCTAAAATTTATTTTGAGCGTTTCGAGATACTTACAAAGATCGGTTCAAATTTTTGAACGGCGGAGAGCTCGGTTTCATCAAATCGAAAACTTTGACCGCTTCACCACCACACGCGCCGTCGCCGCCGGAGAAAAAGAAGGACACCGGTGAACTCAGAACGGCACAAAGAACACGATGGTGCCAGAGGTGTCGTAAACGGAGCAACGATCGGCTATGAATTTAAGATTTTCTCGGCGATTGAGCTAAAAAAAACGTCGAGGCTTTGACTGGAAATTTCCGGCATTTGGCAGCGTTTCGCTTCAATTAATTTAAGGGAATTGTTCCTCACTCGATAACGAACACGATGGTGGTTTCAAAACGACGATTGAAATTCGGACGGCGTCGGGATCGTGGTTGGAAAATGGGCTCTGGGAAGGGAATTTGGGATGAATTGGTTTCAGAAACTAATTCACGCATATAATACCACATACCTAACATTTTAGGGTAAATTTAGGGCTTGGTCCCTGAATTTCTTTTAACTCTAAAACAAGCTACAAATTTTTAAAATCTTTCAATTTAGTCCCCTAATTTCACCAAATTACTTAATTAAATCCTAAAATTACAAATATATATTTTTTTTCAAATTTCCGGGTTGTTATAATTCTCCCCCTCTACAAGAAATTTCGTCCTCGAAATTTACCTTATGCAAATAGATGAGGAAATTGAGCCTCCATTGACTCCAATGTCTCCCAAGTAGCTTCTGAGGGACTACGATTACTCCACTGAATTTTTACCATTGGAATTCGTCTATTCCAAAGAACTCGTTCATCTCTCTCTAAAACCTAAACAGGCTCCTCCTCATATGACAAATCAGGCCTCAGCTCTACCTCATCAACTTGAATGATGTGATCTGGATCTGGACGGTATCGCCTCAACATAGACACATGAAAAACATCATGAATACGACTGAACTGGGGAGGCAACTCGAGCTGATAAGCAACAGGTCCAACTTTCTTCAAAATACGATACGGCCCAATAAATCACGGACTCAGTTTACCCTTACGTCCAAATCTTAATACTTTCTTCCATGGAGATACTTTGAGAAAAACCTGATCTCCAACCTCAAACTCGATATCCTTACGTCGCTTATCTGCGTATGATTTATGCCTATCAAATGCCTCTTTCATGCGATCACGGATCAATCTGACAGTATCTTCAGTCTCTTGAACCAAGTCTGGACCCAAAATTTTTCTATCATGCAACTCTGTCCAACATATAGGAGTACGACATTTACGTCCATACAGAGCCTCGTACGGTGCCATACGAATACTTTCCTAGTAACTATTATTGTAAGCAAACTCAGCTAATGGCAATAAATCTTCCCAACTACCACGGAAATCAATCACACAACCCCGTAACATATCCTCCAACACCTTAATAACTCGCTCAGACTGTCCATCAGTCTGTGGATGAAAAGATGTACTAAAATTCAAACGAGTACCCAAAGCCTCGTGCAAAGCTTTCCAGAACCTGGAAGTGAATCTTGGATCTCGATCAGATATGATAGACAACGGAACACCATGAAGTCTAACGATCTCAGAAATGTACAACTTAGCCAGTTTGTCCAGAGAATAATTAACCCGAATAGGAATAAAGTGCGCTGACTTGGTGAGTCTATCAACAATCACCCAAATAGAATCCTTTTTGGAATGAGTCAGAGGAAGACCAGTAATGAAGTCCATTGTACTGCGCTCCCATTTCCACTCAGGAATCTTAATTGACTGCAACAATCCAGATGGATATTGGTGTTCTGCCTTAACCTGCTGACAAGTCAAACACCTCACCACAAAATTGAAATATTCTTTTTCATACCAGTCCAGAAGTAGCGCTCTTTGAGATTATTGTACATTTTGTCCTCGCCAGGATGCATAGAATAAGGACTACTATGAGCCTCCTGAAGAATAACTCGCCTCGAATCATCATCTTTAGGTACGCAGTAACGATCGTGAAAACACAAAGTACCATCCTGATCCATAGTATACTCTGAACTCGATCCTTGTTTAACTTGCTCAATAATGGAAAGCAATGAGCTATCCGGAAGTTGTTTGGTCTTAATCTCCTCGACCAAAGTAGGCTTAACCTGCAACTCTGCTAACATACTATTATCATCAAATGAACTCAAGTTGGCGAATAAGGCTCTGAGATCTGATATCGCCTTACGGATCAAGCGTCTGCCACTACATTAGCCTTCCCTGGATGATATTCTATCTCTAAATCATAGTCTTTTTGAAGCTCCAACCAGCGGCGTTGTCTTAAATTCAATTCTTTCTGAGTAAGCAAATACTTCAGACTCTTATGATCAGTATAGATATAACACTTTTCTTCGTAGAGATAGTGTCTCCAGATCTTTAAAGCAAAGACCACAGCAGCTAACTCCATATCGTGAATAATATAGTTACGCTCATGCGGATTTAATTGACGCGAAGCATAAGCGACAACCTTCCTATCTTGCATCAAAACACAACCTAATCCAGAGTGAGAAGCATCATTGTAGACAGAAAAATCTTTCCCAGATTCAGGCTGAATCAGTACTGGGGCTTGAGTTAGAACAGTCTTCAATTTCTCAAAGCTAGCTTGTTGGTCCTCAGACCAGACAAATGGAACATCCTTCCTCAATAGTTTCATCATAAGAGCTGCAATAAGGGAGAACCCCTCAACGAAACGACGGTAGTAACCAGCTAAGCCCAAGAAACTACGAATCTCAGAAACATTCCTGGGTTGCTTCCAGTTCAGAATAGCCTCCACTTTGCTTGGATCCGCCCAAATACCATCAGGAGAAATAATATGTCCAAGAAAAGTCACTTCGCTGAGCCAGAACTTACACTTGCTTAACTTAGCGTATAACTTATTCTCCCTTAGAGTCTGTAGAACAATCTTTAAATGCTCCTCATGTTCTTCTTCACTTCTAGAATACACCAGTATGTCATCAATGAACACAACAACAAACTAGTCCAAATAAGGTCGAAACACCCTATGCATCAGATCCATAAAAGCAGCAGGGACATTTGTTAACCCGAATGACATCACTAAAAATCATAATGCCCATACCGGGTATGGAAAGCAGTCTTCGGAATATCCTAGTCTTTCACTTTGAGTTGATAATATCCAGACCTTAAGTCTATTTTTGAAAAGATAGAAGCCCCTCGAAATTGGTCAAATAGATCATCAATTCTGGGCAAAGGATATTTGTTTTTAACCGTGAGCTTGTTCAGTTTCCTATAATCGATACAAAGTCTCAATGTCCCATCTTTCTTCTTGGTAAAGAGAACTGGGGCTCCCCACGATGATACACTGGGTCGGATAAATCCCCTATCCAACAGCTCCTGGAGTTGAACTTTCAGTTCCTTAAGCTCCTTTGGGGCCATACGATAAGGAGCCATTGAAACCGGAGTGGAACTTGAATAGATTTCAATCTCAAACTCAACTTCTCTATCCGGAGGTAATCCAGGCAACTCCTCGGGAAAAACATCGAAAAATTCCTTGACAATCTGGATACCTTCAATATCAGACTGAGAACTCCTAGTATCCAATATATAAGCAAGAAACGCCTCAGAACCTTTCCTGATCATCTTCTCAGCTACCAAAGCAGATACAACATTCGTCAGAAATCCACGGCGTTCCCCAATCATTACAATCTTTCGATTATCTGGGGTCTACAGAACAGCCCTCTTAGTCTCAAAATCAATATTTACTCGATGTTTGTCCAACCAATCTACGTCGAGAATCAAATCAAACTCTTCCAAAGGTAACTCCATCAGGTCAGCCAGAAAAATCTCTCCATTGATCTCAATAGGGCACTCTCTATAAATACGATCCAACACAATGGACTTGCCTAAGGGACTTTGAACTATCACCGAATGCTCAATATTCTCAACAAGAATATATAGACCCTTAGAAACAGAATGTGATACATAGGAATTGGTAGAGCCACTATCAAACAATGCAAAGTATGGAACTGAATGAATAGTAACAGTACCTGCAGTCACATTAGGCCCATCACGATCTTGTCGAAGTCTGACAGTGTAAACCAATGCAGGCTGTCTGGCATCAGATCTGACTGGACCCCTATTTTGAGATACACAGCCTCTACTAGTAGATCCAGATGATCTCTCCTGAGTACGACCACCCGTAGGAGTCTGAACAGTACTCTGAGTACGAGCGGGAGTACGAGCTGGTGTCTGAACTGAATGAGTTAACTCTGGACAATCCTTTACAATATGGTCACCTGAACCACATCTAAAACATGTACCTAATTTCTTCCTGCATTCCCCCATAATAAGGTTTCCCACAATAATTACATGACTGCAAAGATTGTGACCTAGAAGATCCACCATGTCTAGAAGGCTGAAAAGTTGAAGAACCAGATGCAACAGGTCTGATACTCGCACCGCCTCTCTGAAATGACTCACCCCTGCCTCTCTTGCTAGGGTGTGTAGAAGAATCAACAGAACCAGAAGGCCTCCTGAATCGATTTTGGGCTCGATCACTATCTCTCTTGCGCTCCATACCCAATCGCTCTATTTCCTCAGCAGTCTTGGCTATCTCAACCAATACATCAAAATTCCTCTCCCGGTGGGTAGCGACTAGACTCCTGATCTCATACCGGAGTCCATTTTTGAATCTCAAGCATTTATCTGTCTCTGTGCCAACAAGTCCAGGAGCATAACGGCTCAATCGGATGAACTCAACCTCGTAGTCCATAACAGACATATTACCCTGCTCCAGATCCTGAAACTCCTGACGTCGCTCCTGCAAGTATCTCTCTCCGATGTAGCGACTCCGGAAGCGCGTCTTGGAAAGATCCCATGTTAATTGGTTCCTCGGAATACTACCAGAAATGGATTGCCACCATCTGAAGCTTTCTTTCTTCAACATAGTTAGGGCCCCCTTCAACTTCTGCTCAGGTCCGAGGTCTATCTCATCCATAATCCTCTCTGTGTCCTCCAGCCAATACTCAGTGTCTGTCGGGGGTCCACCAGTAATACCCTCAAATGGAACTGCACCAGCAGCAACTAGAGAATTTGAAATCTCCACTGCAGTCATGTTGCTAGGGGCTCTAGCAGCTCTCTGAAACATGCGGAAGATAGCTCTATTATTGGCGTCTTCATTCATCTCAGTATCCTCATCTTCAGTGACGGGAAGATCTCTCATAGGAGTAAACTGGTCATCATGAGAAAGGGTCGGATCTACTTGCGAAACAGGAGGATCACGTGGAGACATCGGATCGTCTATCGTAACAAAAGGTCGAGTGACTATCCCTCTACCACGTCCACGTCCTGACCTACGACCTCTAGCAGCATTCATCGTTGGTCTATAAGACTTTACAGAAAGAATTTGAAACATATATCATATTAGCATCAGGGATCTCGAGAAAACTTTAAATCATACCATAAGGTGACACATTTTTTTTTAAAAAAAAATTCTTAAAAATCCAAAGTTTAGGACCCATATACAGTCCGAGTGTTTAAAACCGAAAGCTATGATACCACCAAATATAACCCCCCAGACTCGGTTTGTAAGTTAAACCCAAACATAAGTGGTCACATATCCCATTCACAAGTTTTTTTTTCTTACAATACATTATATTAATACAAACTAAAATATTAATAATACAAATATATCCAAAACGATAGCAAATACATGTCACTAGATACAACGGAAAACATGTAGAGATATATGTTCGTACAAAATAAGTAGTTGATCTCCCCTGATGCCAAATCTGCTGTATAAAAACTATAGAATGAGCTAAAAAGCTCAGTGTGCTCCATACAGTGTATAAAAACATATTAACAAAATATTTTAATAAAATTTGTTTATGCAATATGTTTTGAAAACATGAACACTACCCCCATCCTTTCATAATCTGTTTGTGTAGGTTCCCCAGAACCATACACCCCGCACAACCAGTAAGGCCCTAAGCACACAGCCGAGGAGCCTGCAGATAATCTTCCTCCAATAATATTCCCCCAATGATAATAATGAACATGAATGTATGCGCGTAAAACAATGAATAATTCTTTTAAAAACATAAGAATGTTTCAAGCTTGAAAACCATAAATCAGTAATGTATGGTAATTCAGATGTTGGGTAATTAGTATTCAGAAAACGGTATAAAATACCGTAACCAGAAATCATATCAGAAATATACAGTAAATCAGAAATCAGATACACAGTATTCAGATATTTATATACTTTAAAATAGTAATATAACACTATCAGGAAACACACCTGTAACAATATGAGAAATCAGATAGGGAAGCCTATCACTGGGTTTGTCGATCACGCTCTGCTGCAGCGCTAGATCCTACGAATTGGAAAATTCCATATTGGAATCCTAATATAAATAATCTTTATTTAAATAATATACGGAAACCTACGGGTAATTCTTGTAGTACGCGATTCAAGCTGATCTGACGAACGTACAACTCCAGACCTAACTGATCCTCGTTCAGGTGAAACACGGGTACCTTCATAAAATATTTTACTGAATCAATTCCTTAACCAATTCTCAAATAAATAATCAAAATACTAAAACACTAAGCCTTTTTGGGTTCACATGCTTTATTCGGGGATTTTGGGTCGGAATTTGACAAAACGGACTTCGGAATCAGATTCAGGACGTCGAAAAACATAAAGTATGACCTTCCAAAATTTTGAATTCTTGGTCAAAATCAAAGTCAACGGGTTTGACTGACGATTCGAAGATTTCCGGGTTTGAATTTTGTGAAACCGACCACGGATTCGGGACGTCGAAAAAATGTCAGGATAGGTATTCTCGAAAAAGATTAATGGTTGTTTAATGGCCGGTCAAAGCCGGTCAAAGTTCTGGTCAAAGGAGGTCAACAAACTGTCAACCATTTTACAGAAATAGCACCTTTTTAAAATAATTACCAAAATAGCACCCTTTTCGAATTAATTCCCAAAATAGCACCTTTTCGAATTAAACTCCCAAAATAGCACTTTTTGAATTAAATTCCCAAAATAGTACCCTTTTTTGAATTAAAATCCCAAAATAGCACCCATTTTGAATTAATTCCCAAAATGTCATCCGATCAATGGTCAACGGGTCGGGTCGGAACCGGTCAAACCCATTGAAAACCCGGTTAAACCGGTCATTTTAGCCTTCCCCATTCATTGGCGGCGCGTGGGGGCTCTCCTGGCTGCGTAAAATTCACGGAAAAATTTCTAAAAATTATTTTGAGCGATTTCGAGATACTTACAAAGATCGGTTCAAATTTTTGAACGGCGGAGAGCTCGGTTTCATCAAATCGGAAACTTTGACCGCTTCACCACCACACACGCCGCCGCCGCCGGAGAAAAAGGAGGACACCGGTGGACTCGGAACGGCACAAGGAACACGATGGTGCCGGAGGTGTCGTAAACGGAGCAACGATCGGCTATGAATTTAAGATTTTCTCGGCGATTGAGCTAAAAAAACGTCGAGGCTTTGACTGGAAATTCCCGATATTTGGCAGCGTTTCGCTTCAATTAATTTAAGGGAATTGTTCCTCACTCGATAACGAACACGATGGTGGTTTCAAAACGACGATCGGAATTCGAACAGCGTCGGGATCGTGGTTGGAAAATGGGCTCTGGGAAGGGAATTTGGGATAAATTGGTTTCTGATTTGCATATAATACCACATACCTAACATTTTAAGTTAAATTCGGGGCTTGGTCCCTGAATTTCTTTTAACTCTAAAACAAGTTACGAATTTTTAAAATCTTTCAATTTAGTCCCCTAATTTCACCAAATTACTTAATTAAATCCTAAAATTACAAATATATTTTTTTTCAAATTTCCGGGTTGTTACATGCATATTAAATGCATCTCGCAACATACCTTCCATGTCATCTTCTCTAACAGATCGATGGTGAGAATTAAAATGATAAGTCGAATAACTCATGAAAGAAGATCTATGAGATTTAAACTCTCCATGAAATATCCATTTTCTATAGCCCCAAACAAAGCCAAAAACAACTAGATGCTCGTAGATAACTTCACTATTGCGCGAATTAATGTTAGCACACTTCTTACAAGGGTAAATAATCATATTCTATTTGTTTGCATTCATAAAAGCTAAATTTAAAAAAAAATTGACTCCATTTCAATATTCATCGCTTACCCTTGACAAATTCATCCAACTCTTATCCATGTCGTATTTCTGGAGGGTGAACCAAAACTATGGGAAAATATTAGCAGCTTTGCCTTTGATAGGGATTTATTCAATAAAAAAAACGAGATTAAACACTTGAGGTTCTGGCACTCATGCTAGTTTTGACTATATATACCTAGAAAATAAAATGTCAACAGTAAACTCATCTGATATTTGATATTAGAAAACATAGCATCATGAGACTACCATACATCCTTGTAAAGAAAACTGCAATGAGTGTTTATGATTACTGTACACATATGAGAAAAAAAATACCTCTTTTACTCTCAGCAAGTTTCCGTCTGTTTTTCTACTGTTTTCCTGATTTTTAGCTATTCTGAGTCCTTGTTCATCAACCAAACTTTTCTCCTTTTCCAAATAAAATTATGCGAAAGAGATAAAAACAGAAACGAAATTGATACACATCCCAACAATAATTAGTTTCGTGCTTCATTATACTTAAATAATGTCATGCATATTGCACATGAAATGAAAAAGGAAACCATCTCGCCCCCCCCCCCAATGAATAATAAAGGGAGAAGAAGAAAATGAAATGTACAGATTCAGAGACAAAAGAGGACTGTTTCATGTACCTGAGTGTAATAGTAACAAAGGGTATATAAGATATTAATCCAAAGAAGAAGCAAAGGAAGCTGCTGCCAGTTACAGCTGTGTTGCCATTGGATTGTTTTTAGTTTCAATGAAGAAAATGACAAACTTTGTAAGAGAGAGCTTAAAATAGATTGGACCACTATATAATGAATAATTTATCAAAAATCTGAAATTTTTGAAGTGTTCCCACTCCTTATCCTCCTGAGAACGATAGGAAACAGGAAAAATACCTTAACATTAATTAAACTAATCGTAAAAGCATTTAACTCATCACAGATTGAACATGGAGGGAGAAAAGTAATTAAACTCTTCTGACCTGATCTTGATCTTGGTTAGTCAAGCGGGACATTATCACATTATTGTAATCAATAACTCAAATGAAATTTGGAATTACCAAAATAAACATGTTAGGATTAAATCTGGATAAGACTTATTCCAGCAACAAAGAGAATTGTTAAACAAAATCTCAAATTGCGAGAGAAAGGTTCCACCTCAAGATTTGGGCGCACTACACGAACAAGTTCTCCACACACTCTCAATGCCTCAGTTGTGAGTTTGTAGTAATCCTCACCAACAGCAGATAAAACAGGAGAAGAAAGATCCTGAATAACAATTTACCAACTTGTTATCATAGAACAACCTAATATTGGTCACCAAAAACCAGATAAAACAACGAAGGAAACATTATACCCTCATATTGTATATATGTTAAGCTTACCAAGAGACTCAAAATTCAAAAAGAACTAACAAAAAAACATCATGGTCGTTTTTTGAGAACAGCTGAAGGAGCTGAAATTGCAGCAGAATAAAAACTTGTTACAACAGTTTTAAGCAGAGAAATCAAATGGTTCGTGGATTAACTTAGTTTCTCGGAAAAGAAGCATCAAGCCAATTTAATTTCATAGCATTCTTAACATCATTGAGAGATCATAATGAATTTAGAGACTGAAAAGATGAACAAAAAAAAAATACTCATGTTACATCTAGCAGGGTTTTAAAAAACAGTTCGCGACCGCGATTTCGTCCGCGATATAGAGGTTTCGCCGCTGTCCGAGTTACCCGCAACGGCCGCAATAGCGTCTGCGACGACCGCAATAGCGCCCGCGACGGCCGCAATCACGGTAAATCCGAAATAACCGAAAGAGCGACCGCGATTTGAAACCTTGATCTAGAGTAACAAGCTTCCTGGTTTCACCTTTTGTATATTTCTCCTAGTTTCTGGAAACCAAATACCCCCAGTCAGAGAGATGGAAGTGTAAAACAACAACATTTTTCAACTAATCTGCGATATTCGAAAAGCATGAAGCATACAACCCTTTTTCAAACAATGGGTGAATGAACTTTGCCATTCAGAGACACAAAAGCACTAGGTTTGCGCATCCACATAAACAACTTAATTTACCTTAGTGTAAGGATGAAAACAGAAGGAGAATGTGATGCCAACACCAATCTTGTAAATATAAGTGCTTCAATATTCAGATTTGAAGTAGAAGATTTATCCTGAAATATTTACAAATGGAAATATTTGGAAAAATGAAAAAATAAAAATAAAATACTTGTACACACCAAAAAGTGTGAAAGTCACCTATTCCAGGTATGAGGGTTCCAATGTGATCGGCAAGGCTGTTTGGCAAGACGACTACAAGTTATTTCAAAACAGAAAATGCACCAACCTGTAGATAGAATTATATAAACAAAATAAACCCTCATCTGAGAATACGACGTCGAGAAGATTGACGGCTAGAAGGATGGCGTGTGGCGGAGAAGATGTTGTACAAGAGAAGAAGTTTTAGGGAAGAAGAAAAAAGATAATGAAGAAGAGGTTTAAAAGAATTAGGGATCGGACAGGAGAAAGGGGGAGATATATTTATCCTTTCACGGCATTTACAAGAAAAAACGCCACTAATGTACGCGATTTTTATAACAAACACCACTATTTATGTGTTTATTGTAGCGTGTGTACAAAAATGCCACTATTGTACAATTCTATCGCGGCGTTTTGCCAAAAACACCACCTCTTGTCATTCTATAGCAGCGTTTATACTAAAACGGGACTAATGTATGTGTTTATAGCGGCGTTTTTAATAAAACGACAGTACAATACGAGATTTAGCGGCGTTTTCAGAAAAACGCCACTATATATCTGGCTATTGCAGTGTTTTTTAAATAAATGCCACTAAAGTACTCATTTTTAGCGGTGTTTCCCCTAAAACGCCACTATATATTTAGATATTGTGGCGTTTGTCCAAAAACGGCGCTATATGTAAAAAATTAACGGCGTTTATGTAAAAATGCCGATACATCCAACTGCGATCCACCGCGAAGCCCATCGAAAAGCGTCCTCGGGCTACAATTCCTTCATTTCACCAAACTTTCAGCTCAATAGGAGCACAAGCAACAACGAGTTCATAGACTTTACTGTACTCGGGCAACGATACTGAGGAATTTCGTCGAACAACTTCAATGCATGTTTGTGTAACTTCGCCCAACCGTAAATCTTCATGACATTGCAAAAAATTATCTCCCCTAGGACTATCTGCGTGTCGTTTTTGAGAAGGTGAAGAACTTGATTCGTTTCTTCGAACATTTAGAAGTGACTGAGCTTGGTGATAATGAGGTCATAGGAAATGAGGGAGCAACGGAAGGGTTTGTCAGTAGGTTTGGGGTATGGGTTTGGGTTTTTGAAAAGGTTGAACGCTAGGGTTGGGTCTTTTTGGCTGCGGAGAAGAGATAAGAGCCTAAACGGAGATACGAGTTTTTGAATTTTCAACAAAGAATGGAATAAAAGTTTAACTTTTAATGTTCTCGTTTATATCGGTTTTTTTAACAGAAACGCCACTATATATCAAGCTATTGTGGCGTTTTTAACATAAACGCCGCTAAAGTGCACTTACTTTAGTGGCGTTTACACAAAACACCACTATATATCTTGCTATAGCGACATTTTTTACATAAATGCCACTAAAGTATGCCTTTTTAGCGGCATTTATGTTAAAAACGCCACTATATATCTGGCTATAGTGGTTTTTTACATAAAAGCCACTAAAGTATGCGTTTTTAGCGGTGTTTTCACAAAAACGCCACTATATATCTGGCTATAGCGGCTTTTTTACATAAATGCCGCTATATATTAGGATATCGTGGCGTTTGTCTAGAAACGCCGCTATATGTAAGAAAATAACGGTGTTTTCTCTAAAAACATCGCCGCTACAAAACTATTTTGCTGTAGTGAACGGTGAAATCCAAGTGTTGAACAACATCAATACCTGTTAAACGAGCAATTTAAAGCGATAAAGAAGGAATTCTGGTTAAAAATGGTTTGACAAAACCATTCTTTCAACAAAATTTAGGAAAATAATTAACCAAATTGAGAGAAATGTCATTTTTGCAAGTTATAGAAGAGGAGATGCTAATCTACATGTGTTAAGAGGCAAATACAAATTCAGCACTCTAGAATTCATGAAAAATGATTTGATTAATCAAACAAAAGCAAGAGAAGAGAAAGTTGAGTTGATGCAAATCACACATCCCAATCATATATGACCAAAAACCATCCATTAATGGCTGAATTCGAAAAAAAAAATGTTGTCGAGTTAAATTAAAAAAATAATACACTTAAAAGCAATTTTGATTCAAATATTTAAAATCTTACCAATTAAGAAGAGATTATATGATAAATTGGAGAAATATATGTAGCAATAAAGAAAACTATGAAGAAAAAAATTGAAAGAGCCTACAAAATTACAGAGTAAGAATAAAGAAGAAAAAGAAAGAAAGATAACTACAAAGAAGTTGTATAGAAGATATACTCATCTCAGTTACTGTTGTCATTTGTGAAAAGATATCGATACTAATATCGACAAAAGAGATCAACAGGGACAAGTAATTTTTTTAACTGTTGGCTTTTATTAGTAAAAAAATAAAAAGTTTAGAGACAACAGTCAAAACGTTTTACAGAAACAAAGAAGAAAATCAAATACAGACGAATAAGAAAAAGCAGAAGAAAAAATACTTCTTATCTTCTTTGCATGATCACGAAGAGAAAAACCAGCAGTGTCAACAAAATTACAAAAGTCCTACATGTCTCTTTTGAGATCTCAAAAGCTGCATAAGAAACAGAACCCAAGTCACCATAGTTTCAAATGAAGAGGGGACAAAATAGGTAAAACCGACAACAATGAATAGGGTTTAAAGACGATGATTTAGTGTCATTATTTTTCTTTTTCTTTTTTCATTTTATTTTGATTTAAATTTAAATAAACATTATTACCATTTTGATTTTTTTATATTTTTAAAGGGTTGATTTTTATATAATTTTATGGCATGACTTTTCATCCCTTTTATGATTCAATTTTCTCTGTGATAGTTTGATATTTTGTATTGTATTCATTACGACACACCTCTTGATTATGAAATGTCGATAGTCTTTTATAATTAAATCTCTTTTTGCTCCAGTTTATCAATGTATTTAGAATCGTTCGCGGAATAATTTGTTAGATTGATTTCAATCTTCACCTACATCAATGTTACGTCTAGTTTTGAATAAAAATATAAGAATTATTACTAGTTATTAGTGTTTTTTCTGGAAGTTAAAATATACATTTTAAGGGAAGATTTTAATTTTATTTTTCTTCACGTCTTTTGAATTTTCATATTAAATTGTTTTACCTTTGTTGTACCTTGCATTTTTATTTAAAGAAAACAAAATTTTTTATTTCAAATAAAAATTTATTAACCCATTAATTTAAATTAAATAATATATAAATTTATTATAAGAATTAGGGATGTTTACGGTCGGTTAATCGTACCGCTTAGTCTAAACAATCGGATAACCGTTATAACGATTATTAAATTTTGCTAACCATAACCTAACCATTGAAAAACGGTTAACCGCTAATGGTTAACCATTATTAACAGTTCGATTACAGGATAACTTATGGTTAACCTATTACAATTTTTTCAAACCTAACATAACTTAAAATTTTCAAATTTTTATAAAATTTATGATGATAGAAACATGTATATTTGTAAAAATCTTATTTATTTATAAATGCATTTTATTTTATAAATATATATATTCTGAGATATTATTTTTTTACAGTTTAAAATCTTTTGTGTATATTTATATTTTGTAATTTAAAATCATGTATTTCTTTCATCTATGTTTGATTTAAACATGATTTATTAATGGATAACCGATTATTAACCATTTATTAAAATTCATTAACCATAACTGTAACCGTTAATTGATATTTTAACGGTTCGGTTAATTAACCTATAAAATGTAACAATTACACCGGTTATTGATTACGGTTAATAATAACAGATTAATTTGAACATCCCTAATAATAATGATCCTTCTAACATATATTGTCCCGTTAAATGAATTGATTATTGGTTAAATGACATATTTAATAAAGCACATTTTAGGGGGGGCCCACTTTTTTCCAGCACCAAAAGTGGTCTTTTACATTACAACTGATTTTTATGTTTTACATTATCCTTCAAGACTAAGGCTATAAAGGACATAAAGCAAAACAAACCCACAAAGAACATACGCCTAAAACTCCACACATAGACCAACGGTAGTTAAAAACACCGCGCTTTGTTTATAAATACTTCGAGTGCAGATAACCTCACATTATTCAGAGCTTAAGGGCTTGAGCATGGTGGCGGATGTGATCATCGATGAAGGTGGAAATGAAGAAGTAGGAGTGATCATAACCAGGCTGCAATCGCAATAACAACGGAGCATTCACACTCCTACATGCCTCCTCAAACTTGTGCGGCAGAAGTTGGTCGTGCAAGAACTTGTCATCCTGTCCCTGCACCCGGAAAAAAATAACAATACAGACAAACTTAAGATGAATGCCTAAAAGGATTGTTCATATGATCCTTCTCGGCTTTTCAAATGATCATTTCTTGCAGATTTTTCTCGAACATGTATCATTTTCGGATTAAAGAATCGTGTAAATTTTATAGATGTATGGTAGGGTAACCAGCAAAGGGAGCGCCAAGACATTAAAATACTCCATGGTTATATCCAATTAGGATTTTTATTCACTCAAATTTTCTTAGAACACATGCTTTTTTTAATATTCCCCAAATAATCACTAATAAGTAGCAGAAACTTAATAAAATTGAAAGCACTCTTGTATAGGAGGAAGGAAAAATAAGACATCTATGCTCCTTCCCACCCAAAAGAGAAGAGAAAAAAGAGTTAGATATGTGTAACGTCTTGTTCGGTAACACATAAATACGACAATCAGCTCTTACCTGATCGATTAAAATGGTAGCAGAAACATTATGAAACTTCGAGATCAGGTGAGTTGCATCATATTCCTGCAAGTTTCGAGGTGTATTAATCTCCACTACATGTAGGATTAGGTAAAAATGAAGGGCATTCATCGGTCATTCGGAACTTCACCTCCCAAGCAGCTTTTTCATTGCCGAGATAATTTGTGAATGCCTTCTGACCCCAGGGGCAATTCATAGGATTGACAATGGGTGCGAATGCAGACACGGACTGCAAAGCATAAACGCAGAAAGGAGAAAAGCAAGTAACTTAGAGCAAAGACAAAAATAAAAGAAAAAGATTGTTAGATCAAAAACGAATGTCTGTGAACTACCTTATACTTATCAACGTTTTTCAGATAGATTGTCAGAGCACCATGGCCACCCATGGAGTGACCAGAAATAGATGCTTTTGAGGTATCAAGTTGAGGGAAATTTTCACTCAGAAATTTTGGCAGTTCTTTCACAACATAATCGTACATACGCCAGTTCTTCCACTTCTCTTGCATAGCATTAAGATAAAATCCAGCACCTAATTTGAAGTTGAAAAGGACAAGCAAAGATAATAAAACAGTGAAGGAAGAGGGAGATAGCAAGTCAGTCGAAGAACGATATGCTTCAATTACATTGATGTGCAACTACTCATGTACCAGCATAGGAAAGTTATCAAATAATGTTCCATTAAGATTTGCAAATAGTTTTCTAAACAGCAAAGTAATGCTATTGCCACAGAAGGGAAGTATAACAAAGATGGCATTTAAAACCTTCGGCAAGACGCATTCTTCGGGTGTGTTTGCATGAGGGATGTTGACGTCGATGAGGGATTTTGGAACATTCTGATGGCCATGTTTCTAAATTAATCATAAATGCTAGCGTTTTTAAAATCTCAAATTTTAAAATTCCTCATCAAAGCACACCCTTAATATCTTTTTGAATTCCCAGCTTAAAGAAATCTTGCAGGCTCCAGTTTATTTTCCTCCAGGAAGAGTTCTTAGTAATTAAACTATGAGAGCCGAGAGATAGAACAGTTCAATAATTGATACTGGATAATATGTATATGATTTACCATAACAGATATCTGAAAATTCAAATAACAATCCAAATGCCATACCTACACCAAAATCCCAGCTGTCTGCCTCTCCTTCCACATTCAGACCTCCTATAGATTAAGGGGGGGGGGGGAAAGGAAACTCAGCAACATACGTTTTAGTAGATAAATGGAAAATTGAAGAAAATAATTCATATAACTTGACATCATAAAAGCTAATCAGTTGCAGTAAGAAACTAAAATTCCAATTTTCTTTTTGTCACATTAAAAAAAAGCTGATGTTTTAAACACAAACCATATTTAACTTAATTTCCTTAAGAAGTTTGATTGTATCGTGCCCAAAAGAAAAAGAATATTGTGAAGCATAGAAGAATAAGTAACTTAAAAAACTGATAAAGAGGAAAACAATTCCATACTACCATTCTGTGACGACAACAAAGAGAATCAAGTATCTCATAAAGCTCTGCAAGCCATGCTCTGTGAACATGATTTTCAGCAAACAAATAGATTCACAGGGACTGGTACTTGTGTCATGGTAATAGAAATAAGCATGTAACAAGGAACAATATCGAATAAGATAAGGAAACATCATGAAGATTTATCGTTCAGTAAGATTCTCCATTAGAAAGATTATCAATAGGCTGGATTTTTTTTTTCTGTCAAGCAAAAGGGTTAGAGGATTTAACTCAGACAAAGCTGCACAGTGGTGATTGATACCATAAACAAAATGTAAAAGAATATGACAGGGCTGCGATAATTAGGTTGAACCGAGTCACAATCCCGCAAAGAGGGAAAATGGATGAGCATGATCACAATCAAGTCAATAACCTTTACACCAGAATCAGCAATTGAAGTATCTAAGCAAGAAATATCATCTCAACGATAGCTAAAAAAGGGCTTACTCGGAGATGTATCAGGGGCAATTAGAGCTACACCCTCAGCTGAAGCAGCACGCTGAGCTCCCGACTTGATTATGAAATTTTCATCGGAGCAAGTAAGCCCTGAGAGCCAATAAAGTACCTGCTCAAAGATGAATGCAAGACTGTAAGATTTGGAAATCTCATAGAACCTAAACATACCAGAAAAAATAAACCAACATAGGCCTAAATGATGCCAATAAACACTTGAAATACAAAGGTACAACGCATACAAGCACGTCACCAGAGAAATGAAAGCAGCACTTTTGGCCAAGGCAAACCATACAACTAAAACTTAAAGGGAAAATCCATATAAATGAGTGAGCAGATTGAGAAATACGACATTTAGAAGACAAGTTATGTAAGAATAAGCTATGTTGCAGTGATACGGATATGAATATGAGTATATATATAAATAACTTCTAAAAGTCTAAAAAAAGTCATAATCAAGTATTAGACCCATATTCAATTTTCTGATTGCACTATCTCCCTAAAACGAAGATATCTTGAATTACCGTCGTCGATTGAGGAAAGGTAACTGAAAGACAGCTCATAAGTACGAATACATCTCAACTTAGAAATGTTCGGATCTCATCCGAAAATTCGTCCTATGTAAGTTGATATTCCAGGCTTCAAATTCAACTTCAATATCTTAGTCAAAATAATCTTTATTTTTATTATTTTTTTCAAGTTAAATCCAAAAAATGTATGTGCCTAAAGATCAAACGCTTCTCCGACATACCCAACTAATTATAGGCTACCCCTTCAACATGGGATCTCATTTGATCATCAAACCTTCCCCATAAATCCAGCTCATATTAAAATCATAGATTAACATAGCAAAATAAAACCCATAATATCTACACCTCATCAACACCTCCTCTCTGCCCATATAAAAACTTTGATCTTTCACATTAAAAACAAAAAATTTAAAATTGCAATAAGATTGAGGAAAAACACATCAAAGAGAGGGGGAAAGGAGACATACAGGGAATTTGTGGGAAGGAGAAGGGGAAGGAGGAAAGTAGACATGGAAAGTCATGGAACAGCCCAGTGTTGGACTAAAATGCTTGTATCTTTTGTTGTACCCTTCGAACATCTTCGAACTGCTAATCTCTGTTGGTTTGGTCTCCATCCTCTTCACTCTCTCTTCTCTCGGCTTTCCCAAAATGTTTGATACTTTTTGTCGATTACATTTAGATATATCAAGCACAGGAGTGTAGTGTGTTTTGCTCTCTGGTGAAGCTTGAACAGCCCATTCTGTTGCATTGTGATCTAGGTGAGCCCAAACCTTTAAGGCCAACCAAAGAATGGGTCTAGGTCCATAATTGCACAAATTTGTAAGGCCTATATTAAAAAGTTTTGGGTCTGGGTTCAGTCCGGTTCGTTTAGTTACGTGCCTTTCGACCCGTATTGTGCGCGTAATATCTTTTCTAGAAAAATTTGTAAAAACTGAACACAATATTTCTCTTCAATTTATAGGCTTGGAACCAAGAATGTGAATGATTTTTATTTTTATAATAATAACAATCTTCGTCCAATTTTATTTGTAATAATCTCTGTCATTATAACATGGTTTACGATATTATATTTACTGTGATTGTTGACTGTCTGCTGTAGTTTTTAGAGGATGAATCCATATGTACATTGGGCATATTCATCCCTTTTATAACAACTAATTGTATGAATAGTTTCTTCAAGACAGATTTGTCCTCTCCTCGGTGCTTTGAGTAACGTTGGACGACAGTCTCCCAGGATACAACAACAAACGATCACAACAGTAAGCACAACCGTAGTGATCAGTCGAACACAATCTTGCCTTTCTATATCACCGGAAAAAACGAATTTGGAAGGAACTTTCTAAGTGTTATCATAATTCAACTTTGTGAATTGTGTCTCAAAGTTGTCTTTGTAACTTGTGTTGTGTTGTGTTGTGTCTTAGAATTGTGCCTTAAGTAACCTATATATAGAGGAGGAGATGAATTGAAGGGTTAATACCTTTCGATGATCAAAGTACTTAATCTTTCAATTAAAGGACTTATCCTTTTGATGAAAAGTGCTTAACCTTTTTCATGAAAGTATTTAATCTTTTCATGAAGAGAATTGTTGAGTAGGTATGATTGAATGGATGCAACTTTAAACCAAAAATTAAGTCCATTCATCAAGTGACATGACTTATTATTAATTAGCTATAAATAACATCAATTCATTCAATAATTTTTCCAACAATCCCCCACATGAATGAACTTGATGGTTCAAACACTGACTCGATATGGTGATAGATTCTACGTTCGATATTTGCATAGGATAGGTAGGCGTCCCCCTTTGAACCTTCCCCTGTGAAAATATGTTTACCTTACTGGCTGTCCAGTAGACGTGATGTCCTTGAACTGTCCTGCCATTAGTGTAAGCGATGACATACCTCACACAAATATCTCACTGACAAGAATTTGGTTCTCATGGTTATGTCCATATAGCCGTGACATCTCCTGGTTCTGCAAGAGTTTAGAGAACAATGCCCTAATAGTCTCTTTGAAGCAGCTCCACTTCACTCCAACATAGGTGACTTATGTTGTTCAGCTCACTGAAACACATAGTGGTTATTAAAAGCATTGCTTAACCTTTTTCACATTTTAGTCACTATTTTTATCATAGGAATGGACTTAGGGATAAGAACCCCCACATTGACCTCACAAGGTCTATGCAAGTAGGTTGTCCCATTGAACTTAGATCTTGGGATCTCTAGTCAACTAAGTTGGGCTTTCCTTCACATAGCGCCTTAAATATTAATGGGCTTTAGTCACATTCCTTTCAATGTTTATCAACTTGATCTCGATTCAACTCATTGTTTAGCAGATCCACAATGTTATCTTTTGATCTTACAAAATCAATATAGATAACTCTAGTTGAGATCAGTTGTTTAATGATATTATATCGTCGAAGTATGTGTCTCGACTTACCATTATATTTATACAAGGCTCCCCCACACTTTGATGTAGTTGTAGGAAAGTTTTCTATATTTCCATAACTCATATGTTGTATCGCCTATTTTCTTGTAAGTTACCTTATTTAAAGGTATTTTTCTAATAAAATAGCTTCTTCCACATGTTCTATGACAACTCAGAACATGACCAAATGTCATTAATAATTCTTTAGCAATCTTATGGATACTATACGCTTCACATGGTGTATCTGACAATCCATTCAAGATGTAATTCCGACATAGAAACTTATAATGCTTTCAAGCTTTAATGACAACAATGTATATCTCATCCTCTCTATGAATAGGATGTTCATCCTATATTTGACCATATTCAACATGATTAAATATAAAATCTTACGTCGCTTATGTCTTGAAATTCTATCCATGAATTTCACATGCTTCTCGTTGTTGCTCACAGCCACTGACATCGTTGAATTTTATTCAAAGTGAATAGAAATCAAAATTTCAAATCATGAGTGAGGTGAATCAGTGGGGTTACCATTGTTTCGTTTAAAACACGTAATCAGAATTTGTAAATATTCTAACAATAAATTGAAAGTTAATTCAATTTATTTTACCATTTGTTGTTGTTAAACAACAAAATTTAATTAGAAATTAAAATTCTAAAATAAAATTTGTAACAATATTGTTATCTCCAAACGATTTCTGTTATCAACAATAAATCAAATAAATTTTGTTGAACAACATGATTAAAATTCTGAAACAGAATTATAGACCCGATTTTTGTCCACAGACATATCATAATTCCTTTCGGTACCTTATTTATCGCAATGAATTTTAGTCAAAACTAAAATCCAACAATTAAGTAATTTCTGTTAAACAGCAGGAATTTAGTAAAATTAAAACCCGAAACAGAAATGAACAATCAACACTATTTTGTTGAATCCGTTAAATGTCAGGATTTAAAATTAAAATCCGAAACAAAACCAACTTCTGTTGGACAATGGGAATAAAAGCCAAAACATAACCAATTTTTGCTAAACAACGAGAATTTAATAAATTAATTCTCAAAACAGAACTAACTTCTGTTGATCGGTGAGAATTTAATAAAACCTGAAACAATAATATAATCTCAATATACATATATTATACAACAAATATTGATTGGTTACACGTATCTTTTCGATTTCTTGATTAGTATTATGAATTCTTCATTGCAAACCAAAACTCAGATCATTAACTTGTGGGTGGTGCGCCCTCACAAAGGACAAAGGTTATTTTGAGAGTTCAAAGCTAAACATGGAAAATTGTATCTGCTACCACAAATAACCAACCCTCACACTATCCACAAAGCACAACCAAATGACAAGGTGTGCACCGAATGACGCGTGTGAAGGTGTAGACAAGAAACAAAGGACTCCACAATGTTGGTTCTTTGTATAGTAGTTTCGCACGTTAATTGAAACTTTGGGCTCCACTTACATTCGATTTTCATTGTGAATTTTCGTAGGAAAGATATTAGAGAAAACGTAGGTTTATAAAACTTGTTCCAGTGATAGTCTCGTAGACTGGGTGATAATAGAGGTTCTTCTCTTTGAACCTACAAAAGGTTATAGAATCATAACACAAAGTTAATTGGACCCTACTTTTTGTGTCCATTACTTCAATTTCTTCAAGGATTGGAGCACGAAAATAACTATACAGTGGTTTTCTGAGGGTCTTTCACATGTGAATGTTCTTTCAATCCAACTTGCTCCACTTGAGAATTTCAATGACGCAAATTGCCACAAACAATTACATATAAAGTTCATCTCGGATTAGAATTGTAAAATAAAATATAAAACCTGTCTTAAGATTGTTAGAAAAAATGGTTAATCCGAGATAAAAATAATAATAATAATAAATATTATTATATAATCGAACGAAGCAAAATAAATAAAGAATTAAAATAGAGGAATGTGATTTGTTTACTCGTATATAGACACATAATCAGATGAGTAGAGTATGATAAACCGAAGAATGATTTTTGTTGAGGCCTGTAAGAACAATTTACTTAAGACAGATTCGTCCTCTCCTCGGTGCTTTGAGTAACGTTGGACGTCGATCTCCCAGGATACAACAACAAATTATCACAATAGTAAGCACAACCGTAGTGATCAGTCGAACACAATCTTGCCTTTCTCTATCACCGGAAAGAATGGATTTGGAACTTTCTAAGTGTTATCAAAATTCAACTGTGAATTGTGTCTCAAAGTTGTCTTTGTAACTTGTGTTATATTGTGTCTTAGAATTGTGCCTTAAGTAGCCTATATATAGAGGAGGAGATGAATTGAAGGGTTAAGACCTTTCAATGAAAGTACTTAATCTTTTAATTAAAAGACTTATCCTTTTGATAAAAAGTGCTTAACCTTTTTCATGAAAGTATTTAATATTTTCATGAAGAGAATTGTTGAATATGTATGATTGAATGGATGCAACTTTAAACCAAAAATTAAGTCCATTTATCAAGTGACATGACTTATTATTAATTAGCTATAAATAGCATCAATTCATTCAACAATTGTATCAATTATAATTACCTTATAATGCTGCGAAAATCCAACTGAAATTACGTCATTTTTACTTGTTTTATGTTCGAGGATCAAACTATAAATATAAACCCTTTTTAGCATTTCAAAGGATCCGAAAATATTCTCCTCTCTTACTTTTTCTCTCATTTTATGTACTCTCAAAATATTATGTTTGAATTTGTTCAAGAGTAAAGCAATTCCACTTTGTTCATTTACGACCTTCAGGTGTATAAGTTTCAAAAAGATTGTGTTAACTTCAAAGGTATCATCCATCGTAACGATTACATCAATTGAGATAAATTTAAGGGTAAAGTATAGGAATGGTCATTGAACATTTCTAAATCTTTCATTTAGGTCCCTCAACTTTTAAAACTTGCAATACAGTCCCTAACATTTAGTCCATTTGCAATATGATCCCCAACAGTTATGTTGGGGACCATATTGCAAACGGACTAAATGTTGGGGGACCATATTATAAACGGACTAAATGTAGGGGACTGTATTGCAAGTTTTAAAAGTTGGGGGACTTAAATGAAAGCTTTAGAAAAGTTCAGTGACCATTACTATACTTTACCCTAAAAAATAATATAAAAAAATTATGTTTGTTTGTTAAATTAACATGATTAAATAAAGATATATGATTTATTTATTTTTACGAATATTATCATTTTCAATTCATTTATTAACTTTTTTTATTATTATTCAAATTTGATCATCTTATAGTATACCCATTAATATTTATGTTTGATCATCTTATATCTAAACTAGAAGAATAACTTTCATTTATATTTTTTTTTGTTATTCATAAGTATATATTTTTAATAGTCTAGGATCATTACAATATAATATATGTTTGAAAATTTTTCTTAATTATTGACAGCGCATACACATCCAAGACGCAACTGCTTGAATCCAATACCTCTAGTGGAAATAACACTCTCTTTAACCACCAAAGACGTTTGATGAATTCTTCAGAAATAGATCTTTTTTTTAATTAATTACTGATATTCGATCTATTGGTCGACTAATCAAGATCGGGTACTACAAAGGCGAGGGTGACCCTCCCAATCCAGTTTGCTCCATTCGCAAACGCCAGAATTCGAACCCCTGACCTTGCTTAAGAGACCTAGTGCCTCATCCCACTAGACCAACTGATTGTTGGTTTAAAAATAGATCTTTAATTATTCATAAGCATACTCAATATGTTCATTTAATGATTGTGAAATTGTTTATTTACTGCTAACAAACACTAAACGAATGAAAATGAACACATAATTTTTTAATAAACGAACATGATTTAAAATTCTTAATAAATACGAAGTTATCATGAGAATACTTTAAAATAAATGAATAAATATGAAAATATATTTGTTTGTTCAAGTTTAATTTATGGGTAAAGTATAGTGATGGTCATTAAACTTTTCTAAAGCTTTCATTTAGGTCCCCTAACTTTTAAAACTTGCAATACAGTCCCCTAACATTTAGTCCGTTTGTAATATGGTCCCCCAACAGTTGCGTTGGGGACCATATTGCAAACAGACTAAATGTTGGGGGACCATATTGCAAACGAACTAAATGTTGGGGGACTGTATTACAAGTTTTAAAAGTTGAGGGACTTAAATGAAAGCTTTAGAAAAGTTCAGTGACCATTACTATATTTTACCCTAAATTTAATTATAAGGTAGTGATTTACCATGACACACTTCACAAATTCCTTTATATTATTTTATTATTATTATTACTGTCATGTTAGTGTTACAACCTTAATTTTATAATAATATTACCAACATACTATATTAAGGATAAAATAAACAAATGATCATTCGACTATAGGTTGATGTTTTGTTGAGTCTCATAACTATTAAAAGTTATAAAAGTGTCCTCCAACTATAGAGTGTCTCTTTGTTGAGTCCCCCAACGATTAAAAGTTACAAAATGGTCATCTGGCTATGCATATGTTCCAAACTCATCATTTTTCATTAAAAGATTGATTATAGTCTAAGTGATGTTAACCTACTGACTAAGAAGATAAAATCTGCTATCAGAATCTCAAACGACTATTATATCTCAGTCAGAATGTTAACGTCCAACTTAGATAATCATCAACTTTTTTAAAGAAAAAAAATGAATTTGAAACATAAATAATCGGGTGATAGTTTTGTGACTTTTAATAGTTAGAGGACTTAATAAAACAATATCCTATAATCATAGGACAATTTGTGTACTTTACCCTATTATCAATAATTAAGGAGGAGATAAATTTTGAGTATCTTTAGACAACTAATAATCTATCATACTAAAATAATAAAATTGAATTTAAATGGTTTGCTAAGTATATCAAACTTAGTTTATGTATACGAATAAGTGTTATCATATTTAGCTTTGATATTTTTTGATGCATTGTTTAAATTCGTTAATATATGCATTGTTTAAATCGTTTAGAGGTTTGAACTAAAGTTTGATGCTAATGTGTTAATAAAATTCAAGACGGGACAAGATGTCTTAGAGTATTTGTAAGGGTAAACTACACATTTTAACATCCCGATTATCATTTGTGTTATATTTTGATCATTCAATTATTTTATCTTAAAGTTATACTTAACATTTAGTTTTAGTTTCATTTTGATCACACACCGTTAAAAAATTAATGATAATGCTGACGTATTACTATAGGATCACAGATTTAAATAACGCTAACAACCGCGTTTTCAGTCGCGTCACGTTTATCGCGGTTGTGGACATAATGGATGCTATCGCTGTCAATGTGGATATCGCAGTCGTGAATTTTTTTTTAAATTTCGCACAACTTATCCTAAAACATAATAATTATAATTATAATGCTAAGGAGTCAATTTTAACGACTTTTAGAATATTTTCTAAGCGAAAATGACATATATATGCACTATAGTTTAACTAATGATGACATTGTGAATACATTATTATTTAAAAGAAATAATACTATCAGCATAGAAAAAACTCTAACAAATCAAAATGGATAAAAATAATTTTTTCTATAACTCTGAGATAAGAAATTCTTTACCATTTTATCAAAGAGTTATCCTCCACTGAAAATCTCAAGTATAATATATATATATATATATATATGTGTGTGTGTGTGTGTGTGTATATATATATCAACACTGTAAGCAAGAAAACCAACACATACCTAATGCAACCTAACTATGTTAAGATGTAACGATCTTTATTATGGATATCTCTTTTTTAATCTAAAACCAATGGAATAAAGTAAATTAGAATTCAAAAAAAATATTAATTAACTAAATGACATAGAAAATAGATTCTTTTGGTAGGTAAAACAGACTTTAGAAATGAGGTTGTAGCAGTTTCACTAATTAGTGGAATGACAAGGAAGATCAGATCATTCACCTTCACCTTGAGAGTGATGTTCACTTGATCTTTTTCCAAAAATATATCTAAAAAATGTAACATTTTTCGCCTTGATTTTCAAATAATTGAAACGGAAGATATATTTGAGGAGGAGAATACATATGAGGTGGAGGGGGTGATACATTGGTGGCGAAGGGTACATTTGAGGTTGATATGGCACACCATAATTAGGAAATCATGAATAATAACTATGTGAAGGTTGAAAATATGAAAATTATCTCAGTGGATAAAAATCATGAGTACTAGTAGATGAATCACAATACCCAAGGTTACTAAAAGCCGATCTCCTGTCAGAAGAAAAACCTTGAGAAGTATATTTTTTGGTGCATTTCCTTTTGATCGAGTTTTGGATTCACTTCTTTCTCTCCTAGATACAGTAGATATTGTAGATGCTTATTTTTGTCTGAGCGCCAATAAAAACATCTATTTGAATTTTTGGATCTTTTTACTTCATTTTGTTTTGAGATTAAATCTAATATTAATATACTAATAAATAAATGTAGTTCATTAATTAGATTAATATCAATTACACTAACAATCTTCTTATTTATTTATTTTCAGATTACAAGATACAAGTCCAACTGACTCAAATCCAAGCTCATTACAACAACAACAACAACAACAACAAAACCCAATTCCCATATGTATGGGGTAAGGGGGAGGTAGGGTAGTAGGCTGCCCCCAACGCCAGGTTGAGAATAGCTTCCGTGAAAGACCTCCGGCAGTCAGAAAATTAAAAATATAGATAAAATGCAATGCATGTATAAATAATTACATAAATACATAGCTAAACAGTATTCATATGCAGTCATTAATATCATATGTGCTTCTGTAATGGGGTGTAATCCCTGCAAAATAATCCCTGCGAAAGAATCTCTGCATATATACAGAAACATAAGACCGGCTAAATTTAACAGAGGAAACATGACGAGAATGATACACAGAAGACAATTATAGCAAGCCCAGTTCTAATCTTTCATAAATACCAATAACAGAAAAGTATAAAAAGTAAAAGTCATGGAAATTACTACAAATGCATTTAAAAGAAGACAAAGATGATATACCCTATAGATGTGACCCACACTACTCGACTACCCTAGTCTTAAGCCTCCATAATTTCCTATCATAGGTCATGTCTTCGGTAAGGCCTAAATCCATCAAATCAGATCTCAAGCAGTCTTCCCACTTCCGCCTTGGTCGTCCTTTCCTTCTGGCACCGTCGACTGTAATCGACTCTACCCTCCTGACTGCATCCGACAGTAGTCGCCTAAGGACATGCCCAAACCACCGTAGTCTTCCCTCCCTCAATTTTTCGGAAACAGACACCACCCCTAAGGACATCCTAATAGCAGAGTTTGTCGTCATATCCCACAGAGTCCTACCACATGTCCATCGAAGCATTCTCATTTCTGCGGCCTCTATCCTCCTTACGTGATCCTTCTTGGTTGCCCAACATTCTGATCCATACAACATCGCTGGTCTTATTGCCATTCTATAAAATTTTCCCTTAAGTTTTAGAGGCACCTTCTTGTCACACAAAACTCCAGTAGCGGCCCTCCACTTTAGCCATCCCGCCTTTATACGGTGTGTAACATCATCATCTACACCCCCATCTTTATGTATCATAGACCCTAAGTACTTGAAACAATCCTTTGAGGGAAGAACGTGTCCTTCTATGCATACTTCTACATCTTCATCGTTTTGGTTCCCATTGAAGTTTGAACATAAATACTCTGTCTTTTCAATATTGATCCTTAAACCTTTTTCTTCCAAAGCAGTCTTCCAGGTAGCCAATCTACTATTCAACTCAGATTTTATTTCAGCAACTAGGACAATATCGTCAGCGAAAAGCATACACCAAGGTACACCGTCTGGTGTCGCACAGTAGATGTCGTCCATAATCAAGGCGAAGATGTAAGGGCTAAGAGCCGACCCCTGGTGGAGTCCGATTTCCACCGGGAATGCCTCGGTGTCGCCAACTGTAGTCCTGACGTAAGTAGTAGATCTACAGTACATATCACGAATCGCCCAGATATAAGCAATTGGTATCCGTCTCGTTTCCAAAGTCTTCCAGATCGTATCGCGAGGAACGCTATCATAAGCCTTCTCAAGGTCAATGAACGCCATGTGAAGATCTCTAGACTTTTCCCTATATTTCTCCATAAGCCGTCGAAGTAGATGAATCGCCTCCATGGTAGACCTGCTTGGCATAAAGCCAAATTGGTTTTCCGAAACCCTAGTAACTTGTCTCAACCTAGCCTCTATCACCCTTTCCCATAGCTTCATGGTATGGCTGAGTAGTTTAATACCTCTGTAGTTACCACAACGTTGGGGATCTCCTTTATTTTTATAGATTGGTATCACCGTAGACTCTCTCCACTCCTCTGGCATCTTGGCAGTCTCTAAAATAATATTAAAGATGTTGGTCAACCACTTAACTCCCTCTTCTCCTAGGGCTAACCACACAGTGATAGGAATTTGATCAGGACCGACAGCTTTCTCCCTTCCCATCTTTCTACGAGCCATTTTGACTTCCTCAAACCCAATCCTACTTGAAGGGCAGTCATTGGCCATAGTATGATGGTCGGCTGACCCATCAACGATACTATCTCTACATGGAGAGGCACCGTCATTAAATAAGCCAAAGAAGTAACTACCCCAAACCCTCTTAATATCATGATCTTTCGTTAAAAGAACACCATTGTTGTCCTTAATAAACCTAATGTTACCTAGATCCTTTTTCCTAATCTCCCTAGATTTTGCAAGTCTGAAGATGCCATTTTGTCCTTCCTTGGTGTCTAATCTCTTGTACATTTCCTCATATGCCTTATCCTTTGCTTTAGCTACCGTTTTCTTGGCTTCCCGCTTTGCCTCCTGGTATCTTTGTTTAGCTCTCGACCTTTCTTCGTCGTCATTGCATTGAAGAAACTCCTTGAAGCAAGAATGACCTAATAGGCCTAACATTAAAATTTTTTTTGCTAACCATAATTTTAGAGTGCGTTTGGTTCACGGAATGTAAGATTACCAGTGGGAATAAAAGATTACCAGGGAATAGGATTACTGGGAATGTTGTATTTTGTGTTTGGTTGGTTTAACAGGAATGTAAGATTACCGTGTTTGGTCAAAGGAATAAAAGATTATTGGAATGTATATTTGACCAAATTGTCCTTATTATATATTTGTATAATATTACAAATTGTAAAATATTTATATATTTTCTTTAAAAAATTAAATTCATAATATTTATATAATTTTTTTACAAAATTAAAAATATAAAAAATGTTTAATGAAAGGGTAAAAAAAATTTAACCCCTAAACTTCATATAAAATTTTAATTATAGATTTTTTTTGTAAATCTAAAATAATTTAAGGATAAATTTGTAATTTAACATTCGTAGAATTTTTATTATTCAATGACAGAAGAAGGATATTTTTGAAAAAAAATAAAAATTTAAGGGCATTTTAGTCCAAAACGCCGGTAATGTTACAATACCTAAGGGAAGGGAGGTAATGACATTCCCGGTAATATACCCCAAAAAATCTACTATTGGTAATAAAACATTACCGGGAATGAGATTCCCGGCCAACCAAACATGGGAATGTGGGATTCCCATCCCATGGGAATCCCACATTCCTTGAACCAAACACCCCCTTAGGGTTGGCCACCCATGTTGTCACTGTCGGAGCCACTCCCGCCGTCATCGTTAGAGCCACTCTTGTCACCGCCGCCAATTTTGAAGTCGTCACTATTTTTGACAAACATCCCTACCGCTTCACTATCGTCACCTCATCAAGAACAAAGATAAAAGAAAAACCAAATCAACAACCAAATCAAAACCCATTAAAAAAGAGATTAAATTCTAAAAATTCGAGATGATTAATGCTTGGGTTGAAACAATCATTACCCCTCTCTTGTAGCTTCACCAAACCATCACCAAATCAAAATGGAACCATGTAATACCTTAAATTTTTGGGTAGTTATCAAAATGTAACTTTTGAAAATTTAGTAGACAAAGTATAAAACTTGGAAAGGTTCAGGGACCTAAGTGGTAATTTTCCCAAAAATGAATTTTTATTCTATAAATAGACAATTTACTATTGAGAGTGGGATTTTATTGAAATTAGATTCTTGATCCTGAATTTTTGTTGAAAACTAGAAATGTTTAAAGTTCGGTAAGAAATCGATAAATCGGGATCGAATAGAAATTTTGAGAAAAAATGGAAGGATGATAAATTAGGCTTAAAATATTACTTCCACATTTTAAAATGATAGAAAATAATATAAACTATTGGATTTGAAGATTTAATTCCATGTTAAATTTGGACCGTTGGATTAAAGTGGTAAGATTGTAATTTTTGGAAATTTCAAGGGCAAAACATAAAGAGGGAAATAATTTTTCCATATTTGACTTGTGGAAGATGATAAGGTTGAGGTGTTTTGGTTTTATGGTAAATATGAAGATTCGTTAAGGGTAATTGGTCTTTTCTCAATTAAATGAATAAAATATTCATTAAAGGTTAAATTAAAGGTAAATTAAGATGAAATTAATCTAACATTTCATCAAACTTGTTCATCTTTTTCTTACAAGGTCGTGAGCTTCCTCCATAGGTGACAGAAATTTTCTTTTCAATTTTTGAGCAATTTTCTTTGGATTTTGAGTTAAGGTGTGAAATAGAAAATCGATCTACGCGAAAAATGTTATCTTTTGGTAGCATTTATGCTTGCTAATCTTGCTTGATTTCAAAGATCCCAACTTCTAGGGTTTGTTTTCATATCAAGGTTTATGAAATTGAGGATCAATCATGATGTTTTTGAGGTTGTAGATTCATATTCAAGCTTGTATGATGATTAGAACATGTTCAATCTTCATAAAAATTATTCTATGATTTTTGACAATAATATGGAGTTATAGAACTTTGTGTTTTGATGAAATTTGATTAGGGCTTTGATTATAGAGATGTTGTGAGGTTGATTGGAAGTTGATTTCATGTTTGAATCAAATCAAAATCGAATAAAATCTTGAAAACCCTAGTTTTAGAGCTTTAGAGTATTTAGCCAGGCTTGTTTGAATGAGAAAAATTATGGAAAATTATATAAGGGCTAGAAATGATGTAGGAAGTATTCTACAAGCTTAAAAAAATTAAGGACCATTTGGTATTTTTTAAAAAGTTAGGGGACCAATATAAAATTTTGGAAAAATGATGGGTTATTGTGTAATTGTTATATAATTGATGTACTATGCTGGAAATTTCTGTTTGGGAATTGAAATGAGTTTTAGAATGTGAAATTTGATCATTTTGTAAGTTTGGGAAGTTTGGTGATTTTAATGCAAATTTCAAATTGTTTGGAAGTGGTTATTGTAATTAATCCTTTGTATGTGTACTTGGTTGATAATACTTTCAATGATGGAATTTTAATATTGAAAGTTTAAGTGGTAAAATAGTGAAGGACAATTTTATATAAGTTGGAAAAGTTGGTGCCAAAATTAAAAAGAATTAATAAGTGTTAAAGTATTTGGTGGTGAGTAGGCTTCAAGTATGATTATGGAATTTGTTTTAGAAATGTATTTATGTTAGTACAATACTAACATATGCATCAATATGAATTTATGATTTTGTACAGATCGTGATTGACTGTGTTCAAAGAAAATTGAGTATAAAAGGGACTAAGTTGGAGCATAGTGAGGCAAAATCTTTTGAAAATATAAAGTGTCAAGGTGAGTGCAATGCATGCATGGATTATTCTTGTGGTGATGATACGCCATGAATGATGTTTCGGGTATGAACTGCCCATTGCTAAAATCATATTGAAATAATTTGCCATTGATGAATTGATTCATAACTAGATGCCCAAGTATATTATTGAGGTTTAATGGTATTAATGGCATGCCATAGAGTCTAGCAGCTGCAAAATTTAAGTAGTACTAATGTGTATAATGAAGACACATAGTACAAGTTAGGTGGAAAAGGCCCGACCTCAGCACTATGGTGAAATGTATTATGTGAGCATGGCTCGACCTCAACGCTATTATGCAATATTCGACTCATATATCGAGTTCCTCATAGATTAATATATTGGGCCATAGTTATTGATTAAATGATTATATTTATATCATGTCATGTAGATTTTGGCAGGTAAGGAAATCTTATGGTATTGGATGATGACATTTAATATTATGCATGAAATATATTGCAATGTTATTATCTTAATTACCTCACTAAGTATATACTTAGCGTGTGATGATTTTCACGTGTAGGTAAAGATCAGAAATAGAAGTAAGGAGTATAGAGCAACATCAAGCATCGAGGAGTATAATACAATATCAGTAAGACATCCTTTGATGTGATTTTGACTTAGTTAGTGGCATGTACTTATAAATGTCCTAGTTGATCTGTTAACTATTTTGGAAATGGTTGTAATGGCTAAACTATACTTTTTACTCTATTTCTTCATGAATGATATTATTCAGTATTACTTTTATAAATGGACGTATTTGATAAATATATATATTATGTTTACTATACGAAAAATTTATGTGATTTAACATTTTTATAATAATAACTACATTTTGGAAAAGTAAATTTTATCCACTTTTGAATTGGGAAATGTTTTAAGTAATTCATGTTATATCTATAACTTGTATTTGTATAAGTATATGGGTCGTAGGTGTTACATTTATTTGTATCAGAGCTACAGGTTTAGCCATTTTTGGACAAAAAATGAGTCTAAATTTAGTTAAGAATGTATACATGCCACTAGGATGTCAAAATTTTACTGATGGTTGTATATATGTTTTGATGCTTATTATTTAGTAAATATACTCCTTACTAATGTTAGATGATTTTGACTTTGTTCAAATGTTGGATCATCAAGAATCAAGTAGGGTCATTGAGCGCGTTACTCCTGCACAGGGTGGGAGTAATGAGGTGAACCAAAATCCACCTCTTGCTCAGCCTAATGTAGTGTCGCCTAATGTGAATCAGAAGGACATGTCTGTTCAAGACCGTGGGTTGGTTTTACAAGCTTTCGACAACATTATCAATTGTCAGGCACCGATATCGATTCCTAAAGAATTAAGGAAGATGAGAGCACCTGAGTTACGAGGCGATGTAGATGCTAATCCAATGACTGCTGATTATTGGTTAAATGATGTTAAGAACATGTTGAACAAGATTCCTTGTGATGATCAGGGAAAGCTAGAAGGAGTTGTGTCTCTACTGATGGAGCAAGCTAGTATGTGGTGGAATATTTCCGCCGCACGAGTCTGCCTGGAGAAGATCACGTGGGACTTCTTTCTAAGTGAATTCAAGGATAAATATATTGGAGACGTATTTGTTAATGAAATGATGCAACAGTTCCTAAACTTAAAACAAGCTGGCAGGTCAGTCTATGAATATGAATGCGAGTTCCATAGGCTGAGTCGATTTGCATCAGAATTCCTCCTGACTGAGAAATCACAATTGACAGATTTATTTATGGGTTGGATCCTTAGTACAAAAGGATCCTGGTTTCTCATCATTTTACTACTTTTCAAGAAGCAATAAACAAGGCTAAAGCTATGGAGAAATTTGACCTTGAAGATATAGAGGTGAAAAAGGCTCAAGTAAAAGGTTTGGAAGTTCCTACTTTGCACCATTTTTCAAACGCAGCAAGGGCCAGCAACAGGAAAGTTATGTATCCTCAGCATCTTCCCATAAAAAGAGATTTTCTGGAGGAAAGTCCAGGCAGACACATACATCTTTAACATATACTAAAGATTCGGGATCTCGTCTGAAACCAGAATATGAGTATTGTGGAAAGAATCATTTTGGTCAGTGCCGACTCATGGAAGGAAAATGCTACCATTGCAAGCAAGTTGGACATTATAGAAATAAATGTCCAGAACTTCATACAGATCAGTCAGTAGCAGCGCCGCATCGAGGTGGAGGTAAAAAGGGTGGCAGACCAGGAACGTCTGAGGTTGCATCTAATCGCGAAGGCATGACTACTGCTCGAGTTTATCATATCAAGACTAATGATGACCGAGATGTTCCTGAGATTATAACATGTACCTTTTATCTTTTTGATGAACCTATTTTTGTGTTGATTGATCTCGATTCTACTTATTATTATATTAGTGCAAAGCTGGTTAGAGAAAGAGGAATCTCTTTAGAACCTATTTCTAGTTATATTGTAGCAAGTAATCCGTTGGGCCATAGTGCAAAAATTAGTCGGATATGTAAAGATTTTCCGATAAAGATACAATGAGTGGAATTTCCTGCAAATATGTTGGAATTACCTTTCGAGGAGTTTGGAATAATCTTGGTCATGGATTGGTTATCTTCCTATTATGGTTGGGTAGATTGTCGGTTGAAGAGACTGTTTTTAAAGGATGCAAAAGGTTCAGAGATAATAATTGTGGGAGAAAGGGTAAATCCCTTATCCAATGTGATTTCAGCTTTTACTGCTAAGAAATTGCTATCACAAGGGTGTCAAGCAATTTTAGCAAATATGGTGGATACAAGAGCAACTGAAGTTAAGTTGGAAGACATTCCAACAGTTCGAGAATATCCAAAGGTGTTCCCAGATGAGTTACCTGGATTACCTACAGACATAGAGGTGGAGTTTGATATTGACATATTTCTAAGTACTTTTAATAGTTATAGGACTTAATAAAACAATATCCTATAATCAGAAGACCATTTGTGTACTTTACCCAATTATCAATACTTAAGGAGGAGATAAATTTTGAGTATCTTTAGACAACTAATAAGCTATCATACTAAAATAATAAAATTGAATTTAAATGGTTTGCTAAGTATCAAACTTAGTTTATGTATACGAATAAGCTACCATACTAAAATAATAAAATTGAATTTAAATGGTTTGCTAAGTATATCAAACTTAGTTTATGTATACGAATAAGTGTTATCATGTTTAGCTTTGATATTTTTTGATTCATTGTTTAAATTCGTTAATATATGCATTGTTTAAATTCGTTAATAAATGCATTGTTTAAATTCGTTAATATATGCATTGTTTAAATCGTTTCGAGGTTTGAACTAAAATCTGATGCTAATGTGTTAATAAAATTCAAGACGGGACATGATGGATAAGAGTATTTATAAGGGTAAACTACACATTTTAACATTCCAATTATCATTTGTGTTATATTTTGATCACTCAATTATTTTATCTTAAAATTATACTTAACATCTAGTTTTAGTTTCATTCTGATCACACACCGTTAAAAAAATAATGATAATGCTGACGTATTACTATAGGATCAGGGATTTAAATAGCGCTAACAACCGTGTTTTTTGTCACGTCGCGTTTATCGCGGTTGTGGACATAAAGGATGCTATCGGCGGTCAATGTGGATATCACAGTCGTAAATGTTTTTAAATTTCACACAACTTATCCTAAAACATAATAATTATAATGTTAATGAGTCATTTTTAATGACTTTTAGAAATTTTCTAAGCAAAAATGACATATATATGTATTATAGTTTAACTAATTGTGACATTGTGAATACATTATTATTCAAAAGAAATAAGACTACCTGCATAGAAAAAACCCAAAGAAATCAAAATGAATAAAAATAAATTTTGTTGTAACTCTGAGATAAAAAATTCTTTACTATTTTATCAAAGAGTTATACTCCACTAAAAAGTCAAGAATAATATATATATATATATCAACACTGTAAGCAAGAAAAACAACACATACCTCATGCAACCTAATTATGTTAAAATGTTTAACGATCTTTATTATAGATATTTCTTTTTTAATCTAAAACCAATGGAATAAAGTAAATTAAATTTCAAAAAATATATTAATTAACTAAATGACATAGAAAATAAATTATTTGGTAGGTAAAACATACCTTAGAAATGAGGTTGTGGCAGTTTCACCAATTAGTGGAATGACGAGGAAGATCAAATCCTTCACCTTGAGAGTGATATTCACTTGATCTTTGTGGTCTTTGTCCAAAAATATATCCAAAAAATGTAACATTTTTCGCCTTGATTTTCAAATAATTGAAATGGAAGATATATTTGAGGAGGATGATACATATGAAGTGGAGGTGGATGATACATTGGTTGCGTAGGATACATTTGAGGTTGATATGACACATCATAATTAGGAAATGATGATAATAACTATGTGAATGTTGAAAATATAAATATTATCTCGGTGGATAAAAACCATGAGTGCTAGTAGATGAATCACTATACCGAAGGTTACTAGAAGTCATCTCCTATCGGAAGAAAAACCTTGAGAAATATACTTTTTTGTGCATTTCCCTTTTGATCAAATTTTGGATTCACTTCTTTCTCTCCTAGATGCTGTAGATATTGCAGATGCTTATTTTCGTCTCAGCACCAATAAAAACATCTATTTGAATTTTTGGGTCTTTTGACTTCATTTTGTTTTGAGATTGAATCTAATATTAATATACTAATAAATAAACGTAGTTCATTAATTAGATTAATATCAATTACACTAACACTCTTCTTATTTATTTATTTCTTTTCATATTACAAGATACAAGCCCAACCGACTCAAATCTAAGCCATTACAAGAAGGATCTAACAGTCCTAACATTAAACAAATTTTGGCTAACCATAATTTTAGGGTCACTCCCTCCATCATCGTTAGAGCCACTCCTGCCGCTGTCGCCAATTCTGAAGTCGTCACTATTGCTGACAAACATCTCCAACTGCTTCACTATCATCATCTCAACAAGAACAAATATAAAAGAAAACCAAATTATCAACCAAATCAAAAACCCATTAAAAAAAGAGATTAAATCCCGAAAATCCTGGATGATTAATGCTTGGGTTGGAACAATCATCACCCCTCTCTCATAGCTTCACCAAACCATCACCAAATCAAAATGGAACCACACAACAAGATAAAATAGGATAGAACAGCAAAAATAAAAGAGGGAGAGCTTTTTATTTGAAACAAAAATACTCAAAGAAAAGGAGAAAGAAAAACGCTAAAAAAAACTTATTATTTTCGTTCAAGAATTACTACCGTCGCTTGCAGGAGCCTAGAAGCCTCCCGATCGTTGAAGGTAACTCTTCTCTCGTTTCATCTTGAATTGTGGTGATTTTAGATCGAAAAGGGAGCTAGTTGGTTTTGTTTTCTTCCAAAAACTAGGAAAAAAACAGAGAACTTTGTTTTCTGGAACAAGAGAATGGCAGCCAAATGGGTGTATTAGGGTTACTTGAAGCCATAATACGGCTTATTCATATTCTTAAAACACTGCCATTTAAATGTTTAGGGTGATAAAACCATGCTTAGGAAATGTGGGTTATTTACTTGACAAGGGTTCCATCTTTTGTAACATTTTAATTTTAGCAACTGAATGAAGTTTTAGTTATTTCAGTTTCGTGCCTTTATTTTTTTGGCTCTTTTATTTTCATCCATTTTATGTTTATTTGCCTCTTTTATCGTATTTTTACATTTAATACATTATTTTAATAATATTCATTTTAACCCAGTATGTTGCTTAGGGGTTTATTTCGATCTTAGTTCGTAAAATTTCATAGTATTCACATTTGTTACCATGATGCTTGCTGGTTTCGTTATTTGGTTCCTAAAATTGTCATTTTGTTGTTGTTTTGATCACTCACTTTCATGCTTTGTTTATTCTCTGTTATTGTGCATTTCGATCTCCCATGTTTGCATGTTCTAAATTTGGCCCATTAACCTTGGTTATGTTACATATGTATATGCATGACATCATGTATATTTATATATGTGTTGCTGTTTTGTTAAAATACATTATATCTAATATGTATGTGTTTATATATCACCTTATATCATAGTGTTTATATATTCATGTATCTATATACATATATAATTTATAGGTAGTATATGCTCTGTTGTTTTAGTGGCTTACTTATTTATCCATTTATTTATTCATTCAAGTTGAGTTTTGAATTTCTGTGATAAGTGCTTATTGGTAAATCGCTTAATATATTTTCTAAAAAAATAATAAGATAATGATAGTAATAAAAATGATAATAATAAATAAATATTACTTTATGCGAATTATTTATGGAGATGTGACTTAACTAATAAGGAGTGTATCTCCTAGAATTGTTCGTATAAAATGGTATTTATTTACTTGAATAAGTATGTACTATATGTATTTTATCTAAAAAAATTGAGACAATGTTATTTCGTAAGAAGAATCTGGGTAATGCGCCTTAACTTGAAAGGAGAGTGTTCCCGATGATTCTTCATACGAATTGACATCATGTTTACTTGAATATTTTTTTACATATTAAGTATATTTAATTTAACATGAAAACTAAAGTAATGTTATTTTATGTGGGGAATCGGTGGAAATGCATCTTAACTGGAAAAGAGGGTATTTTCAAGGATTGCTCGTATAAAAGAATAACCTTTTTAATTTTTTTTAAAAAGATCATAATTTAAATACCATTCAAAGTTATAATTTTCAAATATAAAGATGACGTGTAATCCCTAGGTACCAATCTTGGGCGCTGTGGGAGTGCTCATCCTTCTCCGTGCGAAACCGACTCCCGAGCCTTTTTTTTAAATGATTTTCTAGTTAAACAGGGATTATCTTTATTTTTTTTAACTTAATTTAAAAAAAGTATTTTAAAAGATAATTTTTAGGTATTTGACTCACCTAACCCAAATGTCGATGTCGACTCTAATTTTTTTTTTCAAAACCCTAGTTTTTAAAATTAAGTTGGAGCGATCCCATCAAAGACCCTCAATCAAAAACTTAAGGATCATTTCGACAAACATATTTTCTCCAAATTCTGACCTACAACAGAAATGTCTACTACCAATATGAACCTCATATTCTTCTCCATACCAATTAGAAGATCTAATTTCACCTCCATCGTCTATCATCATCAGCAATTGCACTTAAACCACTAACATTGAATCCATCACCACTTTGACTTGGCGTTGTATTAGAACTTGAATGGGATAATTTTTTTTTTGTTGAGATTGATCATCAACATTCATTTCATCATCTGAAGTATCCACATGCAACACACCATCATCTGATAGTGGATCAACATCTTCAAAGATATGATCAAGACTGATAGGATTGTAACTAGTGTTTATATCATCAATGCTTATTCTTTTTTGAATCCTCATTTTAAGCCTCATATTATAATATATAAATACTAATTTCTCAAATTTTTTGCACTTCAACCTGTTTTTTTTATTTGGTGTGAATATAGTTGACCGTTCTCCAGTTTCGTTCACAATTTGATGCATAAGTTATTTGACTAAGCACTTTAATTGTTAATTGTTGTAATTTAGAAATGCATGTGACATATATCATCCACCACTCAGATACATAAAATTATTTGAATTTCAAACTAACAGCAAAATGTATAATATAATTAAATAATATAAGGTAAATAATTTAATTAACTATTTACTCAGATTCATTTGATTCCAAGTTCTTTGTGCTTGTGGAGTACTGAACGTCTCGTGTTTACTTAGAAATAGTAACAACGGCATAAATAGAAGTTTGAGTAAAAATGAGAAAAATAATTCAATTTAAAATTATTTAACTAAGTTACAAATAATAGTACTTGAATCTAACTTGATTAACCATTCTGATTTGATTATCAATAGAAGATTCTAATATTTCAACCACTTATTTTGTATCTTCTAATGTTTCTGTCAATATGTTCTCAGAATGCTCCACCCAAATTCAAATTGAGGATTGAGGAAATAACCTAATCATAATTTGTAAGAATATGCCCATATGATAATAATCTAATTTTTAAAATTTAAAATAATAAAATTAAAAATAACTCTTAATTATATTAAATATTTTATCTTACCAACTGAATGCAAGTTGGAATGCATAAAATTTCATCTATTGTCAATAATTCTTTCATACTCGGTGAAATATCGACAATTTTATTTACTCATTTAGCTTTATCAACAGCCTCATAAATAAAGTTCATTGTTGATTTTTCATTGCCACCCACAGGTCTCAACACTTTAACTAGGGGTTTGTAAACTTTTATGATGTCAATGGCTTTTTTCCAAAAATATTTTCCAAAACATTTTATTTGGCTTCATAACCAGGCCCTAGTTTTTATTGTCCCCATTTTGATTCTCTGAATTCCTACATTTTTATAAGAAAAAGATCAATAACATAATTTATTTGAAAATTAAAACTAATAAAATCATTAAATATTAGAAAATACTAACCCTTGAGTTAAACATTTCTCTTATACCTTGTTTTTGCCTTGTTATGTCCTCAAGTTGTATGAAATGAGTAGCGAATCGAGTAAAAGCAGAGTGAATAAGTTGCTTATCGTAAGTATACTTCTTCATCAAATTAACGGTCCAAATGTGATTGTATATGAAGCAAGTCTCTTTCTTCGCTTCCTCCAACGCTTTTCCTACACTAGACTTTTTCCCAATATCCTCAAGGCATAAATTTAAACAGCGAACTACACATGAGGTCCAATAAATATGGTTTCATTTCAACAATAATCTTTTCCTAGCGACTTTCATTACTGTCTCATTGCTAGTCACTATTTGGATAATGTATTCTTTCCAATTTCTTCAACAACTTTATCTAATAAATTGTAGTAGAATTCAACATCTCTACTACGAACACTCGAGACATCCACAAATTTTTAAAATATGGTTCCTTTACTACAATAAACAAGGAAGTTGATGATGTGCATTTGATTTAAATTATTGGTCCAACTATCACACATCAGAGTTGCACCTAATTGTTTCCAATGCGTCTTCAATCCATTTACTCATTCATGAACTTGTTCATACTCCAATGTCAAATATATATATGAAATCTCAAAAGGTTGGGAGCTTTACACATTGTCCAGCTTCCATTGATACTTGAAAATAAAATCAAATTGTAACATTAGATATAATAATAAAAAATAGTTAAATAACCAAAACAAAACAAAAGTGATTGTTGAAGTATTAAATATATAATTTACCCTATTTATAAATTAGTTGGATTAAATTTATAGGGGCAATATATAGTTCAATCCAAACCCGTTGCAATCCTGATTCTATCTTTTTCCGACACACTGAGGTTATCTGTTAACACATAATTTGAACATTACCAAAACTAGGCCTAACAGCTTGTATACTCGTGTACTTGCATGTCATAATTGTATTTAATATAATATATATACGTGTGCAAAAAAATGGACAAAACAAGTGATAGTTGCCTAACTTTAAGGAGTGAAAATACTGTTAATAGCATTGGAATAACAGGCCGATGGAAAAATCATTCGAGGATGACTTTGATTACTTGATCCACTACATCATACGACTACCAAAGTGATGCAAAAAAAAAAAAAAAATGCGGAAGCATGTATAACTTCAACCTGCTGTTGTCGAATATAATCTATCTCACTCGTCTTTCTCGACAAATGATTTGAGTTTCCGCAACCAATCTAAATATCGAGCTTCTTCTTTCTTATGTAGCGTGAGGACTAAGAAATTGGTTAGGTCTTCTCCGATCCCTCTGCTGACAAGACACTTCTTAAGTTCATCTTGTACTTGAGGGTCCAAAGTGCTGCAAACACAAGTTGAAACAATAACAAAATGATCATTTCTTCCATAACACGCCCGTAGACGTTCAACGGATGCTAAGAATTCGCCTTCCATTGTTAATTTAAGGGTAAGGTTCACAAATTATCCCCGATTATAAAGTAATGTTTTGTTGAATCTTCCAACAATTAAAAATTATAAAATGATCATTGAAAATTAAAAGTTATAAAATGATCCCTTAACTATAGGTGTTATTTTGTTGAATCTCTTAATTATTAAAAGTTATAAAATGATTACTCGACTATTCATATGTTCTAAATTCGTCATTCTCCATTAAAAGTTGACGGTCATTTCATCTCAACGTTAACATGTTGATTGAGATATGATAAAATCATCTTTTAATGATATCCATTGAAACCGTTGTTGCTTTCAAGCACTGACTGGATAACAATAATTCAAGCATTGACTGGATGACAATATTTCAAGCACTGATTCTACAACATAATATAAACAGAGAGTCGATCCCCAAAATACAAGTCAAACGATTCTAAGATCAAATTTTATCACATCTAAGTTAACATGTTAATATCCAACTCAAACGACGACCAATCTTTTAATGAAAAAGGACAAATTGGAACTTATGAATAGTCAGATGTTCATTTTATAACTTTTAATAGTCAAGAGACTTAACAAAACAACACCCTATAGTTGAGGAATCATTTTATAACTTTTAATAATCGAGAGACTCAACCAAACAACGCCCTATATTCGAGCACCATCTGTATACTTTACCCTTAATTTAATTAACCCGAGAAACTAAACACCATATTCTCTTGTCCACTCCCGTTTATAGCAATTAACCCATGAAATCAAATAAATTGAAAATTTTGACTATTTATCGGATGAAGGGATATAGAAGAACAAACATTGTAGAACCATAAGTACCATTCTTTACAACATACATCTATTTCATGATAAGTAGAATTCTGAGAGAAGTTTTCACCTGAATGAGGGGCCTCTGTAGACAGAATAACTAGGAATGGTCATTGATTGAAGATGATAAGCACCATGGATGTTGAAGTCAGACCTATGAGCTCCTTTCTTGAAAACTCCACAATGAAACTGCAAAATAGAGCTCAATCCAGGCTTTTTTACACAAACCTTCATTAGAGCTTCCCTAGGAAATATACCCTCCATATAATGTGACCCCTGGCTCAACAAAGCTGAAACAGCAACCTCTTCACCAGACTCCCCTTTTCGCCGCAAAACAACATCCTGTGACTGTGATGAATTCCAATCCATTACAAAATCTCCTAGAGATCCGCTTTGTTCATCCTGAATCAGTATAGAATAAATCCATTTCCCCCATTTTAATAATGCTAGCGTTGCAGGAAGTAAGTTTCTAAGATGTTCAAACTTCAAGATGAACTCTAACTTATCAAGAATTATGTCCACAGCCAATGTGAGGATTTTGAACAATATAAACACATTTGTTTTTTCACATCCATATAATGTATTGAATAAGAGACACTGCAAAATCCCATTGGGGACCCATTGCATATGTGGTATTAGACGTAAAGAGGAGATTGTTTCTCTAAGTATTAAAACTGAAACTGAATGCTCCGGAACATAAAGGAGGCTGCACTTGAGCTTTCAGATAAAAAATTGTTGAAGACGCAAATGAATTGGAAGAAAGCAAATCAAAATAACAATTATTCTACGTAAAAACAACATGAAATCTGTGTTTCAAATTATTATTGTCATTTAATTCTTCGTAATCGTTTTTTTATCAAAACCAACTTCGATCATAAGCTCTATGACCTAAAAATCAAGGAACAAAGGATCAAAACTTTTGTTGGGTGTCTAGAAAACACCTGATGGTATTCAGTAGGCCCGCAAACGAATACGAACAAGGTATATTCATGTTCGTTTATTTAACTTTAACCGAATAAACGAACGAACACGAACAACTAAACGAATAAAATTTATTGTTCAAGTTTGTTTATTAATGAATGTAACTTTTTGATTTTCGTTCGTTAAAATGAAAAATGAATGCAAATGAACAGAAACAAATATAAACAAACATAACCACAACAACAACAACTACTAACTACATAAAATTCAATAATATAAGCTTCAACTTCAGAGTTAATTTGTTTGAGTACTAAAAAGCATGCATGTATCGTAAATAAACCACATGGAAATAATAAATTTAAACAAACAAACATAAACAAACCTAAATGAATAAAAGATCAAATTGTTCATGTTCAATCATTTAATTAAACAAACAAAAAATCTTATTAACATTCGTTCCTTTATACATAAATGAACTTTCCACAGAACAATTCGGCGAACGTTTACAGCCCTAGTAATCAGATTCATGATTAGGCACATCATTCTCAAAGGTTCGTCAAACAAGATACATAAATGAGAAAAGAAAAGAACAAAATAATCTTAAAATCAATGAACAAAGCGTTTATTGGGTCTCCAGTAAACACCTCATCAGAGTAATCAAATTCATGGGTACGCGTAGGCAATGCTTCTGAATGACTTAGTGAGACAAAGAAATTCCAAATCGAAAGGGAAAAAGAAGAACCTGAAAAGAATTGGAGAGTTCGTGGGATATCTCAGATCGTAAGACCATAAGCAAGTTGAGATCCCCCACAGCTTTGCGGCCATTGCGTAAGATTTGATTGGCTCTCGGCATTTCTCTTAACTCTGTTTCTCGGGTCTTGGCCTTCCTAATTTGTGTTTGGCTGATGGCTGAGGGTTAATTGCGGAAGATTATTGAAGTCCAATTCGCCTCTTCTTTTATTTTAGGTCAACTTTCCATTTAGTTTCTAAATTATTTTTTTTTCATTTTAGTATATAATTTTTTATTATTTCATAATCATTCTTAACGTTTAGTTTTTATTTCGTTTTATTATATCGCCGTTAAAAATATAAAGAGTGATTTGCACGTAGCACATTTTTATGGGTAAATTACATCATTCATCACTCAATTATCTTCTCACTTGTATTTTTTTACTAAAGTTTAATTTTTTTAATTTAGTTACTTAACTTTAAAATTACTCTTAATTTAATCACTCTAACTTTCATTTTCAATTTTTTATTTTTAGTTATATATTAATAAAATAATAATAAAAATGTTATGTCACAAAAATTGTTAATAAAATAAATTAGAATGACTAAAATAGGAGCAATTTAAAAGTTGAGTAGTTATATTGATTTTTTTTTTTTAAATTTTAGTACCAAAATAGGAGTGAAAAGATAGTTGAGTGATGAATGATATAATTTACCTATAAAAATGTTGTGTTGTTTTTAATTACGATGTACTAAAATGAAATAAAAATTAAATGTTAGGTATGATTTTTTAAAAAAATAAAAGTTTATTTAGATACTAAATAAGTAATTTACCCTTTACGTTATTTATTTATTTATGTTCGAACCTTGCTTTCTTTTTCAATTAGATACTTGGCAGCCGATATGATATGATATTTATGAGAAAATTATGGAAGTTATATTTTTTAATAATAAAATGGATTTTCATATAACTTACAATAAATGTAATACAATATCATTGTACAATTCAAAGAGTATAAAAAAAATCAAAAACATTTCATTCATCCTCCAAAATTTTTTAAAAATTATTAATAATTTTCTTATATCTATTCAAACTAGACACGATATTGAAAAACTAGATGTAATATTAGAATTCATTAAGTTACATTGGTGACAAAAAAGAAGACATTTACCGTGTGTGCATTATTAGTAGGTTAAAAAAAGTTTCGAACTGATATTACTTTATAATAATTTCATACTATTAAAAAAACAAATATAATCAATATTAATATATGTGTGGAGATAGACAGAAACAATTGACAAACACAAAAACACCAAACTATCAAAACAATAAACAAAACATTGTCATAAAAGGTTTGAAGCACAATCGTGTCATACAAATAGACAAAAAAATTCAAGAATATACGTAAAAAAAATCAAAATGGATAGGATGTTTATTTACATATAAGTCAAAATAAAATTAAACAAAAAAGAAAAAAGAAAAAGAGATACAATAACTTAGCGTGACACTTTAAAAAGAAAAACTTGAAAATCACTTTAAACAAAAAAAATTAGGGTAAAAATACATTTTTAAATAGAAAATATATTACTTTTTGAGATATAATATATATTATAAGTTATTTTTAAAATAAGAAACTAACTTTCATTAAATAAAAAGATAAAGTACGACAAAAGTAATACAATTTCAACATGAAAATTGAAAGGATGTGAAGAAAAATTAAATTAAAACATTATATTGAATATATTAAACGCTCCACAGGCTAACAAAGACTCAAAACAATAAGAAAATAAATAAATAATCAAATGAAAAGGAGCACTTAATTTTATTCGGTGTGTTTTAGAAACCTAACACAAAGCTTTCTTATATATGCACTTTAAATACATAACCTTCAAAACAAATTAAAGCTTACAAATTAAATTTACTAACATTAATTAAAATATAGCATTAACTTAATTTAATATTTGGTTTTGATATTTTAACACTCCCCCTCAACATCAATTTTCATGTCGAGCTAATGGAAGAAGCTTTTGAGCTTGTAACCACCCAAGTTTTTTGTGAATAGGTATGTCACTTGGTTTTTTATCTTCATATGTTCAAGTTTAATTTCTTTTTTCAAAATTTTTTCGCTAACAAAGTGGTAGTGCATCTCCACATGTTATGTTCTTGCATGAAAAATCGAATTCTCAACTAAGCGTATGGCTGAGAAGCTGTCACAATATAGAGTGAATGGAAAATCCGCTTGTTAATGCAATTCCTTCAACAATTACAAAGTCAAGTTCTCTTTTGAGGTACCATTGTTGCTGCATGATACTCTACTTCGGTAGTTGACAAATACATTGTAGGTTGTTGTTTGCTATACCAGAAAATTGCTTCATATCTAAGAATAAACACATATCGTATTGTTGAGCGTCAAGTATCGTTGACACCGTCACTGACATATTCAACATCATGATAGCCAACTATCTTGCAATCTTTGTCTTTTTTTTTTGTATTGAATACCATGATTAACCATACTCTTCATGTATCTCAAAATTCGTCGAACTATTTACAAAAGAGATTTCTTTGAATTTTGAATTCAACAACTCACAATGCCACATGTAAAACAAATATTTGGTCTTGTTAAATTAATTATATAAGACTACTAACTAATTGCCAGTACAATGTAGCATCTTCTAAATCTTTCCAGTCATTAGCACAAATTTGACATTTAGTTCCATCAGGATAAAAAGCGACTTACAATTGAGCATTCTATACTTTTTCAATACATCATGGGATACTTTCTATGGTGGAGAAAAATTTCTTCCTTAATGTGATCAATCTCTAGATCAGGAAATTTTTAAATTGTTCACGTTTTTTCATTTAGAAGTAAATTGATAAATTCTCCCTAATTCAAAAAACTTTTTCCTCAAAATCTCCAATGATGATTAAATTATCCACATATAATAGCACGATAACTATTATTTTTTCATCTGCTTTCACGAATAAACTAGAATATGAAGGAGCCACATAATAGCCACTATAAGTTAGAAATTCTAGACTTGTTGAATGTAATCACCATTTTTATCCCAAAAATAAATCATAATATAATTAAAAAAATCAAATCAATCCATGAATATCTGGGACATTCAATGTCCCGACTGTTGAACTGCCCACTATGCCACCATCTCCCTACCATCTCCATGTCGCCATCACTATGCCACCAAATCCCAGCTCAGCTACAACAGTCACAAGTAGAGCAACAAAAGAAGAAAAAATGTAACTTTTTTTAAGATCTAATCCGAGTTCTATATAAACCCACAAAAATATGTAAAACAAAGGACCCATGTATTCGAAGCAATACACAGAGAAATAAAAACGTAAGTTTTTTCATTTTTTGCATATACGGAAATACTTAAAAGCAACAAAAACAACCCATTCAAACCAAACAAGCATTTTTCATTTTTCCTTATTCATTCAAGTTAATCAAATAAGAACAAAAAATGAAAAAAAGAAAGAAGGAGGAATATACCCAATCCGAATGGTGAGAAGGTGTAAGGTATCCCCATAAGCAACATATTGAAAAACCAGCTCGATTTGACGGTGGACGGAGGAGATCGAGGAAAGCCTCCTTGGAAATTTTGGGTTTCGATGACTACCGGAATATGGCAGCGAACGACGTTAGATGCGGTGGCACATCCACTTGGTTTCTGGAGAAGTATAGAGAGAAGAAAGAGTTTCTCTCTAAAAAAAAGAGGAAAAGAAATGATAGAAAAATGAAAAAAATGTGATAAAGAGTATTTATACCCAAAGCAAAATGGCACCGTTTTGGGACCATACCTGTGCATTTTGGCCTCTGATGGCCAAATCATCTCCGCAGCCATTTCACATTTTCTTTCTTTCAATTTAGTCACCATTTTCAACTTAGTTCGTAATTTTATTAAATTAGATTGTCCTTATTTTGTTATTTTTCCATTTTATGTTATAATGTTAACTTTTGGCTTATTTACTTTTAAGGGAATTCTAGCTTTGCCATGTTCTTACGTTTTGGTAACTGGGGTCTTGTTTTGTTGGTTTACTTTGGTTTTGACTCGTTATTCTTATTTGATTTACTTTAGTCATCTGTTTACTTTGATTTATTTTAAATTGATCCATGTTTCTTTATATATTATTTCATTTTAGTCAATAATCAGTTCTATTTTCTTTATTTATTCATGAATTTGGTGTTGTATTTTCAATTTATGCATTTTGATCATTGTTTACTTCTGATTTGGCATACTATTCTTTTATTTTATTTTATTTTATTGCATTTTGGTCCTTTATTGTTTATATTCGAATATATTTGAATTATTCTACAACTGTGCGATGACCCGCCCTAGGGTGTGATTCGTGTTATTCATGGTTCGAGTAACAATTAAAAATCAATCCCTAACTTCTAATTTTATATTCGATTGTTTAATTATTGTTATTTTAACTTTTCCCTTTGGAATTCTATTATTTTAATTTCTTCTTAAAATTATTAATTGTTTACGTTTTAGTCATTTCAATTCCAGCTTTTAATTTTTTGCATTGTCTTAATTTAAGTTTTATATTTTGATTTATTTCATTTTAGTCCTTTACTTAATGTTTTAATTTCAACTTTTCATTTTTATTTATTTTAATTTAGCATTTTTGTATTCACTAATTGCTTTTAATTTTTGTATTTAATTTCAATTTCTTTAATCTAGTCTTAGAATTTTAGGTTTTAATTTAAATCTTTTGATTTATATTTAGAATATTATAGTACTAACCTAGATTACTTAGATTGTAGGTCAAATCTTTAAATTTAGATTCCTTTAAATTTGGGTCCTTAAACTTTTAATTTAGGATAATTTTTGATTTGGTCATCGCTTATGCTTGAGGTTCCAAATTAATTATTCGATAGTCCATAATTAATGAAAATTAATAAGGATTAATATTAGAGCCTCAATCTTAGGCCCAATTTCACCTTTTGTCCTTAAATTATGAGAATTCTTAATTTGGTCATAACTTTTGCTCAAGGTTCCAATTTAATTATTAGACTCTCATAATTGATTTAAATTAATTTAAGTTAATATTAGGGTCTACATTTTCAGCTTTGGGCCCTAGGTTCTTTAATTTTCATAATTTGACACTTTAAGATAGAGAAAACCTTAATCTACCCTTATTTCAATTAGGGTCAATAAAAAATTGTTTGATTGCATCGTGTTTTAAAACCTAAGGTAATGTTCACTTATTACGGAGTCGATAGTATATCTCCCTCAAGTATGCTCTGGTGGTGACTACTGGTGATTCTCGAAATAGGTCAACATCCTTTTCAAGACTGCATCATGATTTCTAAAATATCAAGGCAATGTTCGATTATTGGGCACAATAGTTGATCTCCCGCATTCATGATAGGGGCAAATGCTATTGCCTTTAATAAAAATACCCTTTTCAACTTTGCATCCGTAATGATTTTTAAATTATAAATATAGGGTAATCAACTAGGTACTAATTTTTGGGCACTGTGGGGTTGCTAATTCTTCTCATGCGTAATTGACTCCTGAACCTATTTTCTGGTTTTTATAGACCCTAAACCTGATATTTTGATAAAAATAAAATGTTTTATTAAAATCACTAGATTTTTATGGTATCCTGATCATACCTTAAAATGATTGGTGCCGACTCCTCAGATTTCAAAATCTTTTCAAAGAAAAACCCCTAAGTCGTGGCAAGTTTTTCCCTACCCGGGTGAAAAACAGTTTCGACAACTTGACGACTCCTCTGGGGATGTTTTGTTTTTTTAAAACAACTTGAGAGTCGAGCCACGAGTTAGTTACGTTATATTTAGGATTCTGGAAATTATGAGTTCAATCTTATTTAATTTACAGTTCATTAAGTTATTTCAAAGAAGAAAAAAGAAAAGAAAAAGATTTTCTCTCTGGTTAATACTTACACTTCTATGAATATTTAGGACTATTGCATTTCATAGCTCTAAACCTGAGCTCAATTCTGATTTACCTAAATAGGGGGAAACATAACACCTCATGGGGAGCATTGGGCTTCCTCGTGTGGGTTTGACAAATTACCTTTTGGAAGCATCCTAAGTTACCTGTTCGGATATCGGTTCAGAGATACACTTTTAGTGGTGTGATCCCTTAAGTTGAATCCGATTTGTAAGTCTATAATGGGCTAGAATCGGATTCCTTGTTAACCTTAACAGGTTGTAAGGATAGCTTGGGAACCCTATCCCAGAACCAAACTTCATGTAGAGAATTTAGTAAACCTACCCCACTAGAGCCATGTGGAAAACCTAAGAGAACTAGAACACATGCAGTTAGGACTTTTAATTTCCTTTGTATGCTTTATTTTTCAGTATCATCTTTGATTTGTATTTAATTATTTTTGCTAAGCTTACGTGTATTTGAATAATCATTTTAATTAATTTGATTCTTTTTGTCTTGTTTCTACTAACTTGATTTCATTTTGTCTTGTCTTGTGATTTGTTGTATTTTTGCATGAACATGACATATCCTTCAACGGTATTGATCCCTAGAATAACTGATCTTTTAGAAGGTTCTTGAAAAACAATGCCCACTGCAATGCCTTTCATTGGGTTAGATAGAACTTCAAAGATTATCTACGTACACTGAGTAGTGTCAAGAGATAGTCTAGTCTGCCTACTAAGGAGACAAGTCGGACGTCCACCTGCTGAGGTAGTAAGTTGGACTCAAGAATATTTGACGTTGAAGCTAATAGTTGAAGATCACGACACAACTCGATAAATTTATGAAAGTAAGAGACAAAGTAGAAGCTTTGAATATTTTCAATATTCCTAAATCTAATGAAAGATGATGTAATACCCAAACACTCATAAGAGTTGGACAACTTGAAGTGGACCAAAATTTCACTTCCCCAATGTAGTGAGACATTTTCGGTTTTTCAAGAATTGTTCAAGGGACAGTTACTTTTGGGAGAAATTTCATTGTTGCACTTGTATCTCGCATTTTGCATTCCCATTTATGTATTTTTGCATTCATATGTGCATCTTTGCCTCTTTTCATTTGCATATATACATCATATATTGCATAATATACATTGCATCACAACATGCATTAATCACGGATCCTGACAGTAACTCACAGAGAATCTTGTAATAGAAGTTTTAAGGTAAATTGAAGTCATCTCGTTCGTACATAGAAAAGAATTGAGAGCTATGGACGTGATATTAGCACTGTCTGAAGTTCGAGGTACATCATTGAGATCGGTGGGGAACTAAAGAGCAAGGTCCAAAATTTGATTGACCCAGGGATATTGACCTTTAACGTGTAATGAGACATTCTGGTGCCAATCAGGAAAAAATTTCTTCCATCCACCATGAAACCTTATTGCACTGGCTTTGCCCTGTTTGAACGTGTTTTTGTTCTTTCTTTATATACTCAATAAATATTTTGTTGCTTGAAATTATGTCATTTTCCAATGTTATGAGTAATAAATCAAGTTTTAATATCGTAATTCTTTGAAAATCAAGTGAATTAAAGGTTATTTTACTACTCCATTAATTATATATTTTTTACGAGTGCAAGATTAGACTTCAATACCCCATCCAAAGCCGAAAGAACCATTACTTGGTTCCTTACCCGAAATAACATGTTTACTACCAAAAGACCGAAACTTGAAATTACTTCATTTTGAAGTAATAAAGTCATGCCTTTATCCTCCCTGAGGCACCAAAATCAGTACTCTTGCCTTACCAGACAGAAATAACCTTTCCATAACATTACCTTTTTCAAAATTATGACTTTAAAGTCACATATTTCCCTTCCTAGACACATAGCAAAAATCCATTTCCCAACCAAAACATGGAGGCATAAAGTACAAGATGTCCGTTTGTACGAGAACCATTCCTGCAAGAAAGACAAGATAGAGTGTTATGAATAAGAGAATTTGAATAATAGAGGCATACTAGGAGCAAAGAGAAGAAGAAATAAATGAAATCATTGAAATAAGTTTATCATGCATTATTTACATTGTTTTCATGTGAATAAAAATTAATCCTGAACACTTGCCCATAGGGATACCTCTTTTACAAGGACTTCCATATATGAGTGATGAATGACTTTGTTTTATTTATCCTTTCAAAGAAAATATCCCTTGTGCTCCCCACTTGATCCTATAGTATTTTTCTTCTGATTCAACCTAACCAATGATCACCCTCCACACTGGGGAGCAAAGGTAAAGGACATTTTCTCTCATAAGTGAAGACTATCAATCCAGGTTTTGTTATAAGAACAAGCTCATATGAAATAAAGTGAAATAACATGATACCGTAAGGTGGACCAAATATAAATTGCTCGAAGATCAAATCAAGTTGACAACATAGAGAGAAAAAGAGAAGATATAGCAAACAAAAATAAACCCAAAAAAAGGATAGTCTAGAGGGATCCAGGAAAATGAAACTGTTATAAGCAGTTTCAAATCAAGCAAGACAAGATTGAAGACATCATGATGATTTGATCTTTTGTTCGATAACCCTTAAACACTTGTTTGGGCCTATTTATCCATTTTTCATAACCATGAGCCTTAACATACGTTACATGCCTGAAAAGCCTCTTTTAATCATACATGGATTTCTAACTAAAGAGACTATCTTCAGATTTCATTTTCCTCAAGGTTAATTTTATTTACAAAAAAAATATATTTTTTTAAATCTTTAATGCATGATAGGGAAAAATAACAAAAGGAGGGTTCAAGACGTAAAATTTTAGTTGACTTCTTGAAACCAAAGGAGAATTTGAGTTGATAACCTGAAAAGGTGGCTCGAATATGAATATTGTCAACCACTGCACAAAAGACAATCTTATACATCTTGATAAAGCACTACACAAGCCAAAGGCGCTCACGAGGGCTGGGAACCGGTGAACATATACGGAAGATAAACATAATGTCTACTTCATCAAATCAATAAACACCAGAATCAAGGATACATGATTTCAACCAAAGAAACCAACCTAAAACACATTATCTCTCCAATTAATCTGAAACACTATACTTTCCCAAGTTAGCCTGAGCATTATGTCAGTATTAATCCTTAAACTTATCAAATGTATATAATTTATGGAGGATTAAAAGAGAAGTTAACTTACTGGAATTCAATGAACTCTTGTCTTACAATTTATTTTGATTGTGAACCTGAAGAAAATGACATCATTTTTGAAACTTATTCATCAAACCTTTTTTTCCTCACATTTCTAAAATTGAAAGAGGAAAAAAATATTTTTAAACAGGACAATCTCAAGTGAAAAAGGTCATTGAAGCTGGTGTGACCCATCCTGTCTTAATTGGGAAAAAATGATTCCAGAATAATGACGCATTTCACAATCTTGAAAACAAATAGTCCGAGAGATCAAAAAAATAGGAAGATAGAACTTTTAACACTTCCTTGTGACGTTGTCGATAACCCGTCACGAAGCATATGATCACCTTAGTCAAAAGGGGAACATATCCCAGCTCATAGAAAAAATTCAAGACATTTCTCTTATAAGAATTGATCACTTCTTAAGTGTTTCATCTGATTATGGCTTCATGAAGAGAAACACTAAAACTATTCAATAACATTGTTGTTTAGTGATACTAGAATGAGACAATTTGAGATTAAGATTTTACCATGAAGAGAGCCATGAATACCCACATTTGGGCATTACCAAAATCATATCTCACTAAGATAACAAGATTCAAATCAAACAGACATGGTGAATAAGCATCACCACTTGGAGTGCTAGGGTCAAAAAATGAAAACAAAAAGAGCATACCTTGAGAAATAGACTATTCATGCTTTAGTTGGAAGATGAGTCTTGAGAAACAAATTCGATTAAGCGGTCGAGCCATGGACATAAATGGCGTCAAGGCCATATACATGATCATAACAACAATTCGAGAGAGAAATCATTTTCTCTGAAGTTAAGACAAAAAACAAAGACCATAGGATGATCAGGTTGATCCCTAGAAGATTGCAAACCTGAGCTGGCAAGTTGTTACATTGATATTGAGGCAATATCCATTCAAAGATGATCAAGTAAAAGAAGAGTAAGCTCTCCACTTTTATGCGAGAAGAAGAATGATAAACATTATTGTATACAAGAAAGTTATGCATTACATTTAGATACATTTAAGTTTATTCATATAGTCATACTTATATACATAATTCTAATAAATTTTCCAAGGAAATAAGAGAAAGAAAAAAAATCAGATTTCAAGCTTCAAATAGAGGGAATTACGTTAAGAGTGGCAGAACCTCAAGAATTGAGGAACTCAATACACAGAACAATCATCATTTTTTGAAGTGGGGGGCATATTACCCAGCTAACGTGATTTGTTTTTAAGAAACCAAGATTGATTTTTAGAGGTTTCTTGAAGATTAACATGATGTTTCAAAAGATTTTTTTAAAAGAAACTAAGTTTGATTTTCAGAGGTTTCTTGACATGATGTTCCAACAAATTTTTTAAGAAGTTTTTTTCAAAGAAGTTAAGCCTAATTTTTAGGGGTTTATTGATGATAACTATAAATAAATTTTTGAAGAAGCCAAGTTTAATCTTCGAAGGTTTATCGATGATGAGTCCTTCGGGCCTCGTAACATACAATTGTATTATTTTGATGATTTGCCGTGTCGAAGCCACGAGAAATGATGAAAGCTTTTTGTACCAAAAGTTATAAGACTAGGTCAATGTTGAGTTCATAAGGGGTTTCTATAAATTCTAATTTCACCCATTTGGAAGGTCATGTTCTATTTGAGCCAAGATTAAAGTAGATAACTAAGAAGTTCTCTGTCCGCTAAATGGGCGATAGAACTTTGAAAAAAATCAATGCAAAGCTTGGAATGCTAAATTCAATGTTAGCAATTGAGAAAACACCTTATATTCCAGTTGTTTCTAAGGGTCTAACTACCATTCTTGGCATGGATGTATCATAGGACTTGTCAGGGAACGTGAAAGTTCTGTCAGTTTCTATGGTGGTTAGTTCTAGACAGTGACTGTTGATTTTCCATTAAAAGGTGGCAGCGAGTGCATGGTCTCCAGAGCTTGAAATGATAGATTCTCTTTTCAAAACTTTCTACCCAAGATGAAAGCTCTATTAGATTTCTACATAAGTTAAGGCAGGTGACGCCAAATTTATCAGGGGCTAAAATTTACTGGGGCAAGATGCTCCCATTCACAAGTCAAGATTCATAAGAATACACTCAGGTATCAGATAAAAAAGACAACTAAACTAGGAAGAGAATGAAGACTTCTCTAGTAATGAAGACTACTCTTGCAACCATTCCCAACAGATCAAGAAAACATGCATTCATATATATATTACATGAATTTACTTATTTGCATCATGCATTCATTTCATAAAACATGATAAATTTTGATTTCCCTCTCATAAGGATGCCTGTAAAGTCTATTTTGAGAAACCATTTTGTCATTCTTAGGATCATTTTTTATAAAATTGTTTGAGTCATTCTTAGGACCATTTTTCTGGGATGTCGTTTGATTCCTTCTTAGGATTGTCTCCCTAGAAGCCTTTTAAGTGATATCTTTCTTAAACTTGACTTTTTCGTATAGAGAAGTCAAGCATTTACCCAGAATTGGTCAGATAGCTTTAATGCGAATGAGCAGTTTTGTTTCCAAGAGGGACCCAACAAAGACAAAAACTCAGCAAAAATAAAAGAGCAAAGATTCACTAGACAATAGAATTTGCAAGACTAAAATGACATCATGCATGCATATTTAAGCATTTAAAAAAATCAGAGCAAACACATTCTTTTTTTCTCAAGTTTTAAATATCTGACAGGAATCCAAAGAGTCAATAATGATTTCATTTCATGACTTCATGAGGAAGAAGATGATTTCAAAGAATCAGTCCATATTTTTCATCATTGAAAGAAATAGATCTCAACAAAATTGAGGACCATCGGGTACCTTTGGGTACTTTAAATAAAAATAAATGAAATATGATAATCTTTTGCAGGTTTAAAACTTTTCAAGGAGAGGATAAACCAGTCAACATTTCCATTGGAAGAGTTCATAATGAGAAGAACCGATCCGATAAGGGAGAAAAAGTTCATAATGAGAAGAACTTGTTCAACCTTTGTTTGATTCCATCACAAAAGGAGGTGGATCAATATTTTCAATGGAAGGGTTCATAATGAGAAGAACTCATCCGATGAGGGAGAAGAACTCATCCGATGAGGGAGAATAAGCTCATAATGAGAAGAAGTTGTTCAACCTTTGCTCGATCCATCACAGAAAGAGGTGGATCAACATTTCCAATGAAGAAATTCATAATGAGAAGAACTTGTTCAAACATTTTTCTCATCCATCGCATAAGAAGTTGGATCAGCACCAACACTATGATTGATTCCATCACAGAAGAAGGTGGGTAACATTTCAGTGGAAGGGTTTGTAATGAGAAAAAATCATCTAACGAGGGAGAAGAAGTTCATAATGAGAATAACTTGTTCAACCTTGACTCGATTCCATCAAAGAAGGATATGGATCAAATTTTCTATTGGAAAGATCATAATAAAAAGAACTCATCCGACGAGGTAGAAGAAGTTCATAATGAGAAGAACTTGTTCAACCTTGGCTCGATTCCATCAAAGAAGGAGGTGGATCAATTTTTCTATTAGAGAGTTCATAATGAAAAGAACTCATTCGACGAGGTAGAAGAAGTTCATAATGAGAAGAACTTGTTCAAACTTGGTTTGATTCCATCACAGAAGGAGGTGGATCAACATTTCAGTTGAAGGGTTTGTAATAATAAGAACTCGTCTGATGAGGGTGAATAAGTTCATAATGAGAAGAACTTGTCAATCTTTGCTCGATTCCATCACAAAAGGAGGTGGATCAATATTTCCAGTGGATAGTTCATAATGAGAAGAACTAATCCGAAAAAGGAGAAGAAGTTCATAATGAGAAGAACTTGTTCAACTTTGGTTCGATTCCATCACATAAGGAGTTAGAACAACACTAACTTTGGCTCATCTAACACATAAGGAGTTGGATCAGCATCAATAATACGATTAATTCCATCACATAAGGAGTTGGATCAATGTTTCCGAGAGAATAAGTTCATAATGATAAGAACTTGTTCAAACACTTTGCTCATCCATCACATAAGGAGTTGGATCAACATCATCACTTTGTTCGAATCCACCACAAAAGGGGGTGGATCAACATTTCTAATGGAAGGGTTCGTAATGACAAAAACTCATTCGATGAGGGAAAAAAGTTAATAATGAGAAGAACTTGTTCAACCTCAGCTCGATTCATCACATAAGGAGTTGGATCAGCACCAACACTTTGCTCGATTTCATCATATAAGAAGTTGGATTAGCGTCGCCATTTCACTCGATCCCATTATAGAAGATGTATCAACATTTCAGTGGAGAGTTCATAATGAGAAGAACCCATCCGATGAGGGAGAAGAAGTTCAAAATGAGAAAACCTGTTAAACCTTAGTTTGATTCCATCACAGAAGGAGGTGGATCAACATTTCAGTGGAGAGTCATAATGAGAAGAACTCATCTGATGAGGGAGAAGAAATTCATAATGAGAAGAACTTGTTCAACCTTGGTGATTTCATCACAGAAGTAGGTGGATCAATATTTCAGGGGAGAGTTCATAATGAGAAGAACTCATTCGATGAGAGAGAATAAGTTCATAATGAGAAGAACTTGTTCAACCTTGGCTCGATTCCATCACATAAGGAGTTGGATCAACACCAACCTTGGTTCGATTCCATCATATGAGAAGTTTGAATCAACATCGCCTTTTCATCATAAAAGGAGGTGGATCAACATTTCCAGTTGAGAGTTTATAATGAGAAGACCTCACTGGAGGAGAATGAAGAGTTCATCCCATGAGAATTTATAGCTTAAGAATTTTAGCATTTTAGGCTGGATAAAATGATGCTTATTATATTTGCTACATCCCTGTTCCACAATAATGTGCAAAGAGGGACAACTGTAATCACCATTTTATCCCAAAAATAAATAATAATATAATTAAAAAATCAAATCAATCCCCGAGTATCCGGGGCATTCAATGCCCGACTGTTGAACCGACCACTGTGCCACCATCTCCCTGCCATCATTGTGCTACCAAATCCCAGCTCAGCTACACCAATCATAAGAAGAGCAACAAAAGAAGAAAAATGTAACTTTTTTTTAAGATCTAATCTGGGTTCTATATAAACCCACACAAAAATATGTAAAAAAGGAGGACCCATATATTTAGAGCAATACATAGAGAAATAAAACGTAAGATTTTTTCATTTTTTTCATATACGAAAATACTTCAAATCAACAAAAACAACCCATTCGAACCAAGCAACCATTTTTCATTTTTTCCTATTCATTTAAGTTAGCCAAACGAGAACAAAAATGAAAAGAAGAAAGAATGACGGATATACCTCTTGGCCGGATCTTTCACCGACGATTGGAGCCCCCGTTGTCCAATCCGAATGGTGAAAAGGTGTAAGGTATCCCCATTAGAAACATATTAAAAAACCAGTTTGATCCGACGATAGATGGAGGAGATCGAAACTTTGAAAGTTGAAAGGTTGTCGACCATTTTCACAGAGTTGGGAGCCATTCCTCGCAAAACTGTGGCCAGTTTTGGGTTCCTGGCATTGAGGAAAAATTTAGGCTTTGACGTCGCAAGAGTATGGCAGCAGACGACGTTCGAAACAATGGGAGGCGGTGGCACAACCACTTTTTTCTGGAGAAGTATAGAGAGAAGAGAAAGCTTCTCTCTCTAAAAAATATAGGAAAAGAAATGAGAGAAAAATGAAAAAATGTGATAAAGGGTATTTATACCCAAAGCAAAACGGCGCCGTTTTGGGACTATACCTGGGGGTTTTGGCCTCTGATGGCCAAATCATCTCCGCAACCATTTCACCTTTCCTTTCTTTAAATTTAGTCACCATTTTTAGCTTATTTAATGATTTTTTTAAATTGTCCTTATTTTGTTATTTTTCCATTTTATGTTCTAATGATAACTTTTGGCTTATTTGCTTTCAGGTCATTCTAGCTTTGTCGTGTTCTTATGTTTTGGTCACTGGGGTCTTGTTTTATTAGTTTATTCTGGTTTTGACTCTTTATTGTTATTTGTTTCAATTTAGTCATATGTTTGCATTGATTTATTTGAAATTGATCCCTATTTCTTTATGTTATTTCATTTTAGTCACTAACCAGTTATGTTTTCTTTATTTATTCATGAATTTGGTGTTGTATTTTCAATTTATGCATTTTGGTCAATGTTTATATCTGATTTGGCATATTGTTCTTTTATTTTATTTCATTTTGTCCCCTTACTTTTTATATTAGAATATATTCAAATTATTCTACAACCGTGCGATGACCCACCCTGGGCTGTGATTCGCGTTATCCATGGTTCGGGTAACAATTAAAAATCAACCCCCTAACTTCTAGTTTTATATTCGATTGTTTAATTACTATTATTTTAACTTTTCCCTTTGAAATTCTATTATTTTAATTTATGCTTTAAATTATTAATTGTTTATGTTTTAGTCATTTCAATTCCAACTTTTAATTTTATGCAATGTCTTAATTTAAGTTTTATATTCTGATTTCTTTCATTTTAGTCCTTTACTTAATGTTTTAATTTCATCTTTTTCATTTTTATTTATTTTAATTTAGCCCTTTGTATTCATTAATTGCTTTTAATTTTCTTCTTTAATTTCAATTTCTTTAATATAGTCTTAAAGTTTTTGGTTTTAAATTAAACCTTTTGATTTATATTTAGAATATTTTAGTACTAACCTAGATTACTTAGATTTTAGGTCAAGTCTTTAAATTTAGATTCCTTTAAATTTGGGTCCCTAAACTTTTAATTTAAAAGAATTTTTGATTTGGGCATCTCTTATGCTCGAGGTTTTGAATTAATTATTCGATAGTCCATAATTAAAATTAATTAGGATTAATATTAGAGCCTCCATCTTGGGCCTTTTTTCACCTTTAGTCCTTAAATTAGGAGAATTCTTAATTTGGTCATCGTTTTTGTTCACGGTTCCAATTTAATTATTAGACTCCCATAATTGATTTAAATTAATTTAAGTTAATATTAGGGTTTACATTTTCAGCTTTGGCCCCCTAGTTCTTTAATTTTCATAATTTGACACTTTAAGATAGAGAAAACCTTAATATGCCCTTAGTTTAATTAGGGTCAATAAAAAATTGTTTGATTGCATCATGTTTTAAAACCTAACACAATGTTCACTTATTATGGAGTCAATAGTATATCTCCCGCAAGTATGCTCAGGGGGTGACTACTGGTGATTCTCGAAATAGGTCAACATTTTTTTCAAGACTACATCATGATTTCTAAAATATCGAGGCAATGTTCGATTATTGGGCACAATTGTTGATCTCCCGCATTCATGCTAGTGGGCGAATGCTATTGGCTTTAATAAACGAATACCCTTTTCAACTTTGCATCCGTAATGATTTTCAAATTATATGATGTTCAAACTCAAAATTTTCAATTTTAAATGTAGGGTAATCAACTATGTACCAATATTTGGGTGCTGTGGGGGTGTTAATCCTTCCCCGCACGTAACTGACTCCCGAACCTGTTTTTTGGTTTTTGTAAACCCTAAACTTGGTATTTTTATAAAAATAAAATATTTTATTAAAATCACCTAATTTTTATGATGTCCCGATCACACCTTAAAATGATTGGTGGTAACTCCTCATATTTCAAAATATTTTCAAAAAAAAACTCCTAAGTCGTACCAAGTTTTTCCACGCCTAGGTAAAAACGGTGTGGACATTGAAGCAATGGAAACACAACCATTTAGCATCGACACGACAGTGCATAGCAAAGTTAGAAAGGCTTATAAATACTATACTCAGTTCACGTCAATACTGAGGGGGTTTTGTGAATTTAATTAAGGCTAAGCACGGATCTCTTGCTTCGCTTGATACAGAGGACATTATTGGGCCCAAAGGTTGAGAGTCAATTAGTTGACTTTCAAAATCGAAATTTGACATTCTTCCACGCTCGATCAATGAAACGAAAAAAGAAGAACCAAATTAAAGGTTCATATGATGGCAATTATAGTTAAAAAGAAAATGCAGATACACTCTCATTAATCGTGGTTAATTATTTTAAGGATTTATTCGCCACGTCTAATGTTGTTCCTCATTCTAGCATCTTGGATGCTATTGATACGGTGGTAACACCCTCAATGAATGAGGAATTGTCTAGAACCTTTGATAGGATTGAAGTTCTATATGCCTTTCATGATATTAATCCTCATAAGGCACATGAAATTGACGGTGTACCAGCTAGCTTCTTTAGGCAACATTGGTCGATTATTGGTTCTGATGTGATCCAATTATGTATGGATTTATTAAATGGTGTTAAAGATATGGTAATGGGAAACAAGACTATCCTTGTATTGATCCCTAGTTTAGGAATCGAAGTACATGAAACAAATACAACCCATCAGTTTATGCACGGTAATTTATAAAATTGTGTCCAAAGTCCTGGGAAATCACCTGAAACCGATAATGGCAACATGCATTTGTGATAATCAGGTAGCATTTCTGCAAGGTCGCCAGATTTCTGATAAAATTTTGGTGGCCCATGGGTTATTACATTACATGAACTCGTCAAAGAATGGAATTAATACGTGTTGCGCTCAAACTTGATATTGATAATATTTATGATAGAATGAATGGAATTTCCTCCAGAGTGTTATGATCAAACTTGGCTTCCATAAGGACTTTGTTAATCTAATCATGAAATGTGTAACTACTATTTCCTTTGTAGCATAGGTTAGTGGTAGACTAACGGATGTGTCTAATCCTAGTAGGGCGCTTCAGCAAGGCGATCCCCTCTCCCTGTTCCTATTTATTTTTCGCACAAGAGTTGTCGACTCTATTCCACACAGCTCAACAAAATGGAATAGAGCATATCAAAATGGGTCACGTGTTTCTCATCACTTGTTTGAGGATGACATTTTAGTCTTTCTTAAGAATTCAAGTGCTGAAGCCACCCATATAAAGGAGATTTTAGGCATACATACAGACTCTTCTGGGAAATGTATTAATTTAAATAAGTCGGTAATATACTTTATTCCAAAAACGATTCCGGAGCATCGTACCAAATTAAAAAACATTTTTGGAATAAAAGAAGTTGATTCATTAGAACACTATGTATGGAAAGGCCTCCATAAATCTTTACAAGCATTGTTTAATGCATTATTATGGAGGGTGAGTTGTAACAGTATGGCATAAGTTTTTAAAGACAGGTGGGGAGGTATCTAGCTAATTCAACTTACAGGTACCAACACCACAGAGGCGAGTCAAGAGACACGGTGTGGCGACTTCATGTGCAGGGATCAAGCACAATGGGATGTGAACAAGGTAAAGTCTTTCTTATTAGACCATGATGTAGATATTATTCTAGGAGTGTTAATAGTGCCTCGTACATACAATAGTGTGGTTTAGGGAAACCATGAATCTGGTGTCTATTCAATGCATTCGACATATTGGTGGTTACAAAAGCCTTTCCATACTTCAGATACTACTTCAAAATTATGGAAGGTTGTTGCTAAATTGAAATTTCTTCCTAAAGTACACGTCTTTGCTTGGCGTCTAGCATAAAAGGCACTTTCGGTAGGTCAGACTGTGCGGGGTGCGAGATTAGGAGGTGGTATTTGCCCACAATGTAGTTCAGAGATTGAAATGATAATGCATGTGGTTAGGGAATATAATTTTCACAAAAGGCGTTGCGTTTGGATGGTATACCAGGTTCGATCGTTACCTCTACTTATCAATTTCCCTTAATTTTGTTAGAATATACTTTGGTTGTGCTTAGTTTGGATGGTTTTTTAGATCTCCTCATGCTTCTATGGAATATCTAAAATGCTAGAAATAGTTTGGTTTTTTAGATCACCAGGAGTTTCTTGCTGCACAGACGCCAGGGCCTACGTGTTAGAGTGTGCCCAAAGCCCAATCATTTGATGATTGTATAGACTAATTTTATTTAACGATTTTATTGAATAAAACAATTGCCACTAATATTTTCAGTTATATATCTATGTCTAACATAACTAAAATACAATAAAGTCCATATAATAATATGATTATTATTAAATACCCATAGTCGAATATTATTATGGGTATAAACAATAATAATATGTTTAAGAGTAACGTGTTATTGATTGGTGGCAATAAATTGTCATTGACATAGAGATGTCAGAATCGATGCATGAATATGTTAGAGAATGAAATATTGGATTGACCCACTATGAGCTTATGTCTTGGATTATTATGTGATGGTCACAACATTACTCATGGTGATGACTATATGTATGATCCTCATACTTGAGATCATTACTATCTCAACATATATTGTTATATGTTTTGATACAGTTAAACATGTTGTGTAACTGGTTGTACTATAAAGACTGATATTGAACATATCTCGATATATGTAGTGGGATATGAATGATTAAGATAGGATTTATCCTTCCTACATAATATGAAATATATCACAGGACACTTAATTGAGTGAGACTATAAATGCATGACCATGCTCGAATAAGTTGATACGAGATATTACAAATTATTCATTAATTATAGTCTACTCTAGAAATCAAGAAATAATAGATGGGCCATGCAAGTGTGACTATTCCAAGACTAGTGCCTATTTTGGATATAAAGGATAAAATAATGTAATACATAAAAGAGACAGTCACAAAGATGATATATATAATCATGATTTCTTGTATCTTAGGTGACAATGATATATTGCTAGATGTCACTCATTGTTTGTAATAGTAGAATGATTCTAATAATTACTACTAATGTTACAAGAACCTACAGGGTCACACCCTAAGATTAAAATGAGAAAAATATTAAATGGGTTTTATTGTACAATATAATTAGAATTAATATATGTATATTTGATATACATATAATTTAATTGTCCAGAATAAAATAAGTAGACATTAAAAAATATAATTCTGATTACAACTCTTTTAATGAATATTTAATTTACAAAAATTAAATAAGATTTTATTTTGGAATAATTAAATAAGAGCTTAATTAATTCACAATTACAAACCCTAAAGGTTAGGGTAACTCGTGTATATAAAGATAAACAAGGGTCTAGAAACCACTCTTGATCTTTAGCCAATTTTCTAAAAACTGTTTTGGAGAAAAGTGAAAATATTTGCTTTCAATCGGGTGAACTAAGTAGAGGCTGAGACGTTTTCATGGAGGCTTGCAATTCGAATTGTTCTTGATCACTATTACAGTCAAGTTTGTAAGTAATCGTATCACTTTTCTCCCATTTTCGGTTGTATCATACATGGATTACTAGTGAGACCGTCAAGTTTGTTTCCGCTGTGCCGTGGGGTGCGTTGGCGGTCCCAAAAATGGTATCAGAGCCATTTATAAGATCCGAATTGGAGTTAAAATTCTTAGTTGATGCGATATGTATAAGATGCATGATTTTTTATCTTCTTTGGGTGAGTATATATGATATAATTGTTCGATTCGATAAAAGACACAATTAATATGTTAATCTATTTAATGAACTTTACAATCAATGGTTAAGAGTTAATCATGAATTTGTTGCTAAAGGGTTTATGATATTCATTTGTTAATTGTTGACATAGTGATCGGTGGGTACATAATAGCAGATCGTTTCTGGTAAAGGAGCAATGGTTGTTCCGATGCGAAAAAACCTCGGGATTAAAAAAATCCCCAAAACACGATTCTATTGATAAATTTATCAAATCTTGAGGTTTTTCCATAGAAAAAGTAAGTGTTTTTTCTCAAAATTTCTACCCCTTGACCCCTTCATAGGAAACATAGATTATAGGCTCATATTGGTAATTTTAACTAATGCGTAACAACATATATATGTTGTGTTTGATTTGCACGGTGTTTGACATGCATGGTTATAGACCTTTTAATATGCAATGATTGTAATTTTATAAATACAGCCTGCGTTTCGTGGCTCTCTATAATTCGGTTATATTTCTCTTTTCATTTTACTCCCTCATACGTAAAATGAGTTTCTGAAATTGTATTCCTATAAAGATTCAAAGAAGTAGAAGAATGGACTGACATGAAGGAGAGAAGATGCTTGAGAAGTAGTATTAAGTTTAGGATTCTTGGTTCTCCCATTGGCTTGGCATGGGCCACCTTAGTTATGGTTATTTTAGCCTATAACTATTGTATCTTATTTACTACTTTTATTTATCTTGTATGTGATATAAAGTATGATATGTTAGCATGCTAATATAAGAATGAACCTCGATGAGATCAATTAAAGGCCTAATATTAAAATGAATAACGATGAGATAATTACGCAAATCCCTTTTTATAATATAAGTTAACTTAACCATCCAATACTTACCCTCGTTAAGGCTTCGATCGATATTGTGTGGGCTTTGCCAAAGCAATGACACATAAATCTATCTTGGTTAAATGCGAAGAGTAATAAAATGATATTCACCAATTGAAATACTGGTAATAACTTAGCTAGGTTATTCTAATAGGATTAGAAACCTAGAGGTTAATAATTTGGATGAATCAAAAGATGATTTAAACCAGAGTTGTTCACCAAATGGAGGAGTTACATGAGATGTATTTAGCAAGGTGTTACTTACCTAAATAAACATTCTCCTAAAAGAAAAGCCAAAGTTGATATAGGACGAGGGTGAAATATGGATCTTCACTCACTAGAAAAACTTTCGAGATGTTTTTCCGAAATTAAAACATGAGGTTTTTTAATTTTGAATAAATAGTGGGAGTAATTTATTAATAAATACCTATTTATAAATTTTTAAACTCGGTAAATTTACTTACATTTTATATTTTCATTGTTTTAGACTTAGTGGAAAACAACACACTTTCATTACGATCGATCCTTGAGAAGGATAAGTTGAATGGCATACACTTCCTGTACTGGTTCTGTAATTTGAGCATTGTTCTCAAACAAGAATGGAAAGAATATGTCATTCAAGAATCCATTCCCGATAAATCGGAAACTAATGCTTCTAGAGTTGACAAAGGTAAATTTAAGAAACATAGTTCTTGAAGAGCATATCTACCGAAACAAATGCGATTACCTCGATAAGATATTCCTTTCATTCTTCCTTTATGTTGTTTACGAAATCTGGTTCTTTTTGAGTTATAGTTGATGGTTGTTTATGAATTCCATCTCTACTACAGAACTGGACATGAGACTTTCTTCTCATCTAGCTCCTCGCGAAAAACAAAATGACTAAAAAAATATTTTATTCTTAAGATATACATGTAGTTAATGAATAATAGATTGAATCTTGGGATTCTTTGCTTTGAGATTTTATCTGATCTATTAGAAATTTTTATATCTTGTTTGTATATAAATTGGATATATATAAGGAATTGAACACATATTCTATTTCTAGATAATGTCTTATATTGGTTTTGTTATAATTTTATAACGAATCTTTGTTTTTTATCATATTCATATCAGATTCAGATCGACAAAATTTTAACAATCAAATAAAATGAAAATAAAATTTTCGCGAGCGAATATTTACTCTTTCAATATCTAGTTCAGTTGTCGGGTTAACTCATGACCTATCAGAATCATAATAAAAAGAAATGGATGATATGTTAGACGTGAGATGTCTAATGCTTGCCTCCATGACTTCTAAGCTTCAAAAGCAACATGAGGACATGGTTGCATATGAGATGATCAAAAAATTTGAGGACTTATATGAGGGGCAAGCACATCAAGAGATGTATGAGACCTCTAAAGCTCTATTTCAATGAAAAATGAGTGAGGGATCTCCTGTAGGAGCTCATGTCATCAAGATTATGGGCTATATCCAAATGTTGGAGAAACTAGGATTTCCACTCAAGGATGAACTGGCTACTGATGTCATCATGCAATCATTGTCGAATAGCTTCGATCAGTTTGTCCTTAATTTCAATATGAATGAAATTAATAAGACTTTGACACAGTTACTTAGCATGTTACAAACTGCTTAGAGTAACATGAAAAAGGTTGGACCTAAGCCCATTCTGATGGTACGTAAGGAGAAAAGAAAGGGAAATAATAAAACAGTGGCAAAGCCTAAGGTTAATGGCAAGCCGAAACCCAAAGGAAATGATGCACTGAAACCCAAAGGGGGAGTTAGTAAGGAAGGACTATGTTTCCATGGAGAAAAAACCAGACACTAGAAAAGAAACTGCTCTGTTTACCTTGAAGAGGTCAAGAAGGCAAAAGCAAACGGAATATTTGTTAAGGTATTTATGTTATTGACGTTAATTTGTCAACATCTACTTCTTGGGTATTAGGTACCGATTGTGGTTCTCATATTTTTATTTTTTTATAGGGACTGCAAAAGAGAAGGAATTTGGCTAAAGGAGACATTGACCTGTGAGTGGGAAATGGAGTAAGAGTTGCTACATTAACGATAGGGAAATATGTTTTATCTTTGCCTAGTTAACTTGATTCACATTTAGAGAATTGTTATTTTGTTCCTAGTTTGACTATGAACATTATTTCTATTTCTTGTTTGGACAAGATTGACTTTGAGATTATTATTAATAATAATTGTTGTTCTTTTTATCTCTATAAATTTTTTTGGTTCAAGACAATCGGTTAATGGTCTCTATATTTTAGATTAAGAAAATACTATTTATAACATAAATGCGAAAAGATTAAAGACAAATGGCTCAAATCAAACTTATCTTTGGCATTTTTGTTTAGGCCATATAAGTGAGAAATGCATATCAAAGCTCTATAAAGATGGATTCTTAGATTCATTTGTTCTCGAACAATATGATGTATGCAATCATGCTTGTTGGGAAAAATGAATAAGGCTCCCTTTAATAGTAAAGGTAAACAAGCAAGTGATTTATTGGGATTAATACATAGTGATGTATATGGGCCAATGAATATGCAAGAAGAGGTGGATTCAAATACTTTATTACATTCACTGTTGACATCAGTCGGTATGGGTATATTTATCTTATGCGCCATAAATTTGAAGCACTTGAAAATTTTAAGGAATAAAAAAATGAAGTACATAATCAATTAGGTAAAATTATTAAGGCACTTCGATCGGTTCGAGGTGGAAAATACTTGAGCATAGAATTTGATGAACTCCTGAAAGAGTGTAGGATTGTCTCACAACCTACACCACCTAGTACACCATAATAGAATGAGGTTTTTGAGAGAAGGAATTGAACACTATTACACATGGTTCGATCGATAATGAGCCATAGTGATTTTTCTACTTCTTTCTGGGGACATGCACTCGAAATAGTTACTTTCACACTAAATCATGTTCGATCTAAATTGGTTCAAAAGACACCATATGAGATATAGACTGGAACGACCTAGTAGGTCTTTTATCAAGATTTGGGGTTGTGAATCTTATATCAAACATTAGATGTATACAAAGCTCGAACCGAAATCTCATAAGTGTATATTTGTTGGATATCCTAAATAAAAAAAGCTATTATTTCTTCAACCCTAATGAGAACAAAGTGTTTATTGCTCGAATGAGAGTTTTCTTGAAAGAGAATTTTTCTCAAAGAAAGGGAAGGGAATAAATATTGAACTTGGAGAAATTTAAGAACAAAATATCAATGAACCAGAGGTTGAACAAGTTCTAAAAGTAGTTGAAGAACAATCAACAGATTTAGAAACACAACTACTATAAAGATCCACAAGAGAAAGCCATGTACTTGATAGATATGGATTTCTCGTTACCAAACATGAAGTCATTCTTCTTATAAATCAAGATGAGCCTAGAATTTATCAAAAGGCAGTGTCGATTCCAGACGACATACTCATCATAGGAAATGATATATCTACTTTACAGTCTGTTAAGACTTGGTTAAGTAGTCATTTTTCTATGAAAGATTTAGGTAAGGCAGTGTATATTTTAGAATTTAAGAACTTTAGAGATAGACCAAGACGACTCCTAGGTTTGAGTCAAAGTACATATATAGACAAAGTGCTAAAAAGGTTTAGTATGGAAGAATCTAAGAAATTATTTTTTCCTATGAGATCTTATTTCTCTTTCAAAGGAAATGTGTCCTTCAAATCCAAAAGAAAAGGAACGAATGAATAAGATTCAATATGCTTCAATATTGGTTTTATCATGTATGTCATGATATGTACTTGACCAAACATATCTTATGCCTTAAGCATGATGAGTCGGTATTAAATAAATCCTGGTAAAGGCCATTGGGTTATAGTTAATAATTTCCTTAAGTACTTAAGAAGAACTAAGGATACATTTCTTGTCTATGGAGGCAAAGAAGAGCTTAATGTAAGAGGTTATACTGGCGCTAGCTTCTAAACTGACAAGGATGACTCACAATCATAATCAGGTTTTGTGTTTTGTCTTAATGGAGGTGCTGTGAGCTGGAAGAGTTCAAAGAAAGACACAATAGTTGATTCTACAACAGAGGCCGAATACATTGCTGCCAGTGAAGCAGTAAAAGAGGCTGTTTGGATCAAGAAGTTCATTTCTGAACTACAGGTTGTTCCTAGCATATTGGATGCTATAGAACTCCACTGTGGCAACAATTGAGCCGTTGCACAAGCAAAGGAACCCAAATCTCATCAACAGTCTAAACATATTCTTAAACACTTTTATTTTATTTGTGAGATCATAGACCAAGGAGATGTGGAGATATGAAGAGTACACATGGATGACAACATTATTGATCCCCTAACGAAGCCATTGGCACAACAGAAGCATGATCGTCACACTAAGTCACTTAATATTAGATATGTAGGTGATTAGTATTAGTGCTAGTTGGAGATTGTTAGAGTATGCCCAAAGACCAATCATATGATGATTATATGGACACATTTTATTTACCGATTTTATTGAATAAAGGCATTACCACTATTATATTCAATTATATATCTGTATCTAACATAAACTGAAAGATAATAAAGTCCATATAGTAATATGATTATTATTAAATATCCTTAGTAGAATATTATTATGGATATGGACAATAATAATATGTTTAAGACTAACGTGTTATAGATTGATGTCAATAAATTTTCATTGACATAGAGATGGCAGAATCGATGCATGAATATGTCGTTAGAGAACGACATATTGGATTAACCCATTATGAGCATATGTCTTGGATTATTATGTGATGGTCACAAAATTGTTCATGGTGATGACTATATGTATGAGCCTCAGACTTGAGATCACTACTATCTTAACATATTTTGTTATATGTAAGGGTGTTCAAAAATACCCAACCCGGTTGACCCAACCTGAAGACCTGAACTAAAAACAAGTATTTTTCTTAAAAAAAACCCGATCAGGCCGGGTACCTGACTCGACATTTTTTGGGTTGGGCCGAGGACAAAAAATTTCATTTTTTTCGGGTACCCAGTTACTCAAATACCCGAATATAATTATTTTTTATATAATATAATATTACATATTCAATTATTAATAATTTTATATATTAAATTAAACTAATAAAATTAAAAAAACACCCACCAAATAATTGTAGGTTTAATAATTAATATTTTTTATAATATAAGTTTTATTTTTTGTTCTAAAAAATTAATAATAAAAAAAAAATAAAAATCGGGTATCTGATTACTCGAATTACGGGTACCCTCAAAATCCAGGTATCTGGGTATTGGGTACTCACAATATCCGATTCAGGACATGGGCAAAAAAATCAAATACCTGAAGACTCGGGTACCCAGATTTGAACACCCCTAGTTATATGTTTTGATACAATTAAACATGCTCCGTAATTGGTTGCACTATAAAGAATGATATTGAACATATCTTGATATATGTAGTTGGATGTGAATGATTAAAATAGGATTTGTAATTCCTACATAATAGAAAATATATCACAGGCTACTTGATTGAGTGAGACTAAAAATGCATGGCCATGCTCGAATAAGTTGATATGAGACATCAAAAATTATTCGTTAATTATAGTCTACTCTAGATATCAAGAAATAATAGACGAGCCATACAAGTGTGACAATTCCAAGACTTGTGCTTATTCTAGATATAAAGGACAAAATGATGTAATACATAAAAGATTTAGTCACAAAGATGATATGTCGAATCATGATTTCTTGTATCTTAGGTGACAATGATATATTGCTATATGTCACTCATTTTTTGTAATATTATAATGGTTCTACTAATTACTACTAATGTACAAGAACCTATAGGGTCACACCCTAAGGTTGAAATAAACAAATATTAAATGGATTTTATTGTACAATATAATTAGAGTTAATATATGTATATTTGATACACATATAATTTAATTATCCTAAATAAAATAAGTGGACATTAAAAGAATGTAATTTTGATTACAACTCTTTTAATGAATATTTAATTAAGAATAATTAAATAAGGTTTTAATTAATTCAGAATTATAAAGCCTAAAGGTTAGGGTAACTCGTGTATATAAAGATATGCAAGGGTTTAGCAGTCGCTCTTGATCTTTTAGCCGATTTCCTCAAAATCGTTTTGGAGAAAAGTGAAAATATTTTCCCTCAATCGGGTGAACTAAGTAGAGGCTAAGACGTTTTCTTGGAGGCTTGCGATTCGAATCATTTGTGATCACTATTATTGTTGTTGAAATCTTGTTGTTTTTTAAGGAACCCAATGAAAGTAATCATATCCCTTTCTTCCCGTTTTCAGTTTTATCGTACATGGATCACTGGTGAGATGTCGAGTTTATTTCTACTGCGCTATGGTGTGCGTCGATGGTCCTAACACTACGTTGCCATAATGCCATGTTGTTTTGGATACTTAGGCTCCACCTCAGGGCGGTACTATAAAATTGAATGTTAATGGTGCATATAATCCTGTTACTCAGCCAGTTACGGTTGGCGTGGTGGCTAAGGATGCACAGGGAAGGGTTCTCGGTGGATTGGCAACTACCTTAGTTGGCTTTTTTGATTCGGGGTTAGTAGAACTTTAAGCCTTGTTGTAACTGTCAATATTACTCTAGAGGAAGGATGGAAACAAATTAATATAGAGATTTATTCTAGCATGTCGTCAACAAATTTAGTAGTGGGGATGATGAAGACTCTATGTTGGGGATTCATATACGGCTGATCCATCGAAATGTAATAAATTTACAAGTTGTATTGTCTCTTATGTATGTAGAGCTACGAATCTAGTTGCTTATATGTTAGCTACCCCAAGTTTCTTGCATCTGATGTAAAGATAGATTTGTTGCCAGATTAATGAATGGTCAGCTGGTACTCTTTTCCCCTTATAGGACCCCAACCTTGTGTTGGTAAAAGGGGTTTTTAATGAGGTCCTTATTTATTTAAAAAAAAGTTAAAAATTTACTATCTTCTCATTCCAAGCCCTCAGTACTTGCTTTAATTCATAAAGTATCTTTCAAAGCTTACAAACATAATCAATATGATCTTGATTTTGAAAATCTATTGGTTGGATATGTAAATCTCATGATCTAGTTGTCCATGAAAGAATACATTCTTCACATCCATTTATCATAGATTTTAGTCCTTACTAGCTGTTAGTGCTAGTAGCACTCGAATAATTATAAGCTTTGACATTGGACTAAACGTTTCAATATAGTCTAGTTCATATTGTTAAGAGAATATACGAGCAAATAAAGAAAAAAAATTAGAAGATGTTATCTTGTATCGATTGCTGATCAAAAGTTTTATCTATGCCATATTTTTTGGAAAATAACTTACTGTAAAATGAAATATTAGCATTGATTGGAAAATATAAATAAGGTAAATAAATGAATACCAAGTAATTTTACTATGTCGTGCAATCATTACCTTAGAAGCAATTTCACATGAACTGGTGTAATCCCTAACAATGGATGTTTCCCCCCAAGCTTAACACAATTTTCCAAATTTCGTACACCCAAAATAAGAAAGTGAAACTCATAATAGTGTTACTCTTTTCTGGAAGAAAGGAAAGTATTTTATCTGGAGTAAATCCTATTAGAAAAATATCAAAGGCCACTGGAAAAAGAACAAATTCAATATGCTTTGTGAAGAGAGAAAATATAAAAGAGAAGAGGATGAGAATGAAGTGAATGAGTTGCAAGTGAAGGGAAGGCCTCTTTTTATAGCTAAAAAATGAGGGTATTTGGGTAAAATTCTCTAAAAATCTCAACTTCTCCCACTATTTCAACATTTGAATTTTAATTAAATTAAAATTTAAAATTCAAATTAATATATTTATTTCTTTGCATTATCATAAATATAACCAACAATCCCCCACTAATGCAAAGAAGTAAAATTCCATAAAATAATTAAAAGAAAAGAGAAACAACGAAATTAGCAACTTAAGAACTAATATTTGTTAGATTTGAACTAGTACATAGTGGAATAAGTAATTCTTTACTTTAACAAGTGAACGAATCTTGAACTTCTTAAGATTATGGTTGACTCATAACACATAACTAACTTCAGATTTATTTGAGTTCCGAGGTAGTTCAAACATTTTACCGAATAATAACTCAAGATTCTCATAAGTGCTCTAGAAAGACGACCCAAAGTCTTTCATATAAGGTGGCTACTCCTTCACACTTACGTAGATGATTTCATCAACTCTATTTCAATATAGACCACCTAAATTAGGGCTATAAAATCATTAAGAGATTTTATTAAGCTCAACCTCTTATTTATGAATCTGGTGAATTCATCAAGTTAGTCTCACTATGACCATCCATAAACTTGGGTTATGAATTCATTAAGAGTGTAAAACTCAACCTTATAAATTGGTGTATCCATCAATTCTGTCTCACTAGGACCACCCAAATCCTGGGTTATGGATTTAATAAGAGTATAAAACTCAACCTCTCAAGTGTACATGATACGTCATAGGAATGGGTAGGACTGTGTGATATGAAATACCCATCCAATTGGCTTAGGTACTACTCCCCTCGACAAATCAAGAATCATTTTTTTACATAACCCTTTAGTTAAGGGATTAGCAATGTTCCTTTCAAATTCCACGTACTCTAAAGTGAGTACTCCATTCTTTATAATGTCTCACAAATTCATTTCTTATCTTGTTGTGCCTTTTCTTATCATTGTAAGATTGATTATTAGCAGCACAGATTGCGACTTGTGAGTCTCATAATAACGATGCTAGAGGTGTAGGTTCCCTTCATAAAGGAATATCTGCAAGTAGATTCCTAAGCCACTCGACCTCTTGCCCAACTAAATCAAGAGCAATGAACTTTAATTCCATGGTGGAGTGAGCAATACACATTTTCTTGGAAAACTTCCAAGAAATAGCTGCTCCACCTAAAGTAAAAATATACTCACTAGTGGAACTTACTTTATCATTGTCAGTTACCCAATTTGCATTAAAATATCCTTTAAGGACTGTGAGTATATCTACTTAACCTACTAACATTATAAGTAATATTAGGTTGAGTATAGTTCATTAAGAGCAACAGGCTTCCAATAATCTTTGCATATTCAGATTATGAGACACTATTCCATTTATTCTTTTTGAGTAGAAAGCTATGATCATAAGGGTTACTTACAAGGACTACATTAAAACTGTTAAATTTTTTCAAAATTTTCTCTATGTATTGAGGTTGGTTTAACGAGAATCCCTTATATGAATTAGTCACTTTTACCCGTAAAATTACATCAACTTCTCCCAAATCAATAATTTCAAACTTAGTGGATAGAAAAATCTTTAGTCTCTTTAATGACTTTTAGGTGTGTACTAAAAATAAATAAGTCATCTACATATAGACTTCTGAAAACACAATCAGATCCAAATATTTTTGAGTACACACATGCATCTATACCATTAACTATAAAACCATAAGTGAGAATAGTTTTATGAAATTTCTCATACCATTGTTTTGGAGCTTGTTTGAGACTATATAATGATTTTTGAGTACAAACTTTATTTTCCTTCCCAAGTGCCACGAATCCTAAAGGTTGCTACAAGTAAATCTCCTAATCCAAATCATCATTCAAAAAGCCTATCTTCACATCCATATGATGTATCAACAAGTTGTGAATAGAAACTAAAGCAAATAAAAAAATAGTGGATATTTTAGTAATAAGAGAATATGTATCAAAGAAGTCAATCCCAAACTTTTGAGAAAAGCCTTTTACGACTAATCTTTCCTTATATCATTGTATAGATCCATCGGTCTAAACTTCTTTATAAAGACCCAGTTATTACTTATAGGTTTACAATATTTAGGCAAGTCAACTAACTCCCAAGTATGATTAGATAAAATAAATTCTAATTAATCTTTAATAGCATATCTCCAAAAACTAGCATCAGTTGAACTAATATCTTCATAATATGTTTTCGGATCTTCATCTATTAACAATGCATTTGTTATAGAATCATTAATTGAGTCTAAATCATTAATATCAATTATGAAAAAAGTAAGAAGGTGAGGTCCAAAATTATTTGCTACCTTTTGTCTTTTACTCCTTCTAGGTTGATCATCATTTTGATCATCCCTAGGAGTTTTCTTAGAAGAAGAAATATTCTCATCTAATTTCAAGTCATGATTACTATGCTTTTTAAGAGAAAAATATTTTAAAGAATATTTCATTTCCAAATTCACATATTGAATAATCATGCAAGAGCATAAATCTGTAAGCAACACTATTTAAAGCATAACAATAAACACAACATCAATAGTTTTAGATCCAATTGTGTTCCTTATAAAAGTGGGCAATCCTACTTTTTCTAGACACCCCCACACTTTTAGATGATTTAAATTAGGAGTATGACCTTTCCAGAACTCATATAGGGTACAAGCTAACATTTTATGAGGCACTCAATTAAAAATGTCATTAGCAGAAAGTATGACCTCCCCTCAAATGTAATCAGATAAACTAGAGCTAAGAAAAATAGCACTCGTCATTTCTTTTCATGTTTTATTCTTTCTTTCAGTTATGTTATTTTGTTGTGGTGAGTAAGGGGCAAAAAACTAATCAATAATACATTATTTTCTCTAGTTTCTTTAAAAAGATTAGCCATATATTCTCATCCTCTATAAGATTTAATTCTTTTATTTCTTTTATAAAGTTGGTTATCCACTTCTACTTTATATGCTAATAAGACTTTATCTACTTCATGTTTAGACATCAAGAGATAAACTATAGAAAATCTAGAGTAATCATCAGAAAAAGTGATATAATATCTTTTTCCACCTTTACTCTTTGTATTTCTAAAGTCTGTTAAATCTGTATGAACTAATTCTAAAAGTTCAATTTATCTAGAAGTAACAAATTTAAAGGGAGGTTTAGCATGCTTTGCTTCAACACATATTTCACATTTGTTAAAGTTGTTTTCATCTAGATTGGGAAGAATGTTAATTTGTTTTAACCTTTTTAAAGAGTGAATGTTCACATAACCTAATCTAGCATGCCACCTATCATAAGTCTCTATGATATAAACAGAAGTAGATGTCTTATTCATAACATTAATCATAATCTCAATCACAAAGAGCCCCCCACATAAATACCATGTTCCTACTTAATCACCATTACGAGATAATACAAGTTTATTAGATTCAAATACTAATTTAATTCTTGCCTTATTTAAGGTGTCAACCATTAATAAGATTTCTACGTAGCACATGAACATACAAAACATTATGCAGAGTTAGAGTTTTTTCAGAAGTAAGTATAAGTAAGATCTTTCCTTTACCGATTACTTTTGAACTGCTAGAGTTTCCCATGTAGAATTCTTCAACTTTAGCTACATCTTCAAACTAGGTGAACATTTCACCAAATTGACCTCAGAGACCACAATAGTAATCACCTCATCTAAATTATCGATCAAATTTTCTTGTGGTTTATTCTTATTTTAACTATGATGCTTGTGGCGATCAGAACGAAGAAAACATTGGTTTGCTTTGTGTCCTAGCTTTCCACATATGTAACAACTCATCACGTTATTTGGCTTATGTTTAGTTCCCATATTTTTGAAGTTAGTTACATTCTTTGGTTGGTAGTTATTTTTCTTCTTCAGGTTAAAAGAATTATTGAACATGTTATGTTTTACACCATAGGAAGATTCCACAAGATTATCCTTAAAAGATAATTCATTGATAGGAATATAATCCTTATCTTTAAGATGATTTGCTTCCTCAATTTTCATGTTACATATGAGCTCTTCCAAGGACATATCACAGTTCTTTCCCTTCAAAATATTTAGATAATCGGACCATGAATTGGGTAGCTTTTCGATCAACATATTTTCCTGGAGAATCTCACACTTTTTCATCCCTTCCGTTAGGATGTCAGAGACAAGCCTTTCATAGACATGCACTTAGTCCATGATGGGATTATCGTAAGTCATTTGGAACTTTAACCATTCTCCGATGACATACTTATTGATTCCAACATCATCTACTCCATACTATTTTGTAGAGTATCCTAAAAGGATTTGGAGATTTGTCTTTAAAAAATAAGTAAAAGAGGTTTTTAGCCATGTAACTAAGATATGACCTCTTAATAGTTTGTTATCATTCTCATGTTTGGCTTTGGCTGCATCATCTTGGGGAACGACAAGAGCTTCTTCATTTTCATTAATTGTGGGGGCTTCACATAAGACATAATCAACTTCTAATTATTCAGAGAAAATCATCATTCCTTATGACCAACGACGATAGTTGGTTCCGTCTAGCGGTTCAAGTTTGAATAGATCAACGATGAACTTGTTTGTGAAAGCCACGAGTTTATAGTAAATATAAATTGCTTCTAAACTATTGGAAAAATAACTAATTGCAAAATGAAAGATTAAATCTGACTGAAAAATAAATAAGGTAAATAAATGAAGACCAAGTAATTTTACTGTGCTATGTAGTCATTGCCTTAGAAGCAAATTTTCCCGGACTGTTATAATCCTTAACAATGGATGTTACCCCCAAGGTTAACACAGTTTTTCAAATTTCATACACCCAAAATAAGGAAGTGGAACTCTAAATAGTGTTGCTCTTTTCTGAAAGAAAGGAAAGTATTTTATCCGGAGTAAATCCTACCAGAAAAATATCGAAGGCCACTGGAAAAAGAACAACTTTACTATGCATTGTGAAGAGAGAAAATATAGAAGAGAATAGGAGGGGAATGAAACAAGTGATTTGAAAGTGAAGAGAAGGCCTCCTTTTATGGTTAAAAATGAGGGTATTTGGGTAAATTTACCAAGAGAAAAATCAGTAAAAGATCTCTAAAAATCTCAACTTCTCACACTATTTCAACATTTGAATTTTAATTAAATTAAAATTTAAAATTAAATTAATTATATTTATTTCTTTTCATTATCATAAATATAACCAAAAATAGTAAGCTGAACAGACATAACTTATCCAATTACTATTGCTAGTTTATACATGATCAATTTAAAGAAGTCTCTTTTTGATACAATACGACCCATCCTAAGGTTTGTTAAAGGCATCATTAATTTTGGTATTTTATACAAGAAAACGAAAGAATGTTAGGTAGTTGGATATTATGAAGTTGACTATGCTAGAGTTTATGATATGCATCATTCAACAATTGAATACATATTCAGTCTTAGATCAAGATAAATATCAAGCCATAGTAAGAGATAACAAACAAATCATTATCAAGCACCGAAATAGAATATCGATCGATGACATCAACGACACAAGAAAGTATTTGGTTGAAATAACTAATAGAAGATCTTTATTACTCAATTTACTATCAGTAAGGCTTCTATAATAATTTATCAACTACACATCTATCAGGGAATCTGATCTTTCATGCAATGACTAAACATATAGAAGTGGACTATCATTGCATTCACGAGAAGGTCCTTAAAGGGAAGATCAAAAAGATTTCAAAAAAATATATAAATGAACAAGTTGTATATATATTCACGAAGAGTCTGAGTAGACCCAAGTTTGAGAAGTTCAGAGAAACAATCAGAATGATATATAAATCATCCATCTATAGAAAAAAGTTTGCATTAAAGAGGGGTGTTGAAAGCTAATGCAACTTATAGATAAATCTATACTTATTATTTAGGAGATATATCTTGAGAATATTCTAGAATAATATAGAAATAACATTAATCATCTATACTAACTCTTAAATATGTGACATCATAATTTAATTTTTCAAAATTTATCATTTTAAATTCTTTTAATTATTAACTATTTCATATGAGAGACATAATTAATATATGTGCAAAAGGAGGGGATGTGTAACATTTGCATCCGCTTTACATAAATCTAATTATATTTAAATGTTTATCTAAATATAATTAGCGTTTAAAACAAATTAAAAAGTATTATTCTCATATTTTATTAAGTATGAAAAAGAGAGTAGAAAAAGTTTGAATAATTGATACAAGCCAACATCATCCTTGCTAAATTATGTATGCCAAACATTATGACATATAAAATATCCTAGATAACTATAATTAAATTTGTATAGACATTTGAATAATTTGAATCAACCTAATTTAATTTGACTTAACTCAAATTTCATATAATCAACTTAAATTTTTAAAAATGGTTTAAGTCATAAAATACAGGGTCAGCCCTTGGTAGGGGTAGAAGGGGCGCCCGCCCAAGGCCCAAAAATATTTTTTACTGCATATGAGAAAAACAGCAAAACCAATTTAGAAGGCCCATAAATCTGTTAATTTTTTCACTTTAATGAAATCCTATAAAGGGTCCATAAATCTGTTAATTTCTTTCTTCAATGAAATCATATGTATGCTAATTTTTTAGTTTATCGCTGTTCATTTTTTCATATTTTTCCTTTTCTAAAATTAAATTAACGATTACTTTTCATAAATTACCTTTTCAATTTGTCAGTGTTCAAAGTTAATGTTATTTTTCATATTTTACCTTTTCAAATTTAAAAACAAAATCAAATTAAACTTCTTCAATAATTAAACCTCTTCAACCTTTATCTTTTAAAAATTCTAAAATTTTATTAACGATTATTTTCTTCTCTATAAAACTTGATGAGGGAAAATATTAAATATAATCAACTTGTATTTTTCTCTTCCATATTGCAAAATTCCTATGAAAATTATTAGTTACTACTCTGACTTTTCAATTCAAGTCCAAGTTCAAATATAACTCTGAAGGTAAAATTTTGTTGAAATTTATTTCTTTTGGGTTTTTTATTAATTTTATTAATTTATTATATTTATTATCACCAAGTTCCTAGGTTTGTTTTCAAAATATATTTTATTATTATTACGATCGAGGATTTGATCTTAAAAATTTAAATATAAATTATTTATTTAATTTTAAAGTTCATCCATTGCGGTGTTGCGGATTTGGTATATAAATACTTCAATCGAGGATCTCCTCATTTTATAGGTGCTATTGTTTTTTTTTTACATTAGTTGCATTACATATAATGTCGCCTAAAAAACATTTTTCTTGTAGTGAAAAAGGGAAAAAAAAACAAAGAGATGAGTTAATAGAATCACAAAAGGGAGGTATTGATAAATTCTTTAAAAACAAAGTAGGAGAGCATTCTAATGAAAATAAATGATATTGTTGTGAATTTAAATAATATTGATAGTTTTCAAAATTATACCGATCTGACTGCTACCGATGCAACTGATCATGATAATATCCTAAATCATATAGATGATAACATTTCTAATTTAAATAACCATAATCATGCACAAAATGAGTATAATGCTGAAGATGTTGGGATTGATTAACACTTAGTACCTCATTTGGACATTTATGATCCTAGAAATTGGGGTAATCTTGATAATAAATCTAGAGATATTTTAGTTGAAAATGACCTATAAAAGAATTGAATTTGAAATTTCCCTTAGCCAATAATTCTAGGCATTTTTCATATGCTTATTTTTCTAGAAATTAGAGTAACAAAGAGACTAGTGATAGAAAATGGTTGGTTTATTGTAACACCCATCTCTCGTATACCTTTCTGTACACGAGATACATATGTCACATCACTTTTAAAATAGTTTTTTATTTGAAAACCCATAAAATTTTGTTTTTTTTTCGATTTCTGAAAATATAACATTTTAAGATAAAGCAAAACATTGATTGTAATCTGTTACAAAATTCTACTTAATTAAAATACAAAGCACTTTTAATACTTTAATTACAATTCAATTAAGTTTTTACAAAATAACTAGATAGTCCCTTTGTCACTGATGAGTCAACCTGAATTGATGGTCACTGCTGTTACAACTGCACTCCTTAATCAATTAATCTCTGCCTTTACCTACGTGTGTAAGCAACACACGTTGAGAATTTACTTAGTGAGACATAGTATTGTAAAGAGCATTAAGGTATACATAAGTATATCATAATTATTTGATTTCAAACTAATTCGTATTATATTAAGGATTTTCTAAGTCCCTTTTTATGAAATCAAATTTCATTTATACTATTTTCATAACCTGTTTTGTATGTCCGACATATCTTTCTTTCTTGTACCTAATTTTTTATACTTTAGTTTTATTTCTTTTCATGCCTTAATGCATCCATTCATGCATTTTTGGTTATGGCATCCTTTCATGCCTTAATGCACCCGTTCATGCATTTTTAGTTATGGCATCCTTTCATGCCTTAATGCATCCTTTCATGCATTTTTAGTTATGGCATCCTTTCATGCCTTAATGTATCATTTCATGCATTTTTAGTTATGGCAGCCTTTCATGCCTTAATGCATCATTTCATGCATTTTTAGTTATGGTATCCTTTCATGCCTTAATGCATCCTTTCACACATTTTTAGTTATGGCATCATTTCAGGCCTTAATGCATCCTTTCATGCATTTTTAGTTATGAATTCGGTTTAGAGTAGTCCATACTCTAAAACTCATTCATACTACTCTTTCCATACATATAATGATAACATAATCAATACTATAAAACATAAATAAATTTAAACATTTTAATTTGCATATTCTTCATCTCAAATAATTACAATAAGGTACTAACATGATAATCCCTGCTAATAAGATGTAGAGATGTCTGGCTAATCATCAACTTTATTTTCCCCTTTCTTGCTAGATTCAGGAGCTTGGTTATGATCTACACAGTCATCCATTCAAGACATATACCATACCAAATGTTAGTATATTCCCTAACATTTATACTTTAATAGTTAAAAGTACCATTCTTTCAATTTCTATAACAATTTCAATTTATCTTAAAGTTCCAAGCTCATTAGTATCGGTACTACTCCCCTGGTATCGATACTTCTATACTATGATACTGATACCCCTTTCAATATCGATACCATTTCTATATTCTGTGTTGCATGGTATCGATACCATTATTTCAATATCGATACTACTACACTATGGTACCGATACTCCCTTTCAGTATCGATACCATTTTGATAGTCTGGATCCAAGGTATCGATACTTCCCTTTGTTAGTATCGATACCCCATCGGATCGATACCACTTGCATCGATACCAATATTGTTTGTCCAATTTCTACTTATTTACACCTATAGAATAGGTATTGTTCTATCAGTACCGATACCATTGCCAAGATTTACCATTTTCAGCTCAATTTTCACTTAATTTTCCCTTCTAATCTTATACTTTTACCTCAAACAATACTATTTAACTCTTCTTTACTTAACCCAACTAACTTTACTTCATTTTTCCACCTTTAACATCTAACATCTTCATGGAACATCTCAACTCAAAAATCATATCATTTTTCTAAATATGTTTTTAATCATATCTCATGCTTCTAATCTCTTATTCAATCCTTTGACAAGTCAATTCTACTAATAAACCTCAATAAAAACACATATATCATCATATCATTCAAAAACCCCATTTCTTTAAATCTCATATAAAACATCCACCACTTAGTTTTAACCTTCTTTAATCCTTCCTTAAGCTTACATATCACTTAATGTTACCAAAGAAACCCATAATTTAAAGGAAGAACTAGCTAAAGGAAATTTACCTTATGCTAGAGATGAGAGCACTACCCACGTGAGAAGAAGAAGAAGAATATAAATGGCTACTTTCCTCTTTTTCCCCTTTTAAAATCCCTAATAAGGGAATATATATATTAAAATTTTATTTTCCCTTTTAAAAGACCAAAGTACCCTCTTAATTTATCTATGGATACAAATTAGTCTAAACACTATTCCAAATCATTTTCTCATCTTTTACCATTTATTCAAATATATCTTAAATTTTCAAATCTTTTCAATATAGTCCCTAATATGATATTAGGGGTATTATAATTCTCTCCCTTAAGAAAATTCATCCTCGAATTTAATTAAATACTCGGATTGAAGAGGTATGGAAATTGCATCCCCATGTCCTCCTCTCTTTCCCAAGTAGCTTCTTCAACCATATGCTTTTGCCAGAGTACTTTAACTAAAGGAATCTTTATGTTGAATAATTCTTTGATTTCTCTAGGCAAGATCCGTACTAGTTCTTCTTCATAAGTTAAATTTGAAATCTATCTTCTTTGGTGTGATAATGTGAGACGGATCTGATAGGTATCTTCTGAGCATCGATACGTGAAAAACATTGTGTATCCTATCCATATTGGAGGCAAAGCAAATTGATATGCTACTGGTCCGACCCTATTTAATATCTTATAAGGTCTAATGAATCTCGGACTTAGCTTTCATATGCGCCCAAATCTCAAAACTTTCTTCCAAGGTGACACTTTTAAAAACACTTTATCTCCCACTTGAAATTTGATTTATTTTCTTTTCAAATTAGCATAAGATTTCTGCCGATCGGAGGCTATCTTTAGATTACCCTGAACAATCTTTACTTTCTCCTCCATTTCTTTAATCAACTCCGACTCAACTAGATCTTGATCTTTTAGTTCGAACCAATTTAATGGTGTTTGGAATTTTCTCCCATACAAAGCTTTATACGGGGCCATCTTAATACTCGATTGGTAACTGTTATTATACACAAATTTCGCTAATGGAAAATAATTTTCCCATGATCCTTTAAATTCAATCACACATGCCCTTAGCATATCCTAAAGTATCTGAATAGCTCGTTCTAACTACCCATCTTTCTGATGATGAAAAGTTGTGCTAAAGTTCAATCAAGTACCCAATGCCTCATGTAACGACTTTCAGAATCTTGAAGTAAACATGGGTCTCGATCGGACACTATTGATATAGGCACTCCATGCAGTGTTACTATCTCTTTTACATACAACTCTGCATACTTATCCATCGAGTAATCTATTCGAATTGGAATAAAATGAGATGTCTTGGTCAATCGATCTACAATTACCCATATGGAGTCCTTTTTACATGGTGATAAGGGTAGCCCTAAAACAAAATCCATGGTAACTCGCTCCCACTTCCACTCAGGAATGGATATCGGTTGAAGCAATTCATGGGCACTTGATGTTCAACTTTCACTTGTTGACATGTCAAACATTTTGCCACAAACTCCGATACAACTCTTTTTATACCAGACCACCAATAATGACTTTTTAAATCCTAGTACAACTTATTCCAACCTGGATGTATCGTCAAAGGGCTATAATGCTCTTCATAAAGAACATTTTCCTTCCATTCATCATTATCGGGAATGCAAAGTCTTCCCCGATAATATAGACATCCACCCACTCTTATTTCAAAGTCTTTGGTCTCATTCTTTTCAACTTGTGCCATTCTTGCCAAGCATTTCTCACCTTGTCTTTGTAGCTCTTTTATCCGATCCAAAAACATTGGCTTTAACTAAAGCTCAGCAATCAAAGCACCATCTTCCAATAATGACATATGTGCATCCAAGGCCCGTAGAGAGGCAAAAAGCTTTCGGCTTAGTGTATCCGCTACCACATTCACCTTTCTGGGATGATAATAGATAATTAGCTCATAATATTTTAAAAGCTCGATCAATCTTCTTTTCCTTGTTCAGTTCTTTCTGAGTTAACAAGTACTTTAGACTCTTGTGATCCGTATAAATATAGCACCTTTCGTTATACATATAATGACGCCAGTTTTTTAATGCAAACGCAACGGCTGTTAATTCTAAATCGTGAGTCAGATAATTTTTCTCATGATTCTTCAACTGTCTTGAGGCATAAGCCACAACTCTTTGCATCAACACACACCCCAGTCCATTATGGGATGCATCACTGAAAACACAATTTTTTCCTAACTAAGGTTGCACCAGAATGGGGGCACCTCTGTTACTATTCTCTTAAGCCTTTCAAAGCATTCTTGATATTTCTCCGTCTAGAAAAAGGGCATATCCTTTCGTAACAACATAGTTAGTGATAAAGCTAATGTTGAGGAGTTTTTCACAAACCGTCTACAATAACCAGCAACTCCCAAGAAACTCTGAACTTTTAAAATATTCCTTGGGGGTTGCCAATCCACTATAGCTTGGATCTTTCTAGGATATACTCTTATGCCTTCTTTGGAAACTATGTGACCAAGGAAAGCAATTTCAGCTAACTAGAATTCACACTTTGACAATTTGGCATACAACTTCTTCTCGCCAAGTTTTTGAAGAACTACTCAAAGATGAACATCATATTCCTCTCTTGACTTGGAATATACCAAAATATCATCTATAAATACAACCAAAAATTGATCCAAGTACGATTGGAATACTCGGTTCATCAAGTCCATGAATGTCGCAAGTGCATTAGTCAAACCAAATGGAAACACTACAAATTCATAGTTCTCATACCGAGTTCAAAAAATTGTCTTTTAAATATCATCCTCTTTGATCTTTAGTTGATGGTATCTAGACCTTAGATCTATCTTAGAAAACATCGCTGCTCCTTTTAATTGATAAAATAGATCATCAATCCTCGGAAAATGATACTTGTTCTTTATTGTTCCTTTATTTAACTTGTGGTAATCGATGCATAATCGCATAGACCCATCCTTATTTTTTACAAATAGCACAGGTACACCCCAAGGAGAAACATTAGGTCTTACAAATCCCTTATCAAGTAACTCTTGTAGTTGGGGTTTTAATTCTCTCAATTCAGTCGGAATCATCCTATATGGAGCCATAGAAACAGCTTTGGTACCCGGGTAAATCTCAATCCTGAATTCTACCTCAAGATCTGGAGGCAATCCCGGTAACTCCTCGAGAAAAATGTCTAGAAATTCTCTAACTGTAGGAATATCATTTACTCTAGCCTCTGAAAATCGAGTATCTGTCACATTGGCTAGAAAAGCTATACATCCTTTTGACATCATTTTCCTTGCAGTCATGGCTGATATCACATTTGATGGTGATTTTGCTCTTTCACCGATCACTACAATTTATGAACCTTCGACATCCTTTAGAAACAAGCATTTCTTACGATAATCGACCCATCCATAATCTGAAGACAACCAATCCATGCCTAAAATGATTTCAAATTCATCAAAGGGAAACTCCATCAAGTTTGCTGGAAACACCATCTCTTGGATCTTTATAGGGCATTTTCTACATATTCTAGTTACTCTTGCACTGTGACCCTTGGGGTTTACCGCTATCATCTCACTCATAATTGGTTCTAAAGGAATTCCTGTAATTCTAACCAATTTTGTACTGATGTATGGGCGTGTACAACCATGATCAACTAAACAAATACAGGCTCATCAAAAAGATGGAAAATACCTGTTATGATTTCAGGGTCATCCCGATTCTCATTAGTCTTAATATTGTAAATTCTAGTGACTCACTGATTTTCTTATCTCTACATTGAACCTGATTGTCCCCTGGATCTACCCCTTCCTCTACTTCTATTTAAGGATGCCACTGATCTTTCAGATTGAGTCGAACTACCCCATATTTCTTAGGATAGTTTAGAGCAAAATGACCAGTCTCGCCACATTAGAAACAAGCTCCACTGATAAGTCTGCATGCTCCACTGTGCAATTTACAACATGTTTGACATGGAATTATTTCCCCATATGCTCTACCCGAGCTAATAGCAAAAGACTGGGATTGTCTATTTTTCTGTGAAGCTATTGCAAAACTATCTCTAGCAGTATATCTGTAACTCGAGCCCTTGCCTCTTTTAACATGATGGGGAGTGGAAGGCATTTCCACTCTTTTCCCCATCTGTAAACTCTACTCCACAACTAACGTCTCCTCTTCAGCTCTTTCAATAGCTTTGGCTCAGCTTATGACTTCTTGTAAACTAGGCAAGCTCAAATCCAACATCATCTCTTTCAAATTTGGCCTTAAGCCCTCTATAAACCAATCACGTCTTGCTTTATCATTTAGAACAACTTCAGTAGAAAAATGACTCAACTTGTTGTACTCAGCCTCAAACTCATGTACAGCTCGATCACATTGCTTCAGATTAAGGAACTTTAATAGCATTGCCCATATGAACTGTTCACCCAGATACTTGTTCTTGAATTCTTCCAGGAAGAATTGCCAAGTCATTTTCTCCAAGGGTGCATACATCGTAGTATTTGACCACCATACACAAGATGATCCTCTAAGTAAAGATACTACTCCTACCAACATTTCTATATCCGAGTATTGAAGACTTTCGAGCATTATTATAACATCATTTAACCATAGATCGGCCTCCATAGGACCCTCACCCTCTTCTCCCCAGAACTCTGGAGCTCCCAAGCTCTTTAGCTCTTTTGGGATCAACATTCTCAGTGCTGGAGGAGCAGGGGGAGATTGAAACCGAGTCATTATGGCGTCAAGAGCTTGCATAAAAGTTCCAAACTCAGACACCAGAATCCCCTGATGTGCTGGTACACTAGCATTTTTATAAGGGATAGGTTGTTCACTATTAGCCTCATAACTTTCACTACCAGTTCCTTTTTGCATCTCTTGTTCTCCAGCACTTCACGAATTTGGAAATTCTGACATCTATTATGACATAATAATAATAACATTACAATTAGTAAGGAGTGTCATCAATTTCACTCTAATGACACCATACCAGTAACATTGACAATCTTTATGGCATGTAATCCTTTTAGGTTTAGCCGATTTTCGGCCGAAAATGGTTTTATTTTAAAATAAAAAAGGATTACATTCCATAAAGATTGTCAATGTTGCTGGTATGGTTTCATTAGAGTGAAATTGATGAAACTCCTTACTAATTGTAATGTTATTATTATGTATGCCATAATAGATGTCGGAATCTTCGAATTCGCGAAAAGCTGGGGACAGATAATAATAACATTACAATTAGTAAGGAGTGTCATCAATTTCACTCTAATGACACCATACCAGTAACATTGACAATCTTTATGGCATGTAATCCTTTTAGGTTTAGCCGATTTTCGGCCGAAAATTGTTTTATTTTAAAATAAAAAAGGATTACATTCCATAAAGATTGTCAATGGGGAACAAGTGATTCAAGAAGGAACTGGTAGTGAAAGTTATGAGGCTAATAGTGAAAAACCTCTCCCTTCTAAAAATGCTAGTGCACCTGCACATTAGGGGATTCCGGTGCCTGAGTTAGGAACTTTCATGCGCTGGTGCACTAGCATTTTCAGAAAGGAAAGGTTGTTCACTATTAGCCTCATAACTTTCACTACCAGTTCCTTCTTGCATCTCTTGTTCCCCAGCTTTTTATGAATTCGAAGATTCCGACATCTAGTACGACATACATAATAATAACATAACAATTAGTAAGGAGTGTTATCAATTTCACTTTAATGACACCATACCAATAACATTAACAATCATTATGGCATGTAATCTTTTTTTTATTTTAAAATAAAACCAGTTTCGAACGAGAATCGCTAAACCTGTAGCTCTGATATCAATAAATTTAATATCCATCTCCCGTATACATTTCCATACACGAGATACAGATGTCACATCACTTTTAAAGCAATTCTTTATTTGAAAACCCATAAAATTTTATTTTTTTCGATTTTTGAAAATATAACATTTTAAGATAAAGCAAAACATTGATTGTAATATGTTACAAAATTCTACTTAATTAAAATTCAGAGCACTTTTAATACTTTAATTACATGCCAATTAAGTTTTTACAAAATAACTAGATTGTCCCTTTGTCACTGATGAGTCAACCTGAATTAATAGTCACTGCTGCTACAGCTGCACTCCTTACTCAGTTAATCTCTGCCTTTACCTACGCATAGAAGCAACACACTTTAAGCATTTACTTAGTGAGACATAGTATTGTAAAGAACATTAAGGTATACATAAGTATATCATAATTATTTGGGTTCAAACTAATTCGTATTATCATAAGGATTTGCTAAGTCCCTTTTTATGAAACAAAATTTCATTCATACTATTTTCATAACCTCATTCGTTTGTCTGACATATCTTTCTTTATTGTACCTTATTTTTTATACTTTAATTTCATTTATGGCCTCTTTTCATGGCTTAATGCACCCGTTCATGCATTTTTTGGTTATGGTATCCTTTCATGCCTTAATGCATCCTTTCATGCATTTTTAGTTATGACATCCTTTCATGCCTTAATGCATAATTTAATGCATTTTTAGTTATATCATCCTTCCATACCTTAATGCATCCTTTCATGCATTTTTAGCTATGGCATCCTTTCATGCCTTAATGCATCATTTCATGTAATTTTAGTTATGAATTCGGTTTAGAGATTTCATACTCTAAAACTCATTCATACTACTCTTTCTATACATATAATGATAACATAATCAATACTATAAAACATACATAAATTTAAACATTCTAATTTGCATCTTCTTCATCTCAAATAATTACAATAAGGTACTCACATGATAATCCCCCTAATAAGATGTAGAGATATCTGGCTAATCAGCAACTTTATTTCCCCCCCTTTTCTTTCTAGATTCAGGAGGTTGGTTATGATCTACACAATTATCCATTCAAGACATATACCATACCAAATGTTAGTATATTCCCTAACATTTATACTTTAATACTTAAAAGTATCATTCTTTCAATTTCTCTAACAATTTCAATCTATCTTAAAGTTCCAAGCTCATTAGTATCGGTACTACTACCTTGGTATCGACACTTCTATACTATGGTACCGATACCCCTTTCAATATCGATACCATTTCTATATAATGTGTTGCATGGTATCGATACCATTCTCTCAGTATCGATACTACTATACTATGGTACTGATACTCCCTTTTAGTATCGATACCATTATGACATTTTGGATCCAAGGCATCGATACTTCCTTTTATTAGTATTGATACCCCATCGATATCAATACCACTTGCATCGGTACCGATATTATTCGTCCAATTTTTACTTATTTACACCTATAGTATCGGTACTGTTATATCAGTACCGATACCATTGCCCATATTTACCATTTTTCAGGTCAATTTTCACTTAATTTTCCATTATAATTTTATACTTTTACCTCCAACAATACTATTTAACTCTTCTTTACTTAACCCAACTAACTTTACTTCTTTTTGCCACCTTTAACTTATAACATCATCATGGAACATCTCAACTCAAGAATCATATCATTTTTCTAAACATGTTTATAATCATATCTCATACTTCTAATATCTTATTCAATCCATTGATAAGTCAATTCTACTAATAAACCTCAATAAAAACACATATATCAACATATCATTCAAAAACCCATTTTTTTAAATCTACTATACAACATCCACCACTTATTTTTAATCTTATTTAATCATTCCTTAAGCTTACATATCACTTAATGGTACCAACGCAACCCATAATTTAAAGGAAGAACTAGTTAATGGAAGTTTGCCTTATGCTAGAGAGGAGAGCACTACCCACGCGAGAAGAAGAAGAAGAATAATAGAAACACTTTCCTCTTTTTCCCCCTTTAAAATCCCTAATAAGGGAATATATGTATTCAAATTTCATTTTCCCTCTTAAAAGATCAAAGTACCCTCTTAATTTATCTATGGATACAAATTAGTCTAAATACTATTCCAAATCATTTTCTCATCTTTTACCACTTATTCAAATAAATCTTAAATTTTCAAATCTTTTCAATATAGTCTCTGATATGATATTTGGGGTATTACATTTATTCTAAACATATAGACAAAGTTTATTGTTTTTGCTATAAATTGTTTACAAAACAAAACAAAACAACAAGAGTTATTTAGCAAATGATGGATTAAAGGATTAGAAGCATTTTAGTGAGAGACTTGAACAACATGAGAATAACATTGAACATATGACTAACATGAATGTTTGGAGTGAATTAAGAGTCAGATTAAAAACTAATCAAACACTTGATAAAAAATTACAACAAGAAATTTCGAAAGAGAAAGAACGTTGGAGGCAAATTTTAATAAGAATAATAAGTGTTGTAAAATGTCTTGCTAAAAATAATTTATCTTGTCGAGGATCTTGTGAGAAAATTTATCATGAGAGTAATGATTTTTTTTTGGGTTAAATGAAATGATTACATAATTTGATTTGCCTATGCAAGACCATATTAGACGTATTCAAAATGAAAATATTCATTATCATTATCTTGGTCATAAAATTCAAAATGAATTAATCTCTCTCTTGACTCATGGTATTAGAACTTCTATTTTAAAGATCGTTCGAAAGGTAAAGTATTTCTCTGTTGTTTTTACTATACCCCTGATGTAAGCCATCAAGAACAAATGAATCTAATTGTTCCATGTGTAAACATGTCAAACAACAAAATAAAAATAGAGGAGTTCTTTCTAGAGTTCTTGAAAGTCGATGATACATCTGGATTGAGGCTTTTTAATGAATTAGTAAATACATTACAATCTCTTGAGTTGAATGTTGATGATGTGAGGAGCCAAGGATATGATAATGGCTCTAATATGAAAGGAAAACATCAAGGAGTTCAAAAACGATTGCTTGAAATAAATCCTAGAGCTTTATATATGCCATGCGGTTGTCATAATCTTAATCTTTTTATTTTTGATATGGAGCATTCTTGTGTTGAAGCTATTTTATTTTTTTGGATTGTGCAACATATATATTCATTGTTCGTAACAATGAGGTAGAAAATTTTATGTGATAATGTTCCAGAAAATGTAAAATCTTTATTTGATATTCAATGGGAAAGTCAAATTAAAAGTGTCAAAGCTATTAAATGTCATGCTCCTAAAATAAAATTAGCTTTGTTACAATTATATGAATCTTGTGGTAATGATGCTAAAGCATAAAGTTTAGTTAGTACCCTTCAATGTTTTGAATTCTTACTTGGAATGGTTATCTGGTATGATATTTTATTTTCTATCAATATGGTGAGTAAGAAATTACAATCTAAAACAATGTGCATTGATACTACCATAAAGGAGTTGTAAGGTGTAATATCATATTTGAAAAGTATAAAAACAATGGGTTCGAAGCTAATATAAATATTGCCAAAAGTCTTGCATTGGATATGAACATAGAACTAATTTTTTTCGACTCAACATCGTATTTTTAGAAAAATATATGATGAGAATGACCATGATAAAGATATGGAATCAGCAGAGGAGTCTTTTAGAGTTAATTATTTTTTGGTTTTTGTTGATATCACGATTGCTTCTTTAAAAGATAGATTTGAGAGGTTTAAGATTTTTGAAAATTGTTTTGGATTTTTAATTGATTCTATAAGGTTGAAGTGATTGGATGATAATAAATTAAGAGAATATTGTAATAATTTTAAGATTATTTTTTCTTATAATAATTCGTCGGATGTTGATGTAGATGATTTTTTTCCTAAAATAAAAGTATTGCAATTGACTTTGTCAAATGTGTTCATGTCAGCACTTGAAATTCTTGAGTTTGTTAAAGCTGCAGATTGTTATCCTAATGTTTTAATTGCTTACCGAATCCTATTAACAATGTCGATGACAGTAGCATCCGCAGAAAGAAGTTTTTCAAAGCTAAAATTATTGAAAAATTACTAAGGTCAACAATGTCACAAAAAAGATTGAATGGGCTAGCTATGTTATGTAGTTGAAAAAAATATGTTGGAAAAAATTGATGTTGACACTATCATTAATGATTTTCAATCAAGAAATCTCCGAAGGCAATGTTTTCTATAAGTATTTGCATGCTTAACTATGTTTTTGACATTTTTTAGATTGTAATGAATTACTATTTGTTTACTTTAATTAAAAAATTAATTTAAATTTTATATTATATATTTTTTAAATTTCTTCTAAATTAGGGCCCATTTTTTTATTTCGCCCTAGCCAGAAAATAGTCAAGACCGACCCTGATAAAATACAATATATTAACTCAATTTTTTTTACTCGACTTGATTGGATGGTCTCCATGATTTTAATACTAGAGACCACTTTCTCTTAATCTTCATTTATACTCTCAAGTCGAACAATTAAATTTTTATAAAAATTCAAACAATTTGGTTTAATTTGATTCAGTTTGACTTAACTTGAATTTCAGAAATTTAATTAAAAATTTAAATTATAAAATATAATTTATCAACGGGAATAATTCAATTTTTTATTTGACTTAATTGAATGCTACCAACTTTAAGCCCTAAAGACCACTCTCTCTTAATTTTCTTTTCTACTCTCAAATATAGCCGCTTAATGTGTGTCTCTCTCGGTCTCCTTTGTCATCGCCCAATTTTTAGCGAAGCTTCGGTCGCCGTCATTCCTTCGTCCGTAGTTTGCAGCTGTACCAATTTTGGATCCCTCGTGTTGATTCGAACCAAACCCCTTATTTCTTGCCCCCTCGTCGGGCGTTGCTCGTAAGAGTAAGGGAGCAGCCTCCTATTTTTCAGTGAGTTACGCCACCTTACATCCTTGTGAGTTTCATTTGGATTATTTGTTGCTGGTTCATTTTGGTTAACATTTTTCCTTTTAGGGCATAATTTGTGAGGAGGGGCCTTAGGTCAGTTGTGTTTCAAGTCTTGGACTTGGCATTTTTTTAAATCACATGTAAAGTTTAAATTTTTTAAAACCATTCTCAAATTCTTTTATCAATAATTTTAAATGTCAAAATATAAATTTTTTTATTGCAATGAAGTGGTTATATATAGATATATATTATAAGAGGAAGAATTTACTTAGATTACTATAAGTGGAAAGGGATGAATGTAATTGACAGCTTCCTGGCAAACAACTTGATCATTCAATCCTATTGTACATCCAATCCATATGTCCTCCGCGGGCTATTATTGGACCAAATATATGCTTTCAGAACGAAAATAACAAGCGGGAGTTTTCGGTTAAGAGTGCATATCACCATATCTCTCACAATCAACGACAACTAGTTAACCATCATGGAATTTGGTTTGGAAGTTAAATGGCCCTGAACGTATACGAGGCTTTCTCTGGTTGGCTATTCATGGTAAACTTTTGACGAATCATAACCCCCTCAAGCTCTCCGTGTCCTGAGTGTGGTGACCTCGATGAAACTCTCCTTCATATCTTATGTGTCTGTCTGAATATGCGCATACTATGGCTTTCATTTCCAGGAAATCTTATGCACTACAATTTCTTCAACCTCCCTTTGCAAGACTGGATTTATGTGGCGTTTCATCCCATCATCTTTATTTTCTGAGTGATGGTTCATGGCATCAATTGTTCACTTCTCTAATCTGGCAAACTTGGAAACTTCAAAATACTTATATCTTCACCGGGAACACCATGGAGTCCATATTAGTGTTCAGTGGACAAGACTCTTATATCCTGCCGCATCACCTTACTTTGGCTTGCTCGACCATAGCTAAAAACATTCAATAGATTCCGCCCCTGATTGAATATGCCTCAATACGAACGCGGTTGTCTCTCATATCACCTGTGTTCGACAATTAGAGGAGTGCTATGTGATCATGAAGGTTCGATTGCCCCCCCCCCCCCAAGAATATTGGCATCTCAACGATTCATTAGGTGGAGCTGTGGGGAATCCTGAAAGTTTTAAGGATTAAAAGCAATAACTTTGATTATATCCTCATCCAGTCAGACAACACCGATGCGGTAAAGCTATGCTCCCCTCCATCCCCTTAAGAGTCCTTTCCACTGGTGTACTCCATATCTCTTCTATGTGAGGAAGATTGAAGTATTAAATCAGACAGATGTCTCGTGGAGACAAATACAGTTGTTGACTACCTCTCCAAACTTGATTCTACTCGTGAATTAGTTGTTTATGAGCCGTCTTCCCCCTTGACTTGATTGATTTGCTTCATCCACACTCCGTTGACCCTCCTTAGATATGTTTAGGAGTGTCTAATGTATTGACTACGACCTTATTTATATTCTAAAAAAAAGTGGATTATTTTTTAAATATAAAAATGTGTTAAATTATTAATTCTTAACTAGTAATTAGATACCCTTAATTATTTATTTGTTGTTATGGGTTATTTGTATATATTTTTATTCAACCATTTTATGAGCAACATTGTTTGTATACTTTCGTCGTCTAATTGGTTTATTACTGATCTACAGAGGAATGATATATGAAAAAATGTTCTTTAAATGATAAAATAAATCTCATATTTCGACATAGGTTATGTCACCCCAAAGCGGGATTAATTGAAAACATTTAAAATTTTAAGTGTTATTCTGTGAGTTTCCTAACGGTACATGGACTTCTATTGTAATTGTACCAAGTTTAAATCATTCAAAATATCAGCTTCTCCCCTGTTACAGTTTTATTACATTTTGCAGCGCAAACCTAGCTTAGACTTATTTTATCTTAAGTACATATTCGATTTTTGCTTGTTGCGTCAGTTCAGGTTGCCGTGAGCGACATCGTCGGTGCCATTCGACCCAGCTCACTATTTCTATTCTGACATTGCCATTTCCATCCTCATCGCTGTCACTGTTTGAAAGTTGGAATGAAGAGAGTAATCGAGTTTTGTAAAAGCTTCATCGTTGCTACTCTCTGTCCCTCACCGCAATAAAATAAGGTTAGTACGAGACTTCCCGTTCCATAGAACAAATTTTTGGAGATTTTTCGGCCACTGAAAAGCATCGCACGCATCACACGCGCCGCCTTCAGACATTCCAGTAATAGGTCAACCAATTTATAGAGGTAATTGATCTAACTGAACCAATTTGACCAAATTGGTCTGACCAAACTAAATCAAGATCGAATTGACTTGACTCGTTGAATTGACCCATTGACCCAACTCGTTGACTATTGATCATTAACTTTATCTTTTGACCATTGACTTTGACATTGACATATTGACTTTTTTTGAAAACCTCTATCCTAACATTTTTCGACATCTTGAGTCTATTTCCGCAGTTTATTTTATCAAATTCTGACCCCAAAAGTCCTCTTTTGTATCTTTTAATGCTTTATAGTATAATTAGGTTAAGCAATATGAAATTTATGATCTTACTCTCTAATATTATGTTTTGAAGGTGGTCAAATGTCTCTGCACCGCTCTCGAGTAAGTCTGAATCACCTCTATTCAACTAGTCTCGACTCTACACTTCAATTCGAGATACGTGTGAGTGTTAATAATTGAATTACTAGTTGATTCTAGTTAATTGAGTATAATTTTAGTTTTTTTACAATAATACATTATCATTAGGTTTACGTTTCATAGGACCTAGTACTATTGTTCGTGGGAAGTGTAAAGCTTAGTCGATATAGGTTAGCTGGTATAGGTATGTCTCCTTTACCCGTTTGATACATTTTATATTTTATACAATTATATTGTATGATGTTATCTGTATGCATGTTTGTATTGTGATTATGTTTGTTTGTGACATGTCTGATTTGTGAATTAATGTTGTATCACTTTTTATCTGTATATTTTTTTTTTATTTCTATCATCTACATGGGTTCCTCTACGAAGGGTAATATCTTCGTCCTGTTCCTGCATGGGATCATATCCACATTATGTTTCTGATTGGGATCCTCTTCGGAGAGCATTTTCCCCATCTTGATTGCTGTTGAGTTCCTCCTCGGAGGTTAAATCCAATTTTCTTTGGAGGGTAACATCCCCATCTTGATTTTTCTGCTCTTAATGCACATTCGGACGTCTCAGGTACCTTTCAGCTGGTAATATACTTCATTTTTTTCATTTGTAACGAAAGGTAAGGTTGGAATTCTATATGATTTTGTGGTGATAAATATATGTCTTTATTGTTGCTTGATTACTGTATTATTTATTTGTATCACTTCTGGATCATCTGAATTTCCTGGTAATATACTCAGTTTCTATTTATATTTTTTATTATTAAGATGTTTAACCGAGTTGGCTATCGAGTGGGCGGTCTCAATCATATTTTATAAGGTTAAATATTTGTTTTCAATATCTTTTAATAGTGTCATGAGTTTATTTATGATATTATAACTGTCAAATGATTTTAAAATAATTTATTTAATAAATTTTCGTTTGTAAACCCTTTTTTGTCAACATGGCTACCCTAATTCAATCGTAATTCCTAAACTGGGTCTAGGGTGTTACAATTAGGGGTATCAAAGCACAAGTTTAAATTCTCGGACTGTGTAACTCGCTATAATTCTAATTTTAAGAAAAATTTACAAAAGTATTATCATGAATTTTTTAGAAAAAAAAAACATGCCATAGTATTTTTAAGCATTTTATTAAATTATCTAGATTCCCATGTCATCATGGATAGCTATTAGTTTTTGTAATCATAGTTTAATACTTGATATATAACCATAAGTCTGGTATGTATATTTGATTTCATTTAGACACCTTAATTGGTTACTCCAGTTGTAGGATCTGAACTCTAGTAACTAATCGTTAGTTAATTTGTGATCGCCATTTAGTATTATGAATTTTTTTTGAAGTCGGTTTAGGTGTAATAAAATAATAATTAATTCAATTCTAACTGACCTGATCTGACAATTTCTTGTGTGAACTATCCTTCTTAGGAAGTAATTTCTTGTTTTCAAAGAAAAATCTTTTAAAAAGTTCACTTGCTTCAATGAGAATATTTTTACGAAAAGTTACAAATTATTTCAAGCCTGAATCTGTTAGTTGATAGAAAAATATCTGACTGAAATCTCAAGATCTGTTATGAAGTCCTTCCTTCCTAAGAAGTAACTCGTGGGGAATCATATATGTTATGAAATTAAATGTTCTTCCAAGTTCACTGCAATTGTGAGTTCTGATAAAATTCTAGTTATGTACGAAGATTTGAGTATATGAATGAACTCTTGTAAGATTACTAGGTGAGTTTTTATTTAAATTCTCACTTGATCACATCGTGAATTACTCTAAAAAAATGATTTTGGCCAACGTTATGTCTATAACCCTAGAGTTGCTAAAAATTTATGAAAGATTCTACATTTTGGAATAAAAATTATTTTGGTCTGAATTATTAGGTTTCCTTCAAACTCTTTGTAAATCAATTCTGAAGTTTTTTCAGGGCCCTCTCATTCAGGTTATTGAACATGTTCTAAAAACTAAAAGGATATAGCATTTTGTATCATCTGATTCAGCCTATCTTGTGAGGAATACCCAAACACTACCATTCCCCTCCCTATGGTATTGAAAACTCTGTATTAGATGTTCATTAATCTAAAAATCATGTATAAGTTCTGAAGTATTATTTTCAAGAAAGAATTAGTATGGGTTATTGTTGATTGTCTCATCAAATTCGATCACTTCATTTCAGTTGAACTAGTTATTCTTCGTGTTGAGGTACTTTATCTATTATTTCTAATTGGACCTGAAATTTACATCACGATTATAGAATGATCTATATGGGGCTCTAGGTATTCGACTAAACTTTAGTACAATTTATCGTTTGTATTGTAACAATCAGTTCAAGCGAGCTATTCAAATTCTGAAAGATGTATTGTGATGATGCATTATAAAATTATGAGACAGTTGGGAGGATCACTTACCGTTGGCTAAGGTTTATTGCACCTTGTCAGATTCTGTGATGAGTAGGACTAGTTGTATAACGATATAAGTTAATGCTAGAGCTTAAGCATATTTATGGTGAGACGTTACCATTTTAACCCCGATGTTGTTTCTGTTAAGAATAGTGAGCTATGATCTGATTTAAATTAAGAAGAAGGCATATAGATTATTTCCTATGAGGATCGAATTATGGGAAACAGGTAGCCTTGTGAAGGCCACTTAGGAGATTGAAGTCTGTGAGGATTGTAACAACTCGGAAAAAATATATTATATTTAAGTAATTGGGGGAAATTTGGGGATTAAATTAAAAGTTTCCAAAATTTGTAGGCTATTTTAGAAGTTGAAAAAATTTAGGGACCAAGCCCTGAATTATACCTTTGAGTGTCGGCAGGCTTTTCTATTAAAGGAAATGAATTGGTTTCTGCGTGAAAACACATAAACCAATTCATAAATTTCCTCTCCCACACCCTTACTTTCAAACCCGATACCGACGCCGTTCGACCACCGATCGTCAATTTGAAACCATCATCGTGTTCGTCGTCGACCGATGAACAAAACCTCATAAACCGCTCGTAGCAAAACACTGTCAAACGTTGTGAATTTATATTTAAAGTTTCGACGTTTTTTTAACAAAATCGTCGTGAAAATTATCAATTAATTGCCGATCGTTTCTCCATTTTTGACACCTCCCACAACATCGTGTTCTTTACGTCGTTCTGAGTCCACCGGTGTCCTCCTTGTCTCCGTCGTTGCCGGCGAGTGAGGGAGGTAAAGCAGTCAAAGTTTCCGAAGTGTTGAAATCTAGCTCTCCACTGTTCAAAATTTTGAACCGAGCTTTGTAAGTGTCTCAAAATCGCTTAAAATAATTATTAGAAACTTTTCGGGAATTTTTAGGATACCAGAGGCCGCTCCACGCGCCCCCACGCACCGCCCCTGCGCGTAGGGAAGCTTCGAAATCAGTTTAGGTAGTTGACCGGTCCGATCGACCCTTACCAGTTAACCCAACTCGACCTGTTGACCGACCCGACCTGATGATCTGACCCGTTGACCAATGACCGATGACCGACCGTTGACCGTTGACTTTGACCAAAAAGTCAAAAAATTTCAAAAAGTCATATTTTATGTTTTCGACGTCTTGAGTCCGAATCCGAAGTTCGTTTTTTTGAAATTCAAACCCAAAAACCTCGAATTCGTCATTCAAACCCGTTGACTTTGACCAAAAAGTCGAAATTTTCAAAAAGACATCTTATGTTTTTGACGTCCTGAGTTCGATTCCGTTGTCCGTTTTGCCAAATTCATAGCCGAAAGCCTCCAAATTGTCAGTCAAACTCAAAAAATGCATATGTACTTAAGAATTTTAGCTTTAAATGATTAAATTAAGACTTGGGACTGATTAATTATTATTGTTTGAAGGTACAAGAGACTTTCCTGATCGTTCGACAGCTCGACCCAGTTCCTCTAAATCAGTTAAACCGTATGTGCCAGTATTCACTCGTATGACCTGAAAATCTAATGATTTCATAAATAAATTATGTTACCTACCAGTAATATAGTATTGTTATGAATTAGGTTCGAAAACTATAGCAGAGCATGGCGAGGCCAGTACGCAATAAATCTACAGTTTGACCCTATTATCGAGGTGTATTCCCTATATATTACTTAATTGTTTTATTTGTTTTAACATGTGGTACACTGAAATCCATGGTTATTGTTTTATTGATGCACCGATTTAATGGTGATGGTTTATGGACTATGACTGCTATCTGATTATTGGTTTTCACTAGTATATGATTACAATGATTATGGATTTATGGAAATTATGTCACGGTGGAATTGTATTTTTGAGGTACTGATTTATAAAGTACAACTTTGATCAAGTTGGAAAATTTTTATGGACCTAATGTGACTCTTAGGTAGGCTCTACGGCCTTGAGATTATTATTGGGTAGGCTAAGATGTGTTCTTAGGTAGGCCTCGTGGCCCTAAAATCTTTATTGGGTAGGCTCTCAGGCCCTAAGATGTTCCCTTAGGTTAATTCTTTTATGAGATTTACTGTAGTATGATTTTATGAGATTTACTAGTCTATGACTTGTTTAGTGTACCTATCATGATTTTATCGTAATGTTGGGACACATTTAGCCTACCCCACATTTCAAAAATTTCTCCCCTTTCAGATACTTTTGGTTAGACACCTAGATCAAGCACTTGGAGGATCTGCACAACTCTTGTAGTACATCTGATTGTAATGTTTTTATCTTTCAAGTTGACTTTATTTTGGTAACATGGGCCTTTATTTCAAAATATTTATTTCAGTGATGACTATTGCTTTTGTTACTGATATTGGATTTATGGTGATCCAAATTTTACGACATGTTTTAAATTAAATTTTTAACTATTTAGTTTTATATTCACGAGTTAGGCTTTATCGTAAATTATTATATACTTTTATAAATACCATTTATAATGTGATTTTACATTGATCGAATAATATTTTTGGAAAATGTTTTTAAGAATTGTGAATGTAATCTGCTAGACTTAGTCGAAACGCATAACTTGGGTCTAGGGGGTTACATTTAATTGGTATCAGAGCTTTTGGTTTTAAACCTCAGACTGTGAATGAGACCAAACTGAAAATACGGTTTTGAAATGTTTTACAAAAACAAGTCACTAAGGCCATGTCACAAAGTTTTCATGATTTTAAATATGTTTGAGACTCCAAGTGCCAATCTAACCCTAGGTTTTATCTTATGTAGTAAACTCGAGATCCACCAAGATGAGTGCTAGACGTGGTCGTCGAACTAGCCGTGGGCGAGGTCGGATGGCTAGATTTGCAGACCCAATTGATGAGATACGTGTAGATCCCCCTCCACCTATAGATGATCCTACTCCTACGACTCTGACGGATCTACCTTCTGCAGCTGGTATTGGTATGACTACTCCGATTAGAGGTGCGATCGATATTGAGCCTGAGTCTACCAGAGTTCCATTGGATGATAATTTTGGCAGACAGTTTCTGCAGTTAATTCAGGGAGCAGTCAGAGCTGATGGTATTGTATCCGAGGTTCCTATTTCTCAGACTCTGATTGCCAATGGAGTCAAAACTTTTGGAGGACAGATTGGTAGAGCTCCTACTGAAGCGGAAGATTGGCTCTAGGATACAAAAGAAGTATGGATCAGTTGGGTTTGGACCCAACTAAAAGATATCTGGGTGTTGTAGTGATGTTAGATAGCAATGCGCACACCTGGTGGGAGTCAGTGGTCAGTAGTGTTCCGACCGACCATTTGACCTGGGATTTCTTTAAGGAGCGCTTTAGGAACCATTTTCTAGGAGAGCGCTATTTAGCTCAGAGACGACAGTAGTTTCAGGACCTGGTTCAGGGAGATATGACTGTTTCTGAGTATGAGATCGAGTTCTTGAAGTTGGTAAAGTATGAATTCAATATGGTTCCAACCAAGAGAGATAGATGCCGTAAGTTCATTCTTGGACTCAGATATGAATTACGCCGGCAGGTTGTGACTCAACAAGATGAGATTTTTTAATGTGTTGGTGGGTAGAGAGCGTGTCGACCATGAGCGATCTAAGATTGGCCCTATTGAATCATTTGCACAGTCCGGGAAGAGGACTCGTACTTCGGCCCCTCATAGGAGCAATTCACTTTTCAGGCATGCAACATCTTTACCTTCAGCTGTTAGTAGAGGTGGTTCTTCAGTTCCGCTTCAAGTGCCTCCTTGTGATTTTTGTGGGAAACGACACGTAGGAGAGTGTTATAGAAATACCGACGCATTTTTTCATTGTGGATCCAGTGGTCATTTCAGGAGGGACTATCCACAGCTAGCTTTGTCTGAGCGGACCGCTACACAGACTCATGAGTGTTCTCAGGCTTCAGTACAGACCCCAACTAGAGGCCGTAATCAGGGAAAGCCTTCTGGATCAGCATCCAGAGCAGATAGTAGAGCTTGACCCTAGCAGAGTCGAGAGCCTGCAGCTTCAGAGGCCAGGCAACCAGCTCTGGTTTACGCTACTAGACATCGGGATGACAGAGATGAGCTTAAGGTTATTGCAGGTACATTTACTATTTATTCAATCCCATATTTTACATTACTGGACAATGGCTCTACCCACTCCTATGTATCGAGTTTAGTATCTCAAAACCTTTAGATTCCAATTGAGGACACTGATAAAATTGTTATGGTTATGAGTCCAGTAGGACATGCATTATTAGTGAATAAGGTATTTCGGCGTTGTCCTCTGGAGGTTCAGGGAGAAATTTTTCTCGCTGATCATATGGAGCTTCCTTTAGAGGAGTTCGATCTAATTCTTGGGATGGATTGGTTGAATAAACACAAAATAAATCCAGATTGCGAATACAAGAGAGATACTTTGAAGACTTCTAATGGTCGTACTGTTGTGTTAATTGGTGAACGTCGCGACTATCTCTCCAATATAGTTTCAGCTATGAAAATTGATCGTATGATCCAAAAGGGATATGAGACTTTCATTGCTTGTATTTTGAACACTAAAGTGTTGAAAACATTTTTGATATTTCGATATAACAAATTAAGTTAAATGAATTTTAAGATTTTATAAATGATTTTACAATTTTATATTCGATTCAATTAACCGAATATCAAATTATTACTCCAAGTTTTTCAAGATCAATTTTAAACCTTACTAAATGTGTAAAATTGTGATTTGTACTTAAACTATTTTTAAAACAATTTTCACAAAGTATTTTAAACCAAAATCAAAGCCTAAATTCAATTATTTGAGGTGATGCACCGATGCATCAACCATGCATCGATGCATTAGTGAATTAATTGAAACATCGAATGCATTCTATGCACCGATGCATTCTCCATGCATCGATGCACTCAGGCTATTTTCAAACATCGAATGCATTTCATGCATCGATGCACACTTGGTGCACCGATGCATCAAGTGTTCCAACGGTCAAAATATTTGAATTTTACACTGATGCACCGATGCATCCTCCATCATGCATCGATGCATGAGACGCTCCACCCAGAAAAATTAATTGTTTTCACACTTGAACGGCTCTATTGACTCCACTAATTATCACCAACGTTCAAAAGTGATTCAAGGTGTATTTAAACAAGTTCTGAAGCCCTTGATCAATAAGAAATCATAGAGAAACAAGAGAGAAAGCATCAAACACCAAGTTTGTGCAAATCAAGCCAATTTTCCTTCAAATTCATTTTGCTTTCAAGAACACCATTTGTGCTCATTTGTAATTATCTTTGAGTGTTCTTTTCTTGTTCTAGAATTGTGCAAACATCTTACCTTGTGAGGTTTTCCTTGTAAGTTTGCAAATTTGTAATCTTCTCTTTGGGAAAAGAGTGATCTCAAGAATTGGTGTATATTCTTGAGGGTATTGTAAGGTTATCTCTTTGGCCTCAAAAGAAAGAACAAATTAGTGAATTTGTTGGAAAATCCTTAGTGTGGATAGCTAAGGTAGTGGACGTAGACTTTGATTGAGAAAGTCGAACCACTCTAAATCTCTGTGCAAATCTTTTCAATTTTCTGCAAAAGCTTCCACCGAATTTTTAATTGCCAATTCACCCCCTCTTGGTTAATTCCATCGATCGATTAACTCAACAATTGGTATCAGAGACTAACTCATTTGAAGGTTTAATCGCCTCTTGAGTCGATTCGGGAAGAGTTATATCGATTATCAAAGTCATCAATGGCATCCTCTTCAAACTTCGACTCCGGTCTCGATTCGATGCCCGTCAACAAGCCTCCTTTCTTCAATGGAGCTAACTATGCCTATTGGAAGAATAGAATGATGTACTTCATTCAAGCAAGTGACATGGGAGCATGGAATGCTGTAGAAGAAGGATACATCAAACCTCTCACTCATCCAAGGTTGTGGAGTGAAGGAGAGACAAGAATGTTCCAGCTCAACTCCAAAGCCATCCATATCATTTTTTGTGCTCTTGGACCAGATGAATACGGAAGAGTTTCATCGGTACAACCGCCAAAGAAATATGGGACAAACTTCAAGTCACTCATGAAGGTATCGATGAGGTAAAGAAATCTAAAATTAGTATTCTAACGCATAGCTATGAAAATTTCAGGATGAAACCAAATGAAGATATCAAAGCTATGACGGATAGATTTTCAACGATTGTCAATGGTCTCAAATCATATGGAGAGATCATTTCAAATGAAAAGCTTGTGAGGAAGTTAGTCTACTCTCTCCCAAAATCGTGGCAATCAAAGAAGACGGCAATCATCGAGTCTAAGGACTTAACGTCCTTAACTCTTGAAGAGCTAATTGGGTCACTCCTCACTCATGAAACGATGCTCGAAGATGAGGTGGACCTCGACAAAATTGACGAGACACCAAAGGAGAAGGAGAAGAAGAAAAACATTAGAGTTGCTCTCAAATCCATAAAAGATGAGAGTGATTCGAATAACGATGACGATGACGAGGAAATGGCATTGTTTGCCAAACGGTTCAGAAAAATGATGAGACCTTATCGAGGAAGAAAATTCAAATGAAATGAAGGCTTCAAAAATGAACCGAAAGAGAAGGACCCAATCATTTGCTACGAATGCAAAAAGCCAGGGCGTGTTAAATATGATTGCCCACAATTGAAGAAAAAGGGTCAATCAAAGAATAAGCACAAGGCTCATGTGGCTACATGGAGCGATGAAGAAAGTTCCGATGAAGAGGAACAAGAAGTAGCTATCTTGTGCTTGATGGCATTTGGGGAAGATTCTAAGGTAACCTCTAACTCATCCGATTTTGATGATTTATCCTATGATGAGTTATTAGAGGAATATAATGGGTTGGCTTCGGATTATGAGAAATTTTTTAAAATATAAAATGATGTTTCAAAATTGAAAAATGAAAACAAAACTCATATCCAACCAACAACGATCTTGAAAGTAAAATCAAGACTTGCAAATCAAACTAGAAGAGTTTGAAAAAAAAAAATTAGATTTGCAAAATTTACTTTCAAAGATCAATGATGATCATCAAAAGAAAATTGATGATCTTAAAACTTCTTTTGATAAAGTTGGAACAAAACATTTTGAAAAAGGTGGAAATTCAAAATCCAACTTTGTTAGAAAAAGTTTTAGAAACTACAATCATAGAGGTCCCCAAAGAACCTCTAATGGAAAAATCGTTAGAAGTATGTGGGTTCCTAAAGAATCATTACTACTAAAGATAAAAATATCCTACACAAATGGATACATAAGGGGACTAGGATTTTGGAAACTAATGAATATGGACCCAAAAGAATTTGGGTACCAAAAATCAAAAGTTAATCTATGTTTGTAGGGAAAGGAGCATTGCTAGAAGGCACGGGAAATAAATTTAAATTCATGGTACCTTGATAGTGGATGCTCAAGACATATGACCGGAGACAAAAGCCGGTTCATTGAGCTTAACGCCAAAAATGGAGGAGAAGTGACTTTTGGAGACAATTCAAAAGGTCACATTGAAGGTATTGGTACAATAGGTAATACCTTTTCCATACAAATTAAGAATGTTTATATGTGAATGGATTAAAGCATAATCTATTGAGTATTAGTCAATTATGCGATAAAGGATTCAATGTCTTATTTGAATTAATGGTTGTAAAGTCATTGACATTGCATCTAATCGGATTATGCTTGTTGGTCATAGAATAGGGAACATTTACATGGTGCATTTAGATTCTTGATATGACTAATTTATGCCTAGTTGCTAAAGATGAACATGATAGTTGGTTATGGCATAGGAGACTAGGACATGCTAGTATGAGTGTTTTGCAACGGCTAATTCAAGGTGATTTAGTTCGAGGGTTGCCTAAGCTTAAATTTGATAATGATAAAATCTGTGATGCTTGTGCTAAAGGAAAACAAAAGCGTGTTTCTTTTAAATCCATTAATGACGTATCAACTAGTAGAGTATTACAATTGATCCATGTAGATCTTTTTGGGCCAACTAGGACTACTAGCTTGGGTGGAAAAACAATATGCATTTGTCTTGGTAGATGACTATTCTAGATATACTTGGGTTCTATTTTTAAGTACTAAAGATGAAGCATTAGAACAGTTCATCACATTTTCAAAAATAATCCAAAATGAAAAAGGTTACTCTATAACTAGTGTTAGGAGTGATCATGGCACTGAATTTGAAATCTTGGATTTATTGAATTTTGTAATTCTAATGGTATTAGTCATAATTTTTCAGCACCTAGAACCCCTCAACAAAATGGAGTTGTTGAGAGGAAAAATCGAACTTTAGAAGAAATGGCTAGAACCATGCTTGTGAAATAATTTGCCAAAATATTTTTGGGCGGAAGCCACAAATACCGCTTGTTATGTTGTAAATCGAGTAATGATTAGGCCAATTTTAAAGAAAACTCCATACGAAATTTTCAAAAATAAAAGCCTAACATTAGTTATTTTCATCCTTTTGGATGTAAATGTTTTGTTTTAAACAACGGTAAAGAAAACCTTGGCAAATTTGATTCTAAAAGTGATGAAGGAATTTTTCTGGGTTATTCCTTAATTCTAAAGCCTATCGTGTATTTAATAAAAGAACTTTAGTTGTAGAAGAGTCTATACATGTTGTTTTCGATGATAATCACCTTCCGAGGAAGGATTCTTGTGTGAATGATGATGTAGGTGTTATAATACAAATGACGTTAGACATGAAGTTGGAGAACCATCATCAAAGGAAGAAACGAAAAAATGAGGAAACTCATGATCCTCTTGAGAATCCAACCATTGAAGAAAGGGAAGTATCTTATCCAAGAGAGTACAACTATGTCAAGGATGGTGAAATTATAGGTGATCCATCAAAAGGGGTAACAACTCGATCTTTTCTTAGAAATATTTGTAATTATGTTGCATTTATCTCATGCATAGAGCCTAAGAATATTAAAGAAGCATTAATGATGAACATTGGATTATGGCTATGCAAGAAGAGTTAAATCAATTTGAGAGAAGTAAAGTATGAACATTAGTTGAAAGGCCTAGTAATAAAATCTACTGTAGGTACTAGATGGGTATTTAGGAATAAGCTTGATGAGAGTGGTAATATAGTGAGAAACAAGGCTAGACTTGTTGCTCAAGGGTACTCAAGAAGAGGGCATAGACTATGATGAAACATACGCTCCCGTAGCTAGGATGGAAGCAATTAGAATGTTATTAGCATTTGCATGTTTTCATGAATTTAAATATCAAATGGATGTTAAAGTGCATTTTTAAATGGTTTTATAAAGAAGAAGTGTATGTGGAACAAACTCCAGGTTTTGAAGATTCAAAATTTCCAGATCATGTTCTTAAATTGACAAAAGCTCTTTATGGTTTAAAACAAGCTCCTAGAGCTTGGTATGAAAGATTGTCAAATTTTTTAATTGAAAAAGGTTTTTCAAAAAGAAAGGTTGACACTACATTGTTTTTAAAGCATAAAGGTAAAGATTTATTAGTAGTTCAAATGTTGATGATATAATATTTGGTTCTACTAATGATGTTCTTTGCCAAGAATTTTAAGCTAATGCAAAGTGAGTTTGAGATGAGCATGATGGGGAGCTCTCATTTTTCTTGGGACTCCAAATCAAGCAAAGAAAAGATGGCATCTTCATTAATCAAGCTAAGTACGTCAAAGATATGCTCAAGAAGTTTGGACTGGAAAATGGGAAACCTCATGACACTCCAATGAGCTCTTCTACAAAGCTTGACTTAGATGAAGGAGGTAAATGTGTGGATGTTAAATTATAGATCCATGATTGGCTCATTGCTTTATCTAACCGCAAGTAGACCGGATATTATGTTTAGTGTTTGCTTGTGCTAGGTTTCAATCATGTCCTAAGGAATCACATTTACTAGCTGTTAAGAGAATCTTTAGATACCTTAAGGACACTCCTAGTTTAGGACTTTGGTATCCTAGAGACTCTAGCTTTAGCTTGCATGCCTTTTGATGCGGATTATGGAGGATGCAAATTAGATAGGAAAAGCACCTCCGGTACTTGCCAATTCCTTGGAAATATGATGATTTCTTGGTTTTCAAAGAAACAAATTTGTGTTGCATTATCTACCACTGAAGCGGAATACATTTCAGCCGGTAGTTGTTATGCACAAGTTTTATGGATGAAACAACAACTTTTTGATTATGGAATTGAAGTAGGTACCATTCCTATCAAGTGTGACAATACTAGTGCTATTTGTCTCACTAAAATCCCATCCAACACTCTAGAACTAAGCACATTGAAATAAGACATCACTTCATTAGAGACCATGTCACTAAGGAAGATGTAGTTCTAGAATATGTTGATACTTTGCATCAATTAGCGGATATCTTTACAAAACCCTTAGACAAGGAAAGGTTTTGGACACTTAGAAGAGAATTAGGTTTAACTGACCTATCTTCACTTAGTGTTTAAAATAATTTAGCACTTTTAATAAATACTGAAAATGCTATAATAATAATTTTGATTGCATTCTTGCTATTAGTTAGGGGGAGTTTATGATTCTTAGTGAAAATTAATTTTATGTTCAAATAATGTTTAAATATTAATTTAATTGATTGAACATAATTAATTTTTGATATATGAGTTGCCAACACCACTAGAGCCTATTTATTTAGCATTTTAAGTGTTTAAAACGGATTTTTGACATTTTTGTGCTTTATGCACCGATGCATTTAACAATGCATCGATGCATCCCTTTGAATATGCATCGATGCATAAGATCATGCACCGATGCATCCGTCGGGTTTTAGGTTTAAAATCCTCATCTTCTTCATTTTTTCTCAAACCCTAAAACACTAAAACATACGGCCATTCAACCCCTCTCTCTCCAAAATCTCTATTTTTGCTCATAATCTTCGGGAAAACATCGGATTCTTCAAGATTTTCATCCTACAAACCTGCTACACTCATTAAATCGCGCAAAACATCTCCTCATTCCCCTCAATCCGAATTTTTCAAGGTATTTTCACAAAAACTCTATTTCATTAAATTTTTGAACTTAGGACTAGTTTAGATTAGTTCTAGTTTGAAATAATTATCGGGCATTGGCTATATGATGATTCTAAACTAGTTTCTACAATGAATTTCATCAAAAACGCATAATCTTTCAAAATTGTTTTTGAAATTTCGAATTTAAAAAAAAATCGAAAATTACTGATTCAATTGTGTTGTTTTCATGAAAACTATGCGTATTATGACATTAATTTTAAATAGTTTTCAAAACTTTACCCATTAGGACTTTGTTAGAGAACCTTGAATTATTGAGGACTCATTTGAGTTTTGGGATTAATTGTTGTGCATACATGTGTTTTAAAATTGCAGGTGATATTTCTTTTCTGATTTCCCTAACCATGTCTAATCCCAAACGCCCTAGGTCATCCTCGAGTCGGTCTCACCAAAACCGTCCTCCCGCTCCTAGACCTCAAAAATCCATCCAATATTCCTTCATCCCTCATTAGTACTTGTTTTAACATGCCTGAAAACCGTAGGGATGAATTGTACTCTAGGTACATGAACTCCTTCCAATCCTATCGTATTAGGGAAGAGCGTATTCCTTCTCTACAAGCTATGATAAAACTTGAATTTGAATACCTCTCAATTCTTCGCCGATGGAAGTTTGATAAACTCTTTTCTCTTCAACTCATCGTCTTTCATCAACTTGTCTGCATCTTTTATTCCAATGCGGTTTGTATTCAGAACACAACTCAGTGCGGTACTATAGCGATTAGATCCTATCTTTTAGGATAATATATCACTATTACTTCTGAATCTATCGCATCTCATTTTGGTTTAGATGACGAGGGTTTATTTAATGAGAAGGAAGATGTGGAATATCCATATCTCCCTAATGCTAGTGTCAGTACCTTTAGGTCTCACCACGATCGATTTCTTCACTTAATGATCTCTTGGTGGTTTAGACCATCCGCAGGTCGGTACTCCACACTACGTACTATAGACTTATGGTGGATGCACTGTATAAAGAACAAAAAGAAAATCAATTTTCCACATATTGTCTTTAGCGCGCTGGTCGATATCATAAACATCATTCCCTCAAAGCATGTAGAAACCCTACGTTATGGTTGTCTACTAAGCAAATTGTTTATCAAACTCGGCCTAGATGTCTCCCTTGACAATCCTATCCCGCTCCAAAACCCAATCAATATCACATCCTTAAAGAAATCGGATTGGAAATTGGATGAGAACATCGGACTATGGTCTTTTCGACCCGGTAAGCAATCCCCGGGAGCTAGTTCTTCACGAACTGCTCCTAGTTCTTCTCGTGCTCCTCCTCCTCCTCCAGCTCCTGACGCTGATGATGATCTAGAGCTTCAAAGGCTTATGAGAGATATTGACGAGGAAGTACCAGCTCGGCAAGATGATCAAATGCCACCTTATTTCCGATCTTTTCTAGAGTCGTTTGATCTACGTTTTGCCTCCATTGAGTCTAAGATTTCTGAGTTTCAGAGGGAGATGCGTGATCGTATGGATGCTCTGACTCTTAAAGTTCGAGCTCATTATCCTCCTCCTCCCGATCCTCCGATGGAGTAGAATTGCTTGTCATGTTTGTTGTTTTAAAACTTGGATTGATTTTGATTTTTGTGCTTTGTTTGGTACTTTGAACTTGATTAGTTGTTGGATGTTTGTTTGAGGATGCTTGAACTTATTATATATATTTGGTTTGACATTTTAACGCTTTTTGTTTATTAATTTTGCATCATTAGAAATTTATGACCAAATTATGCCATTTCACATTTTATTATGAATATTGTTTATGAAAACTAATGGCTAATATCTCTTTTGATTGTGATCTTAGCAGCCTATTATTAATAAATCAATTGGCTAATGTTTTCAAAATTCTTGTTTAATACGTTTTTATAGAGTCTTTTGATTTAAAAAGGGGGAGAAAATTTAAGATGTGCTATAGTAAGGGGGAGTAAGTTTTTCAAAATTGATTTCAAAAATAATTTCTTAAACAAATCTTAAAATTACTCAAATGTTTTGTTATATCAAAAAAGGGGGAGATTGTTGAAAACATTTTTGATATTTCGATATAACAAATTAAGTTAAATGAATTTTAAGATTTTACAAATGATTTTACAATTTTATATTCGATTCAATTAACCGAATATCAAATTATTACTCCAAGTTTTTCAAGATCAATTTTAAACCTTACTAAATGTGTAAAATTGTGATTTGTACTTAAACTATTTTTAAAACAATTTTGACAAAGTATTTTGAACCAAAATCAAAGCCTAAATTCAATTATTTGAGGTGATGCACCGATGCATCAACCATGCATCGATGCATTAGTGAATTAATTGAAACATCGAATGCATTCCATGCACCGATGCATTCTCCATGCATCGGTGCACTCAGGCTATTTTCAAACATCGAATGCATTTCATGCATCGATGCACACTTGGTGCACCGATGCATCAAGTGTTCCAACGGTCAAAATATTTGAATTTTACACTGATGCACCGATGCATCCTCCATCATGCATCGATGCATGAGACGCTCCACCCAGAAAAATTAATTGTTTTCACACTTGAACGGCTCTATTGACTCCACTAATTATCACCAACGTTCAGAAGTGATTCAAGGTGTATTTAAACAAGTTCTGAAGCCCTTGATCAATAAGAAATCATAGAGAAACAAGAGAGAAAGCATCAAACACCAAGTTTGTGCAAATCAAGCCAATTTTCCTTTCAATATTCATTTTGCTTTCAAGAACACCATTTGTGCTCATTTGTAATTATATTTGAGTGTTCTTTTCTTGTTCTAAAATTGTGCAAACATCTTACCTTGTGAGGTTTTCCTTGTAAGTTTGCAAATTTGTAATCTTCTCTTTGGGAAAAGAGTGTTCTCAAGAATTGGGGTATATTCTTGAGGGTATTGTAAGGTTATCTCTTTGGCCCCAAAAGAAAGAACAAATTAGTGAATTTGTTGGAAAATCCTTAGTGTGGATAGCTAAGGTAGTGGACGTAGACTTTGATTGAGAAAGTCGAACCACTCTAAATCGCTGTGCAAATCTTTTCAATTTTCTCCAAAAGCTTCCACCGAATTTTTAATTGCCAATTCACCCCCCTCTTGGCTAATTCCATCGATCGATTAACTCAACATAAAGGTTCATTGTCCACGATATAGGATATTCATACAGTTAGTGAGTTTCTTGATGTCTTTCCGGAGGAGATGCCTGGGTTACCTCTTGATAGAGAGGTAGAGTTTGAGATTGAGAATTATCCCAGATCTGCACATATTTCCATGGCACCCTATCGCATGGCTCCAAAGGAACTTAAGGAGTTGAAGGTCCACTTGCAAGAATTATTTGATCGAGGATTTATCAGGCATAGTACATCACATTGGGGAGCTCTAGTTTTGTTTATTAAAAAGAATGATGGGTCATTAAGACTATGTATCGACTATCGGAAGTTGAACAAGATGACAGTCAGGAATAAATACTCATTACCCAGGATTGACGACTAATTTGATCAACTGTGAGGAGCTACTGTATTCTCTAAGATTGATCTTCGTTCAGGGTATTATCAATTGATAGTTATAGGGTCCGATAGTGTGAAAACAACCATTCGCACTAGATATGGTCATTATGAGTTCTTAGTGATGCCTTTTGGTCGGACGAACGATCCTGCAACTTTCATGGATTTAATGAATCGTGTGTTCCGACCATATTTGGATCAATTTGTGTTCATTTTCATTGATGATATTTTGGTCTATTCTCGGACAGAGGCAGAGCATGACGAGCATTTGAAGATCGTTCTATGGACCTTAAGAGCGCATCGCTTGTATGCCAAGTTGAGCAAGTGTGAGTTTTGGCTTTAAGAAGTGTCGTTTCTGGGGCATATTATTTTTGCACGTGTTATTCAGGTCGATCCAAGCAAGATTGAGGCTATTGTAAGTTGGAAAAAACCTAAAAACATCTCTGAGATCCACAATTTCTTGGGCTTAGCCGGATATTATCAACGATTTATCGAGGGCTTCTAAATCATTGCTGCTCATTTGATGAAGCTGTTAAGGAAGAACATGTCGTTTGACTGTGGCGAGGCACAATAGGAGAGCTTTGAGGAATTAAAGAAGGTTTTGACTCAAGCACCAATATTGATCCAACCAGAGTCCGGAAAAGATTTTACAGTGTATAGTGATGCTTCACACTTAGGACTCGACTGTGTTCTAATGTAGGAGAGTAAGGTAGTGGCTTATGCGTCCCATCAACTACGACCACATGAGTGTAATTATCTGACCCATGATTTAGAGCTAGCAGCAGTGATATTTTCCTTGAAGATCTGAAGACACTATCTTTATGGAGAGAAGTGTTACATTTTTACGGATCATAAGAGCTTAAAGTATCTTCTGACCCAGAATGAGCTTAATTTGAGACATCGTCGTTGGCTAGAGTTTCTAAAGGATTATGATTGTGTGATTGATTGTCACCATGGTAAAGTTAACATTGTAGCGGATGCATTGAATCAAAAGACGATAATGGAGTTGAGGTCTTTAATGGCCAGGATGAATTTATATGATGATGGCACTCTGTTAGCATAACTGCAAGTTAAACCGACTTTGGTTGATGAGATCAAAGCTAAGCACCCCCTGGATAGCTCCTTTATTTCCATCTTTGAGCAAGTAGAGTAGGGGACGAGCTCAGATTATGCCCTTGATCAGAAAGAAGTTTTATGCTTTAAGGGTTGGTATTGTGTACCTGATGATGTTGAATTGAGGCAGACTATTCTTAATGAGGCTCACAGTAGTCCATATGCTATGCACCCCGGTGGAGATAAGATGTACTGGAATTTGAGAGAGAGGTATCATTGGGTCGGCATGAAGAAGGAAATCTTAAATTTTGTGGCTAGGTGTTTGACTTCTCAGCAAGTTAAGGCATAACATCAACATCCGTCAGGTTTGTTATAGCCTATCAAGATTCCTGAATTGAAATGAGAGCGTATTACCATGGATTTTGTTACTATCCTATCTATGACTCCTTCGAAGAAGGATTCAGTCTGGGTGATTGTTGATAGACTTACAAAGTCAACTCACTTCATTCTTGTATGGGTAAATTATAAATTGGACAAGCCGTCAAGGTTGTATATTTCGAAGATTGTTAGATTGCATGATGTTCCATTATCTATCATTTCTGATTGAGATATTAGATTTACTTCGAGAGTTTGGAAGGCGCTACATACGGCTTTGGGTATGAGATTGGATTATAGTACATCTTTCCACTCCCAAACTGATGGTCAATCAGAGAGATTGATTTAAATTTTCTAAGATATGTTGCAGGGTTACGTGATTGATTTTTGGGGTAGCTGGGAGAACATTTTGCCTTTGGCTGAATTTGCTTACAATAACATTTACCAGTCCAGTATTCGTATGGCACCCTACGAAGTACTATATGGAGTAGATGTCGCACTCCGATTTGTTGGACTGAGTTGCGTGATAGGAAGACTTTGGGACCTGAGTTAGTGCGCAAGACGGAGGACACAATCAGATTGATCTGTGACCGTCTGAAAGAGGCATTTGATAGACAGAAGTCTTATGCTAATCAGAGGAGGAAAGATATCCAGTTTGTGGTTGGAAATTAGGTGTTTTTAAAAGTATCTCTGTGGAAGAAAGTATTGAGATTCGGGCGCAAGGGTAAATTGAGTCCAAGATTTATTGGGCCATTTCGTATTTTGAAGAGGGTAGGACATGTTCCATATCAGCTTGAGTTGCCTCCCCAGCTCAGTCGTTTCATGATATTTTTCATGTATCTTTGTTAAGGCGATACCATCCGGATCCAAGTCACATCATTCAGGTTGAGAAGATAGAGCTGAGAACTAATTTATCATATGAGGAGGAGCCCATTCAGTTCTTAGAAAGGGATGAGCGAGTTCTTCGGAATAGGGGTATTCCAATGGTCAAAGTTCAATAGAGTAAATATGGCCCTTCAGAAGCTACTTGGGAGACATTGGAGTCAATGGAGGCTCAATTTCCTCATCTATTTTCATAAGGTAAATTTCGAGGATGAAGTTTTTTGTAGAGTGGAGAATTGTAACAACCCGGAAAAAAATATTATATTTAAGTAATTGGGTGAAAATTGGGGATTAAATTAAAAGATTCCAAAATTTGTAGGCCATTTTAGAAGTTAAAAAAAATTTAGGGATCAAGCCCTAAATTATACCTTTGAGTGTCGGTAGGCTTTTCTATTTAAGGAAATGAGTTGGTTTCTGTGAGAAAACACAAAAACCAATTCATAAAATTCCTCTCCCATACCCTTAATTTCAAACCCGATCCCCGACGTCGTCCGATCATCGATCGTCGATTCGAAACAACCATCGTGTTCACCGTCAACCGATGAACAAAACCTCATAAACCGCTCATAGCGAAACGCTGTCAAACGTCGTGATTTTCGATTTATATTTTTGACTTTTTTTTAACAAAATCATCGCGAAAATTATCAATTCATCGCCGATCATTGCTCCATTTTCGATACCTCCCACACCATCGTGTTCTTTGCGTTGTTCCGAGTCCACCAGTTTCCTCCTTGTCTCTGTCGTCGCCGGGACGTAAGGGATGTAAAGAAGTATAAGTTTCCGATGTGTTGAAATTGAGCTCTCCACCGTTCAAAATTTTGAACCGAGCTTGGTAAGTGTCCCATAATCGCTTAAAATAATTATTAGAAAATTTTCAAGAAATTTTTGGACACCAGAGGCCACCGCATGCGCCGCTGTTGCGCGTAGAGGAGCTTCAAAATCAATTTAGGTAGTTGACCAGTCTGAACCGGTCTGACCGGTCTGATCGACCCGTTGACACGACCCCGACCCATTGACCAACCTGATCCGTTGACCGTTGACCGATCGTTGACCATTGACTTTGACCAAAAAGTTAAATTTTTCAAAAAGTCATATATTATTATTTTGACGTCCTGAGTCTGAATTCGAAGTTCATTTTTCGAAATTCAAACCCGAAAGCCACGAGATCGTCAGTCAAACCCGTTGACTTTGACCAAAAAATCAAAATTTTTGAAAAGACATATTTTATGTTTTTCGATGTCCTGAGTTCAATTCCGCAGTTCATTTTGCCAAATTCAAAGCCGAAAGCGTCCTAATTGTCAGTCAAACTTGAAAGATGCATATGTACTTAAGAGTTTTAGCTTTGAATGATTAAATTAAGACTTGGGACTGATTAATTATTATTGTTTGAAGGTACAAGAGACTTTCCTGATCGCTCGACAGCTCGACCTAGCTCCTCTAAATCAGTTAAACTGTGTGTGCTAGTATTCACTTGTACGACCAATAAATCTTATGATTTCATAAATTAATTATGTTACCTACTAGTAATATTGTGTTATTATGAATTAGGTTCGAAAACTGTAGCAGAGCATGACGAGGCCAGTATGCAATAGATCTACAGTTTGACCCTATTATCGAGGTGTGTTCCCTATATATTACTTAAATGTTTTATTTGTTTTAACATGTGGTACACTGAAATATATGGTTATTGTTTTATTGATACACCGATTTAATGGTGATGGTTTATAGATTATGACTACTATCTGATTATTGGTTTTCACTGGTATATGATTAAAATGATTATGGATTTATGAAAATTATGTCACGGTGCAATTTTATTTTTGAGATACTGATTTATAAATTACAACTCTGAGCAAGTTGGAAAATTTTTTATGGACCTAATGTGACTCTTAGGTAGGATCTACGGTCTTGAGATCATTATCGGGTAGACTAAGATGTGTTCTTAGGTAGGCCCCGTGGCCCCAAAATATTTCTTGGGTAAGCTCTCAGGCCCTAAGATGTTCTCTTAGGTTAACTCTTTTATGAGATTTACTGTAGTATGATTTTATGAGATTTACTTGACTATGACTTGTTTAGTGTACCTATCTTGATTTTATCGTAATGTTGGGACACACTGAGCCTAGCTCACTTTCAAAAATGTTTTCCCCTTTCAGATACTTTTGGTTACACACCCAGATCAAGCACTTGGAGGATCAGCACAACTCTTGCAGTACATCTGATTGTAATGTTTTTATCTTTCAAGTTGACTTTATTTTGGTAACATGGGTCTTTATTTCAAAGTATTTGTTTCAGTGATGACTATTGCTTTTGTTACTGTTATTGGATTTATGGTGATCCAAATTTTATGACATGTTTTAAATTAAATTTTTAACTATTTCATTTTATATTCATGAGTTAGGTTTTATCGTAAATTATTATATACTTTTATAAATGCCATTTATAATGTGATTTTACATTGATCGAATAATATTTTTGAAAAATGTTTTTAAGAATCGTGAATGTAATCTGCTAGACTTAGTCGAAACGCATAGGCTGGGTCTAGGGGGTTACAAGGATGTTTTTCCATCATATTTTTTTGTCAGGTAAAATTTCAAAGCCAAAATTTTCTTAAGGGGTAGAGTTGTCACACCCTAAAGTGGGGTTAATTGAAAACATTTAAAGTTTAGGTGTCATTGTGTGAGTTCCCTAAAGGTACAAGGACTTCTACAGTAATTGCACCAAGTTTAAAGTGTTCAAAATATTAGTTTCTCACCTATTGCAGTTTTCTTTTCATTTTTTGCTCAAACCGTAGACTTATTTTCTCTTAAGTACATATTAGGTTTTTCCTTGTTTCACTATCGTCCAGGTTTCCGTGAGCGACACCACCGATGCCTTTCGATCCAACTCTCCATTTCCACTCTAGCGATGTCACTTTCATCTTCATCACTATTCATTTGCAAGTTGGAATAGAAAGAGTAGTCAAGTTTTCTAAAGGCTTCATCTTCACTCATCTCCATTGCTCATCGCCACTAAATAAGGTTAATATGAGACTCCTCATGCCTTGAAAATAAAATCTAGAATTTTTGGAGATTTTTAGGCTACTGGTAAGCACTACACACATCGCCTCTGTACGTGTGGGTGTTCCAGTAGTCTGTTAATCAATTTATGTGGGTTCACTGGAAATGTTGGGAAGATTAAGGGACTTTAAGCAAAAATTTACCATTCTTTGGGTTAGAAGACTCTCGAATCCACGAGAAAAATTCATCTTCTATTTGATGTGGTTTTTATTAATTTATTCAAAAGAGTTTAGAACCACAAGTTGATATGATATTTTGTTGTAAAGTTTAGTTTTAAATCAGAGAACAAGAGAAACAATTTGGTTACCCTATGATTCACCTATTTGACCCGTTACAAGCTTTAACTTGAACCATCAACATTTTTCAACCTCAGAACAGTAAATCAGACCCAATCGGTTTGTCATCTCGTTCACAACTCTCAGAAGAACCGAACCCATCACCGTTTAAGACTCAACGAAAACCTTGGTGAATCAAATGAATCAGTGGCAATAGCAACAATCTTCTCCTCTTCAACAACAACTTAGATAGTGCTTCGATAGTATCGATCGGCTGAAGATGCAACTTTGCTCGTGCACCGTGTTGTCACTTGCAACCAAACAAAAACATGATGATCGAAACAACAACCCAGCAGGAGAAGATAAACAATGAGATAAATAAAAAGGTTTTCGGGGTAAATCCCTCGATTTTCGATGATCTAGGTGATGCTGGGAAGATATGTGCGGTGGAAAGGTTAGAATAGTCTTGACGAACAACATAAATCGGTTTTGGCACATCAGACGATCATCAGATGCAAAGATGTGTTTTACTTTAATAAAATCGAATCGTTTTCACTAGATCTGCAACGATCGACGATGTTTTTGGATGATTAGAGGTCGGATTTGTGGCGAGTAGCATGAGGCGGTTTGAACGATGTTTTTTATGTCTCGAATGGTGATCGGAGTCGGCGGTCGAAACGGTGGTCACTGGAGTTCGACTTTCGCTGATGAAGGTTCTTTGTTCACCTTCAGAGCATGGCTTGAAAAAAGGGGAAAAAAAGAAATGAGAAATGGTCGAATTTGTTTGGGAATGAAGCGTGAAATGAAGGAATGGCAGATTGCACATGGCGTTGGAAATTGTTGATAAATTGAGAAAAGGATAATTACAAGGCAAGCCATCCAAGTTTGGTAGAAGCTTAACTTTGTCTTCTAGTTTTAAAATTATTATGATAAGAGCTTAGTGATTTCGATAAGATCAATTTAGTCTATGATTTAAGTAATTGAATATTATAGTTGTAATACCATGAAAATTCAGATAATGACCAAAATGTAAATTTTGAAAGTTTGATGGTCAAAGTAGAAATTTGGGAAAAAGTTTAGGGAATTAAGTGATAATTTCCTAAAAATAATTTTATTCCATAAATAGATAGTTTACTCTTGAGTGTGGAGTTTTATGGAAATCATATTTTTGGAATTTGAATTTTAGTAAAGAAAAACTAGAAAGGGTTAAAGTCTGATAAGGAATCGGTAATTTCGATCTAATTGGAATTTTACAAAAATTGGAAGGATGTTATAAAATGGTTGGAAATATTATTTAATATTTTGGATCTGAGAAATTTGGTTTGAAAATGTACAATTTTTCATATTTAACCGAAACAGTGGAATTTAGTGACTAAAACGCAAGATTTGAAAAATTCAAGGGAAATTTCAGAAATAAAAGTCAAAATAATTCAGCTTTGACTTTGTAATATGATAAAGATCAGATGACATGGTTTTATGGTGAATATGAAGACTCGTTAAGGGCAAAAATGGAATTTCTTATGGTGTTGAATAAAAAAATCTATGATATATTATTAAGCATGTGTTAGATCTATTGTAGCATTAGAATATCAAATATGGTGGAGCATCTTCAGCTTCTTCTTCATCCAAGACCGACACCCCCAAGCTTGCAAGGTAGGTATTTTTATTTTGAATTTTGAAGCAATCTTGTTGATAATTAGACTTCGGTGTGATTAGGAAAAATATTCTACGTTCAATTCTCTACGTTTTGACATGAATATTACTAGGGTTCATGTTCAAATTTATCTTCAATTGATGAAGGGGATGTTAATTTTTGAGTCTTATGGGTTTTGAAGAGTTAAGTGATTTTAAAGCATTGGTTGTAAGAATTGATGAAGAACTTAAGGATGAAGTTAAAGAAAACAATTTAGATTTTGAGATTTACAGTGGGTTTTAAAGTTTACCAGAAATTATATAAAATTAATTTGGAGGTTATTTTTATATATTGTGTTCATATATCGATCTAGTTTTGTTTTAAACAAACGGGGATCAATTTCAAGGTGTATACAAAAAGATATGAATTTTTAACCAAGGAAAGGTCAGAAAAATCAGTCAACAGATTCTGCAAACAGATTCTGTTGATCAACTTTGAAAATTCACCATAAATTGTACATAATGAATTAGAAGGATTTATTTATATGGATAGATTCTTATTCGAGTCTAGTTTTCAATAGAAGAAACATAATTCAATTCTAGTGTGTATATCAATACAGAATACTGATTCTTTAAAGGTAGGGCGAGTTGTCTGAATTTTGGAAAATTGATGTGTTGTTGTGTAAGTGTTATATAATTGATGCACTATGCTGGAAATTGTTGTTCGGGAATTGAAATGAGTTTTAGATGTGAAATATGATTATTTTGGATGTTTGAAAAGATATGTGATTTAAGTACAACATTTGCATAGTATGGGTACTTGGTTGATAATACTTTCAATATTGAATTTTTGTATTGAAATTTTAAGTGGTAAAATGGTGAAGGACCATTTTGAATAAATTGGAAAACTTGTTTCCAATATTAAAAAGAATTAATAAGAGTTAAAGTAGTTGGTGGTGAATAGTTTGAAGTATGATTGTGGAGTTATTTTGGGATATGTTTATGTTAGTACAATACTAACATATATATTATTATGAAATTGTGATTTATACAGATTGTGTTTGATTTGCAATCGAAGCAAGTCAAATAGAAAAGGAAAGAGTTATTATGGACAATAGTGAGGCACATGTTGGAAATTATAAGTGTCAAGGTGAGTGCAATACATGCATGAAATTATTACATGGATGTTTTATACAACATCAGGAAGACTTGCGATAATTCGACCTTGTTTTATCAGCATGATATTATATAATATTTTTATAAATTGACATGACATTGATATGTCAGAGTATGAAATTATAATGCATTGATTTTTGTAAAATGTGATATTTTATCATGAATGTTATTTTAGGTATGAACTGCCCCATTGTTAAATATTGATAATATACTTAGCCATGGATGGATCAAATAAAATAGACTGTATGCCAAAGTAAGTCATTGAGGGACAGGGTATAGTTGGCATGCCATAGAGTCCAGCAGCAGGCTGCATACGAGATACACTAAAGGATACCTAGTGTATATGGTGGGTACGACCTTATGTGCCATACGGGACTGTACTTAAGGATACCTAGTACAGATGGTGGATACGACCATATGTGTCATATGGATTATGGTGGACATGACCTTATGTGTCATACGGATTAGCACTATGGTGCTTATATTTGACTCGTGTACCCAGGGTCCTCAGGGTTGTATATTGGGCAATGGTATATGGTTATGGAATAATGGCAAGTGTATTGGTAAAATAAGCATACTAGCTTATGGATAAATGGTAAGTATATTGGTAAAACAAGCTTACGAGCTTATGGTATTAAATGGTAAAATATTGCACATGTATGTAACATGATTTTATGGCATTTTGATTTGGAAATTAAAATTCATGCATGATTTGTATTACACTGTTTATTGTTTTAATTGCCTCTCACTAAGTTTATACTTAGCGTGTGATGATTTTCATGTGTAGGTAAAAAGCCAGTAATGAAATAAAGAGTTCAAAGTGAATCAAGCATCGAGGAGTATATTGCAATATCAGTAAGACATCCTATGACAGAATTTTGATATTGATAGTGGCATGTAATTAATAATGTTTTAATTGCTTTGTTCAATAAAATTGGAAACAAAATGGAATTTTTATGAATTTATATGTATTTTCGAAAGTTACTGTAGCAGTTATTGTAGCAATGAACAGTACCACATTTTAAGAGATTTTCCAGAATGCTTAAGGGGAATCGATCCCCCTGCTACAGGAACCGATTCCCCCATTGTTCACTGTTCGCGGTTACTGTTCACTTTTCACTATTCACAAATAAAATAATCTTTTGAATTAAATTTGTTACAACGAAACATGATTTATATGATATGATATTATTTTTTATAATATCAGTTACCATTTTAGGAAAATAAATTTTAAATTACTTTTGAATTGTAAAATGGTTTTAGAAATTCGGGTGACATCTATAATCTTTATAGGTATAATTATACGGGTTATGGGTGTTACAATAGTGGCTCCACAAGTTTTCATTTTTACCAATTGAATCCTCTAATTATTAAATTAGATTATAACAAGTTATTTTTATGGCGAGGGGAATTAATCGGATTCGATTTCTTAATAGAGATGGTATGGGTTTATGAGAAGGATTGGAAGCTCGAAATCAAAGTTAGTAAGATCGAATTTTGGGATAATGGTGTTCTGGCAGTGTAGTTGACTATTTTTTCAAAATACATGTTTTGGGTTTTTTTGATCTTTTGAGCTCATTTTTGAGGTCTATTTCGTCAATTTTGAACCCAAATAGTTATTTTTCAGTGTTTGACCTTCCAATTCATTCTGATTTTCACAATTAAGTTATGGATTTGATGTAATTTCTTTTGTTTTGTATCCGATATATTTTGGGACGTTGAATTCAAGTTCGAGAGAGATCAAATAGATTTTAAAGGATCGACTGATATGGCACAAAAATTGAGGTAATACTCTACTACTTTTTGTATGCTTCTCAAGCACGTTGCTATTGGTTAACGCATGAAAGATTATGATTTTCAATTATGTTTAGTTAGTTATTTCTGGACTTGAATTGAGTACGATATAAGTTAGTGAATGGAATAAGACCCGAATTACTTACAGATGAAATTGAAAGACCGATAAGAAATAAATTCAAGTCCAGTGATTAATCAATAAATCAATTATCTGGGGATCTTTAAACTTTATTATTTCGTTAAAAGTTTTTATTACCGAAAATATATGAATAAGAAATTATAAAATTTACCCTTGTGGTGTAAAAAGACAATGATTTTCCTTGAAGCTGAAAACAACCACGAAAGCTATACCTAAGGAGATAAAACTACAGTTTCACCTGTTAAATGCTTGTTTTATTTAGAAAATTCTAATAACTGATTTTAACCATTGAGATGGAAAAAAACTTAGAATTCGGATTATGTGATAAGTATATGGAGACTAATTTACTGGAAATAATGCAAGTGACAAAGTTAAATGGAGTGAATGAAATACCCTTGGAATGAAAAAGAGACCTTGATTTCCCCTGACAGTGGAAATGACCTAGGAATTCATTCTCGACTTGATAGATTTGTATATTGCTCAGTTAAATTCATGATCTGATCGAAAAAATTATGATAATTGATTCTTATCCTATGAGATTGCAACTTATTCAGACATTCTAATTTCAAAATAATTATTTAAATACCTATTTATTAAGAGTACTGCATGTATATGAAAATTTTGAAATGACTGGTTCGATTTAACTCGAAATCCTGAGAATTGAAAATAAATTTCGAATAATGTAAATTTATGTTTTATCCTCCTAGACCAAATTACCAAGTTTTCTCCCAATTAAAATGACTAAAATGCCATGATGGTCTCAATAATGGAATCACTCGTATTACATCTGAATCTGAAAAAATTCTGATGTAAGGTTTCTTTTTACCTTTTTGGTGCACCTAAAATCATAAATGGTTCCGAAGTATCAACTTCTAAATGTTAAATTAGATCTGTTAGTAATCAAACCCTTTTAATGGGGATACTGTTTTCAAAATCCAATCAAATTTCAGAAGTTTGTGTTTAATTTTCTGATAATCACATTGTGCCTTTGGAAACTATCTGAATCCTTTAGTGTGTTCCTGATGCAAATATATTTTCTCTAATTTTTAAAAGCATGTTTATGATATTTCAAATAAAACATGGTTTCTGATACTAGATACATTCAATTCTTGATTATGATATTAATGGTTACTGATTACTATCTATAAGATCTTATTTTTATTAGGATACTTTATGGGTAATATTTTGGAGTCTCTGAGGTTCAGCTCTAATTAAGCTAGTAAATCCTTTCTATTTTGATCATTTTTATTGGACTCCTATGCCCATAGAGTATAGGTTAAGTCTTTATAAATGTAGTCCTGCAGACTGCATATGGTGTATGGGTGCAAGGTATTACCGTGTTTTTCAAAAATTCTGTTTTACTGAAATAAACCACTATTTATGGTTTTGTTGGAACACACTAAACTTCCAACTCCATCTTCTGAATCAGTCTCTTTGAACGTTTCTTCTGAACTATAAGAAATTTGATTGCTACCTGACGTACTAATTAGTGAAACCTAAACTTATCACTATGACATGTATATGCTTGGATAACTAAGGAAATCATCATGTTGCATCATATATTTGTTTGTCCTTTAGCATCATCTAGTACTTCTTATTACTGAGATTTCCAAAGCTCTCTCTGTTACTCGTCATTTTAGGTTAAAGAATCGATCATGTGTAGTATTTATATGAGTATTGGGAGTTCTTTCGATGTTTCTTGTAGAGTACGATACAGTTGTAATTAGGGGGCATGTATGTCGTATTTGTTTTTTATGTTGAGTCTGAAACTTGTACGACTCTGTGTATGATTAAATTCTGATTTTAATAATTGGATGATTTCTGAACTTGTATTTTAATTATAAAGTTATTTTATGTTTTTTACATGTTTTTCTAAAAAATTTAAAATTTCCTATATTTTTGGGGTGGGTCACTCTAGTGGCCCTAATGTGACACCTCGGATCCGATCGTTTCACCCGTATTAGTTTGAGGGTATTACATTTAGTGGTATCAAAGTCTAGTTTGAGTCGAATTTTCTAGGTAGATCGATCGATCGATTGTCCTAGGATGTCTGGTTAGTACATGCCCCTAGATTATAATCGTACTCCTTTGAGCCGAAACTCTGATGTCGAGTCCTTTCTCTAAAATAAAGGTTCCTAAGTATTATGACCATTTAGGTATGCTCTACGAAGGAAAAAAATATCGTTAACATTCATTTGTATTATGGAAAATGCCTCACGAGTAACACATGAGTTACATGTTTGAGGATCTTAACCCGACTCCCGACATGGATCCTAGTTTCATTACCCCAAGCATTCGATGATTATAAACTAGTAGCTAAACTTTAAAATCAAGGTTTTGAGATTTAGAACTGCTACCCAAGTGCGTTTAAGATCTAGGTAGTTGGTCCAAGCTTTGACAAGGTGTTCCCCCTAAGGTTTTACTGTAATGTACGGAAATGAAGAATATCTGAAATTATTCTTGTTATAATCTTATGAGATTGAAACCCGCTAAATGTTGAGCCTTGCACTCAATGGTTTCATCCGTATGGAATTAAAGGAAAGTATCTGTGTACTTGGTAAAAGTGTAAATCTTAGGGAAATTCAGTTACTTCTTAAAGAAAATAGTCATGTTTGCATGTTGCACTGAAGGTAAGCAAATGTTATTCTGATTATGGATTAATAATTAAGGTTTGATTTGTTCTATAAGAAGAATTCTATTTAGATTTTGGAATTTTGATAAGAAAGAGTTTCGCATATTCAACTAATTAAGGCTTATTGGAGGAAGCACAATCTGTAAAATCTACCTGAGAGATTGAATATTTAAAGAAAGCTTTACTTATGCATTTATGTAGCTTGGGTAAATTTCGATGATGAAATTTCTTTTAACAGGGCGAGAGTTGTGACACCCTATTATGGGCGTTAGTTTTTCTATTTATATAAATAAGGAGTTTAAAATAAATGTTTGTTTAAATGAGGGTTCACTGGAAATGTTCGGAAGATTAAGGGACTTTAAACGAAAATTTACAATTTTTTGGGTTAGGAGACTATAATCCATGCGAAAAATTCATCTTCTATTTGATGTGATTTTTATTAATTTACTCAAAAAAGTTTAGAACCATGAGTTGATGAGATATTTTGTTACAAATTTTAGTTTTAAATCAAAGAACAAGAGAAACAATTTTGTTACCCTATGATTCGCCTATTTGACCCGTTACAAGCTTTAACTTGAACCATAAACATTTTCAGCCTCTGAATAGTAAATCAGACCCGATCAGTTTGTCATATCGTTTACCTAACTCTCAGAAGAACCGAATCCATCACGTTTAAGACTCAACGACAACCATGGTGAATCAAATGAATCAGTGGCATCGAAAACAATCTTCTCCTCTCCAACAATAACTTGGACAGTGCTTCGACAGTGCGATCGCCTGGAGATGCAACTTTGCTCGTGCACCATGTCGTCACTTGCAACGAAACAAAAAAATGATAATTGAAATAACAACCCATCAGTAGGAGATAAAATAATTAGAGAAATAAAAAGGTTTTTGGGGCAAATCCCTCAATTTTCGATCATATGGCCGATGGTGGGAATATATGTGCAATGGAAAGGTTTGAATGGTCTTGAGGAACAACATAAATCGCTTTTGACATTATCAGATGATCATTGGAGGCAAATCGACGTGTTTTTAGTTTAAGAAAATCGAATGGTTTTCACTAGATCTACAACGATCGATGATATTTTTGGATGATCAGAGGTCAAATTCATGACTACTAGCATGAGGCAATTTGAGTAATGTATTTTATGTCTCGAATGGTGGCCGTAGATGACAGTTGGCACGGTGGTCCCCGACATTCGACTGTCGCTGATGAAGGTTCTTTATTCACCTTCAGAGCACGACTTGAAAAAAAAAGAAATGAGAATTCATAGAATCTGCATGGAAATGAAACGTGAAATGAAAGAGTACACATGGCTTTGGAAATTGTTGCTAAAGTGAGAAAGGGATAATTATAGGGCAAGTCATCTAAGTTTAGTTGGAGCTTAACATTGTCTTCTAGTTTTCAAACTGTTATGATTATGGCTTAGTAGTTTCAATAGGATCAATTTGGCCCCTGATTTTAGTAATTGAATATTATAATGGCTCCACAAAATTTTATTTTTACCAATTGGATCCTCGAATTATTAAATTAGATTATAACAAGTTATTTTTATGGTGAGGGGAATTAATTGGATTGGATTTCTTAATAGAGATGGTATGGGTTTATGAGAAGGATTGGAACCTCGAAATTAAAGTTAGTAAGATTAAATTTAGGGATAACGAGGTTCTAGTACCGTAGTTGACTATTTTTGAAAAGCATGTTTTGGGTTTTTTTCGATGTTTTGAGCCCGTTTTTTAGGTTAATTTCGCCAATTTCGAACTCAATAAGTTATTTTTCATCTTTTGATTATCCAATTCGTTTTGATTTTACAATTAAATTATGGATTTGTTGTAATTTCTTTTTTCTTGTATCTGAGATATTTTGGGACGTCGAATTTAAGTTCGAGAGAGATCAAATGTATTTTAAAGGATTGATCGATATGACACAAAAATCAAGGTAATACTCTAATACCTTTTGCATGCTTTTAAAGCACATTGGTATTGGTTAACGCATGAATGATTATGATTGTCGATTATGTTTAGTTAATTATTTATCGACTTGAACTGAATACGATATAAGTTAGTGATTGGAATAAGACCTAGATGACTAGCAGAAGAAATTGAAAGTCAGATAAGAAATAAATTCAAGTCCAATGATTAATCAGTAAATCAATTACCTGGGGATCCTTAAACTTTGATTTTTTTTTGTTAAAAGTTTTTATTACCAGAAATGTATGAATAAGAAATTATGAAATTTACCCTTGTGGTGTAAAAAGACAAGGATTTTCCCTGAAGCTGAAAATAACCACCCTGAAAGCTATACCTAACGAGATATAAAACTATTGTTTCACCTGTTAAATGCTTGTTTTGTTCAGAAAAATTCAATAATAGATTTTAAACCTTGAGATGGGAAAAGACTTAGAATTCTGATTATGTAATAAACACATGGAGATTAAATTACTAGAAGTATGCAAATGAAAATTAAATGGAAAGAATGAAATACCCTTGGAATGAAAAAGAGACCCTGATCTCCCCTGATAGTGGAAATGACCTAGGAATTCATTCTCGACTTGATAGATATGTAGATTCCTCATTTAAAATCATGATCTGATCGAAAAAAATTCTAATAATTGATTCTTAGCCTTCAAGATTACAACTTACTAGGATATTCTGATTTCATAATAATTATTTAAAGATCAATTTATTGGGAGTATTGCATGTATATGAAAATTTTGAAAAGAATAAAATGCCCTTAGACCCAAAAATGGTCAAAATACCCTGAAGCTCCAAAGTGAATAAAATAACCTTGAGTTTTGAAATTACTTAAATACCCTTATGACTTAGAAATAAGTGAATATTGGTGAAGTATATCGTTTCGGATAATTGACAAGTATCGCGATATTGGGATCTGCATGGTTCGATTTGACTCAAAATCCTGAGAAATGAAAATAAATTCATGATATTGTAAATTACTGTTTTATCCTCCTAGACCAAATTACCAAGTTTTCTCCCAGTAGGAAAATGAATAAAACGCCCCTGATGTTTTGAGTAATGGATTCACTCCCATTACATCCGAATATGAAAAAAATTCTGATGTAAGGTTCTTTTTTACCTTTTTGGTGCACCTGAAATAAAAAATGGTTATGGAGTATCAACTTCTAAATGTTTGATTATATTTGTTGGTGATCGAACCCTTTTAATAGGGATACCATTTCTGAAATCCAATCAAATTTTAGAAGTTTGTGTTTCCTTTCTTGATAATCACATCTTGCCTCTGGAAACTATCTGAATCCTCTAGTGTGTTCCTGATGCACATATATTTTTTCTCCGATTTTTAAAATCATGACTTTGATATTTAAAATAAAACATGGTTTCTGATCTCTGGTTTCTGATCTCTAGGTAGGATTTTAGAGTCTCTAGGGTTCAACTCTGATCAAGTTGGCAAATCCTTAGTGTTCTGATCAATTTTATTGGACTCCTACACCCATCAGGTATAGGACAAGTCTTTATGAATGCCTTTTTGGAGACTGCATATGGTGTACAGATGGAGGCTATTATCGTGTTTTTTTAAAAATTCTATTTTACTGAAATAAATCACTATTTTTTGTTTTTGTTGGAACACACTAAACTTCAAACTCCATCTTCTGAATCAGTCTCTCTGAACGTTTCTTATGAATTGTAAGCATTCTGACTATTACCCGAAGAACTAATTAGTGAAACATAGACTCATCACTGTGGCTTGTATATGTTTGGATAACTAAGGAAATCTTCATGTTTCATCATATATCGGTTTGTCCTTTAGCATCATCTGGTAGTTCTATATTATTGAGCTTTCCAAAGCTCACTTTGTTTCTTACCATTTCAGGTTAAAGAATCGATCATGTGCAGTTTCAACATAAGTAGTGGGAGTTCTTTCGACGTTTCTTGCAGAGTACGATACAGTTGTAATTGATAGGCATATATGTCATATTTTTTTATGCTGAGTCTGAAACTTGTACGACTTTGTATATGATTAAATTCCAATTTTAATAATTGGATGATTTCTTAACTTGTATTTAAATTATAAAGGTATTTTATGTTTTTACATTTTTTTCTAAAAATTTAAAACTTTTCCTGTATTTTTGGTGTAGGTAGCTCTAGTGGCCCTAATGTGACACCTCAGATCTAATTGGGTCACCCGTATCAGTTTAAGGGTGTTAAAGATGTTATTTGTAAACATGTTCATATTGTGATTATGTTTTTCTGTGACATGTTCAATTTCTGAATTAATGTTGCATCACTTTTAATCTATATATTGATGCATTTGTTTCATCTTCATGGGTTCCTCTATGGAGGGTAATATCTTTTTCATATTACTGAATGAGATCATATCCTCGTCCTGTTACTACATGGGATCATATCCTCATTCTGTTATTGTATGGGATCATATCCCTTTCTGGTACTGCATGAGATCAAATCCCCATGTTGTTATTGTATACGATCGTATCCTTGTCCTATTACTGCTTGGGATCATATCCACATCCTGATTTTTGTTGAGTTCCTCCTGAGATGTTAACTTGGCCTCCTCTTCAGAGGTAACGTCCCCATCCTGAATTTTGCATTCTACTTTGGATCCACCTTCAGAGTTCTCAAGTACCTTTTAACAGGTAATGTACTTCATTCTGTTCGTCTATAACAAAAGGTGAGGTTGTGAAAAATTCTATATGATTTCCTGTGGATATATATATGTTCATACTGTTGCTTGATTATTGTATTGTTTATTATATCACTTCTAGATCACATGAATTTTATTTGTATCTGGAGAGCACATTGAGGTTTATCACTAATTGAGTTTCTATTTGTATTTTCAGATTATGCAGATGTATAAACGGTTTGCCTATCGGACGAGCGGTTTCGATTTCATATTGTATGAACTTAAATATTTGTTTTCAACCTCTTTTAAATGTGGCATGAGTTTATTTATGATATTATAATTGGTAAATGTTTTGAAAATTATTTATTTAATAATTTTTTGTCCGTAAACCGTTTCTCTAGTCAACGTGGCTACCATGAGTTAGTCGTAACTCCTAGGTTGGGTCTAGGGGGCTACAAGTTAAAAGGTGATGGCTTGTTTGGGTGTAACAAAATGTATAGAGGCATATCCTAACAAAAGAGGTATACAGACATATCTGCATGGTGTAGTACAAGTTTAGGGTTATTATTGTTATTATTACTATTATTCCAATCATTCAATATCTAACCAGACCTGAATTTTCGTACATTATTGCAGATCTAACATTTGTATTAACATATGAAATGTTGACACTAGCTACAACGAATGGATATTTCCAATCAACTCGCTTTCCATCTTGTTTATGCAACTCTGGAAAGATTCATGTTTAAATAAACAGCAATCTGGATAAAACAATTCTTTGGTACATAATATATAATGAAATAAACAAGAATCCCTTAATCGGATGGTAGGTCATAGTAAAAAAGAAATGTATCCAATCAATTTATGGAAATGGAAACAAACTAGATATTTCTTAGCCAAAAAAAAAAAAAAAATGAGATTCTCCAATGATATAATCCTTCACCCCTTTGGACAACAAGCACAAGCATATACATAAGAGAGAGAGAAAAGGTTAAAGGTAAACAATTAAAGGCAAAATCCTTGGCATATATGAAATTCGTTAATTTAAAAGATGAATGCCCTGTTAGAGTTGGCCAATCTCCACAGCTGCTTTGGTTTTCTGGTGATGGGGTAATCTTGTAAGGGCTCCGCCCAGTTTCAACAGAAATGCATTTTGGTCTCCATTTAGGGAATTTTTTGAGTTTCGGTTTTGACCTTAAATTTTTCCGCATTTTATTTTAATCACGAATATTGATTTATTTCACTTTATGTTATTTTCATTTTTGGCTTGCAATTTCGGATGTTTACGTTTTAATCCTACATATAATTCTTGGATTATTTATGTTTCTAGCGTACAAATTTAGCACCATCTACACTTTCGATCCCTGAAGTTTTTTTTCTTCTTTCATTTTGATCCTTGCACTATGTTCTCCATATATACGCATGTATTTGACATAATACTTGTAAAATAACTTTGGTTTTTCACATATATGTATATTTATATTTTTATATATATATTTATATTACTTACATTATATTCGTGTGTGTATATATAGTATGCGTGATAACATATATGTTTATATTTCAATAATATTTCTTTTTTGTGACAAGTGTTATAGGCTTGTATTTGATAATATATACGTAATTATGTATATAGTTAGGGTATTTGCTTGTTTTGTTTTATATTTCTTGTATATATATTAATGTGTATGTAAGACATTTTGGTAAATTTGTATGTGATTAAATGTAATATATATTATTGTATTCATTACTATTATATATTATCTTATATATGTTGTTTAAAATACTATGTTTAAATTTCGTAGCTTGTGCATGTTGGTCTAGGCTTTGTTTTTATTTAATATGTATGTTAGCCTCATAAAACATGACTCGAATCGATTACATAATTAATTTAAAGGTAGCCTTATATTATTTTAAAATACTGAGAGAAGGGTGGCCCTAAAACAACTATACATCATCTCTCAATATTTTAAAATAATTTAATTCCCTATTAAGAGAAATCATATTAAAATTGATTACAATTAAAATTAATCAAGATAAAAGAAAGAAAAAGAAATGTTCTTCTATTTAAACTTACCCATAAAAAGTCATCTAATAAAAACTAGAGGCTTTAATTTGAAAATTTTAAATAATTGAACATTCTTTATTTTCTTAGATGAATTGATAATTAAATTTAATTGGCTAATTTCCTCATTTCTCTTTTTAATTAAATGTCTATTTTTGGAATTCTTTAAAGGAAAACCGGACATTCAATCATTTCAGTTGGTGAGAGAAATGATTGTCCCAATTTTTGAATTGGAAAGTTCTTTCTCTTAGATTGAAAATGGTAGAACATCATATCTTCCGTTTTTGGACCCATGGCTTAAAAAAATTACACTTCATAAATATGAAATTCTTCAAGAGATAATTACAAAATTCCATCGTTTCAGTTGGTAACAAAATAGTTGTTTCAATTTAAGTTGAGAGGCTATTTCTCTTCGATTGGAAATAAGATAATATCATCTTTCTCTTTTTAGAATTCTCAGATAATAAAAAATTTGTTTGTAAAAAAGGTTATTAATTAAATTAATGTCAAATTCATAATATTATCCTATTGCAAAGATAATAAATTAATTCATTGGATACCAATTTCGGGCTTTTTGGCGTGCTCATCATTCCCCACGTGTAACTGATTCTCGAACCCTTTTTAAAATGAGTTTTTGGTTAAACACATACCACTTTTGTCTTTTAAAATTATTTTTCTAAAAATTCTTTTAAAAGATGTTTTTAGGTTTTTGACTTGCCTAACTTAAAGGTCGATAACGAATCTAAACCGATTTGTTTTTATAAAATCAAACTTCACCCCTAAAATTTTAAAATATATTTTAATTTGAGACTGGTCTTATCCCATAATCGCGCCCAAAAAGGCTTAAGGACCCATTCCGATAGCTTGATAACTTTATTGGGGAAATTTAGAGAGTAAAGGCAATAGTTGATTAGTTGTTGTCTTTGCAATAGAAATTACGAATTTGAATTAATTAATTCTTGATCATTTTTTGTTTAAATAATGTTTTTTTAGCATTTACAATTTACTTTTTGTAAATAGTTGTACTGATGTTTGAGCTGATTGGTTTCAAATATGTAAAAGTTCTTAAATGTGGTTCTAAATATTGGTTGTCTCTATTTTCCTATGGTTTATGAGTTTCTTCTCACACACTTCACGTGCATTTTCATTGTATAAGCGCTATACTCGAGCTTTATCCCGTTTAAGTGGGGGTGAAAGTGATGCCTTTGTTTGTTATATTTCTTCTAATGGGCCAGCGAGTAACCTTCTAGGTACATGTACCTTATGCCTTCGTTTGATATTTTTCTTTGTATGACCATAGGGGAATGTATTATCTCGAATTGAACTTGATATGTTGTTGCCTACAATGGGTGATGATCAAGGGTCTTGCCTGACCATGTACCTTTTTCCTTAGAGCCGAAACTCCGTATCTAGTAAAATTGTGAGAACTCACCCTAGGTAGAGCCATGTTGAATCTCTGAGTGAAAACCTAGATAGGTACACAAAGGGAAACAAGTCTAACCCTTGATTGTATAATGTCGTATATAGATTTTATATTTTTGCACAAAAATAAGCACTAGAAATGAGTGTGGTTAGGTTCTACTTTTTCATGAAAAATATGAGAACTAGGAAAATATGTGGACTGACATAAAATATCCAACCAAAATGATATAAAATAATTATAAATATGAATTGGCTTACCCTTAACGATGTACAGCGAAAACAACAGTGGTGAGGTGACCCACTGTTGGCTTTTGGTCGGACGACATCGGGGAGGCCAGTGGTGGAGGCGATGAGACCAACCGATGTCTAAATCGGTCGAAAAGGGAGGAACAAAGTGGTGACTGATGGTGTTTTTGACAAACACTTCGAACGTTGATTCATAGAGAAAGACGGTGAATCTCGGTGAAGGGTTAGAAGGGTTTTAGTCGCGAGGTCATGGCGAGCAATTTGGTAGTGGGGGTGTACGTCACAGCGATCAGACGAAGCTTAAAAAATGCAGGGGATGGTGGTGGAAGGTTGAAAATCTGGGGATTTTAATTTCCTAGCTTTTGGTTCCAAAATTAGGTGACGATAAGATATGGGGAATTAATAAAAGCTTGATATGGGGATTTTAATTTCCTAGTTTCATTATTTTAAACTTAACAGTGACTAAGCATATATGGTAGAGGTATAGGGCATCATGCCTATAGGTTTAGGGTTCAATCCCCCTTAGCCACATATTTTAAAATATCTCACTTTTTCCTTTTTTTCTCTTTATAGACCAACAATGGTCAAATCAGGGAATGAGTCTTTAAACTTTTAGGAACTTTAAATCCTACCCTAAAATCCTTTAAATTTTATAAAATGGTTCCTATAAATAATTAAAATAAAATTAGATTAAAAGGAATTAAATTGGAGGTGTTACAACTCTCCCCCTTAAGTAACTTTTGTCCTCGAAATTTACTTGAAGTGAACAGATATGGAAACTGATCCTTCATTGACTCCTTTATCTCCTCTGTAGCTTCTGAGGACCATGGTTACTCCACTGAACTTTCACCATCAGGATGCACATATTCCTAAGAACTATCTCATCTCGATCCAGAATCGGATAGACTCCTCTTCATATGATATATCTTGTCTCAACTCAATATTCTCAATCTGAATGACATGATTTAGATCCGAACGGTAAAGCCTCAACATGGACACATGGAAGAAATTTTGAACACATCTTAGTTGGGAAGGTAACTCTAGCTAATCAGCAACATGTATGACTCTCTTCAGAATACGATACGATAAAAAATATCGGACTTAGCTTACCATTACATCCAAATCTCAATACCTTCTTCCACTGAGATACTTTCACAAAAACCTGATCCCAAAATAAAACTCGTATTTCATTCTCTGATTAGTAGAAGAATTTTATTTGTCAAAAGCCTCTCTTAGGCAATCATAGATCAATCTGACAGCATCCTTAATCTCTAGGACCAATTCTAGACCCAAAGTTTTCCTATCACACAACTTAGTTTAACCGATCGAAGAATGACATCTAGCCCATATAAAGCCTTATATGATTTTATCTAGATATTTATTATAAGAAAACACTACCAAAGGTAAGAAGTCCCCCCAACTACCACAGAAGTCAATCACACAACCTTGTAACATATCCTTCAGGACTTGAATTACTCTCTCAGACTGACCATCAATATGCGAATGAAAAGGTGTACTGAAATTTAGACGAGTACTTAGAGCCTCATGCAAAGCCTTCCAACCTCAAAGAAAATCTCAGGTCTTGATCAGAAATGATAGATACAGGGACCCCATGTAATTTTACAATCTTTGAGATATACAACCTAGTCAGTTTTTCCAAAGAATAATTAACTCGAACATGGATAAAATAAGCTAACTTGGTGAGTCTATAAAAAATACCCAGACATAATCTTGTTTCAAAGGAGTCAGAGGAAAACCAGTAATGAAATCCATAGTAATGCCATCCCACTTCGACTCAAGAATCTTGATAGGCTACAATATACTAGATAAATGTTGGTGCTATGCCTTAACATGTTGACAAGTAAGACACCTGGCCACTTAATTAGAAATATCCTTATTCAAGCTAACGCAGTGGCACCTCTCTCTCAGATTATGGTACATCTTATCTCCACTTGGATACATAGTATATAGACTGCTATAAGCCTCACGAACGATAGTCTATATCAACTATGCATTATTAGGCACAAAAAACTGACTCTTGAAGCATAAACATCTTAGTCAAAGGAATAATATGAGGTTAAATCCTCTTCAACTTGCTCAATAATGGAAACTAAGGAGCTATTTAACAATTGGTTAGCCTTGATCTCCTCGGCCAAGGTAGGCTTAACCTGTAGCTCGGCTAGTAGAACACCATCATCATATAACTTCATTCTGGAAAACAAAGACCTCAGATCAGACACCACCTTAGGACTCAATGCATCAACGACAACATTAGCTTTACCCAGGTGGTAATCAATCTCACAGTTGTAATCCTTCAAAAGCTCTAACCAACGTCTCTACCTTAGTTAAGTTCATTCTAAATAAGAAGATAATTCAACTCTTATGATTAATAAAGATATAACACTTCTCTATGTAGAGATAGTGTCTCCATATCTTCAAAGCAAATACCACAACTGCCAACTCTATATCATGAGTTGGGTAATTACACTCATGCAGCGTCAACTGAATAGATACATAAGTGATTACCCTCCCCCTACATCAGAACACAACTAAGTCCAGAGCGTGAAGTATCACTATAAATTGTAAAGTCTTTCCCGGGTTCAAGATGAATTAGAATTGGAGTTTGAGTAAAGTTGTCTTCAACTTCATAAAGCTTTTCCACTGAGCATCACCTAAGTCAAAAATAAAATTCTTCTTGAGTAACTTCATCAAAAGGGAAACAATGATGGAGAAGCCCTCGACAAAGCGCTTATAGTACCCAGCTAAACCGAAAAAACTACGAATCTCAGAGAAATTATTAGGTTGCTTCAAACTCATGATAGTCTCAATCTTGCTCGAATCCACCTGAATACCACTAACAAACACAATATGGCCAAGAAAAGTCACCTCTTAAAGCCATAATCATTTTCTCAACTTGTCATATAGATATTGTTCTTTTAGAGTCTTCAGAACAATCCTCAGGTGCTCATCATGTTTTATCTATGTTTGGGAATAAACCATAAATCATCAATGAATACCATTATAAAATGGATTAAATAGGGTCAGAATATGTGATTAATTAAATCCATGAAAGTTGTTGGAGAATTGGTCAACGCTAAAGGTATCACCAAAAACTCGTAATGTCCATATCGGGTACAAATAGTAGTCTTCACAACATATATATCCTACACCTTTAATTGATAATACCCATATTGAAGATCAATCTTTGAAAATATAGTGGCTCCCCGAAGCTGGTTAAATAGGTCATCAATCCTGGGCAAGGGATCTTTGTCTTTGATTGTTAACTTATTTAACTTTCGGTAGTCAGTACACAGTCTGAGTATTCCAACCTTATTTCTCACAAATAGAACTGAAGCTCCTCACGGTGAAGTATTATGTCTGATAAAACCTCGATCAAGTAACTCTTACAACTAAACCTTCAACTCCTTAAGTTCTTTTGGAGCCATACAATATGGTGCCATGGTAACAGAGGCAGAACCCATATGAGTCTAAATCTCAAACTCTACATCGCTATCTAGAGGTAACCTTGGCAGCTCCTCAGGAAATACCCCAGGGAACTCACTCACGGTACAAATTTTCTCGATCTTAGATAATGAGCCTCTAGTATCCAAAGATACATGCAATGAAAGTCTCATAACCCTTTTGGATCACCCGATTGGAGTCCAAAACCGAAAATATATTGGAGAGGTAACCTCGACTCTCACTAATTAATAACATTGTTCGACCATCAGAAGTCTTCAGAGTAGCCATCTTGTACTCAAAATCCATATTGACCCCATGCCTATTCAACTAATCCATCCTCAAAATCAAATCTAACTCCTCGAAAGAAAGTTCTATAAGATGGGCTAGAAAATTTCCCCTTGGACCCCTAGATGACAACGTCAAAATATTTTATTCACAACAACTGTTTGCCTCCCTATGCTCATAACAATAACTAAACTATCAGTGTCCTCGATCTAAATTTGAAGGTCTTAGGATATAGAACTCAAAACATATGAGTGGGTGGAGTCATTGTCTAACAATGAAAAATATGGAACAAATAAATAGTGAATGTACCTACGATAACCTCTGGCTCATCTCTATCATCCCGAAGTCTAGTAGCATACACTAGAGTTGGTTATCTAGCCTCAAATACAACTATCCCTCTACTTTGGTCTAACGGGCTCTAGTGTCAGTCTTGGAAGGAGATCCGAAAGCTCTCCCCTGGCTACAACCTAAAGTTGGATATGCACAAAAGCCTAAGAACAGACATAAGTCTGAGTATATGTACACTCAAAAGAGGTTGGATAAGGACATTTTCTAAGGAAATGCTCACTAGACCTGCATCGATAACAGGTACCCATCATTTTCCTATGCTATCCCCCATGAAGATTGCCACAATGCTCACAGTTTGGCAAATGATAGACCTAAAAAATCACATTGACTAACTGCTATAGGTGGAGGTGCTGCATGACTAGAACCAATATTACTCCTCTGGGGTCTAGTAGTGTAAAAACCTCTTTCCAGGACGTGCAGAAGAATCAGTCAGGCCAATAGACCTTCTAAAACACTCGATATCTTCAATCTTTAATAGGAGCCACATGCTTAACATCCTCAATATCTTTCGCTCATCCCACTAAAACATCAAGCAGCTAATCCTGATGGGTCACCACCTGCCTACGCATCTCATATCTGATTACTTGAGAAAACTTACGACATGTATCCCTCTCAGCAAGAACCATATTTGTCACCATACTTCAATAGCTTTAGAAACTCCACCAAGTACTCAGAGTGTTTCATATCTCCTTGGACCAAATCTTGAAAATATTGACGTCTCTCAGCTATATAATGCTCTCTGAGGAAATGGTTCCTGAATAAATGCTTGAAGAAATCCCAAGTCAGGCGGTCAGCAAGAACACTGCTCACTATCGACTCTCACAGGTGTGGGCATTCCCATCTAGCATCGATACAGCTCGTAAATATCTCTTTTATGGATCCGAACTCAGCTAATCCATGGGCCTCTTAGTGTCAGAGAGCCAATCTTCATCCTCTATAGGGCTCCACCAATCAGACCTCCAAACTCTTAACCTTATCAATATGCGTAATGGGGACTTCGAGTGTGGTGCCTCTTGTTATAATTGCACTCTGAATCAGTTGAAGGAAATTTCTACCCAACTTCTCATCCAACACCACTCCGATAATCTCATTCCCAGAAAATGGTGCTCCTCTAACAGGTGTCTTCATATCAATCTCGGGAGCAGGCTGTAGATCTCTCGTAACTGACGAGCCAGCAGGGGTAGAAGGATCTAATAGGTGGACCTCGCACACGAGATGTTCGACGACCTTGTTTAACATTGATAATAGCAGATCTCGGGCTCTCTACACAAAGGTAAAAACTTATGATTAGATATGGCACTTGGAGTACAATACAAGCTAAACTTATAAAACTTGGTAACATAGCCTTTATAATTAATTTTGTAAAATATTTTAAAACTGATATTTTATTTTAACCAATCCACAATCTGAGGTTTTAAAAACCAAAAGCTCTTATACAAACTAAATGTAACACCTTATACCCAACCTATACCTAATAAATAGGTCTAGCAAATTACATTAAAAACTTCTAAAACATTTTCAAAAGGTAACATTAAATTCCCAAAATACTTTTTAAATCAAAATAATATTAACAAAATCAAATCCAGTAATATAAAACATAAGGTCCATGAGTAAACAGAAATAATAGATTACTTCAAATATATTAGTATCAAATATGGAATACAACCCATACACCAGGAGTCAACAAAAGAGCTTCATAAATCAGTATATCAAAACATATAGACACATGCTACCATAATAAAGGCAACTCGGAAGATGGAAACATTACAACAAAATAAGCAGTATTGAATGTGTTGATTCTATAAGTGCCAAGTCTGGGAATACCTATCCAAAAATATCCAAAAGGGGAAAAATTTGAGTGTGAGCTAGAGAACTTGGTGCTTTCCAATAGTGCCAAGTAAAACATACAAAATTTTTAAAAGTAATAGTAAAATGTTTTATTTAAAGCACAAAGTTACCCTCTAACCATACGTCATATACAGTTCCCAAGAACTGCATTCATAAGGACTTACCCTAGACCCATTAGATATAGGAGCTAACCTAAAAGAGCTCATCGGGACCATAAGGACTTACCCTAGCCAAAGCTTAGGAGATCTGAGGGGAGTTCCTTCAAGTCAATAAGGACTTACCCAGTGCACAAAGAAAATGAGCCACCTTAAGGTAGTGCATTAGGGTCCATAAGGTCCTTACACCAGGCCCATTAGGCTCAGGAGCCCACCCAAGGGTCGCCTTAGGTCCATAAGGATTAACCATCTTGATTGAGATTAAATCTGTAGAACTCCATATCACATCCTATGAGTACGCTAATAAAACAGTTTTAGACAGTTTCAGTAAAATTGTAGATCATAAATTAGGCATAACTATTTTCAGTAAATATCGGAAACCAAATAGCATGTATAAATCAAACAGAGATTTAAAATCAGCAAAATAGAAGTCAGGCATTCTAAAAATCAATAATAAAGAATCAAACTTTCAAATCAGATAAATCATTCAATATCAAAATTCGATCAGAAAATCGTAGTTCAAATCAGATAAAACAGACATGTGCACATGAGAATTTAAAATAGATATTTAAATCAGTATGTAACACATAAGGAACACAACTATAAATGAGTCAGACTGGGAAGTCTATTGAGCATTGGCCTTGTTATTCTCTATAGCAGTGCTTAAACCTAAACCTTAATAAATTAGAGTTACTATTAAAGTAAATAATTAAATCTAATTATTTACAGGGATCATAAAAATATATGAGTAATCATGGGCTCGCGCGATCAGACATATCAAGAGGGTTGGGTCAAGCTGACGAGCGGTTGGGAGAGTCTCGAGTACCTTCAATAATAAACTTCATAAATTAGTCCTTGATCTTCAATAAAATAATTGAATACATATGCATGTTTGAGGTTTAATGCTCGATTTGGGGGCATTCAGGTTTGAATTTGAAATGGACTGCAAATTCAGACTCAAGACATCGAAGAATATAAAATAAGACTTTAAATTTTGTTTGAATTTTTTGTCAAAGTCAATGTCGATCAACGTCAACCTTGGTCAAAGTCAACTCTAATCAAATTCAAGAGTCTGGGATAAATTCAATGGTTTGGTCAAAGTCAACGGGACAAATCAGTTTGAGTTGACTTAGATCAATTAGGGTTGACTCAGTTCAGTTTGAATTGACTCGATTTGAGTTTAATCAACTTCTAGAAGGTTCAAGTTGCTTGTGAAGCTCAAGTAGAAGGGCGATACGTATGACGAAGATAAGGTCAGGGAAAAATAGTCGATCACTCATCATTCAATCACTCACCAATATCAACCCAAAACATATCAAATATCCAACCAAAATGACGTAAAATAATTAAAAATATGTATAGGCTTACCCTCAATTATGGTCGATGAAAAACATTATTGGTTAGGTGACCCACTGGTTGGGTTTTGGTCGGATGACACCAGAGAGGCCATTGATGGAGGCATTGAGTCCAATTGATACCTAAATTGAGCGAAAACTATGGAACAAAATGGTGACTTATGGTTTTTATGGGAACTTTGAATGTTGATTAATGATGAACGATAATGAATCTCGATGAGGGGTTAGAGGGGTTTTGGTCATGAGGTCACAATGAGCACATTAGTGGTGGCAATGTACGTCACGGTAGCCAGACAAAGCTTAAATAGTGGAAGGGATAACAGTAGAAGGTTAGAAATTTAGGGATTCTAATTTTCTACCTTTTAGTTTCTAATGGAGCTTAAAAGGTAAATTTTAATATTTTAAGCCCAAAAGTGACCTAGCCTAGATAATAGGGGCATAGGGTATCATGCCTATAGGTCAGGGGTTCAATTCCCCTAACCATATGTTTTAATATATCTCACATTTTCCTTTTTTTTCTTTTCAAACCAATGATGGTTAAATCAGGGAATAAGTCCCTGAACTTTTAGAGACTTCAAATTATTCCCTAAAATCCTAAAAAGCTTACAAAATGATCCCTAGAAAATTTAAAATAAAATCATATTAAAAGAAATTAAATTAGGGGTGCTAAAAGATGGAAAAAATAATTTCTTTGGACAAAGGAAATGGGTATTCCATACAAGAAAATAAGGAACTCAAGGAGAGCAATCTCATTACACCAAATGTTTAAAGATCTACTTTAAAACAAGGTGATTCTAGCAAACATGAGGAATCATACACAATCTTCATTCGTGTCAACAAACTATAAGGAGATACCAAAGAAATAGTGATAACTGTAGAAGTACAAAGAGAGGAATAAAAGCCAAGTGATCAGGATTTGTTATATGAGAATTTAAAGAAATAGTGATAACTGTAGAAGTACAAAGAGAGGAATAAAAGCCAAGTGATCAGGATTTGTTATATGAGAATTTACTTCCGATATAAGTGGAGAAGAACCTTATGACTATAGTTCAGTCCAAGCCAAAAGATCCCCCATATCCTAAGGAATATGATGTTAATGCCATATGTAACTACTATATAGGAGGAAGCTCGGGGCACACTATAGAGAATTATGGTGCTTTGAAAAATAAAGTTAAAGATCTCATCTATGTAAAGTTTTTGAGCTTCAAGAAAGGTAAACATGTATTCCTCAAATTTCTATCAATCATAAGAGCACGTGCGTATGTGAAAATGAAAAAGAGTCAAAGCTCTGTTGTGGTAATCCAGTGTTCAAAGTGTGCTTTAAACACTCGTAGTCACTTTTTAGATTCACATTCAAGTGATGGAAAAGTTCACGAGGTAATGGTCCTCGTTTTAAAATTGTTCTTATATCATACAAAAATTGTATGACAAGTTATTAAAAGCTCGAGAAGTGCCCCCCATTATGTGAAACATTGTTAACCTTCGTATCCAAATTGGTATAATGTCGATGTTCGTTGTGAATATCATGCTAGAGCTTATGGGCATTCAATCGAGAACTGTACCGCCTTTAAGCATCGAGTTCAACACCTTCTAGAGCATGGAGTATTAGAGTTTCAGAAAATAGGCCAACCTAGTATAGTGATTGATTATCCAACTAAGATAGAGCCAGGAGTGTTAAATGATAAAGGTCCAGTGGGGAGGACCCAAGAGGAAGAGCATATGCAGAAGTAAGAAGCCCAATCTTATCAAATGATAATTCATAAATGTTTTTCATCCTAATGATTTTTTCTCCTCTGATGAAAAATAATTGGCAATTCATGTTATAATTGAATGTTAAATGATTTTATAAAGTAAGACTCATACTTAACATGTATACATATATTCTCAATTTAATTCAAATAATAATTTTTGTGTGTATTTGTGGTGGATCAATATATGAGAAATATAGGGCTTATGACCAAAAATCAATCATAAGGAGGAGTATAACTTGTTGTCTTGATGCATATAATATGAATTATCATACATATACTATAAGTTTTGTTCTCATAGTTTAGCTATTGAATGGAGTAAATCAATCAAAATTGTAGCTAATTTATTTTCCCTTCCAACCGATATTATTGTATTTGAATGACGGTCATAACATCTTTGACGAGGTCCTATAAATTTTCCTACAGTATTCACATGTGTTGTATTATCTTCTTGAAGCATCAAAAAATAATTCGTTGGATTATCTAGCATTGTACAAATTCAACACAAGTGAGCTATACATGTTTTACCTGCAAATAAGGTTTGAACAATATTAATAAGCTTATCAACTTTATCTTCAATGGAAGAAGTACTTATCTCGTGAACCCATTGAGTGGGTTCATTAGTGGGAAGAAATTGCTAAGCCTTGGTAGCCATATTCAAAATTAAATCCCTAGCTGCATGAGGGGTCATATTTACAAGGGCTCCTCCGCTTGTAGTATTGATCATTTTCATCTCCATAGGAAGTAGTCCTTCATAGAAATATTGTAGGAGAGTTTGTTTTAATAAGTCGTGTTGTGGAAAGCTTACGCATAGCTTCTTAAAGTCTTTCTAGTAATTATATATTTATTCATTGTCTTTTTCTTTTTCTGAATCCCTATAATATTTCTCCTTAGTTCACTTGCTCTAGCAACAAGGAAACACCTTTCAATGAATAAACAAGACATATCAACCTATGTATCAATTAAACCAAGAGGTAAAGAAAATAACCAATCTTTCACTAAATCAACTAAGGAAAAGGAAAAACACAGAGTTTTATTTTGTCTTCAGATACTCCCTGTGGTTTCATACTCAGACAAACCATATGAAATTATTTTAGATGTTTATGAGGGTTCTCATTTTATAAATCGTGAAAGGTCGACAGAAGATGGACCAAACACGTCTTTAATTTGAATGATTCACCATTTGGAAACGTGATGCAAAGCGTCTGTTGTTCATGAGGTGCCGCATGATAGCTCTTAGATCGTTGGATTAGCCATATGTACTAATTCTTCTTCGTTGAATGTGAATATAGCTTCCATGTAAGAGATTTTCCCTGAGTTCAGATTGGGTTCCGGTTGACGTTTTTGTTGTTGTTGTTGTTGTTGTTGTTGTTGTTTTCTCATTTTTGGAAGAGTTTCTCCATGTAATATTTGGATAAATTCTTCGATTTCAATTTCATAATTTATTAATTCTCCTGGATGTGAATTGGTCATAGATCAAAACAAGAAATGATTAGTAACTTTTGCCAAAGTCCTCGACAACAACGCCAATATGAAAAGCGTTGAATTTGCCAAATCAATTAATACTCTAATCTAATAATAAATAATTAAGGTAGTATAGAAAAATAAAAGTTGATCTAAAGGGACTATGGAAGTTTAAATAATTATCTTGTTTCGATCATTGGGTTTTAACTATGAAACTAAAAATTGGGGTTTAAAAATAATGAAATTAGTAAAATAATAAAAATAAATTATAAATGGAAAATGGAAAATAATGGGAAAATAAATAAATTAAATAAAGTAGAAGAATTCAATCGAGATGATATAGTCTTGAATTTTGCTTAGCCTCAATTTCGATCGATCATCAAAATAGAATTTTCCCTTCGAGATGTACGTCGGTTATAATAAACAGAGCTCAACACTTGTAGCTAACTCTTCACTCCAATTAATCAAAATTTCCATGTATATCTCATAAATTTGGTCCTTATTAGTCTACCCATGTCTATCACTGTTAGATCCTAAATATTTTTAAGTTTTGGAAAAGCCTGACTCAAGTTATAGTGTCTTATCGAGAATCAAACTCGATCTTGATTCCTCTTAGCAGACAATCGCTAAGTTTATTCACATGAACCAAATTACGACCAACCGATCCAACTTCCGAACATCAAAGCGAAAATAATCTTCAAATCAAAGTTTACTCTTTGAAGTAAAGATGTAGTGACTTTTAAGGGAATGACCGATTGCCACTCATAGTTTCTAAAGAATCAAAGACTACAATCTAAATGTATGAAGATCAATACTCAATTCTCACTATTATAATTGAGCTCCGCAAAAGCCATTGGCTAAGTGGAAGTTTAGCTAAGCATAGATTAAATCATGCTTAACATTGTGGAAAGAAAATTATAATAAAAATAATGAAAGAAAAGCATGACTTCAATAAAAACCAAGGAAAAATAAATTCCAATATGTTTTTCAACTGCTGAACCTAAGGGATATTTATAACCCGAGAGTTATAAGTAAATAAAATAACTAATTCCTCAATAAAAGATAATGATACGATCGGTTTATCACAAAAGATAAAAATTAATACTTAAGTCTTGTAGTCCTTGTTGAATTCTACTTCTTCTTCTGGATAACCTTGTCTCATGTAAATTTCAAATTAAATATTTAAGATAATTCTGCTTGTCTTCTAGAAGATGTTGATTAGATCATTGAAATCTGCTATTTTTTGGGATAATTAATCCAAAGATCTCACGTCCAAAATAAATCCAAAATAAAGATAAATCAGTAATATCCAATCGAAAATAAGGAGTAAATAACAACAAATATATGTACTATTAAACACTTATAAGTGGTATAGAAATTGTTATTATTCCTTGAGGTCTTGGGTTTGAGCATTAGGAATGTGAAGGGTGTGAACATTCAATGTCAAATAATTACGAGTGTTCTTTGAATACACACTACATTATAAAGCACACCTAATGTTACGTTCATTCAACTATTATTTATTTTAAAGCACACCTAATGTTACGTTTTTGACTATTTTAATCAATCGTCTTTAAAAAATTTAACGGTGATATTGATGTGTCATCATAAGATAATGCCACGCCAGGATTGGAAATAATTGAACTATTTCATGTTAACATAATTGCTAATTTTTTAATGACATATGACCAAAATAGAACCAAAACCTAAGGCTAAGTATGATTTTGAAAATAATAATAGTTGAATGACCAAAATGTAAATTAAGTACGCTAATATATATATGAATTATGTTAAGAAAATTATATTGGTATAATTAATATATATTTTTTCTAGATTTAATCCATATATATATTATTATATTTTTAAATTAAAAATATATATGAACTACGTTAGATAAATTTTTAGTTATATTTTTATTGACCAAACCTATTTATTTTTTCTAGATTCATCGACGATAGAAGTAGCACCGCCTGTGTAGATTTCTATTAATCCATATATATTATTATATTTTTAAATTAAAAATATATATGAACTACGTTAGATAAATTTTTAGTTATATTTTTATTGACCAAACCTATTTATTTTTTCTAGATTCATCGACGATAGAAGTAGCACCGCCTGTGTAGATTTCTAAGGTAATTCATTTCTCTCTATTATCATTTAGCTTTCTCTCACTCATGCTAACTTCATTACTGGAGGTAAGCGTTCAACCAAGTTGATTTAAGTCGAGTAAAAAGTTTTTGAATTATTTGAGTTGACAATACTTATTTTATAACTCAATTTTGATTTGAAATTTTTTCGAGTCAAGTTTATAAATTTTAAGTCGAGTCAAATTGAGTTGTTCGAGTTCCTGTTTAAATTTAATTGTAAATAATTATAATATTATGAAAATTTTTAATTTCAATTTAAACAATTTTCTATAGTCATATATAATAAATATATTTGTTCATATTTTTTTATATGTGATGTACATATGTTATACAAAATCGAGAAACTCGACTCAAACTTAAAAATCAATACACTAATTAATAAAAGTTTCAAGTTATTCAAGTTCTATTTTATATCTCAATTTGAATTTGATTTTTTTTCATGTCGAGTTTATAAAATTGTAACTCAAAATCAAATCGAGTCGATTTTTTCGAGTGAAATTGAATAAAAAATATAAAATTTTTTGGTCAAGTTTTATTCACTTCTTATCATTATACAGTTTCTTGGGTGTGACAAGAATGATAGTGCACAACATAGTGTTGTGCCTAGAAAAAAGGTTCGCCTGGGACAGATCATATTTTGAGCTCTCTTTAATCCAACGCTCAAGAACACTCACAATCTTTAAAAGAGAAGTGACAAGCGACAGAGGAAACCAAAAAGACCCTTCAAGATGTGGTGAAGAGACTATTGGTGTTGACCAGTCAAATGGGATAGAGTAGGAAGGCCGAAAATGAAGGAGGGAGACTTTAGGAAGCTTAGAATAATTGGGGAGAATTGAAGATTAAAAGATGAAGTAGAAGATAATTTTCCTTTCCCCATAACCGACGTACGTAGAACTACTGTTGTTCACTGGAAAAGATACAGAAAATGCGTAGCTTTTGTCCATGATTGTTTTGAGTTCTATGGCACCGAAGATCTTCACCGGGTAACTATGAATTCTTTTAAGAAGGAAGGAATTGTGAAGCGATGGTTTCGTTGGATTTAACGATGCCAACAACTTGCGGGGTTGAATCATCTTGTGAATGCGATTAAAAAGAGATCTGCTACAAGGAAGATAGAATCGGCGGAAGGACAATTAACCAAAATTATATAGACACCTACAATGGAGGATTATCGAAACAAAATCAAAGAAATGACTTATGAACCACTCACTCATGATAAACATTTATAATCCAATGCTTTATATCTGGGATGCGACCTGTGATAAAAATGATGTTCTCATACATCGCCCAACCACCATGAACGAGGTCATCTCTTTGGCTAGATTGAAAGAAGCAAAGAACTTTGAGAAACGAAAGATAATGGGTCGAGGATCAATTTAAAAACTATCGGCTTCGTTGCCTATGCCTACAATCATTTTAAATAAGCGAAATATATCGTCAGGCTGACCCCCCGCCAATGGATACATGATTACATAATCCTACTAATGTTACGAAATAGATACAACATTCAATAAGTATACATGTCGTAAACCAATTAATAAAGTGGAAGCTTAGAAAGCTTCGAGTTAGGAACCCACAGAGAGCAAGGCTAGTTACAAAAGAGTCTAGTGTGAAAAAGGAATTGTTGATGTTTTTAAATAAACATATAGCAATTTGAAAAAAAAAAGTATAAAAGACAAGGTAATGCTGTAGAATCATGGAAGGCACGAAGTCAATTATCAAATTGAATGAAGTGATAAATGGAAGTTCTAATATCAATTATGCAACAAATACTATTTTCATTTGTCTAGCAATGATTAAAAACATTTGATTAGCATTAATCAGTGACCGCTTGTGAATGTATATGCTACGGCAAGCACATCTGTGCAAGTGTACACAATCGATGCAAGTAATATAGTAGTGAGTTGAGTCATCGTCTCCTCAGGGATTGGTGGGATTTTTTGATGTTTTGCTATAGCTAGAACTAGATGTCACGAGATAGTACTGAAATTCTTATCGAAACAGAAAACAATTAGTATCAGAAGATATAACCAGATGGAAAAGTATTGTCAAGGCAAGAAATATTGTGAAGTAGGGTGTGCAGAAAAGTTTGATCCAGGCAAGGAAAATTTGCAAGAGTAAACAAATAAAAATTGTTAAGGAAAATAGAAACGTCGAGCTTAATATATTCAGGAAAAACCTCACACAATCAGACTTCTTACGGAGCACTTAGATTGGTTTTGCTATGGCGAGAAGTTATTTTACGCTAAGGATGATTTAGTGCGTTATAATTAGGCTGTCTAACAGGATTACTAGAGTATTCAAGGACGGTTTCTACGGTAATACTACTCGGCGTGAACTACAACCTTTGGTTTGTCAAACTGTTGTTGTGGTAATACCCCTCAGTGTAAAATATAGTCTTAGCCTATCCTACTCAAGTAGTTACCCCTTTTAGTCGAATTAAACCCTCTCCTTATGTCTAAAGCATATTAAAACCTCACCATCCCGTATAGTTCTGTTGTTCACGTAGATCTATCCTAACTCTCTTGATATTAGGCATCTATTCTTAGAAAAATGGCAATCTCTCGAAAGCTCTTACAAAGTCTAGGAAGGTTTTACCCGAGGAACCATGCAATCTCTCAAAAGTTCATATACTGTCAAGGCAAAATATTAAAACAATGAACAAAACAATATTAAACATAAGCAGACTTCATCATTCATTAACATTCAATTAACATTTCATCAAAACAATAACCAAAACCAAGTAAAACAGTTCATGGTGCGGCAAATATCATCCAAAGTTAAACATTCAGTATAAGACCTTTAAGAGAAATAGAAATTAAGAACAAAAGAAGAAACACTCCCAAATAGAGCTCTACCGTGAAATTATGACCACCACTATGCCTGATCCAATGGCCAACCTCTATGGAGGATTTGATCACTGCTCTGATAAAGCCCGACTATGGGGGGCACCAAGGATGGTCGAGTGGGGGAACGGTGGAAAATAAGGTACTGCAGCCCCTTACTCCAAGCCTAGGGTAGATCCTTTCCTTGATTGTATCACCTTTTGGAGAATTATAATGTGGTATTTATAGTGGGAATTTCTAGGGTTTTATGTCCTTGGAAATTCCCTAAATACCCTCGTTGATTTACCCACTTTATGATTGATATAACAGCTGGAAGTGGTCAATTTCCTTGATGAGGGCATGATTGTACGTGAGGATAAAGTTGGGCAAATGACGTCAACAGTTGTTGAGCCACGTCGGATCTGTAAGATAAATATTGCCTCGGCAAGAAAATTTGTTCCTCAATATCGTCTTCTTATGTTCCTCTAGCCCCGGGAAATTATTTTGTCTTAGAAAATAAATTATTCCTTAGTTACTTCCTACATCAACACAACCAACAAAGGACCTTCCTCCTCAGCAGCATCAGTTGAGCAAAATAAATCTTGCCTAGGCAATATGACCTAAATGCAACTAAAATGCTATGACAATGGCTTTTAGACACACAATAACTTAAGTAAAAATACAAAAAACATAGTATTTTTACGGAGTTATCACACCCCTAAACTTAAGCTATTGTTTGTCCTCAAGCAATGAATAATAAACAGTAGAGAAATAAATTGCCATGTCAAAGCAAAAAATTAGGACAATCATGTGGTTTAAAATTTCAGCCCTTAGCAAAAAGTTTAGCTACAACATGGTAGACAATAAGAGAAGTCAAGTACCCTTCCTAGGTCAGGATTCTTTGTCGTTGTGTGTGCATGATTGTATTGCAATCTATACTTTAACATAGTTAGAAAACTCATAAGTGAGCACTTATGTTTTGCCAAGGCATCAAATTATTCATCAAGCATAGTTTCACTCCTATTTATTCAACATGTAACTTTAACTTTTTTATAAGCATACTTCAAGGGGAGTCAGCTCATCACAACTATCATCCCACACTCTAGGTGAAAAGAAGCATACCTTCCACCCCCGAGCTAGTCAGGTAGAGACATCTCGTGACTACTTTCATTCACTCATATGCTAAGGCAACCATTTATTTAAGAAGTTTTCAAGGTTATGCCAACACATAGAGGAGTGTCCCTCTACAGTTATGTTGAGGCATTTTTTTTGTGAATCACAATTCAACACATTAAGGAGTTCAATTTAGCCTTTCAAACATTTCATACCATGACACATAAAAAGTTTTTTTCTAAAAGTAAACAGAGAAAACATACAATCGTGTTCAAAGAGTCACAAAGAATCAAGTCCTAAGGTCAGTTTTAGCCTACAATAATCATGTAAAATAATTCTAGCCTAGGCAATAAAATTTGTTTTCATCATCAGGCATCATCAACTTTTTTAACAACTATCATAATGAAACTCATGCCATGACAACAAAATATTTCAACCAACTATTATCACAAATGAAAAACCTAGTTATATAGTACAACACCTCCCCCAAACTTGAGGGATGCATTATCCTCAATGCATTAATACGAATGTAACGAAAATTACTCTAAAATGCCAATGCAAATGCAAATGAACGAAATATTACCTCATTGTGGTGGAGATGCTCAACTGGATGCACGGGTTCTACGTTGTTTGAGAGGAGGGGGCTTTCGGATCCAATATCTCCTGAAAGAAGTGAATATGGAGATGTTATAGCAAGATGACCAGCTATAAGCTTGAGTTGACGTCGCATACTCGGAGGACTAGCTGGTGATGGGATCTCCTCGGTGTACGAGGGCTCAGCAGAGATGTCTTAAGGTTGGCTTGCTTCAGGGTCAAGAGCTGATTCAAAATTGAGATTTGGAGGCTGTTCAGATACTTGTTGAGGAGTAGGCTGGTAAGGGACTGGATAAAATCATCATCATCAAAGAATTCTGGTGGGATTTCTCAAGTGTTATTGAAAGAAGAGGAGGAGGAGTTGAGATAATCATATGTTTGGTTGTGGCATTCTTCATGGATGGGGGATACATGTGTGGTAAGAGGAGTGACATCTATGAGGGACTCGGGTGGAATATTTTGTGCCAAGGCATAAAAATGTACTTCCACCTGAAGGGACTGATTGGCACAAGATTTTATTCGGAAAAGGCGACAGATCCTCGTTGGTATTTTGGAGCAGATCCTTAAAGAAAGCATTCATTTGTGTATCCTGAGCCTTGACATATTTGAAGAAAGTTTGTATGTGACCTTCTAGATGCTCCAATCGCTCTTGCGTCTCCCTAGTGGATGTGACCACAACTGCTATTTTTACCGCGGCAACCGATTTTGCTCCTCACTCCAAGCCTTCTTGTGGAGTGTTGTCATCAAAACTCATAAGTCTGGGCACCTTCTTTTTGGTGATTTCTTCTTTCAACTTGATAAAGTCCTCGAAAGGCTCCTCGGAGACTTTTTTTTTCCTGCACAAAGTGATTATCAAATTGGGGAAAAGAAGATTACCTCGGGTCCTCTTTGCATATTTGTGGATCTGCTCAAAAATTATCTCGCCCACATCGATCGAGCGCCTATAAATGATAGAGTGCATCAACATCAATCGCCTTACCAACACTGTCGTATTGTGTGAGGTAGGCATCAACTTACCTTTTAAATAATGATTCCACAGTTTGGTGAGTGGCTAAAGGGCTCGATGATCCGCACTCTTACGGTTGGGTGCATTCCTTCAAACTTCGACTAGTCGAAACACAAATCTTCCAGCACATCATCATATGTTTCTTGATATGCCTCGTCAAGAAATTTTTTATGTTGATCCTCCACCTTACCGAGTTTAAACTAGCAGTTTAAAGTCGAGGGAGTGAATCGAATGAATCTCCCTCTAATGTACACAGTGTACTGGGATGTGTTACCTAGGTGGGCATAAACTCTCGCACCATTGCCGCCGCCGCCTCCTTTGGGTGTCGGGCAAATTTCTCCCACTTATGCTTCCGGACGATGTCCATTACTTCGACCCAAATGGTTCTTCGCCAGCGTCAGGGAAGAAAAAAACGACCTCTAAGTAAACTTTTCATTTCTATAGGGCATTGAACTTTGCCTCAGTCTCGACGGTTTAGAAATGCTCAAATTTTAAAGCTGCAACAGAGGATGTGAAGACGCCTGGATTCTTCTCGGATCGGGCCATTGGATTTGCTGTAATATATTTAGGTAAAGAACAGAGGATTTTCACGGCACTAATGGAGGGTTTTGGTGAAAAGGCGTAAAATCGAAGGAAACAAAAGTTGAAATAGAAGGAGTTGAAAATGAGTGAACGATGAAGAGAAAGAAAAAGTAGGCGGTTTTGGAGAAAAAGTTGGGTAATGGGTGGTTTTTTTGAGGTAAAACGTTAAATCAAGAAGAGTAAAAGAGATATTGTATTAATGTGGATGAAATTTTATTTGACTAAAAGTAATATAATAAAGGAAAAATACTTGTTTTCCCTCTCAAAAGTTCCACCAAAACCAATATTCTAGGGTTTTTCGTCCTCCCATGCATGAGCACAAATCCTACGCTGCCACGTGTATCCTTGCTGCGAAAAAGAAATAAAAATAGAGAATAAAATAAAAGTATACAACTCATGTATAATAAAATAAAAAAAGATTATTTATGTAGAAAGTGTGAATTGTTGTTGCCTAGACACCAAAATTTGTTCAGGAAAAAAGGGTAAACTCTTGGCCATCGTGAAGTAATGACGTCGATTTATCATGTAGGATCGGTGCTCCATTGCACGTCTTCAGCCATTCACCTTAAAGGTTGACCCATCATCCAGGTTATTGATTTCTACTGCACCATGGCTATGGACTTGATGTACAATGAACGGTCCTGACTATCTAGATTTCACCTTGTCTGGAAATAGCTTGAGTCGTGAATTATAGAGCAATACTTGTTGTCCAGGAAAAAATTCCCTAGGAAATTTTTTGTCATGCCATCTTTTTGTCTTTTCTTTGTAGAGGTGGGTATTTTCATACGTTTGATCTCTAAATTCATCCATTTCATTCAGCTCCAACAATCATATTTCTCCACCAAGCTGTGCATCCATATTTAATTTCTTGATAGCTGAAAATGCTTTGTGTTCCAATTCCACGGGAAAATGGCACGCCTTGCTATAGACTAGCTTGAATGGGAACATTCCGAGTGGCGTTTTGAATGTTGGATAGTAGGCCTCCAGTGCCTCATCGAGCTTCGGCGACCAATCTTTGCGCTATGGGTTGACCACCTTATCAAGAATCTGCTTGATCTCACGATTATAGACCTCAGCCTACCCATTAGTCTGGGGATGGTATGTCATGGTAATTCTATGGCACACATCGTATCTTTTCAAAGCCATGGCAGTTAATTTGTTGTCGAAGTGAGTACCTTTATCGCTAATAATTGCTCGTGGTACTCCGAAACACATTAATATGTTTTTGTTTAATAATTTCAACATGGTCTTGGAGTCATTGTGATGTTTGGCCACGGATTCAACCCATTTGGAAACACAGTCTACTGCCAAGAGTGTGTCAGATCACCAAAGGACGATGGGAAAGGTCCATAAAATCGATCCCCCATACATCGAAGAGCTCAACTTCAAAAATATTTTTCCATGTCATCTCATTTCTCCTCGATATATTCCCAGTGCGCTGACAACGATCACATGACTTGTAGAAGTCGTGAGTGTCTTTGAATAAGGTGGGCTAGTAGAAGCCAAATTAAAGGACCTTTGTAGGAGTCCTCATCCCACCAAAGTGTCCTCCACATGGGGATGTGTGGCAATGAAATAGGATCTCATTGTGTTCTTTTTTGGGGACACACCATCGGATTATTTGGTCTCCACACTGCTGGAATGGCTCATCCCAGTAATAGTGATGTATATAATGTCTGAATTTTTTTCTGCCCTGGCTAGATAAATCTGGAGGCATAACACCACTAACAAGAAAGTTAACTATGTCAGCGTACCACGACACTGCTGCAACAGATAAAATTTTCTCGTTAGCGAAATCATTCTGAATATCATTCATGTCATGGAAAACGTTTTTGTTTTCTAGCCTAGACAAGTGATATGCTACTTGGTTTTCAGTAACCTTCCCATCCTTCACCTCCAAATTAAATTCTTGTATCAATTATATCCATCTAATAAGCCTAGGCTTTGCATCTTTTTTATTAACTAAGTATTTAATGGTAGAGTGATCAATATGCATAATGACCTTAGTTCGTATAAGATATGGCCTAAACTTATCAAAAGTGAATACTGCGACAAGCATATTTTTTTTAATTGTGCTATAATTAAGTTGTGCATCATTAATGGTACGACTAGCATAACAGATGACATGGAAGATTTTACCTCATCTTTGCCCTAGCACTTCCCCTATAGTATAGTCACTTGCATCGTACATCAGCTTAAAAGGGGCATCCCAGTCAGGTGGGACAACAATTGGTGCCGAGGTAAGATTTTTCTTCAGACCAGTGAACATATTGAGGTATTCATCGTTGAACATGAATGATTTACTTTGTATGACCCTCACAGTGGTGGGTGAAAGCAAATTCTCAATTACTTCCACTTTGGCTTTATCAAATTCGATGTCTTGGAGAGAAATTTTGTGTCCCAACATAGTTCTTTCGGTCATTATAAAGCGACATTTCTCCAGTTTAACACAAGGTTGAACTCCTCACATCGCTTCAACACTTTAGATAAATTATCGAGGTATTAATCAAAGTCATCGCATGGAAAGAAAAGTCATCCATAAATATTTCCATAAAATCCTCCACCATATATGAGAAAATGGCCATCATACACATCTGAAAAGTTGCTTGAGCATCACATAGTCCGAACGATATCCTTCTAAAGGCATAAGTGGCATACGATCAGGTGAAGGTGGTATTCTCCTGATCTTTAGGTTCTTTGGCGATCTGATTATATCCTGGATATTCGTCAAGGAAACAGTAAAATACATTGCTTGCTAACCGATCAAGCATTTGATCAATGAAAGGAAGGGGTAAATGGTCTTTCTTCATTGCCATGTTGAGCTTTCTGTAATCCATGCAAATCTGCTAGCCTGTGATGGTTCTTGTTGTCAAAAGCTCATTATTCTCATTCTTAACCACGGTCACACCACCCTTCTTCGGTACGCATTGAACCGAACTGATCCATGAACTATTAGATATGAGATAGATCACCCCAGCATCAAGCCATTTTATGATTTTCTTCATCACCACTGTTTTCATTATCGAGTTAAGTCTCATTTATGGTTCCATAAAATTGTTATGGTTATCTTCTAACTAGATCTTATGATTGCATATTGTAGAGATGATTCCCTTTAAGTCTGTCATAGTCCACCTGAGAGCTTTTTTGTGCTATGACAAAACATTCAACAAACTTCCTTCTTGCTCGGGGGTTAAGTAGCATAAATTATAACTCGAAAGTTTCATCACTACCTAGATAAGCATATTTCAAATGTGATGGCAATGGTTTAAGTTCTAAGGTAGGTGCATGTTGCAGCAAAGGTTTTGGAGGAATAAGTTCATTGAAATCAAGGGGTTCGAATCTCATACCTGGTCTAGCTTGAAGTAAACTAGACTGTTCCACTTCCAATGAATCATCTTCAGACTCCATACTTGCTTTGTCTTCAGTATGTCTTTCATTTGCTTTAATAAAAAAACTTTTCCCTAGGCAAATATTTTCGTATGATACGTTCAGAAAAATTTCACCTGGGAAAAAATTATTGTGTTCCTCAAATTGTAAAACATCGTCTTGGCAAAAACATTACACTCTTCCTTCTGCAGAATTTTTTCTTGGCACAGATTGTCATACTCATCAATATGTACAAATTCGCCTTGGCCAGAGTTTTTCGTTCCAACTTCCTCCAGTGAATTAACAACTTCAATGTAATGGTATCTTCATAATCATCAACGTAATTAAGAGTGTTAAAGGCATTGATCTTGATGCTTTGATCAACCACCCTCATCGTGAACTCTCCCTTCTCACAATCTATTAAAATACACCTTGTAGCTAAGAATGGACGTCCAAGAATAATAAGTACATTTTCATCGACCTCATAGTCTAGAATGAGTAAATCAATTGGAAAGACAAACTTGTCCACTTTAACAATCACATCTTTAGTTATGCCATCGGGATGAATATGTGATCGGTCAGCTAGTTGTAAAAATCATAGTGGTTGGTCGAGCATTACCCATTCCAAGCTTCAGAAATATGGACTTGGGCATCAGATTTATGCTTGACCCTAAGTCACAAAGAGCTCTTCTAACATATTTATCACTGATGAAACATGGTATAACAAAGGCTGCTAGGATCTTTTTGCTTCGACAGAAGTTTACTCATTGCCGAAAAATATTTTGTTGTCGTGGCAACAATTTCTATTCTTTCCACCTTCCTCTTATTTGTGACAATGTCCTTCAAGAATTTGACATAGGAAGGCATTTTCTTAATGGCTTCAAGTAATGGAACATTGATATGTAGTTGGTCAAGGACATTAACAAACTTTTTTGAACTAGATCTCATCATTATGCTTTTTCAACCATTGAGGAAAGGGTCGTGGAGGTCTAACTTCATCCGCTGCAGGTGGTGAAGAAACTTTTGCCTTGGCAAATAATTTTTCACCATTAGTATGATGACTTATTGAACCTCATTGTTTTCCTTCTCTAGAGGCAGTTCTTCTTGTTCAACAGTTTCAGCTTGATCTTCAGGTTCTTCATGTGTGGTGCCTTGGCAAGAAATTTCTTACTTTTCCCCCAAACTTATCATCAAGCTTAATTCGGGTACCACTCCTCAACGTGGACGCACTGCATTGGTCATTTCCATGAGGCTTAGTGACCTGAGTGTCACTAGGGAGACTTCCTTATGGGTGAGAATGTAGTGTCATGGCAATTTGTCTCTAGCTATGGCTTTGTAATATAAATGTTTGGCTTTGCAACAGATTGCCTTGATTCTTGTTGTTGATGAGTGTCCATGTATCAAGGTCTTTATTGAAGCCATGAAATCTTTTGTTGAGGCCGTAATTTCATATAGTGAAGCTTCAAGGGAGCTAGAATTTGACGAAGATGCATTACTTTTATTATTACCCTGCTAGGGCATCTGTTGATATTGTGTACTTGAGCGTTCATAAATGTTTTGTTGTGGCCTATTAAAATTGACTGCATAATTGTGATTGTTGTTCCCTTGATTAGCCCGTGAAAAATTTAGACATTGTCTCCTCCTAGATTGTATGTATTCGAGTAGGGATTGTTGTTTCTTCTGTTGAAGTTGCCCACGAAATTGATGGGCTCCTGGTTTTCTGGGCATTCACTCTCATGATGGTTGTCGTGACAAAAGATGCATGCTGAGCTAGTTGTCTTGACTTATTTTACCTCATTGGAATGCTATAAATTTTTTAACATATTTGTTATAGTAGAAAGTTGGGAAAAAATTGAATCCTTACCATCAAGTTCGTATATTCTAGCTACCCTTATGCTAATTCTAAGCTTGTAGACGAGAATTGATAGTCATTATTAGCTATCCGATCGAATATATCAAAGGCTTTCTCGGGTGATTTGTCAAGTAAAGTGTCATTCACTGAGGCACCTAACATCATATGAGTAGATATGTTGACTCTATTATAAAACATCACGACTTGAGTCCAATCGTGGAATCTGTGGTTAGTGCACTTACAAAGAAAACGTTTATATATGTTCTAGCACTCGTATATAGATTCATCATCACCTTGGCAAAAACTTGCAATGTCATTACGAAGATGGGTGTTCATATTAGGTGGGTTATAGTGAAGCAGAAAACTTTTGCATAAGTCAGCAAAATATTCCATTGAACTAGAAGAGACTCCACTAAGCTAAGCTATTACCCATTCACGTAGAGAGTAAGGGAACATTTCAAGCTTCAGCACGTCTTCGTGCACTCCTTGTTTCCTGACCTAATCACAAACTTCAAGGAAAGCACAGACATGATGTATAGCATCCTCATTAGGTCAGCAACCAAATTGACTGATGGAGTTTAGCATGTTGAACATCACTGGTTTAAGTTTAAAATGGGTTGCCTGTATTTGAGGTGCCACGGTTCCAGGGTTGAGATCATCAAGAATCAGATTTAAGTGATCTTGTATTGCTCGTGGTCTTACAGCAATTAGGGCAAGATTATTTGCTGCGATATCGGGATCTGCCTGGTCTTCCATATTATTATCAACTTGATACTGCAGTCGATTCATATAGTCTTTGGCACGCTGGTTACATCGTATTTGTCTGAATGACTGTTTGATCTCAGGGTCGAATAGTATTAACGGTTTGTCAATAGATCTCTTAGTCATGCAACGACAGAAACATAAAAGAAAATAATAAAACTAACTAGTTAAACTAAATAAAGAAATTATGACAAGAAAACAAAAATTCGATATGATAGAAAAGATCAAAATTCCTCTACTTGTCAATTCCCAGCAGCGGCGCCAAAAAAATGATAGCTTGTGAATGTATATGCTAATACAAGCAAATCTGTGCAAGTGTACACAATCGATGCAAATAATATAGTAGTGACTTGAGTTATCGTTTACTCAGGGATTGGTGGGATTTTTTTTATGTTTTACTACAGGTAGAATTATATGTCACGAGCTAGTCCCGAAATTCTTGTCGAAATAGAAAACAATTAGTATCAGAGGATATATCCAGATCGAAAAGCATTATCGAGGCAAGAAAAATTGTGAAGTAGGGTGTGCAGAAAAGTTTGGGTGAGGTAAGGAAAATTTGCAAGAGTAAACAAATAAAATTGTTAAGGCAAATAGAAACGTCTAGTTTAATATATATAGGAAATACATCACACAATAAGACTTCTTACGGAGCACCTAGATTGGTTTTGCTATGGCAAGAAGTTATTTCACGCTAAGGATGATTTAGTGCGCTATGCTTAGGTTGCCCGACAGGATTAATAGAGTATTCAAGGATGGTTGCTATGTCAATACTACTCGACGTGAATTAAAACCTTTGGTTTGTTAAACTCTTGTTGTGGCAATACCCCTGAGCGTAAACTACAGTCTTTGCCTATCCTGCTCAAGTAGTTACCCATTTTAGTCGAATGAACCCTTCTCCTTATCTTTAAGGAAGATTAGAACCTCACCATCCCGGATTAGTTCCATTGTTCACATAGATATACCCTAACTCTCTCTATATTAGGCATATATTCCTAGAAAAATGGAAATCTCTCGAAAGCTCTTACAAAGTCTAGGATTGTTTTGCCGAGGCACTAGACAATCTCTCAAAAGCTCTTACAGTGTCAAGGAAAAATATTAAAACAATGAACAAAACAACATTAAGTATAAGCAAACTTCATCATTCATTAACATTCAAATAACGTTTCATTAAAACAATAACCAACACCAAGTAAATAGTTCATGGTGTGGCAAATATCATCCAAAGTTAAACATTCAGTACAAGCCCTTTAAGAGAAATGTAAATTAAGAACAAAGGAAGAAACACTCCCAAACATAGCTTTGCCGTGACATTCTGACCACCAGCATGCCTCATCCAGAGGCCAGCCTCTCTCGAGGACCTGACCGCTGCTCCGATGAAGCCCGGCTATGGAGGACACCAAGGAGGTCGAGTGGGGGAACGGTGGAAAATAAGGTGTTGCAGCCGCTTACTCTAAGCCTAGGGCAGATCCTCTCCTTAATTGTCTCTCCTTTTGGAGAACTATAATGAGGTATTTATAGTGGGAATTTCTAGGGTTTTGTGTCCTTAGAAATTCCCTAAATACCCTTGTTGACTTACCCATTTTATGAATGATATAACGACTGGAAGCGGTCAATTTCCTTGATGAGGGCATGATTGCATGTGAGGATGAAGTTGGGCAAATGACGTCAGCAGTTGTTGAGCCACGTCGGATCTGCAAGATAAATCTTGCCTCATCAAGAAAAATATGTTTCTCACTGTCATCTTTTTATGTTCTTTTATCCCAGGGAAATTATTTTGTATCGGCAAATAAATTATTCCTTAGTTATTTCCTGCATCAGCATAACCAACAAAAAACTTTCCTCCTCAGCAACATCAGTTAAGACAGATAAATCTTGCCTAGGCAAAACTTATCCACCATATGCAAATATGACCTAAATGCAACTAAATGTAACTAAAATGCTATGACAACGACTTTTAGACACACAATAACTTAAGTAAAATGACAGAAAACATAGTCTTTTTACGGAGTTATCAATCATTCTTCACTAATTAAGGTAATCAAACTAATAACATGACTAAACAATTGGCAGCATGATTCTCAACATGCAAAAATACTACCAAGCAAAACCAACACTGACGAAGGTACAAGACATATAAAAAATTTTGTTTCTAAAATATCATCAATAAATCATGCATTGAAATTACTAAAAGTTCTAAAAGTAATTTTAAAGAGTAGCCACACATGATCATAGTATTTACACATAAATAAAAAATAAACAACTTAAACCAAAAATCATCCATGAAATCCATAACATTCCATAGCTACTTCCTAATCTCTTATCTCAAGTAAACAACAAGCTTAGAATGGTGATCTTGATGACTATTGATGTTGCTTGGCGAAGCTTGCCAAATTCTACAACACTTTCATAGCGAGGGACTTAGGCTAACATGTCTTTAGAAAAGATAAACATGGACAATATCTCATCGTAAGTGGTGGAATGGATGATTTCTTGGCTCAATAGCTTCTCCAATTTATAGGCTAGTGGAGGCGGCCTTCATCAAATTAGATTCTACTACGTTGCTAGTAAACCCATCCTTTTAATAGCTACCCTCACCAGTTGTCCCATCTAGAAGGTTCTTGCAACCACTTCATGACTCATTCATTGTTGTAGCATCATCCTAGCATTCCCTGCAATTTTAACCGATGATACAACATCAGTGCAACAATTTCCAGCGATAAAATGTAAATCATCCCTAAGTTACCCAATTGATTCTCATGATGTAAAATATGTAGAAATATATTAAATATGATCCTAAAATGCTCCTAAGATTGCTGAGTACAATATAAACCTAGGCAAAAAGAACTCGAATGATAACTCTTTAAGATAGTTATCACACTCAAACCTAAGTGCTTGCTTGTTTTCAAGAAACAACATGCATGCCACAACAATTAACAGTAATGCCATAAATTAATATTATCAAACTAACTTAGAATTTTACTTCCTTTTGTCTCCCTTAGACAAGGCTGCAGCAATGCATGTAACATGTAGATGATCTCTAATTAAGGAATGTAATTTCAACTTATCAAAATCAGAGTCTGAAGAGTGTAGTAAGTGCATACTAGGTGTATCAATCAATACTTAGGTAAGTTAGAAAAAATCGTTCATGTTCGGTTAATAATGTTCAATGCTACATCAATTATCCTACTCTAATGTTAGAGCTATTACCAGTTTTTCAACTTATTTCCTAAGACTATGTTGGAGCTATTACCAGCTTTTCCAACTTATTTTCTAATTTTAATTTTTTTAAACAACAATATTAAAATTTCTTTAACATCTAATAAATATAAGAGATTTATGGTTCAAAAATTTCTAAATTATCTAATTATTGAAAACATATACCTAAAGTGTTAAAATATTCTAAGGACCTTGATTTTAACAAGGCACTATAGCATCCCCATAAATTTTCATAGCTTGAGTTCTTCGTCATTGTGCTTCATAAAAGAAATTCTAATAAAAACTTCATTGATTCTAATAATACTAATCCTACGGCATTACATATGCAAATTCAAAATGAAATAACAAAATATCATGCTTTCTTTTCCTAATTTTCTAAATGCACTAACGAAAAAATTCCTTTGAACAACACACCCCCAAACCTAAATGTTGCATTATCCATAATGCATGCAAAGAACACCAAAATAAAATTCAAGTAAAAATAAACTAATTCATGAGAAGAAGAAAACGAGACCCCCCTAGGTGGGTTTCCGTAGGCTTTTCCTTGGGCTTATCATGCCGGGGTGAATGCTCTTCACTGTAAACTTTTCCTTCATCGAACTCTTTAATTTTTTGCTGGTTGACGTAGTCGTGGCCATTGCTACAACAACATCAGAGACTTGATTGTTGGATGCTACAACATCCACTTTGGTTTTTCTTGTGGGTCCAGGTATTTGCATCGTTGCTTCTCATTTTATTTCCCTTAGCACCGGTGGTCGATATAACAAAAGTGTCCTTGGGTGAACTTGCAACAGTGGTTTGGTCAACATCATTATTTCTAATGGTCTGGCCGGCATCCAACTCTTGTTCTTCTTCGGTTGTGACATCTTGGGCGACTTTATCATCATTCAAGTCCAGTAGTTGCTGTGTAGCTTGCTCTTCTTGGGTGGCCTCTTCTTCTTTAACCTTCTCTTTCTCTTGTCGTCTAGTGATCTCCTTATCCACTTCGAGGATATCTATTTTCTCGGAGCCAGCAGCAAGAACTTCCATTGAACCCGCTGAATCAACTTCCATTTCACTCTCTTTTTCTTTTTCTTCATATTCAGTATCTTCCTCTACTTTAGTCATTTTGTTGTTAATCGCCATTGTCTCCTCCTCTCCACCCTTCTATGTAATTTCAACACCTTCAGTACTGGCTAAATTGTTCATAGCATACGCATAGCTAGCTGCATAAGATCTACCAACATTAGAGCTGGGAAGATAGGGAACATTCCTTCCACACCCACATTTTGGAAGACATCATCTACATTGTCGTGTTTCGTTTCTGAACGTACTCCCAAAACTAAACTTAAGCATTGTGCATTTGGGACTGGTTTTGAAGGGTATGACTTAGCAATGCCATGATGTTGTCTTACTTTGCTATTATAGATGCCAAAGCATTCTGTAACTCTGGTGTAGCCTGGTCAGATTGGGGTGGTTTTTCTCAGCAACATTTGACTCTATAGGGCTTGCATTGGATTCATTAGGATCGAGCCTTCTTTCAGCAACGTTCTTTTAATAGAGGAGGGTGTAATGGGGTTGTGGTTCTCAATAACTTGGTTAGAAGACAAAGATACAACTTGTGCTTGATAGCACAGTGAAGTGATTAACGAAGGGAAATAGAGATATCTCATTTTCTTTTAAGCACATGAAAACATTTCAGTAGAGATTATTTTTCCTACATCAATAATTATTCTAGACAAAATAGAATGTAAACGTATAGTTTATCTTTAGTAATCGTGGAAAAATGCATTGTAGGCATTAGTCAAGTGCGCAATAATATAAACCATACCCGTGCATCATGAGGAAAAACTCCAGTGGTTGATCTTGTCTAAGAGCATCCAAGCAAGCATGTGTCCACACCAACTTGCTCTATAGCAGCTTTAGTAAGATTTTGATTAAATTCGTGTGTTCAAAAGGGCCATCCTTGATACCCAACAAGGCATTGATGGGCTTTGCCCACCAGTGAACCGTTTTCTCTCTCACAAACACCAAAGGTTTCTTTGAATTAGTGAGATTGCTTTAGAACTCACATACCATTTGCTGGTTCACTTCACCTGGATGGGAACATAAATTTTCCCAGTTCCTTTTGGTGATCATATTGGTGATGTACTCTAATGCTTGTGCATCTTCCTCTTTGGAAAAATAGAAACTTGCTATAGACAGAAATCATGATCAGAAAACTCTTTTGTGTATCAACGTTGTTGCTCTACCTCTAGAAAATCTATAATGTCTTCGCTCAGAGCAGTTTCTGGTGATGCAGATGATGTTGCCAGTGGTGAATTAGGTGTTTGGCTAACTGGTTTCACACTGATTTTCTTTTTAGGGGCCATAGCAAAGGTTTTGGAAGAAAGAATGATCCCAAGAAAAATAAAAATGGTGTATTTGGAAGTGAATCAATGTGGGAAGGAAGGTAAAAAGAAAAAGAGGTAAAATAAGTGTGAATTGGAAGGGTTACGACTTACGTGTTGGGGAGTATGAAGGAGATGATATCAAAATTCAAAATAAATGGGAAAAAGATAAGGAATAAAGTTGAACGGTGATGATTTGTTTAAATGGGCGGTTAAAACTTGAGCGAATAAAGTGGGATACAACTCATAATTACTTTTACCCTTGCAGAGTCATCTTCTAGCTGGCCATTAATGTAGCATCCCAAGTAGCATTTGGTATGTAGAATGGCAACTATTGTTGTACATCAACGGTAGAATGCATAATAGGAGAAAAAAGCTACAAGAAGTTCCTGTACAGAAAAGAAAAGAAATTTACATACGTATCAGAAGTATTAATTGTCAAAATTTGACTTATTCAAAGTATTTAAAAATTAAAGAGAAGGGGGTTTGCGATAAAAGTAATGTGAAGGCTTTTTTTTGTTGTTGGCAATAATGGTTCAAACATTACCCATTAACTTTGAATGTGTTTTTATCCACCAAGTTCTTTAGTAACACAACTCCATGGGGGAAAAACTTCAAGTACTTCAAAATGGTCCTGAGCACCAAGATCGTAGTTTCCTAGGCAATATATGTTTGTTATGCCATTTCTTAATCTTGTCTTTTTAGATTCGGGAGCTCTCATAAGCATTATTCTAGAGCTCTTCTGACTCATTAAGATCCAACAACCTTTTCTCCCTCGCAACACCAAGATCAAAGTTCAATTTCTTAAAAGCCCACATAGCCTCGTGCTCCAGCTTTACCGGTAAGTGGCAAGTTTTTCCATATACAACACGATAGGAAGACATGTATAGTGAGGTTTTATATGTTGTCCTATAGGCCCATAATGCTTCCTCAAGATGTTGAGACTAGTCTCTGCTAGAAGGATTAACAACTTTTTCAAGAATTTGCTTGATCTCTCGATTTAACACTTTAGCTTGGTCATTAGTTTGTGGATGATATGTTGTAGCAATCCGATGGTTAACTCCATATTGATTCAATTCTCTAGCAACTTGTGTTCCAATGAATTGAGTTCATCAATGATAAACACATGAGGCATTCCAAAACGAATGAAGATGTTTTATGGAAAATTTGTAAAATCGCTTTAGCATTGCTAGTGGGCAATGCTACAGCTTCCACCCATTTTGAGATATAATCAATGGTAACCAATATAAAAATGTTCCCACATGATGAAGGGTATGGCCTTAAAATGTAACCCCCATACATCAAACATTTCAATTTCCATTATAGGCTGCATCGTCATCCATTGCATTGAGAAATATTGTCTGTTTGTTGGTAGCGATCACATTACTTAACATACTTATTAGCATACTTGAACAAAGAAGGTCAATTATAACCTCACTGAATAACTTTCCCTGCTGTACGCATGCCACGAAATGTCCACCATAAGGGGCATCATGACAATGGTGAAGGATGCTTTGTTGTTCGCATTCAGTAACACACCTCTTTAGAATTTTATCTTTGTATTGCTTTAACAAGTATGAATCTTCCCAATTATATTTCTAACATCTCCCATGAATTTTTTCTTCCTTGGTAATTAAGGTCAGGTGGCCTTATATAACTTGCTAGATTGTTGACAAAGTCAATATACCAAGGCAATGTTGTAGCAACTAACAGTCTCTCATCGGGAAAGGCATCCGAAATCAGAAGTATTTTTCCCTCTTCACTACCTGATTCCAATCGAGATAAATGGTCAACTAGTTGGTTATCATACCCTTTATTGTCTCTAATTTCAATGTCAAATTCTTGGAGTAAAAGCACCCATTGAATCAATCTTAGCTTAGTGTCTTTTTTGGAAAATAGATGTTTCAAAGTCTAATGATATGTGTAAACAATTACCTTGGTTCCCACCAGGTAAAAACATAATTTCTCAAAAGAAAACACGACAGCAAACAATTCCTTCTCGTTCATGGTGTAATTTACTTGGGCATCATTCAGTGTCCTGCAAGCATAATGTATATCATGGAACACTTTTTCCTTCTGTTTCCTCAACACTAATCCAACAACATGGTCACTAAAATCACAAATTATCTCAAAGGGTAAATTTCAATCTGATGCCACTAAGATGGGAGCATTGACTAGCTTTAACTTGATTGTTTCAAAGGAGTTGATAACTTCATAATCAACAATAAATTTCTTGTTTTGTACCAACAATGAGCATAATGGTTTGACAATTTGGGAAAAATCCTTGATGAATATTCTATAGAATCTAACATGTCCTAAGAAAATTTTAACAACTTTCATATTAGTAGGGGTGGTGGCTTCTCAATGACTTCTAGTTTAGCCTGATCCACCTCAATGCCACGACAAGAAATGTGATGCCCTAGCACTATACCTTTGGTTGCCATAAAATGATATTTCTCCCAATTTAAAACCAAATTAGCTTCTTCATATTGCTTTAACATATTAGTTAAGTTGCCTAAATATTGATCAAAATCTTGTCCAAAGACAGAAAAATCATCCAAAAATATCTCCAAGCATTCATGGATCATATCGGAGAATATAGCCATCAAGCAGCGCTGAAACATTGCATATGCCAAATGATATTCCTCTAAATGCAAAGGTACCATATGGGAATGTAAAGGTGGTTTTCTCTTGATCTTCAAGGGCAATGGAAATTTTATTATAACCGCTATACCCATCAAGGAAATAGTAAAAAACATTGCCCGTTAATCGATCCAACATTTGATCAATAAATGGCAAGGGGAAGTGGTTCTTTCTTGTAGCTTTATTGAGCTTCCTATAGTCCATGCATATTCTCCAACCCGTGGTAGGTTTCGTTGGCACAAGCTCATTCTTGTCATTAGTCACGATAGTGATTTTGCCTTTCTTTGGAATGCATTGAACGAGGTTACTCAATCGTTGTCCAAAGTAGGGTATATAATGCCAAAATCCAACCATTTATTAATCTCATTTCTAACAAATTCCTTCATGATTGGATTCAACCTTCTTTGATACTTAATGGAACTAATATTAGGGTATTCCAATAATATTGCGTGCATACAAAATATTGGGTTGGTTCCTTTAATATCTGTGATGTCCCAGGAAATTGTTTACTTATGTTGCTTCAGAATAACAACCAGTTTTTCTTCTTATGATGTTGTAAGCTTTGCTGTCACAATGACTGACAGTGTCATTATCACCAAGGGACACATACTTAAAATTCTGGGGCAGAGGCTCGAATTCAAGTATAGGTGGCTCTTCAATGGATGATTTGGGAGCTTGACTAGGTCAATCAGGAAGTTCCAAAGACTCAAAATATTGTATATAGTTGTCGTAATATCTAACTTCCTCATGCTCGTTAACTACTTAATTTCTATAATACTGTGAGTAGCAGCATCCATGCTATAGCATAACTCCCATTGCTCTTGCACAAAAAATCAATTGAGTAACATTCAACACTATCATTATATAAGAATCATTGTTCAAGACATTGAAAGTAATGTGATCATCATTTAAGCGCAAATTAAGTTCTCCCTTTTCAATATCTATCAATGCTCGCCCTGAGGCAAGGAAAGATCGTCTAAGAATGATAGGGACAGCCTTGTCTACTTCGTAATCCCAGATGATAAAATCGGTAGGAAAAATGAATTTATCCACTCTCACAAGCATGTTTTCAACAATGCCACTAGGATGTACAGTGAATCGATTAGTAATTTGCAACGTTATGGTGGTAGGCATTGCTTCACAACTATCAAATTTCCTAAAGATTGAAAAAGGCATTAGATTATTATTATCACCTAAATCACATAATGCTTTATCTACAAATTGATCACCAATAACACAAGGGATAGTAAAACTCCCTGGATCTTTGAGTTCAGGTGGTAATCTACTCATGGCCATAGCACTACATTCTTCTATTAAAGCAATAGTATCAAATTCTCCAAGCTTTCATTTTTATATAGGAGCTATCACATGAATTCGATGTAGTTTGGATTTCAATCCAAAGCTTTGATAAATGGAATGTTGATTGTTAATTGGCGAAACATATCAATGAATGCTTTATATTGTTGGTCCTCTTTTGTCTTCTTGAAACATTAAGGAAATGGAGTAGGTTTTTTTTTATTGTGTTACCGAAACATTGGGGCTGGAGAGTTCGACAGTGTGATTGGCATTGTTGCCGATATGGTTCAAGATTATTATACTATCATGTTTCTCTCTCTATGGCATTAACAATTAGTATCTCAAGATTAAATTCCTTGCTCTTTCCCTTATCCTGCTTGGTACCCCCTTCATCATTATTCTTGGGATCTTCAACAGGTTTTCCTATATGAATTCCACTTTGAGTAGTAATAGCCTTTCTATGCTCATTACATTGTGTTTTTCCTTGCTATTTTGGATTTTCAGTATCGTTGGACAACGTTCTTTGTAGTCTATTAATCAAAGCATTCGTAATTTGGCCAACTTGATTTTCTAAAGCCCTTAATGATGTTGATTGACATGCCATGTATTCCTTCATTATGGCTTCTAGAGATGAGAGGTTGAAAGTTTGTTTTGAAGATTGCCCTTGATAGTTTGCCCTTGATGCGGTTGTGTTTGATGTTTTGGCATTGTTTGTTGCTGATTGTACTATTGCTAGTTGTAATGCTATGGCATCGTTTTCCATTATAGATTGGTAATATTTTGGCTTATCCAAGACAAATTGCGATGTTGGCATTATAAGTGTTGCCATAGGAGTTGTCATTCCTATTGTAATTTCTCATATATAAGATGAATTTTGGGTTTTGAGGGAATCCTTCAAAATTGTGATTATCTCCATATCCATCAATGCTGAGATTTGAGAGGCCATAGAGTTGAAAGCATCTGAATCACTTGCTACAACAATACGTCTGCCGAACATGCTTCTCATATTTAGGTATTGGTAATCATTTTTTATATTCACTCCAGAATATCATAAGCCTCATTATAGGTATTGTCTAGAAATGCTCTGTTTGCTGAAGCATACACCGCCATACGAGTATGCATGTTCAACCCATTTTAAAACATTTCTATTTGTGTCCAATGTAGAAATCAGTGCATTGGACATTTTTGCAGCAAATCCTTAAATCTTTCCCATGCCTCGTACAAGCTTTCATTTTCTAACTGTTGAAAGGAAGTGAGGTCGTTTCAAAGTTTTTTATTAATGTTAGGTGGGTTGCATCGAAATAAGAACTTTTGTTCTAGCTCATTCCAGGATTTTATAGCACCCGGAGGCAGTGATTTTAACCATTATCTAGATTTATCTCTCATGGAATAACGAAACTGTTGAAAACATTTTGATGTTTCGATATAACAAATAAAGTGTTATTGAATTTTAAGAATTTATATTCAATTTCAAATATCATAATCGATTCGAATATTCCAATATCACAAATATTACTCCATGTCTTTAAATTTCAATTTTACTCCTTACTTAAATGAAAAATTGTGTTTCACTATTAAAATATTTTTGAAACAATTTTACAAAGTATTTCGAACCATAATCGAGTCAAAATTGAGTTTTAAATATGGTAGTACCAATACCTCATTTGGACAGTATCGATACCCCCTAAACATCGAATGCAAAAGAGGTACTGATACCCTGTAGGGTACGATGCCCTTATATAGTAGTATCGATACCATGGTTATGGGTATCGATACTACTTATGTGATTTTGACTCCAAGACAAACATAGAATGCAAAATGGGTACCGATACCCTTGAGAGATATCGATACCGTTGGTTTTGCAACGGTCGAAATATTTGAATTTTATACAGGTAGTATCGATATCCCTGTGAAGGAGTACCTATACCCACACGCTCCCAGCAGACTTTTCAAATAGATTTCACACTACAAAGACTCTATTGACTAAATGACCATCCCCAACATCTAGAATTGATCTGAGGTGTATTTAAACAAGTCTTGAAACCATTGGTGATTAAGAATTGAGAAAACAAACAAGACATAAAGCCTTAAACATCAAGTTTGAGCAATTCAAGTCAAAATCCATTCAATATTCATTTTACTTTCAAGAACACAATTTGTGCTCAATTGTATTCATTTTTTAGTGTTTTTATTTGTTCTAGAATTGTGTAAACATCTTACCTTGTGAGGTTTTTCTGTAAGTTTGTAAAGTTTGTAATTTTCTCTTTGAGAAGAGAGTGTCTCAAGAATTTGGGGTATAATTCTTGATGGAGTTGTAGGGTTACTCTTTGTCCTCAAAAGGAAGTCAAATTAGTGAATTTTTGGAAAATCTTTAGTGTGGATAGCTAAGGTAGTGGACGTAGACTTTGGTTGAGAAAGTCGAACCACTCTAAATCGTTGTGCAAATCTTTTCAATTTTCTATCAAAGCTTCCACCAAAAATTTTAATTACCAATTCACCCCCTCTTGGTTATTTCCTCTGATCAATTAACTCAACAATTGGTATAAGAGCTACACTATTTTTAAGGTTTTACCACCTCTTGAGAAGATCCGGGAAGAGTTCAATCGATGTTTAAGTCATAAATGGCCTCTATATCAAACTTCGACTTCGTTCTTGATTCTCAGCCCGTCAACAAGCCTCCATTCTTCAATGGCGATAACTATGCCTATTGGAAGAATAAAATGAAGTTCTTCATTCAAGCTACTGACATGGGAGCTTGGAAAATCATGATGAGAGGATACTCCAAACCATCCACAGATCCAGACATGTGGAGTGAAAAAGAGACGAGATTATTCCAGCTCAACTCAAAAGTAATCCATATTATCTTCTGTGCACTTGGACCAGATGAATACGGGAGAATATCATCTTGTTCAACCGCCAAGGAGATATGGGACAAACTTCAAGTCACACATGAAGGAATCGACGAGGTAAAATAAACCAAAATTAGTCATCTTACTCATAGCTATGAAAATTTCAGGATAAAACCAGATGAAGACATCAAAGCTATGACGGATAGATTTTTCGTGATTGTCAACGGTCTCAAGGGATTTGGAGAAATAATCCCTAATGAGAAACTTGTGAGGAAGGTAATTATTCTCTTCAAAAAGCTTGGCAATCAAATAAGACTGCAATTATCGAAGCTAAAGACCTAAAGTCTTAAACTCTCGATGAGTTAATTGGTTTTCTCCTCAGTCATGAAATGATGATTTAAGATGAGGTAGAGCATGAGAATAAGGATGACATAAAGAATGAGATGTATAAGAAGAAGAACGTTGGTATTACTCTCAAATCCACCAAAGATGAGAGTGATTTTGACAATAATGAGGATGAAGAAATGTCCTTGCTTTCCAGAAGACTCAGAAAATTAATGAAGCCAAATAGAGGAAGAAAATTCCAACGAAATGAAGGCTTCAAAAGTTAGTCAAAAGAGAAGGACTCGATCATTTGCTATGAGTGCAAAACGACTGGGCATGCGAAATACGATTGCCCACAATTAAAGAAGAAGGGTCTTTCAAAGAAGAGCATAAAGCACACGTGGCTAGTTAGAGCGATGACGAATCATCCGATGTAGAGGAACAAAAAATAGTAAACTTATGCTTAATGGCCTTCGGGGAGGATTCTCAGGTAACCTCTGACTCGTATAAATTAGAAGATTATTATTTTATGAGTTATTAGAGGAATATAATGAGCTGGCTTTGGATTATGAGAAATTATTTCAAAATACAAGAAAATTATTTCAAAATTGAAAACCGAAAAAGATCTCATATCCAAGACCAACATTGATCTTGAAAGTAAAATTAAAGAATTGAAAATCAAAATAGAAGATTTTGTAAATAAAAATTTGGATTTGTAAAACTTAATTTCAAGAGTCAATAATGATCATCAAAAGAAAATTGATGATCTTAAAGCTTCTTTCGATAGAGTTGGAACAAAATGTTTTGAAAAAACAAAAAATTCAAAATCCAACTACATTAGAAAGAATTTTAAAACTTACAATCATAGAGGTCCACAAAGAACCTCGAATGGTAAAATAAGTAGAAGTATATAGGTTCCTAAAGGACTCAATACTACTAAAGATAAGGATATCCTAAATTAATGGATACCCAAGGGACTAGGCTTTTAGGGACTAATGAATATGGACCCAAAAGAATTTGGGTACCAAAAATTAGAAATTAATCTATGTTTGTTGGAAAATGAGCATTGCTTCAAGGCATAAAATACAAGCTCAAATACATGGTACCTTGATAGTTGATGCTCAAGACATATGACCAGAGACAAGAGTCAGTTTACTGAGCTTAAAGGAAAAAATGGAGGAGTGGTAACCTTTGGTGACAACTCAAAAGGTTACATAGAAGGTATATGTACTATAGGTAATACCTCTTCCATACAAGTAGAAAATGGTTTATATGTAAATGGGTTAAAGCATAATCTACTAAGTATTAGTGAATTGTGTGATAAAGGATACAATGTCTTGCTTGAATCAAACGGTTATAAAGTTGTTGACATTGCATCTAATAGGATTATGCTTATTGGTCATAGAATAGGAAACATATACATGGTGCATTTAGAATTAATTAATATGACTAATTTATGCCTAGTTGCCAAGGATGAGCATGATAGTTGGTTATGGCATAGGAGACTAGGACAAACAAGCATGAGTGTTTTGCAAAGACTAATTCAAGGTGATTTAGTAAGAGGGTTGCCAATGCTAAAATTTGATAAAGATAAAATCTGTGATGCATGTGCAAAAGGAAAACATAAGAAAGTTTCCTTTAAATCCATTAATGATGTATCAACTAGTAGAGCATTACAATTGATCAATATAGATCTTTTTGGGGGCAATTAAAACTACTAGCTTGGGTGGAAAACAATATGCCTTTGTGTTGGTAGATGATTATTCTAGGTATACTTGGGTTCTATTTTTAAGTACTAAAGATGAAGCATTAGAAAATTTTATCACATTTTCAAAAGTAATCCAAAATGAAAAAGGTTACTCCATTTCAAGTGTTAGGAGTGATCATGGTACTGAATTTGAAAATCTTGGATTTACTGAATTTTGTAATTTGATCGCTTGTAAATGTATATGGTAAGGCAATAAAATCTATGCAAGTATACACAATCGATGCAAGTAATATAGTAGGGAGTGATTATCGTCTCCACATGGATTGGATTAGAAATATATTTTCACCCCAACTAGAACTAATGACACGAGCTAAGTCCTACTAAGTATTATCCTAAGAACTAATATTAATGAACTAAGAAAATGATTCAATGATTTCATAAAGGTTTGGTCGAGGAAAAATTAATATGCATACTAATAAAACAAGTGATGGTTTAAATATAATGCAAACAACCTTACATATTCAGACGTGTCATAGAGCACTTATGCTAAACCGTTGTCTTGACAACAAATATTCTCAGTTTAGAATGACTTATTATAACTCACTAAAATTGCCCGACATGATTACTAGGTATTCTTAGATAGTTGCTACGGTAATACCTCTCGGAGTTAACTATAGACGTAGTCTCTCCTACTCTAGCATCTATCCCTTTTAGTCGTTTGAAACTCACTCCTTATCTCTAAGGTAGACAAGTTAGAACTTCACCATCCCGGATTCATTCCATTGCTCACGTTGATCTATCTTAATTCTCTCAAATTTAAGAATCACTTATCTAGACAAAAGGCTATTTCTCGATGCTCTTACAATGCCAAGACATGTTTCACCAAAACACAAGGCTATCTCTCGATGCTCTTACAGTGCTTGGTAAAATATTTAAACTATGAACAAAACACTCATAAGTTAAACATACTTCATCATTCATAAACATAAAAATATTATTTAGGCAAAATAAAGTTTAACACTAAGTAAAGCATTCATGGTGCTATCAAAGATCATCTAAGATTCAATGTTAATACAACCCTAAATAGATAAAGAGTTAAAAACAAAAGAAGAAGGACTCCCAAAACCGGGGGCTCTATCGCGATAATCCTGATCAGTACCACGCCTGCCTTGGTGATCACCCTCTCTCGAGGCCTGATCGCCTCTCTACTATCGTCTGGCTATGGAGGAAACCAAGGAAGGTTGGTGGGTAGACGGTGGGAAAGAATTGCAGTTGCTTGCTCATGCCTTACGTAAAGCTCTTCTCTCTTCTTCCTTGCCTCCTTTGTTTGGCGGCTGCGGCTGGTTATTTATACGGAAATACCTCCTAGGTCTTTGTCCTCTTTTGAAGTTTCCTTAACTAGCCGTTATTAATTGTCTGTACTTAAAAAAAGGCGGTTAATGGTTGTTAGAATAATTAAGGCTTGCTTGCATGTGAAGTAGGTCATCCAGCTGGCGTGTGACATAGGCGTTTAACCGCACCTGCTTCACACTTCCTCAAATAAATCTTGCCTTGGAGAGATAAATCTATTCCTCACGTTCTTATATGTTCCGTTGGCCTCTCTACTTTTTCATTGTCACGACTGAAATGTTCTTCCTTTGTAGGATTCCTGCACAAACATAACCCAAACAACCCTTTCTCTTCAGCAGATTCAGTCAAACCAAATAAATCTTGCCTAAGCAAAACTTATCCACCACAATCCAATATAACCTATATTCAACTAAATGCAACTAAAAATGCAGTGCATACTTTGTCTAGACGAGCAATAACTTAAGTGAAAAGACTAGGAATTAAGTCTTTTTACGGAGTTATCACACCCCCAAACTTAAGCTATTGCTTGTCCTCGAGCAATGGATACTAGCTAGAAGAGAATTAAAATTTCCATGGAAAATCAATATTAAGAAAATCATCTGGTTTGAGATTTCAGCCCTTAGCAAAAAAAATTGTTTGGCCTCAACATGTTGACAGTCATATCAGTCAAGTCCCTTCCCTAGTCAGGATCCCTTGCTATTGTCTGTGCGTGATTGTAACCAGTCTATGCATATAGGTATTTTGAAAACTTAAAGTAAGCACTCCTGGTTTGTCAAGGCAAAAAATTATTCATCAGGCTTAGTTTATTCTTCTAGTTATTTTTCAACTTTTATTCTCTTTATTCACATTTGTTTTAGGAGATTCAGCTCATCACACCTATCGTTTCACACTCTAGGTGAAAGGGAGCATACCTTCCACCCCCAAGCTAGTCAGGCAGAGTCATCATGTGACTACTTTCATTCACTCATATGCCTTGGCTACTCTTAATTTGTTTTGAAGTTTTTCTTGTTCATGCCTTTGCACATAGGAGTTTCCCTTTGTATTTTCGAGTTTTCAAGTCTTTAAACACTAGAGAGTTTCCCCTTTACCCTTAGAATATTTTTGAAGTCTCGGCAAATAGAAAATTCTTTCCTAAAATTTTTACAGATTACCTAGAGCAAAAACAACCTACAATCATGTTTATAAATTTTAAGGAATCAATCCTACGGTTGGTTCTCTTCTTTAGACAGTCTTAACAATAATTCTGGCCTAGGCAATAAAATTCTTCATTCATTCATCATTGGGCATCCCTAATTCATTCCTAACAATAATCTCAATATGCTTATGTCATGACAACCAAAATTCTCAACCAATTAACATCAATTGCTTTCTAACAAAGTTTGGCAAAATATGGTACAATACCTCCCCCAAACTTGAAGGATGCATTGTCCTCAATGCATGAAAACTAAACTACATGATTCTAAATGCATATGCGAAAAAGAAGAAAACTAAGGTAAAGACTCATTGTGGTGGGGTGGCTTGACTAGACGCCCTCGTTCGGCGTCGTTTGGGAGGAGAAGGACTTTCAGATCTAGAGTCTACTACTGCTGGTTGAGAAGGAGAGGGATGAAATATACGGCATTCGGTTCTCTTGTAACGCTTCTTACTGGATGAGGCTCGTACTTGATTGGAATGCTTGGTCGTAGGAGTTGGTTGTGTTGGGATTGGTGCTGGACTAGTAGCTGCTGCTGGGACTGGCGGTGTTGGATGGACAGGGGACTGAGTAGGATCATGCTCGGGTTACGGCAGTGCTGGAGTAAGATCTTCATCGGAGAAGAAGTGGAGTGGAGTATCATCACTGTTTTCGGAGGTTGAAAATGAGGAGGAGCTAAGGAATTCTTCTTTGTCGCCTTGGCCTTCCTCTGGTACAGGTGGAACTTGAGTTGCTACTGGTGGCACATAAACGGGTACTTCTAGGGGAACGTATGGAGGTGCATACGATGTTGAAGCATGGAATGTGCTCCCGCCCGCATTGTATTTGAGGATGACAGCGGGGAAGGTCGGTAGTCTGATGTTTGAGTTTGGGAGCAACTCCTTGAAGAAGGTGTTGATTTTCATATCCCTAGCCTTGACATACTCGAAGTAAATTTCCATGTGGTCTTTCAGGCGACCAATCTTTTCACGTGTTTCTTGAGTGTGTGTGAGCATATCAGCCATTCTATCCGCGACAATCAATTTTTCTCCTCGCTCCAAACTTTCATTTGGGTTGTCGTCATTGAAAACTCATTAACTCGAGGACCTTTTTCTTTGTGATACCCTCTTTTGGTTTAATTTAATCTTTGAAGTGATCCTCAAGAACCTTCTTCTTATTGCATAATATGGTTATCAAGTTGGGAAACAAAAGGTTACCCCGGTTCCTCTTGCCACAGTCATGGATATGCTCAAAAATGAGTTCTCCAACGTCAATCTTCCTCCCGTAAATGATCGAGTGTAGGAGCATCAATCTCTTCTCGGTGATAAACTATTTTCCTAGTTAGGGGACTCCCTTCGAAATTAGCCCACCCGAAGCAAAAATCTTGGAATACGCCACTGTATGTTTCTTGATCAACCTCTGCCACATATCTCTTGTGTTGCTATTCAACTTTCCCCTGCTTAAAATATCGGTTGAGTGCAAAGGGTGAAAATTGTATGAGCTTTCCTGGAACATAAACTGTGTGGCTAGTCGGGTCCTCGAGATGGGCATAGAATTCCCGTACCATTGCCGGTGCTACAACTTTAGGATTGTGAGCAAACTTCTCCCAGTTGTGCTTCTTTATCACGTTCATCACCTCAGGTCCAAACAGCTCCTCTTCCTCGGCTGGAAAAATGAATCCATCTTCCAAATATACTTGGCATTTCTGGAAGGTCTTGAAGCGTGCTTCTACTTCGCCTGTTTGGAAACGTTCAAAAATTTGGGTTGGGGCTTTCCTTGTTCTCACCATTGTACATGGCTGACTTTTGTGGTGGAAATGGGGAGGTATTGTTGAGAGAAATAAAAGATTTTCTTGTTTGTAGAGAGAGAGGGAAACACGATGAAGAAGAAGAGGTTGGGTAGTTTTTCTTGGGAAAATGATGGGTGGTTTCGGGGTAATTTAGTCCTTTCATGGTGGGGGAAAGATTTCTCATTAAATGAAAAATATTTGATTGGACGTAAAGGGGGAGAAAAGGTTTCTTTCCCTCTTTATTATGCCGAATAAAGAAGAAAATAATAAAATAAAATGGATTAAAGAAGAAAATAACTTAACTTATTTATGTACAGAATTCAGATTTTCGTTGCCTAGGCAATGAATATTTGCTCAATTAAGTAAAGCAAATTCTTGGGCATCATGTGCCAATGATACCGATTTGTCGTGCCTAACTGGGCTCCTTTGTACTCCTTGAGTCTTTGCCCATTCACCTTGAAGATGGAACCATCGTTTTGATTTTGAATTTCAGTTGCTCCATTGTCATAGACTTGGTGAACGATAAACGGTCCTGACCATCTTGATTTCAGCTTGCCTGGGAATAACTTAAGGCGTGAATTATAGAGCAATACTTGTTGTCCAGGATAAAATTGCCTCGGCAATATTTTTCTGTCATGCCATCATTTTTTTCTCCTTGTAAAGGCGTACATTATTGTATGCATGTGCTCTAAATTCCTCCATCTCGTTCAGCTCCAAGAGTCTTCTTTCTCCAGTAAGTTGAGCATCCATGTTTATCTTTTTGATGGCCCAGTAGGCTTTATGTTCAAGTTCAACCGGTAGATGACATTACTTTCCGTAGACCAGCTTGAACGAGGACATTCCCAGCGGTGTCTAGTTATATTTATCAATAACTTGGGTCAACACTAATGAGAAGATCATTTTGTTGTGAACAACAGGCCAAAACTATCACCCACATTCATATTTTGGTACATATACATTGAGAATCTAGGGAAAAAAGAAGAAAAAAGCATGACCAAAGAACATGTAGAAATTGAATTCTTCTAGATCATCCTGTACTTAATTGCATAAAATCATCATGCAGAATAAAAACACACCACGAACAACTTGTAACATAAATGTGAAAATTTTAGAGGAAGATTATCTGCTAGCTACTTAAGTACAAAGAAGATATTGACATATTCTATAATACAGAGGAAATGGAAGCTTAGAATGGAAATTCCATAAAGAAGCTTTTCCAGAGTTACTAATATAGAAATGTGTTTTACAATCAAGGTTGACATGTAGGTTGTAAAGCTTGGAATATACTTTTAAGAATTGGCTCTCACTAAGGGGGAATTTGGTTGTTCGACACCATTTCATTGCTCGCACTCCCCGTATTTTCTTTTACATTTTACAATATGTTTAATGGGGACTACTTCATTGGTGTAAACAAAAACTAAAATAAAAAATGAAAAGAAGTTTAATATCCAAAATGTTGAATTTGTTTAACAAATTGTAATCTAGAAATCTTATTCTCTTAGCTTAGTTTTTATTAGTGTGAATGAACAAGGTTCTCTCCATAAACGAAAGACAATATATCAAGAAACAATGTCAACACAAACAAAATACACAATTATTTGATTAACAAAAAATAAGGGCACAAAATTGATCAAAAAGCACACACACCTGGTTCCGGTAGACGAGGAAAGCAAGAAAGAAGTAAATCAACAAGAAGGGCATTATTAAGGGTTCCATGATAGAACACATGAAGCCAAGCAGTCCAAACAGAAAAAGTCGTGGGATTTCAGTATGGTGAGGGAAGGTTAGAGCAGAACTACTACATGGCTCTTCCTGCTTTCCTAGTATGAATCTTCTGAACTAATTGTTAAAAAGAGGAAAAAGTTGAATTACTTCACAGGACAAGCTCGCCTAGCCCGATGTTAAAACATAAGTGGAAAAGAAGGTAGCCTGCATTTACTCAAGAAGACAAGAACACTAATGACTGTCAGAAATATTCCTGAAAATTCATCTTCAGATGACATTAAAGGGGGGAAAACCAAGAGTATGGTATTGCTACGCAGGTTGGTTAAAACTAGAAGTTGGCTATCACAATTTTAAAACTCATGAAAGATAATAACTTTCAAAAAAAGTTACATGGGTCGGTAGGTGGAACATCTTCATGGTTGGTGGAACAACATACATAAATAACATCAGAATTACACTTGGTAGGTAACTAAAGACTACAATGAGAACTATGCTGCCAATCTTTCTTACTAACGATAACTGACCAGTATGATAAACAAGAATGTGAATCCCTTTTTCTATGCACCTTATTCTTCCATCAAGAAGTGCAAATTTCAACACTAGTCTGTCAAAGAACAAGCTTACACTCCTGTTTTAATAATATGTTATTTCCATTTTATTAATAGTTTTAAACATAGCATTATAAACAATCAAACATATTAGAGACAAAACTATTTCAACAATGAACAAGGGTGAATTGCATTCGTAGAAATTCACATGAAAATGGATGCATTTACAGGATTTGCAACTTCAGATCTTAGAGGTTCCAGCATTTAGCATTGGAAGTTAGTTTGGAAGAAATTCATACAATGTTCAAATACCTTGGATATTGTAAAAGGAGGGGTAAATATCGAAAAAGTGAAAAAGCACCCAAAAAAAATTAAAATGAGACAAAAGCTGAAGGTATCAAACAGAAAAAAAAAAACAAACACATTCATAAAATCTAAAAAACCCAATCTAAAATAGCTAGAATGCTTACGGAAGAAAATAGTAAGATGATATGACTAAGGGAAGAAAATTTCTCAACAAGGCAAAATTTCTACGGTTTGATAGTATAAAACTTGGGAAGGGAAAAACACAAAATAGTAATACTGTAAAATTTCACAGTAATCTTATTAAAGCACAAATTAATCTTTTCAAATAACAACAACATTAAGGGAGAAAGGACGTGTTCATCAGGTTGGGAACCAAATATATTTCCCCTCAACATAGAACAAAATAAGGGAATGCAAATGGAAAAGGCCCAGATATGTACTTCATAAAAAGTGGCCACAAGAGGAGGTTGATAGAGATGGAGATGGAGATAGAGAGGAGAGAAAGACGCTCTAATATCAAACAAAAGCAAATCAAATACAAGGACCTCTTCTATCAGAAGTAGCAAGAATCATAAAATCCAAATAAAAAGAAAACTTTCAGTTTCAATATGTCATGGGATTGATAGATAGGTTCATCAACTTATGGAAACACATCTTAGAAGGATAAATCCTCACTAGCACATGCAATTTTTAAATATTAACAAGTGTTTGGATCATTAAACGTGGTTATGCATGAATATACATCTGCCTGACCTTCACATCCAAGCTGGTGAGAACTGACTCTTTAGGAAGAGACTAAGACCTCATTAAGCAGTGAGGAAACTTATTAAATGAAACCTAGTTGCTTGTATCCATATATAACTTAGGCTACTAATAATTGCAATATGCTTATTTAGAGTTCTCTACTTCATCATGTAATGTCTTTAGCAGGAGTTCAAATTGTAAACAGTTTCTTAGGATTGGAAAGCAAAATACTGTCTAATACACTATATGGATTTAGAATTCTTAAGATATGAGACCCAATCCTACTGCAAATCTGCATAAAATACGATTATCACATAGGTTTACTCAGCAAAAAAATGGAAGTGCTTATGAAGATCGCAAATCCTCACCCTTCTACTACAGTTACGAATCAATGAGGCATCCTTTTCCTAGAAATTATATACGCAATTTATTTGCAATAGGTTCCTGTAAATAATCTACCGGCATTGAGAAAATAAAAAAACTTATAACGCTTACAAGCGCATAGACTTCACAGCTTAACTAATTTCACGTTTTTCTCTAGAACGAAATCAAAAATAACGACAGAGCACATAAAACTTAAAAAGTAAGTCCGATCATTTCCAAACACGGAAATTAAATCGAGAGGGAAAAAAAGAAGCTTTGATACCCTAACCTTTTCTTTTTTGAATCGATTACGGATGTTGCCGAGCTCTTTATTAACGCGTAAGCATTCTAGCTCTTTGATATGGCAATTCCAAACGTCGCTAATGAAAATTACGAGCCCTCTCATCCCGTGCATTGCCATTCCGGTTTACTGATTTGATACACTTCTTCTTCCTTTGGGATGAACCTCTCAATTGAATGGTGGAATAGAGAATGAGGAATACCTATGGAAACCCTTGAATTTTGAGTCCCTCATCTCTGTTGTTGTGAATGGCCAAACCAGTGGGAGGTTACAATGAGAAAAATGGGGGAAGCATGCGGCGTGAATTTTTTTATCGAGGGGGAAGAAGTGGGAAAGGATGAAAATAATGGGGGGAAAATTAAAATAAGACTTTTACAGATGACACAAAATTAAAACTGTCCTCTTTGTTTTTTTAAATTTTTTAGATTATGACTATTAAATATGACACTCATTATTGTAAGTCGTAAATCGTTCAGATTTTAAAAAACATGATATTTTTTATGACACACATTTTTTGCAAATCATAAATCAACGTGTGTCATCGTCTGTGTGTCATTAAAGGTATATTTTCTTATAGTGTATGCAGTTGGAGCAGTGCTAGGGCAACGAAAAAGTAAAATCTTTCATGTCATATACTACGTGAGTCGTATCTTAATGATGCACAAGTAAACTATACCACCACTAAAAAATAACTTTTAGCAATAGTATTTGTATTCTATAAGTTTAGGCAATACCTAAAAGGCACGAAGGTAATTGTGCATACAGATCACTCACCCATTAAATATCTTATTAATAAAAAAGATGCGAAGCCTAGACTAATTCGATGGATATTATTACTACAAGAGTTCGATTTAGAGATTAATGATATAAAAGGTATAGAGAATCAAGTGGCAGACCATTTGTCTAGGCTAGATAAAGAACCTGATGAGAAATTAAAGAGGATTTCCCTGATGAGAAAATATTATTTGTCATGGCTGCGCCGTGGTATGCTGACATTGTTAACTTTCTTGTTAGTGGTATTGTTCATCCTGATTTATCTAGCCAGGGAAGAAAGAAGTTTCGATATGATGTGCGACATTATTATTGGGATGAACCATTTTTATTCAAGCAATGCGGAGACCAAATAATCCGAAGATGCATTCCGGAAGAAGAGTAGAGAGATATTTTACACCAGTGCCGCTCGTCACAATAAATTGATTGCCAAGGCACTGAAGCGATATGGAGTACGACATAAGATTCATATGGCATATCACCCTCAAATAAATGGACAAGTCAAAGTGTCTAACCGAGAAATTAAATAGATCATTGAGAAAGTGATCAACCCAAGTCGAAAGGACTGGTCGTCGAAGCTAGATGAAGTACTATAGGCTTATCGCACAATATTCAAGACACCGTTGGGAATGTCACCATTCAAACTGGTCTATGGAAAAGAATGTCATCTGCCTATTGAAATTAGAACATAGAGCACACTGGGCCATCAAGAAGCTAAACATGGATGATCAGCTTGCTGGAGAGAGAAGACTCTTGGAACTGAACGAGATGGATGAATGCACAGCACACGCATACGAGAATGCCCACCTATACAAAGAGAAAACAAAATGATGGCATGACAGAAAAATATTGCCGAGAAAATTCTATTCTGATAAACAGGTACTGCTCTACAATTCACGTCTTAAGTTATTATCAGGCAAGCTAAATTCACGATGGTTAGGACCATTCATCGTACACCAAGTCCATGACAATGGAGCAATTGAAATCCAGAAGCAAAACGATGATTCTATCTTCAAGGTGAACGGGCAGAGACTCAAGGAGTACAAAAAAGCCCCATTAATGCACGACAAACCGGCATCATTGGCACATGATGCCCAAGAGTATGCTTTATTTTCTTGAACAAAATTCGTTGCCTAGGCAACAAAAATTTGAATTCTGTATATAAATAAATTGAGTTATTTTCTTCTTTCATTATCCATTTTATTTTATTATTTTCTTATTGTAGGCAAACAAGGAACACGTGGCATCATGGGGAGTTACAACATGCATGAGAAGAAAAGGAAACCCTAGGATGCATGGTTTTGGCGACAAAATAAAGAGGGAAGGAGATCTTTTCCCCCACTTTATGTCTAATCAGATATTTTTCATTAAATGCAAAAATATTTCCCCTGCGTGTAAGGATAAAACTAACCCGAAACCACCCATTACTTTCCAAATAAACAAACCGCCTAACTTCTTTTTCTTCATCGTTCCTCATTCTCTCTCTATTAAACAAGAAAAAAAAATTCTCAACAAATTTCTCCCCCTCGCCACCACTGTTATCAGCCAAGTACAATGGTAAGAACAAGGAAAGCCCCAGCCCGAACACAGAGTTTTAAACGTTTCCAAATAGTCGAAGAAGAAGCACACTTTAAGATCTTTTAGAAACGTCAATTATATTTGGAAGCTGAATTCGTTTTCCCAGCCGTGGATGAGGAACAGTTTGGACCGGAAGTGATGGATGTAATAAAAAAACACAACTGGGAGAAGTTTGCTCGCCATCCCAAAGTCGTAGCACCAGCGATGGTAAGGGAGTTCTACACCCATCTCGAAGACCCATCCAACCACATAGTATACGTCTGAGGGAAGCCCTTTCGATTTTCCCCCTCAGCGATCAATAGATACTTTAAGTTAGGGAAAGTATAGGAATAACACAAGTGATTCGTGGCTGAGGTGGATCAATAAAAGTACGATGGAGTACTACATGATTTATGCTTCGGGTAGGCCAAGTTTGAAGGAAACTCCCCAACGAGGAAACGAGTAAATCAAGAGTCCTAAAATCGAACATGAAGTTGTGGAACCATTTTCTCAAAGGAAAGCTTATGCCAACCTCCCACAACACCACTGTCCTCGTTAAAAGATTGATACTCTTGCACTCAATCATATACGGGAGGAAGATTGACGTTGGAGAACTCATCTTCGAGAAAATCCATGAATATGCCAAGAGGAACCGGGGTAAATTACTGTTTCCCAACATGATAACCACACTATGCAAGAAGAAAAAAGTTCCTGAGTAGCCCTTGGAGGATTTCATTAAATCCAAGGAGGGCATCATCAAGAAAGAAGTACCCGAGTTGATGAGTTTCAATGACGACGACCCGCAGGAAGGTTTGGAGCGGGGAGCAAAATTGGTTGCTGCGGTTAGAATGGCTGTTGTGGTCATACACACTCGAGAAACGCGTGAAAAGATCGGACGCCTGGAGGACCACATGAAAATTTACTTCGAGTATGTGAAGGCGAGGGACATAAAACTCAACACATTTTTCAAGGAGTTACTCCCAAAAACTAATACCAGACTGCCAACATTCCCAGTGTCATCCTCAAATACACTGCAGGTGGTAGCACATTCTATGCCTCGACATCACATGTACCTCCAAAAGTTCCCCCAGAAGTGCCCACTGATGTGCCACCACTGGCAACCCATATCCCACTCGTACCAGAAGAAGGCCAAGGCAACACAGAAGAGTTCCTCAGCACCTTCTCCTTTTCCACCTCCGAGATCAGTCAAGATAGCCCACCCAACTTCTTCACCGATGAAGCTTTTACTCCAACATCGAAGCAACCTGAGCACGGTCCTATACAGTCCCCAGTCAGTCAAGCTATAGTGGTCCCAGTAGTAGATCCTAGTCCAGTACCAGTTTCAGCACAACCAACTCCTACCCTCGACTAGCAAGAAGAGCTACAAGAGAATGGCAGGCCATATACTCTAACCATCTTCCTCAACACCAGCAGTAGTAGACTCAGGATCCAAGAGTCCCTCTCTTCCCAAACGACACCGAACAAGGGCGTCTAGCCAAGTCACCCCACCACAATGAGTTTATATTTTAGTTTTCTTTTATTTCACATATGCATTTAGCTTCATGTAGTTTTAGTCTTCATGCATTGGGGACAATGCATCCCTCAAGTTTGGGGGAGGTGTTGTACCATATTATGCCATAATTTGTTAGAAAGCAGTTGATGATAATTGGTTGAAAATTTTGGTTGTCATGACATAGCAAGTTAAGATTATTGTTAGGAATGAATTAAGGATGCCTAATGATGAATGCATAATTTGATTGCCTAGGCCAAAATTATTGTTAAGACTATCTAAAGAAGAGAACCATCCTTAGGCCTGATTCTTTAAAGTTTATAAACACGATTGTAGGCTATCTTTGCTTCAGGTAATATGTAAATTTTTGGAAAATAACTTTTTGCTTGTCGAGACTTCAAAAATGTTTTAAGGGTGAAGTGAAAACTCTCTAGTGTTTAAAAACTTGAAAATAAGAAGGAAATAAGAATGGACACTCCTATCTTGCAAAGGCATAAACAGAAAAACTCCATAAGAAATTAAGAGTAGCCACGGTATATGAGTGAATGAAAGTAGTCATAGGATGACTCTGCCCGACTAGCTTGGGGGTGGAATGTTCCCTTTCACCTAGAGTGTGGAACGATAGGTGTGATGAGTTGACTCCCCAATGAAAAAAAAAGTTGATAAATAACTAGGAGTATAAACTAAGTCTGACAAATAATTTGTTGCCTTGACAAACAGAATTGTTTACTTAAGTTTTCTAATTACCTTTATGCATAGACTGGTTACAATAACGCACACCTTATAGGAAAGAATCCTGACTAGGGAAGGGACTTGACTGATATGATTAACGAACATGTTGAGGCCAAACAATTTTTGCTGAGGGCTGAAATCTCAAACCCTACGATTTTCTTAACACTGCTTGCCATGACAATTTTGATTTTCTTCTAGTTATTGTACATTGCTTGAGGACAAGCAATAGCTTAAGTTTAGGGGTGTGATAACTCTTTAAAAAGACTCAATTTCCAGTCTTTTCACCTAAGTTATTGCTTGTCTAAACAAAGTATGCATAGCATTTTAGTTGCATTTAGTTGCATATAGGTTATATTAGCTTGCGGTGGATAAATATTTCTTAGGCAAGATTTATTTGGTTTGACTGATGCTACTGAGAAGAAAAGGTTGCTTGGATTGTGTTTGTACTAGAAACTTACAGAGGAAGAACATTTCAGTCGTGACAACATAAATTTTCAAAGGCCAACGGAATAGACGAGGACGTGAGGAGCAGATTTATCTCACCGAGGCTAGGTTTATCTGAAGAAGTCTGAAGCAAGAGTGATGAAACCGCCTATGTCACAAGCCAGTTGGATGACCTACTTCACGTGCAAGCAAAGCCTTAATTATTCTGACAACCATCTTTCCTTTTTAGTCTGGATATTTAATAACGGTTATTTAAGGAAACTCGAAAAGCATACAAAGCCCTAGGAGATATTTCCTTATAAATAACCAGCCGTAGGCGACAAAGAAAAAGAGATAAGGAAGAAGCGAGAAGAGCTTTACCCAAGGTGTGAGCAAGCAAATGCAGTGCTTCTTCACCGTCTACCCACTAACCTTCCTTTGTTTCCTCCATAGCCAGACTTTAGCAGAGTGGTGATCAGGCCTCGAGAGAGGGTGATCACCAAGGCAGACGTAGTGCTGATTAGAATCATCACGACAGAGCCCCAAGTTTTGGGTGTCATTCTTCATTTGTTCTTAACTTTTTATCTATTTGGGGTTGTATTAAACTTTGAATTCTAAATGATCTTTCATAGCACCATGAATGTCTTACTTGGTGTTAAACTTTGTTTTGCCTGAAAAATATTTTTATGTTTTATGAATGATGAATTATGTTTTGCATATGACTGTTTTGCTCAATGTTTAAATATTTTACCTTACGTTGTAAGAGCATCGAGAGATCGCCTGGGGCATTGGTAAAACATGTCTTGGCAATATAAGAGCATCGAGAGATAGCCTTTTGTCTAGATAGTGATTATTAGATTTGAGAGAATTAAGATAGATCCACGTGATCAATGGAATGAATCCGGGATAGTGAAGTTCTAACTTGTTACCTTAGAGATAAGGAGTAAGTTTCAATCGACTAAAAGGGATAGAAGCTAGAGTAGGATAGACAACGCCTATAGTTTATGCTGAGAGGTATTGCTACAACAACAGTTTGGTAAACCAAGGGTTGTAGTTAACACTGAGGAGTATTGCCATAGCAACCATCTAAGAATACCTAGTAATATTGTCGGGCAGTTTAAAAGTCATAATAATTCATTCTAATCTTAGAAATAATTATTGACAAAGCAAGGGTTTAGCATAAGTGCTCAGTGATATGTCTGAGTATGTGAGGTTCTTTGCATTATATTTGAATGAACACTTGTCTAGTTTTATTTTACTTTAGCATTCTGCATACTTATTTTGCCTCGACCAAACTTTTCTTCAATTGGTAAAGCAATTCATTGTCTTATTAATATTAGTTCTTCAGTTGATATTTAGTAGGACTTAGTTTGTGACATTAGTTCTAGTTGTGGTGAAAATATATTTCTCGACCAATCCCTGTGGAGACGATACTCACTTACCCTATATTACTTGAATCGATTATGTATACTTGCACAGATTTGCTTGACTTAACATATACATTTACAAGCGATCAGCAGACACCCAAAGGTTATGGCATCGGCGCTGGTCAGGGAGTTCTACGTACATTTGGGAGATCCTTCCCAGTACTCAGTGTATGTTCGAGTAAAGTTTATAAGGTTTCTCTCCCTCTTCCATCAACTACTATTTTAAAATGGGAAAGTTGAAAACCAACACAAGAAGTTCCATGCCGAGGTGGACTCGGAAACATATAATGGAGTTCTTGAAGATTTATGCTTTAGTTGGGCCAAATTCAAAGGCAATGCCCCAAACTGTAAGCTTATCGATCGTCATTCCCTCAAGCTGATCACTAAGCTATGGAATCACTTCTTGAACGAAAAACTGATGCCCACATCCCACAACACAACTGTGTTGCTACAACGTTTGATGTTGTTTCATTATATCATCTATGGGAAGTCAATTAATGTTTTTGAAATCATCTTCCATCAAGTTCATGAGTGTGCTAAGCGGACCAAAGGTAATTTACTTTTTCCAAATCTAATCACTGTTCTATGTAGGAAGAAGAAGGTCCCCGAGGAACCCTTGGAAGATTTCATCAAGTCCAAGGAGGGGATCACAAAGAAGTAGGTGCATGAGCTGATAAGTTTCGATAATAATGCCCCGACTGAAAGACTGAAGCGTGGTGCAAAATCTGTTATCGCGGTGAGGATGGTTATTGTCGTGACTACCACATGAGAGACGAGATAATGACTCAAATGGTTGGAAGGTCACATGTAAACCTTCTTTAACTATGTCAAGGTGAGGGATGCCCAATTGAATGCATTCTTCAAGGAGTTGTTGCCAGCCACCAATGAAGATCTACTGCCTTTCTCTGATGAGATTTTGCACAAGTTAACACTAGTAAGTGGTAGCACATTATTTGCACAAACTCAAAATGTTTAGCTAGAGTCTCCAATCGGTGTCCCTCCCTTTGCCACACGATTCTGTCTGGTAAATGACAAGGCCATACTAATGATTACCTTAGCTTGACCTCTTCCTCTTCCACAGAGCACACTTAGGTGATTTGGATCAAATTTTTCGAAGAAGAATTTGCCCCAGTCAAAGTTGTTGTTGAGCCAGTTGATGTACAACCTACCCCAGATCAGCCACTAGGTTTGAAAACTGAATCGGTTATTGATCTTGAAGCTAGCGAACCCTTGAATGCATATGTCGAGATCTCACCCATTGAGGAGATACCACACATGATAGTCATCCCAGGACCAGGCATCGCATCAGATGATCAACTGGTTGTGTTTTTATTTCGTCTCAATTATCACAACCCTCATACAAAATTGGATCTGTCAGCCCCCTCCTCTCAAGCGACGCTGAAGCCAAGATTCTAACATAATTGACCCACCACAATGAGGAACCTCTTTACATTTGTATTTGCATAGTATTTTAGAGCCATTTAACTTGCTTTCATTTTCATGCATTAAGGACAACGCATCCCTCAAGTATGGGGAAGGTGTTGTGTTTCACACTTTGTTAATTGCATTGATAATAATTAGTAGAAATATTTTTTTTCATGGTATGAGTTATGGTTAGGATAGTTGCTTGGAATGAATTAAGTATGCCCAGTGATGAAAGAAATATTTTATTACCTATTCCAAATTATTGTACATTACTATTTAGAAGGATAGAACCAACCTTAGGACTTGATTCTTTGTGATACTGTCAACTCAAATGTATGCTTTTTATCGTTAAGGTACTTAGAAAATTTTTGAGATAGAACTTTTGCACGACGGGGCATAAAATGATTAAAAAGATTATGTTGAACTCCTAAGCATTTTGAATTTTGTTGAATTACAAATAAATGCCTCGACATAATTGTAGAGGGACACTCCTCTGTACGACAACATTACCTGGTGTAGACTCATATTTTCGTCCAACTTGGGTTATTCACTTAATTATATTAGTTTATTATATTATATAGTATTAATTGTATCGTGTAAATGTGTTACATTTATAGTATACATAAATATAATATACTATATACTATAATACATTATTGTTGTAATTACATATTTATTCTTTTGTTTTTGTTTTGTTTTTTTTACAGACCCAGAATCCCAACAGTGGTCCAACAACAATAAACTCGGGTCCTTGAGCGAGCCAAACCGACCCAAGTTGTAAACTGAACTAATCCGATCTAAAACCCTAAAGCAAATTAAGGTTTTTAACATCTCAGCCGCTAGCCGCTTCTCAGTCTCCACCGTTAAATTTGGACCCATCCAATGGTCTAGATTGTACCAGAGATTAGGGTTTCACAACCCTAAGGCCCCCACTCTAGCGTCGTTCCAGCCACATTTTGGAACCATCATCAAATCAAAACAACAAACCAAAGAACTTCAGTACACATGGGACTCTAAAACTGAATAAATGAGCATTTTAGTTTGAATAGAACTCTAAAACCGATCTAAAAATAGTAAATCTCAGGTCTATAAATCGATGTAAAATTAGAGAAAAAATACAGAGAAATACACGAGTAATACGAGAGAAAAAAGTGGGAAATCAGAGTAAAGTATTTTGTAGCTTTCGAACGAAAAGAGAAATAAAAAGGAATTTTTGTATTACCTTCTTCGGCTTGCTTGCATGTAGAGTTCGATCTTGCTTTTTATTTTTTCTCTTTTCTTTTTGACTCAAAAAATCTAAGCAGATGATGACAAGAGGAGGAGGGCATCCGATGACAAGAGGAGGAGGGCATCCGAGAGTTCTCCCTCAGATCTAGCCCTCATCAAGGCCATTTTGTGAAAACTACATGGATTTTTGAAAAGATGGTGAAGAGGGCTTTCGAATGGTGTAAAAAAAGTTTTGGTTTTACCACCGATGAACAGCGGCCGACGCCGATCAGTAACGACTGGCGAGGCGGCTACCAGCCGAAAACTAGGTTTAAGGGCGTATGTTCTTCGTGCATGAAGAACACGAAGAACAATCGAGAGGTTTTTAAGTTTTTCGGTTAGGTTCATTTTGGGCAGAGGGGACATAATGGGAGTTGTTTGTGGGAAATGAATCTTATAGTTGACCCAAGGACCCCATACGGATCCCCAAGATCTGCACGTTATATCGATAAAAAGGGTAAACTATAGTTTCGGTCCCCGATTGCTTTAAAACATTCATTTTGCCCCCCTAAAATTTAATTTTAACCCCAATTTCCTTTCAAATTGACCCTCTATTTTATTTTTCTTTTAATTTAGTCCTATATTATATATATATATATACTTTTTTTACTATTTTTCTCTTTCTGTTTTTTTATTTATTATTTATTTCTCCTAACATTTTACTTATATATAATTTTTATTTTCTTTCTTTTTTTACCTAACATTCTTAAATATATATATATTTCTATTTTTCACAATTATTGTTATTATTATGATTTTTTTTCATTTATTTTATTTATTTAATACTACGATTTATTATATATATATTGTATTTTTTATTTTCTATTTTTTAATTCCATTATTTTTTCTCTCTTATTTTTATTTTTATTTTGTCTCATTTTGTTTATTTTTTATTTATTTATGTTGTTTTTTATATTTCACTTTATTTTATTTTATTTATTTTATTATTTTACTTTTTTGGAGATTAGTCCTTTATTTTTTTTGTTTTGTTTTATTTTATTATTTATATATTTTAGGGTGTTTTTATTTTATTTCACTTCTTTATTTGAGTAATTGTACATATTTAATCTTACAATTAGAATTTTTTATTTTTCCTTTTTACTTTAATTCAATAGATCTTTTATTTGTTGTGTACTTTAAATAAACAATTTGAGTTTTAGTTCCTTCAACTCAGCATGTCTATTTTTACTAAATTTGATTCTGCATTTTACTCTCTCTCTAACACTTTTCTTGACTTCTTAAGGGTACGCTTTTAAATACATTAAAAGTAATTTGGATCAAACTTTACTTTTTTATTTAAGCTTTCAATTTTCTTACTTAAGACAATTGGAAATTAATTAGTACCGAGAGGACATTTCAAGGGTGCTAACCCTTCCTTGACTATAATCGACTCCCGAATCTGAAATATCTTTGGTAAGATGCAGACCAGGTAAGAAATTAATGTGTCTGATCAACCCATTTTTATTCTTAAAATAAATGATCTGTGGCGACTCTAACCATTCCATTCAAGTCGAAGTCCAATTCTGGGCCCACCCGAAAGACAGCCGCAACAGCTTAGCGACTCTGCTGGGGATAGGTAAGTGAGTCATTCTAAGGTTAATTTCTAGTTTTTTTAAAATGAAAAGGATAAGTTTAAATTTTAAGGTAACTTTTTTTTATCCTTATTACTTACTTTTGATTATCTTTTCTAATAAATATTTGAACTAATGATTTGTTTCAATGGTTTCAGCTTATAAAACTTGTTTTCCATCTAAGCCTCTATACCCTAGCTCCGAACCCTTTTAAGTGGTGGTGAAAGCGACGCCTTCCTGAGAATTTCTTCTCCGCATAGGCCTAGAAAGTAGCCTTTGGGATTTATATACCTTATGTCTTCGTGTTAATTTATTCACCGCATAGACATAAGGGAATGTGTTCTCTCGAGTTTAACTTAGTTCACACAAGCTTGTAATGAGCTTAGGACTAATGGTCTGACAAGCCCAAGGGGGCACCAACAAGGAGAACTCGGGTACATTTTTAAAACCTAAATCGAGAAACTACAGGGATTTAGAGTCTACCCCAAAACCCCATTCTCAAAACATAGGATGTTTTACTTATGCAGTTTTGTTACTTTTATTTTTTACTTTCATCATCTATATTTTATCTTACTAACGTTTTCTTTTATGTTTGTCTTTTTTTAGCATTTGCATCATAAAAGAGGCTATTGATCTATAAAAAGGTGTTAGTTACAGAAATAATCTGTATTAATGAACAAAGGGGTTGTAATGAAAGAGATAAAAACACCGAGGTACGACTATGGTCTAAAAAGACTTAGAAAGAAAAGGGATAGAGCCTTCAAGGAAGCTATGTGTCATAACTGGTTAGCTACGCCTCTATCAGCCTAAAGTAGAATGATGTTCAAGAGGTACGGAGCATTTGGGATAGCTAGAATGAGTTACCATAAGTAGAAGTTTAGCTAACAGTATAAGGATATCGCTCTCCTTCACAAGTCCAGACAGATGAGCCACTAATTAGAGCCTTGGTATAATTTTGGAACTCGGGGTACATTTGTTTCACCTTTAACCAGTAGGACATAGTGCCCACAATCGAAGAATATACTATATTGCTATATTATGAGGGAATCAGAATGGTGCGGGTTTACATTAAGCACATTAAGAGTCAGCCTTTCAAGAACGGACTGGAAAAGATTGCGGGTAGATGAAAAATGGGTAATTGACCGGGCTCGACACATAGACAGTGGTGAAGGAATTGCTTGGCTCCATATCAAGCAAATGATGAAGAACCATCCCGATGAATGGAAGGCAATAGTTCTTTTTGCGCTGGGTCTTTACGGTTTGGTTATATTCTCATGGACTTTAGGGTACATTGATGCAGCTGTGGTAGAACTGTTTGAATAACTCCCGAGGTGAGTAAATCTAGCATCGATAATTTTAGTGAGACCTTTCGCTCTCTAAACCACTATAGAAAGACTGGCGGAGGAAGATTCATAGGGTGTGCTCAGCTTCTCCAAGTTTGGATTCACAATCATTTTTGGAAGACTAACAGGATTGCTTACCGCCGATTCAACACCATTTATTCACCTTTGGGAGAATTCATTACTCTAAAATGACATGAAGACGCCTTAAAAGAAAAGTGGATGAAAGTATTCATGCATCTTTAGGACAGGGATATTGTTTGAAGAGCTTCTTGGTTGGCCCACAGTGACATTCTCTTGCGATGTGGGGATTTAGACACTATGAAATTACTTGGATTATTGGGAGGAGTTGGATATTCTCCGCTTTTGGCACTTCGACATTATGTGGCACGTCAGTTTGTCCCAGCAACATACGAGATATCTGGATCAGAATTTGCATTCCATGGGGACAACTACAAGAAAATGTTCAAGGAAGTAACTGAGTCATGGAAGAAAGTATTTCGAATGGATGTCGTGGCAGCCAAGGATATGCTTACTCCAGATTATTTGGAGTGGCGAAGGTTAAGGAAAAATGGCAACATCTCAGTGCTAGATCATGAGGACACCCAGACCATGGAAGAACATCTTAAGTCTGTTCCTTATGAGCTAGAAATAATGACAGAATAATTTAAAGCTGTTAAGAATGAGCTAAAATAAAGGGTAAGGGAACTAGAGACTGAAAGATACCAGTGGAAATTGGATGCCGATACTCAGAAGGATCAGGCAGACAAGTTAGAGAATGAACAGAAGAAAACTTGTTTTGAGATTCAAGACTTGAGAAAAAGATACCGAGAATAAGTTCAAAGTATCTCAAATCTGAAAAGGACTTATGCGTACTGGAAAGGCGAAGCCAGCAGCCTAAAAATGAAATTTGAAGGGCATGATTAAAGAGACTCTAAAAGAACAGCTAAAGATTTCTCAAAGGTGTTTGATAGACAGTCAGCACCAGAAAAAACATTTGAGAATCAAGGTAACTGATTAGAGAAGTCTCTTCAGAAACATCAAGAATGGGATGGAAAGATTATAGCTGAGTTAGAAGCCATTATGGATGAATTCAAGAAACAAGCCAGTGAACTTCAGATAATGCCCTTTAATGGAGGGTTACAGTGGTATTTTTGGTGGGAACAAGTTCAACAAAGGATGAAAGCTAGAGACGCAGTCATCCATGATTTACTGGAACAAGTACAAAAGGCAGCTCGTCATTTACATGGTTTAGAAAGGGAGACCGTGGTGATTTGACAAGGCATTCAATAGTGACAGATGAAGGAATAAGATTTGTCAGCCTATTAGAAGATGTTCGAGGTCTAAAGGATTTAGTGTGGATGTACCTTTAAAATATGTTTATTGTCTCTTAAAAGATAAAACACTTTTTTCTTAAAAAGGATTATTTATAATAACATACACATTTCTGGATCAATGCCTCTAAATCTCATACATCATGCATTTCAAACTTTGCATTTTTATTTACCATGTTTATTTTTCTACTTTCCATGTTTTTATACAGAAAATGTCTCATCAGAAGAAAGAACAAACACCAAGTTTACCTCCACAAGCTCTGGACACGCATCATCCTCACAACACTTTCACAAAGAAAAAAAAATGGAAGCTAAAATTGCTCAACTCGAGGAAACATGTTGAAGTTATAGAGTGATCTTAAAGAAAATATAAACTAGAACAATTAGAGTACTTTGGATACAATCACGAAGAGCCAAGAGTCATTGGTTGTTCAGATTATGGCCAAGTTATATGGTTTACATCAAGTAAGTACACCAGGGGGCACATTCGTCTGATGGGGTAACTGTACTACTGACCCCACATGTGGTTATCTTACCCGAACTGCAAGGGGACTTATTTGCTGCTAAGGGGAAAACCTCATTTACTGTTAAGATATAGACTTCTTTATCCAACCCTGACAATAATCCATATGATTACCACATCACGGATATTGATGAGGAATACAAGGAAAGAAAGATGGAAGATAAAATTAAGATATTGGAAGACCAAATAAAGGTGGTCAAAGGGACCGTGACTACTATGGAGTGGATGCATTGGAGCTAAGCCTGGTCCCAAATTTTTTGCTTCCACCAAAATTTAAAGTCCCAGAGTTCGAGAAATTCGATGGAAATAGTTACCCCTCAGCCCACATCACTATGTGCCATCAGAAGATGAAAAGATATGTGAGAAATGATCAACTCCTGATTCATTGCTTCTAGGAGAGCCTGTCCGGTTCAGCTACCGGTGGTACAATTAGCTGAACCGATCTCATATCAAGACCTGGAAAGATTTAGCCAAGTCTTTCTTGGAACAGTACAAGCACATTAAAGATATGAGACCAGACTGAGTTATGCTACAAAGCATGGAGAAGAAGCATAACGAACGTTTCTGACAGTATGCACATTGATGGAGGGATTTGGCTGTGCAGGTTCATCCACCCTTGGATGAAAATGAAACCAGGAAGCTCTTTGTACTGACTCTGAAAGCTCCTTACTTCAGGCACCTGGTTGTAATCACATCAGGAAGCTTCTCAGATTTAGTTATGGCCGGAGAGATGACTGAATTGGCCATAAAACAAGGCAAAATTGAGGGAAGGGAATCAAGCAAGAAACCTCCCATGAAGAACAAAGATAAAGAGGTCAACAACATCAACACCTATAGTGCCAAAAAAGGTGTTACAATCTCTAACACAAAAACTACTGCATATGTACCATTTGGTACTTCTAGACAAAGTCCAAGGGAACCTATGAAAGAAAGAGAAAAAGAGCAATTTGATCCTATTCCCATGTCATACAAGGAATTATACCAACACCTCTTTGACACTCATGTGGTGTCACCTTACCATGTAGAACCAATGAAGCCCCTTTACCTCAGATGGTATGATGAGAACACTCACTGCGAATACCATGGTGGTGTGCCGGGATACACGATCGAAAATTGCCTCACATTCAAGAGGATTATACAAAGAATCCACAACAATAATTGGATCCACTTTAACTCAGGAGTACCAAATGTTACCCAAAATCCTTTGCCTAATCATCAGGAGACTGGGATTAATGCAGTCACCACAGAAAAAGGCAGAAAAATTAAGACTGGTATTTCTCAAGTAAAGTCTCCTTTGGCTTGAGTATGGATCCAAATGGTGAAAGCAGTGCTTCTCGTACGATATTCGGATACATCAAGTAATATAGATGGTAACCACTATTGTTACCACAATGAAGAGGGGCATGAGGTGCAAGAGTGTCTAGAATTCAAAACTTTGATCCAGCTCATGATGGATAGAAGATAGCTGAAATTATATGAATAAGTCCAAGATTCTTCAGAAGCAGATTTTTTGCTACCGGAGAGTCATCCGAAAGAGCATACGGTAGGGGTAGTCCTTTGATAATTACCCCTAAAATAAAGACAACAAAAAGAACACAAGCGAAAGTGGTGATCACAGCACCCCAACCTTTTCGCTACAAGGACAACCGACAAGTGACATGGAAGTATGAATGTCAGGTGAGCACTACAAGAGAATATGATAGCAAAGTAGGGCAGGTTACGGGTAAACGCTACTCCCAAGGAGGATGTGATGGCTATCAACAAGCCCATAAAAGAGGAAGAAGCTAGAGAGTTTCTCAAATTCTTGAAGCACAACGAATACAACATTATAGAACAGCTATATAGCCTACCGACATGTACTTCAATGTTGGAACTGTTGTTGAACTCAGAGGCACACCAAGAGGCACTTTTGAAGGTTTTGAATCAGACATTTGTGCCATAAGACATACCAGTCAGCAAGTTGGATTGACTGCTTAACAACATTCAAACTAATAATCTCATCTCACTTTTAGATGATGAAATTCCTTCTGAGGGAAGAGGTCGAGTTAAGGCATTGCACATCACTACCCACTGTAAGGGGCACGCCTTACCTAGTGTGTTAATCGACAACGGTTCAGTCCTTAACGTAATGCCTTTAGTCATATTGAAAAGGCTACCAATATATACCTCTCACATGAGAACCTATTAGTTCGTGGTTCGAGCATTTGATGGGACCAAGAGGGAGGTAGTTGGCAAGATTGAGGTATCGTTAACCATCGGACCTGCCACCTACAATATTGAATTTCTAATGATGGGAATCATGCATTCCTACAGCTTTCTTTTGGGAATGCCTTTGATTCATCAAGCTAGTGCAGTACCATCCACACTGTATCAAAAAGTTAAGTTTGTCATTATTGGAGCCCTGGTGATTATTAACGCTGAAGAAGATATTGTGGCGAGTGTGCTCCATACATTGAGGTAGATGAAGAGGTAGTATAATGTTTATTCCGCTCTTTAGAATTTGTGAACGCCATATTCATGGTTGAAGAAAAGAAGATTTCCAAATCACGACTTTCCAAGTGTACCAGAATGGAGATCAGGCAGACTTTGGGAAGAGGTGCCAACACAGGAAGAGGATTATGGAAGCTGCTGCAAGGAAGGATTAATCTTGTCCTTCCTATATCAAAGTTAGATCAATATGGGCTTGGTTTTTAGCCCAGTCAGCAACAAAAGATTAGAGAAATTCAGAAGAACTGAGAGAGACGATTGGCCAGATTGATTGGAACTGAATTTCAATTGAACCCATGGTATTCCAGCCTCTTTACGACACATTCAAGTCAGGTGGTTATGTGTTTGAGACCACCTCACTAGATTTAGAAATGGCTCTGAAAGACCTGAGTATGAACGCCGTAATCACAGAAAATGACGAAGATGCAGATAGATCCGGAATCCGCCCACTGCCACCTGGGTATGTACTTAGCAACTGGTCGGCGTAAGAACTGCCTATGATTTTCAAATTTCTTTCAGAGTAATATTCGAACTATCCCTATTTTCCTATACTTGGGGCAATAAGTGATCTTTTTAAGGGTGAATAAACACTTTTTTAAATTCAATAAAAGATGCAAGTTCTTTCATGACAAATAATTTATTATTTCATTTCCTTCAAATTCAAATTTCTTTCATTCAGTACTTTGTTTCATTCTCTTTCAAATTTAATTTTTTGTTGTTCCGTATGGGATATTTTCCTCTCACGCATACTCATTTTCTTTTTTCCTTTAGGTCCCCAGATAACAATAATGCAGGCACTGATGATCCTGATCCAGAGGTGGATTTTGAATCGACCATTTGACTCAGGGAAGTTGTTGAATGCGATAATGAAGAGGAGTACAACTTACCTACCGAATTATTGAGAATGGTAAAAAGAGAAGACAAACAAATACTGCCACATGAGGAGAAAATCAAAATCTTGAATCTGGGCACCGAAGAGGAAAAAAAAGAGGTTAAAATTGGCACAACTCTTTCGGCTGAAGCAAGACAAAACTTAATAGTTTTACTTCAAGAATACAGAGACGTGTTTGCATGGTCATATCAAGGTATGTTGGGGCTAGATAAAGATATGGTTTGAGGTTTTTTGGGCATATTGAATTACATATCACATTTCATATCTCAGTTAACTGAAAAATGTGACCCAATCTTTCGCCTTCTCCGAAAGAACAACCCTGGAGCATGAGATGAGAACTGCCATACTACATTTGAGAAATAAAGGAGTATTTCTCTCACACTCCTATCCTGATATCCCCTATCCCGGGCAAACCTCTATTCTTGTATCTATTCATATTTAAGAATACAATGGGGTGTGTCCTGGGTCAACATGATGAATCTGGAATGAAGGAAAGGGCCATCTACTACTTGAGCAATAAGTTCACCGATTGCGAGGTCAGATATCCTCTTATTGAGAAGGTTTGATATGCCTTAGTCTGGGCTACACGAAGACTCATACAGTACATATTGTATCACAACACTTAGATAATTTCCAAGTTAGATCCACTAAAGTACATGATGGGTAGCCCGATGGCAGATATTGTTATTTGAATTTGACATCGAGTATGTGAGTCAGAAAGCTATAAAAGGAAGCATCATATCAGATTTCTTGGCAAGCAGAACTGATGAAAATTACGAGCCGTTGGACTTTGACTTCCCATATGAAGACTTGATGGCCATATCCTTAGAAGAGGCAAGTACTTCTACACACAGTTCCTGGAAAATGCATTTTAATGGTGTATCAAATGCATTAGGACATTGTATCGGGGCTATACTGGTCTCCCCATAAGGGAATCATTACACATTCACTAGCAGATTGAATTTCGATTGCACCAACAACATGGTAGAATATGATGCTTGTGTTTTGGGGATTTAAGCTGCAATGTGGTAAAATATAAATACCTTGCGAGTATATGGAGATTTAGCCTTAGTAATCTATCAGCTCTGTGGAGAATGGGAAACCAAGGATGTAAAGCTGGTGGAGTACCAAGGATGAAATCACCTTCCACTACGTGCCTAGAGAAGAAAATCAAATGACTGACGCTTTAGCTACCTTGGATTCAAGGCTGGTGGGGAGTCTGAAATGATGCCAATTGACATACAGTCATATGAGTATCGTGCTCATTGTTACCAAATCAAGGAAGTGAAAGACACTAAGCCCTGGTATCACGACATTCTGCAATACATCAAGAATCAAAATTATCTAAAGGAAACCAACGAAACAGATAAAAAACCATTAAAAGGATGGCAGCTGGATATGTCCTTGATGGTGAGGTCTTATACAAGAAAAGTCATGATCAAGTCATGTTAAGGTGTGCAGATGCAGAAGAGGCAAAGATGATAGTGGAGGAAGTACATGATAGAGTTTGTGGAACACATGCGAATGGACATATAATGTCAAGGCAAATAATGAGATGCGGATATTTTTGGTCCACACTGGAAAATGATTGCATCAACTATGCTAGAAGATGTAATAAGTGTCAAATTTACAGGAATAAAATAAATGTTCCACCTCAGCCCCTTAATATGATGACATCACCATGGCCTTTCTCTATTTGGGGCATAGATGTTATCAGGCAAATCCATATGAAGGTTTCAAATGGTCATCGATTCATTCTTGTTGTAATTGACTACTTCACCAAATGGGTAGAGGCTGCATCATATGCTAGTGTCACTCAATCCACTATTTGTAAGTTTTAAAGAAATATATCATATGTCGGTATGGTTTACCTGAAAGGATCATTACCAATAATGCTAAAAACTTGAACAATAAAATGATGGATGCTGCCTGTGAGCAATTCAACATAAAGCATCACAACTCTACTGCTTATAGACCGAAGATTAACGGAGTAGTAGAAGCAGCAAATAAAAACATCAAAAAGATAATGGAAAAAATGACTGAGACCTACAAGGATTGGTACGAGAAATTACCATATGCTTTTTTTTTCTTATCGAACCTCGGTACGAACTTTAATTGGGGTAACCCTATTTTCATTGGCATATGAGATAGAAGCAGTGCTCCAATTGAGGTAGAAATTCTATCACTTCGGGTCTTGTCAGAAGTGAAACTAGTTGATGCAAAATGGATATTATCTGGTATGATCAGTTGAACCTAATAGAGGATAAGAGATTGAAAGCCATTAATCATGGTCAAATATACCAGAAACGAATGATTCAAGCACATAGCAAGAAGGTGTGCCCGAGAGTATTATGTGAAGGATATCTTGTGCTTAAAAGAATTTAGGTAATTCAAAAAGACTTCAGAGAAAAATGGATGCCAAATTGGGAGGGACCTTATGTCGTGAAAAATGCCTTCTTTGGAGGAGCACTTGTCCTGGCTGAAATGGACGGGCCAAAACTGCCAAATCTCGTTAATTCGAATGCAGTCAAAAAATACTTTGCTTAGGATGAAAACCCGAGAGGGTGTCCTAAGTCGAAAAAAGTAAAAGAAAAAGAGAAAAATGTTTATGGTGAAACCCTGAAAGGGCATCCTAAATTGAAAAAAAGAAAGAAAACAAGTTGGGTCCAAGTTGAAAACTCGAAAAGGGGGTATTGAAACTAAGGATGGGTCCAAGTTGAAAACCCAAAAGGGCAATTTGGATAATGATTCAGAAAAAGTCCCAAACAGTGAAACATCACGGCATCTGAATCTTCTACAAACTTAACGAGTCAGAGAAAGGTTGCACTCTCCTGAACATTAACGCATCTTCAAAGATCCCTTGACAAAGGCTGCGCTCAAGGTCACCTAACGGCTTATCAGTTCAGAAGCGCCTGCATTATTGAGATCTAAGACATCCATTCATACTTCATTATGTATTCACTTTTCAGAATGTTTGTCATGTATTCACTTTTCAGAATGTATTCCTTTTAACAATATTGGGTTGAATTTAAACCTAATGATTTATTCACCACTGAAAAAAGATAATTGAATATTATTGTACAAAGATTGTTTTAAAAAGTACAGATACTCGGAAGCCAGTCAAGGGTCATGCATAATACTAGAAGTGGTTAAAAAATATTTCCAAAATCAAGGATAAAAAAACTTTGTACACCGGGTTTAAACGTGTTGAAGAATTCAAGATTATGAATTAGAAAGTCAGATTCCATAATCAAGAGTCATCAAGACTAACAACTAGAGATTTGGATTTCTCTTCAGATCCTAATTATGTATTCACTTTTCAGAATGTTTGTCATGTATTCACTTTTCAGAATGTATTCCTTTTAACAATATTGGGTTGAATTTAAACCTAATGATTTATTCACCACTGAAAAAAGATAATTGAATATTATTGTACAAAGATTGTTTTAAAAAGTACAGATACTCGGAAGCCAGTCAAGGGTCATGCATAATACTAGAAGTGGTTAAAAAATATTTCCAAAATCAAGGATAAAAAAACTTTGTACACCGGGTTTAAACGTGTTGAAGAATTCAAGATTATGAATTAGAAAGTCAGATTCCATAATCAAGAGTCATCAAGACTAACAACTAGAGATTTGGATTTCTCTTCAGATCCTAAAATAACATATTTCACATATGCATTTTATGCACACCTAAGAGCATTGCATTCATAGCATCGCATGTATGTATAACTTTGCAGATTCCTGGTAGAGTCAAATTTAACTTCACAGCGAAGGATATTGAACTCGAAGTGATCAATTTACAAGAAGGGATTTCAACTTCACAGCGAATGATATCTAATTCAAAGCTCAACTTCACAAGGAATGAAACATCAACGATTTTAACTTCACGAAGAAGGCTATCGTGCCCAACGAATCAACTTAATTTCACAATAAATAAGTCGTCTGCAACAACAAGGGCTATTCCCCAGCCAAGTATAACATAACTCAAAGGCGATAAGAGTTATCTATCAACAAGAACATTTGAGATCGATTCCATTAAGCTCGAGAGCACATTTACCTCTAGATAGCAGCAAGGAACTACTTTTCGTTCAAAGTTTCACACCAAGGATTTTAAGTCGAGAAGAAGATCATGGTCAAGATTGGTAACAGAGCCACTTTCTGATTTACCTACGATTTCAACTTCACAATGAAGGATATCATACCCAAAACTTCATGATGAAAGAGTCATTTGTCACACAACAATGAAGAAACTAGTATCTTCAGATCGAGTTTCATCTTCACAACGGGGTATATTGGGTTAGAAGATGACCCAGAAGCCCAATGTTTACAAACCCAGAAGCCAAACAGTGGTCCAACAACAATAGACCCAGTTCTTGGAGCGACCCGAATCGGCCCAAGCTGTAACACGAACAGACCCGATCTGAAACCCTAATATAGATTAAGGTTTTTAACATCTCAGCTGCCAGCCGCTTCTCGGTCTCCACCATTAGATCTGGACCCATCTAATGGTCTAGATCGCACTAGAGATTAGGGTTTCACAACCCTAAGGCCCACACTCCAGCGTCGTTCCAGCTGCATCCAGCAACTTCTCCCTAGAGTTTTCAGCACCATCATCAAATCAAAATAAAAAACCAAAGAAGTTCAGTACACATGGGACTCTAAAACCGAATAAATGAGTATTTTAGTTTGAATATAACTCTAAAACTGATCTAAAAATAACAAATCTTAGAGCTATAAATTGATATAAAAATAGAGAAAAAAGATGGAGAAATACGCAAGTAATACGAGAGAATAAAGTTGGAAATCAGAGCAAAGTATTTTGTAGCTTTCGAATAAAAAGAGAAATAAAATGGTATTTTTGGGTTACCTTCTTCGGCTTACTTGTATGTAGAGTTGGGTGTTGCTTTTCGTTTTTCTATCTTTTTTTTTTGACTCAAAAATCTAAGTGGCCGATGATTGGAGGAGGAGGGCATCCGAGAGTTCTCTCTCAGATCTAGCCTTCCTCGGGGCCATTTTGTGAAAACTACATGATTTTTGAAAAGAGGGTGAAGAGGGCTTTCGAATGGTGTAATTTTTTTTATTTTGCCACCGATCTCTGGCGGCCGACAAGTCGACGACCGGCCAGAGACTGGGTTTAAGGGCGTCTGTTCTTCGTGCATGAAGAACACAAAGAACAGTTGAGAGGTTTTTAAGTTTTTCGTTTCAATTCATTTTGAGCAGAGGGGAAAATAATGGAAGTTGTTTGTGGGAAATGGGTCTTATAGTCGACCCGAGGACCCCATACGGATCCCCATGATCATTGCGTTTTACCAATAAAAGGGTAAACTACAGTTTCGATCCCCCATTATTTTAAAATGTTCATTTTGCCCTTAAAATTCAATTTTAACCCCGATTTCCTTTTAAATTGACCCTCTGTTTTGTTTTTTCTTTTAATTTAGTCCTCTATTATTATATATATATATATATATATATATATATATATATTTATTTTTATTTTTTTTACTATTTTTTCTCTTCATGTGTTTTTATTTATTATTTCTTTCTTCTAACGTTTTACTTATATATATATATATATATATTATTTTCTTTCTTTTTACCTAACATTCTTATATATATATATATATATATATATATATATATATATTCATCATTATTGTTATTATTATGTTTTTTCTTTTTTATTTATTTTATTTATTTAATACTACGATTTATTATATATATTGTATTTTTTATTTTCTTCTATTCTAGTTTGTTTTTTTAATTCCATTATTTTTCTCCCTTATTTTTTTGTCTCATTTTCTTTATTTATTTATGTTGTTTTGTTTATTTTTTATTTCCCTTTATTTTATTTTATTTATTTTATTATTTTTCTTTTTTTCTGATTAGTCCTTTATTTTTTTTATTTTTTTTATTTTATTGTTTATCTATTTTAGGGGTTTTTATGTTTTTATTTTATTTCACTTCTTTATTTGAGTAATTGGACATATTTAATCTTGCAATTAGATTTTTTTCCTTTTTACTTTAATTTAATAGATCTTTTATTTGTTGTGTACTTTAAATAGACAATTATATTAGTTCTTTTAATTCTTCAGCATGCTTATTTTACTAAATTCGATTCTGCATTTTACTCTCTCTAACACTTTTCTTGACTTCTTAAGGGTACGCTTTTAAATCCATTAAAGGTAAGTAATTTGGATCAAACTTTACTTTTTAATTTAAACTTGCAATTTTCTTAATTAAGACAACTGAAAATTAGTTAGTACCGAAAGGGCAGTTCAAGGGTGCTAACCCTTCATTGACTATAACTGACTCTTGAATCCGACATATCTTTGGTAAGATGCAGATCAGGTAAGAAATTAAGGTGTTCGATCAACCCATTTTTATTCTTTAAATAAATGATCGGTGGCAACTCTAACCATTCCATTCAAGTCGAAGTCCAACTCTGGGCCCACCTGAAAGACGGCTGCAACACCAAAAAACCCTTTAAATAAATGGTATCCTTGGAACATGAGTGAATGAAAGCAGTAACGTGATGAATCTACCTGACTAGCTCAGGGGTGGAAGGTATGCACCCTTTCACCTAGAGTGTAAGATGGTAGGTGTGATGAGCTTACTTCATTTGAAGCAGTGTTAAAAAAATGAAGTTACATGTTGAATAAACAGGAGTGAAGTTGTTCTTAATTAATAATTTGGTTCCTTGTCAAAACAAAAGAACTTACTTAGGAGTTTTCTAAATTCGTTAAGCATAGACTAGATGTAATTACACACACACTGACAAAGAGTCCTGACCTAAGGAAATCAGTTTTCTAAATAAGATTACAAGTAATAACAACAATGATAAATACAATTTCAACTAGAAACAGTGTAAATTAAAATGACATAAAATTGGCCATTTTGTGACGCTCAAGAAACGATAAGGACACCCAAGTTACTTTAGTAGGACGACGATGGTCTAGCTTGTTAGAATGTCCAGACATGTCTCACCCAGTGCGCAACACACTTTAGTGGCTAATTAGGGCCCAATGTCTTACTACTCACAAGGAGTGGGTTATCCAGGTGATGTTTTTCCGATGCAGAAATTTTTGATCTTATCTTAGGTAGGCTAAAGGGGTGTGTTTCCCAAGATGTAGCGAAACCCTCCAACCACACCATGATTCCTACCTCATTATTTTGTGTTTGGTACACTTGTATGCTTATGGCTTTGCCTATCTTTTGGGACTGTCGGTGCACTCCACGGTGTAGTGGAAACAAAACTCGACGGTCTCACTAGCGATCCAAGTACGTAAAATCGAAATGGGGAGGAAAAGATACGAATACTTACAATGGGTTCCTTCAAAAACAACAAAGACAACAATGAGAAGTGGTGATCACGAACGGTTCGAATCATAAGCCTCCACAACAAACACGTCTCGACCTCTACTTAGTTCACCCGATTGAGAGAAAAATTTTATTTTCCCAAAATCAGTTTTGAGAAAAACAGCTGAAGTGAAAATGGCTACTAGACCTTACCTCATTTAAATATATCAATTACCCTAATATCTTAGGGTTTTTAAAGTTATTTCAAATTAATAAATAAAATATTATTTAATTAATTCAAATTAAATATACATTAAAAAATTATAACCTGAATTACAATATTTACTGTTTATTTAAAAACTTATTTAATTATTCTGAATTGTATATCAATTAAAAGAGTTGTAAACTAAATTACATTCTTTTAATGCTTACTTACTATATTCAGGATAATTAAAATCATATGTATATCAAATATACATATCTTAACTCTAGATATATTTTAGTAACATACAACAAATTGTACATCTTTTCTCATTTTAATCCTAGGGTGTGACCCTTTAGGTTCTTGTGACGTTAGTAGTAATTATTAGAACAATTCTAATATTACATACAATGAGTGACATCTAGCAATATATCATTGTCGCCTAAGTTACAAGAAATTAAGTTTTGACATATCACCTTTGTGATTAACTCATTTATGTATTATATCATTTTTTCCTTTATACACTATAATAGTCACAAGTCTTAGAATAGTCACACTTGTATAGCCAATCTATTGTTTCTTGATATATAGAGTAGACTATAATTAACGAATAATTTGTGATATCACATATCAACTTATTCGAGTATGGCCATGCATTTCTAGTCTCACTCATTCAAGTGGCTTGTGATATATTTCCTATTATATATGAAATAAAAATCCTATCTTATCCATACACACCCCACTACATATATCAAGATATATTCATGATACATGCACCACATGCCCTAAAGCTAAGGATGATGAATTTACTATACCACTTGGCCCTATCACACGAGGCTGGACCAAACTTCTTAAAGACAAGCTTCAAATCGCAGTTCAAGCATTCATCCGGAAGGGTCTAATAGCAGCAGATTTGCAACAACTTTTTGAAGGGCATCCAGTTGTTATCCGGTCGACATGTCTTCTGGAGATACAACCTTCTATCTCTTATCTTTCCAACGGTTCTTGAATCGCATCAATCCAATATCAGAAACTCAAGATATGGTCATTTTACTGAAGACGGTGCATGCAGGAAATCCTATACGGGATTAATACATTATTTTGTAAATATTACGAATTTTCAATATTTATATTGATTATTTGTAATATAATTTAATATAGGATGATTAATTATCTTTTAGGATCAGATTTATTATTTTATTAGGAATTAAGGTTGGGTTAAAACAATATTTTTAGTTATTATTATTTTATTAGGAATTAGAGTTAAAACATGTTTAGTTTATTAATATTTTATTCTTTAGTTATTTAGGACCTTTAGAATTCAGCCCCTATATAAAGGAGGCTTCATTCAACTTTGTAAATCAGATTTCTTTGATCAATAATACAACAAGAGTTTGTTGTTGCAAGTGCTGATTGCCTTGTGCCTTCGAAGCTTATTCTCCTGGAGTTCTTTCAAGTTCTTGTGAGGGAGATTAATCTTCACACTCCAATTTGCCTTTTCATCGCGACTAGGAGGGTTGGTTAGAGCCATTTATCGTGTTTGCCTTTTCATTGCGACTAGGAGGGCTCGATAGGACACTTATCCATCTATTTTTCCAGAAATCCATCCGCACCATCAATCTTCATTACCGTTCACCTTCATAAGGGAGATCTTTTGATTTCTTTATTATCTTATTTCATCTTTCATTTATTTATCTTTTGTTTATTTTATTCTAATCGTGTTGTCTTGATTCCAGCACATAAAAGAAACCCCAAACAATCATAGCGACTGCCGCCACCTTCCCATATTCATCACCTTTGTTCTTCATCGAGTCTAGAGCTTTCTAGGTTTGATTCTTCAACAAGAGCAACGTTTATCAATCCGCCACCGCTTCCCTATCAATTGGTATCAGATTTGGGCCGATTCTTGGAGAGAAACAAGCAATCTTGTTTGTCCTTGCACACATAACCATCAAGGTACCCCAACGGAGCTAGTTCACAAACGATTCAGCGTTTCAGGTTCTTTTTATTTAATTTTAATTTAGATTTAAATCCTTCTTGTTAGTTTGCTATTTTTTTCAAAAAAACAAAAAAAAAAGGCAAAAAAAAGGCCAAAAAAAAAAAAATCCAAAATTTCAAAAAAATTGTAAACGAAGGTATTTAGGGCTGATTTTATCCATATATTATATTCATTCTAAGATTAATCCCCAGTCCAAATTTCACCCCAATCGGAGTTCATTGGAGCCTTAAAATACATCATTCAAGTTTGATCGGCATATTCGGTTTAGAATCTTGTCGAATTTCTTGAAAATTTTACAGGAGAAATTTCGTGGTGAAAATTTCCAGATTGAAACTTAATTTATTGGAGATAATTCACACAAAATATCAGAATTTTTGGAGATCAAGAACAACTTCGAAAAAAGTGATCAAGAAAAATAGATTGTTTGAAGACTCACCGTTAAACAGAGTCTACTGGATACTACTGAAGGTTTTTGGTTCTGAAATTTTACAGGTGGTTTCTTGACGCATCGAAAGACATTCAAGAAATTTTTCAGAATTTTTGGACACCGGTAACCCCCTCAAAAACGTTTCTCAAGTTGATCCAGCGTTTTCTAGGTTTTCTGGTTTGGTCCCTTTTTCTTTGACTCTTAGTGCTTTAGGTTCTTTTGTTTTTCCTTGTTATTGTTCTTTTGCATTATCTAACACATTATCTTCTTTTTGTTAGTAGGACTAAAGAGTTTGCATACTTCTTCCTTCTTTGCATTCTCGTTCTCTTGGAGTCTAACCTTTGTTTGGCCTCTTAGAGCTTTTAGGTTTTTCTTATCGCCTTTGCTAGTAATCAAACTCCGATACGAACTGTGAAAGACTACTTGGTAAAGTGAATTTTAAAGAGTATAAGATCAGCTTACTTGCCTCTCGTTGTGTTACTTTCTTGGAGTGACTTGTGAGGTTTCTTGCTTTGTTGAATTTATTTTATTTTATTCTACTTTAAAATCTTCTTTTGAGTGTTATAATTGCAGGATGGGCGACAATAACAATGAGACACTTACGACTATCTTAGCCGCACTTGAACGACTCACAACTCAATTTGATCAACTTAACAATGCCTTGAGAGAACGGCAAGAACTACAACTGGATCAACCAAACCAGAATCCAAGGCCAAACAATGCTGAACTTTTGGCCCCCAGGCGAGCACAACCACGTTTTCAAACACCCGATCTCTTTGCAAAACCAAAGTTCATGATCCCGTCTTTTAAAGGAGACTACGACCCAGACAAGTATATCGATTGGGAAGGAAAAGTTGATCTCTTGTTCGCATACCATGACTGCCCCCAAGCTGAACAAGTTCCCCTCATCACCTTGGAATTCGAAGGATATGCTCACACTTGGTGGATGCAAACAAGGAAAAATATCGACAACTACCAAATTCAACCAATCACGTCTTGGACCGAACTCAAACATGCCATGAGGAACCGATTTCTACCGACACATTATACACGAGAAGTTAAACAACGACTACACCGACTTCGACAAGGTAGAAGTTCAGTTGAAGATTACTACAAGGAGATGCAGTCCTTACTCAATAGGGCTAACATAACTGAAGAAGAAGAGGACACCATGTCAAGATTCGTCGTTGGCTTAAACTCAAACATCACTGATCTTCTTGATCTCCATGGGTACGAAAACCTCGAAGATACACTAAAGAAAGCAATGACAATCGAAGCACAAATACAAAGGAGATTCCGATTCAGAGCACATTACCAAGGTACTTCATTCTCTTACCAAGGTAATACTTCAAATCCTTCCTCATCTTCTACTCCATCTTCTCAAAAAAAGTCGAGAGATGACAAACTCGACAAAGAAAAACAACGACCAGCGAAGAATGAGACACTTCCAGCCCCTAAAGACGACACCCGAGCAAGAGACATCAAGTGTTTTAAATGCTTAGCAAGATGCCATATCAGCCGCAATTGTCCAAACACGAGGACCTTAACCATACTAGGTGATGGATCTTACAATTCTGACTCTGATGACGACCTCGCCGACATTCCAGCACATGCCGAAGCCAAAGAAGACAGTGATGACTATGGAAGCGATGAGTAGAATGGCACAATCTTGGTGATCCGTCATACATTGAACATCCAAGCATCCGACGAGTCTAACATACAACGTTCCAACATCTTCCACACACGTTGCCTAATCAAGGAACAACCATTCTCCATCATCATTGATAATGGTAGTTGTGTCAACGTCATTAGCTCAAATGTTGTTGAATCACTCAAACTTCCTTGCCAACGACATCCGAAACCTTATTGCTTACAATGGCTTAATGAGAGTGCCGAGATGAAGGTGGTTAAACAATGCCTCGTTAATATCAAGATGGGAAAGTATTGTGACGACGTATGGTGTGATGTAATTCCGATGCAAGCATCCCACATTCTCTTAGGACGACCTTGGCAATACGACAATGACGTCACATATTATGGTCGAAAGAACATTTACACAATTCCAATAAAAGGTAAACTGTTCTGACTTAACCCCCTACCCCCCAAAGAGATTCTCATAGATCAACAATGAATTCTTAAGGAAACAGGGAATTTGAAACAAAAGGCAAAAGAGGTCACAACCGATAAAAGCCAAACAAATGACCCACGGGTGGTGAGTGAACCTCAATGTGAAAATAAAAGAGTGTCTCAAAACATTTATGCGAGTGCAAAAGACATGAGAGATACCCTTTTTCAAAATAGGCCGTGCATTCTAGTCTATTTCAAGGACTCCATTTTATCAACTATCACTAACATCACAGATTTGCCTAGTGTGTTTTCTTCTCTATTATAGTAGTTTCAAGATGTCTTAAGCAACCCACCGGATGGTTTACCACCTACAAGAGGAATCGAACATCAAATCGAATTCATCCCTGGATCAACCATACCAAACCGCCCCGCTTACCGATGCAATCCTGAGGAAACGAAGGAATTGGAACGACAAATAGATTCATTATTACAAAAAGGACACATCCGTGAGAGTCGTAGTCCTTGTGCAGTTCCCGTCATTCTAGTTCCAAAGAAAGATGGCACATTCCGAATGTGTGTAGATTATCGACCTATCAATCGGATAACAATCAAGTATAGGCATCCTATTCCACGCCTAGATGATATGTTGGATGAACTACATGGTGCAAGTATCTTCACCAAAATTGACTTGAAGAGTGGTTACCATCAAATTCGAATGAAAGAAGGTGACGAATGGAAAACAGCATTCAAGACAAAGTTCAGCTTGTATGAATGGCTTGTTATGCCCTTTGGACTCACAAACGCTCCAAGCACCTTCATGAGATTAATGAATCACGTTCTTAAGGAGTTTATAGGTAAATTTGTTGTTGTTTACTTTGATGACATTCTTATATACTCATCTTCTTTTGATTCTCATGTCATTCACGTTCGAATAGTTCTCGAAGTTCTTCGACGAGAACATTTATATGCTAACATGGATAAGTGTGTGTTTTGCAGTGATAAGCTTATGTTTTTAGGCTTTATAGTTAGTGTACAGGGTATTCATGTAGATAAAGAGAAGGTCAAGGCAATTCAAGAATGGCCCACGCCTACTTCCATCACCGAGGTAAGATCTTTTCATGGTTTGGCAAGTTTCTACCGTCGCTTTGTCAAAGATTTATCAACCATTGCTGCACCATTAACCGAGATCATCAAAAAGCCAGTTGAATTCAAATGGGGACCACTACAACAAAATGATTTTGAACTTCTTAAAGATAAGTTATGTTCTGCCCCTATTCTTCGTCTTCCCAATTTTTCTAACACCTTTGAGCTAGAATGTGATGCTTCAGGCATAGGCATTGGTGCCGTCCTCATGCAAGAAAGAAAATCTATCGCTTACTTTAGTGAGAAGTTAAAAGGTGCACAATTGAACTACTCTACCTACGACAAGGAACTTCTTGCACTCGTCCGACCACTCGAAGTGTGGCAACACTATCTTCTCCCTAAAGAGTTTATCATTCACACGGACCATGAATCACTCAAATGGTTAAATGGACAAGGTAAGTTAAACAAACGACATGCTCGATGGGTTGAGTTCATTGAATCTTTTCCTTACATCATCAAATACAAACAAGGGAAAGATAACATCGTAGCTGATGCATTATCCCGACGATACACACTTATCACTCGAATGCATGCTACTATTCTGGGTTTTGCACATATCAAAGAACTTTATCCTAACGATCCAGATTTTTCTGAGATTTATAAACAATATGTAAAAGGTGCTTTTAACAAGTTTTATCTTGTAGATGGCTTTATTTTTCACTTGAACAGGTTGTGTATACCACAAAGCTCTTTGCGAGAATTCTTGGTTCACGAGTCACATGCCGGAGGACTTATGGGACACTTCGGTATTCACAAAAGACTTGATATGGTCATGGAACACTTCTTTTGGCCGCACATGCGTAAAACAGTGGAAAAGATTTGTGCATCATGCATCACGTGCAAACAAGCAAAGTCAAAGGTAAATCCTAATGGTTTGTATACGCCTTTACCAATTTCTTCTTCTCCTTGGATCGATTTATCGATGGATTTTATACTTGGCTTACCCCGCACTAAGAAAGGACGAGATAATATTTTTGTGGTTGTGGACAGATTCTCAAAGATGGCACACTTCATTCCTTGCCATAAAACGGACGATGCCACACATATTGCTAATTTATTCTTTCGAGAAATAGTCCACCTTCATGGCATTCCTCGCACCATTGTGTCCGATCGTGACAGTAAGTTCATAAGCCACTTTTGGAAGGTATTATGGGGTAAGATTGGCACAAAACTTCTCTATTCCACTTCTTGTCATCCTCAAACCGATGGACAAATCGAAGTAATAAATCGGATTCTAGGATCTTTGCTAAGAACTGTGGTAGGTAAGAATACCCGTAATTGGGAAGAATGTTTACCTTTTGTTGATTTTTCTTATAATCGATCCATTCACTCCACAACAGGTTATTCTCCATTCGAAATAGTTTATGGTTTTAACCCACTAACTACTTTGGATCTTATTCCCTTACCTTTAGATCAGGTTGCCAGTTTAGATGGTGAAAAGAAGGCTGCCCTTGTCAAAGACATTCACGCCAAAGCCAAACTCAAGATGGAGAAAACCTACGAGGCAATCGCAAACCGAGTTAACAAGGGCCGACGACATGTCACCTTTGAACCAGGAGATTGGGTATGGGTTCACATGAGAAAAGAAAGGTTCCCGACACAAAGGAAATCCAAGCTAGACCCACGAGGCGATGGCCCATTCCAAGTTCTTGAACGAATCAATGACAACGCCTACCGCATTGATCTCCCCGGTGAGTATAACGTGAGTGCATCCTTTAATGTTTCTGACTTATCTCCTTTTGATATTTCAGATTCGAGGACGAATCCTTTTAAGGAAGGGGGAGATGATACATGCACCACATGCCCTAAAGCTAAGGATGATGAATTTACTATACCACTTGGCCCTATCACACGAGGCCGGACCAAACTTCTTAAAGACAAGCTTCAAATCGCAGTTCAAGCATTCATCTGGAAGGGTCTAATAGCAGCATATTTGTAACAAATTTTTGTAGGGGATCCAGTTGTTATCCGGTCGACATGTCTTCTGGAGATACAACCGTCTGTATCTTATCTTTCCAACGGTTCTTGAATCGCATCAATATGATAACGGGAACTCAAGATATGGTCATTTTACTGAAGACGGTGCATGCAGGAAATCCTATACGGGATTAATACGTTATTTTGTAAATATTACGAATTTTCAATATTTATATTGATTATTTGTAATATAATTTAATATAGGATGATTAATTATCTTTTAGGATCAGATTTATTATTTTATTAGGAATTAAGGTTGGGTTAAAACAATATTTTTAGTTATTATTATTTTATTAGGGATTAGAGTTAAAACATGATTAGTTTATTAATATTTTATTCTTTGGTTATTTAGGACCTTTAGAATTCAGCCCCTATATAAAGGAGGCTTCATTCAACTTTGTAAATCAGATTTCTTTGATCAATAATACAACAAGAGTTTGTTTTTGCAAGTGCTGATTGCCTTGTGCCTTCGAAGCTTCTTCTCTTGGAGTTCTTTCAAGTTCTTGTGAGGGAGATTAATCTTCACACTCCAATTTGCCTTTTCATCGTGACAAGGAGGGTTGGTTAGAGCCATTTATCGTGTTTGCCTTTTCATTGCGACTAGGAGGGCTCGATAGGACACTTATCCATCTATTTTTCCACAAATCCATCCGCACCATCAATCTTCTTTACCGTTCACCTTCATAAGGGAGATCTTTTGATTTCTTTATTATCTTATTTCATCTTTCATTTATTTATCTTTTGTTTATTTTATTCTAATCATGTTGTCTTGATTCCAGCACATAAAAGAAACCCCAAACAATCATAGCGACTGCCGCCACCTTCCCATATTCATCACCTTTGTTCTTCATCGAGTCTAGAGCTTTCTAGGTTTGATTCTTCAACAAGAGCAACGTTTATCAATCTGCCACCGCTTCCCTATCAATTCAATAACAGTCTTTATAGTGCAACCAGTTACGGAGCATGTTTAACTGTAGCAAAACATAAAACAATATATGTTAGGACGACATTGATATCAAGTCTGAGGATCATACAAATAGTCATCACCATGAGCAATGTTATGACTGTTACATAATTATCCAAGACATATGCTCATAATGGGCCAATCCAATGCATTGTTCTCTAACAATATAATCATGTATCAATTATAACATCTCTATGTTAATGACAACTCCTTATCATCAATCAATAACATGTTAGTCTTAAGTGAATTATTATTGTCTATGCCCATAATAATACTTGATTATGGATATTTTAATAATGTTATTATATGGACTTTATTATCTTTCAGTTTATGTTAAACACAAACATATAACTGAAAATAATATTGGCAATGCCTTTATTCAATAAAATTGGTAAATAAATGTATTATTACAATCATCATATGATTGGTCTTTGGGCATACTCTAACATTGTCGGCATAATCATGTAGTGATCGCATGTAGTAAATTTTGGTTATTAGTGTGACATTGAGCTTGTGAGCTCAGCGTTCAGAATTTATTTTTGCACGTAGTTTCTTAGAGGAAGCATCGAGGAGATTATTGCACTATTGATTTTCCAAACTGATCAGAATACTAGAGTACATATTGACTTACTTGTTAGAGGGCATGTACTATTCATAGACCTTCATGTATCGATTCATAACTCTATTTTGAACTTTTCTATATGTAAACCTTAAGATGTATTTTTTAGAGCTCCTCATATTTGTAAACTTAAATGATGTTATTTTATCTTTTTTTCATTGTTGGATGATTTACTTATGATAAATTTCAAATGCTTTTAAAACATACTTTTGGGTTGGTTAGTTGGGTGATCTCGTGTAACCCTTTAATTCATCATTCTTTGGGTCGAATTGGATTATGATGTTACAGAGGTGAAGGTGTTGATCTTGCTCTTCCTCTAATCACGAGTACACGAGGATGTCATCTATGAATACCACCACAAATTGGTTTAGATAAGGGTGAAAGACTTGATTGATCAAGTCCATAAATGCCACCGGAGAGTTGGTGAAATTCGTAGTGACCATACTAAGTCCTTAAAAGTAATATTCACAACACTGACATCCTTAACATTCAATTGATAGTATCTTTACCTCAAGTCAATCTTGAAGAACGTACATGCTCCCTTAAGTTGGGAAAAAAGGTTGTAGAGCCTAGGGAGGGGATAACAATTCTTTATGGTTAGCTTGTTTAACTGTCAGTAGTAGATACACAACCCCATCGACCCATTTTTCTTCTTGATGAAGAGGATTGATGTTCCCTTCTCAATAAAATCTTAGATTTGGTCATTTAACTCTTTTAAATTTGCTGGTATAATGCAATAGGGAGTAATATACGATGGTTGATCCTAGGAACACCTCGATACCAAACTCCCATTCTTGATCTGATGGTGACCCTCGTAACTTCTTCGAAAACAAATTAGGAAATTCTCGTATGGTACAAATATCCTTTAGATTTCAAACTAAAATCTTGGTGTTAACCACATGATCCATGAAAGATTCATAACCCCGATCAATCAATATTTGAGACATTATAGCTGAGACGATCCTTAAAGACACCCGATCTTTCTTTAGTCATCACTACTTTTTGTACCATTAATCTTTATGAGTTTGGTCTATCTAGTTTTACACCTTAAGCTACTACCGTGTTTGAATAACTAGTCTATTACAAATATCATATCAAATTCCTAAAATGGTAGCTCTATTAAGTCAGTTAAAAAGGTTATGACCATGAATCTCTATTAGGAATTGACAGTGAACCTTGTAAACAAAAACATTTAATCCTAGGGGATTAAATACTCAGACACCAATCTCTAAGTACTTTACTAGGATGTTTCTCTCTCATATCAGATAAAACAAATATAAGAGTAGGTGGAATCCAAGTCTACTAAGGTAGTAATTGTAATAAAAAATACTTTAAATGTACTTGACATCACATATGTAGCATCGTACTCCTGGATCTCATAACATATTGCTTCAAAGCCATTATCGGCTCAAAACCAACCACATATCTAGTGATGCTTATACTATTTTTATCTTGATATAGTACCACCATCTCTCAAGGATCCCTAAACCTGCTTAACATATGGTGTTAACCTCTAGGTTGAAGCAAGATCTATACTCTGAACTTAGGGCTATCTCTGATGTAATGCTCAAACAAACTATAATTAAAATAATCTCTCGACTCCCACTGACACGCCCTAAGATGCCTCTTACCATAGAATAAGTATACCAGATGATATGAAATCCTCATCGATCTACTAGCGCTCGCCCTAGAGGCTGATAAGAAAAGTCTACTATGTGGCTCAAGTTTACCCTTATGGTATAAACTCTGTCCTGGCCTCCTAGGTTGGCTTGTAGGGAAATTACAACATCCTTAAAAGTCCCTGGTTCTCTTAGCTGTTATTTACGAAGATCTCATTGGCTTTAAAGCTTTTTGGGTATTCCCTGTCGAACCACTCGATAATCTAGCTCATAAACTCTAGACCCTCTCAATAATCTTTGTCTGGCTGGTCAACTTAGTAAAGATCCTTGGAAGGTCAATCGCCAGGTGGGTTAGGATGTCAAGGTAAAGGTCCTCCTTAAACCTCTTCTAACGGTGGTTCTTAGCTACTACCAACTCTGGTATGTATCTGCTTGAATGGAGGAATTATTACTCATTCCCGTATACAAACTGGTCACCCTATACTAGATGCATGAACTGGCCTCTCATATCATCAGTGTGAACCTCTTTGATGTATTTTTATCAAAAATCAAACAAGAAATACACCTATGTTGGCCTCTCTTACTCTAATGCCATTTTTGTCAAAAATTGAGCTTACCCACAGGGGTAATATGCAGCTGATAAAGTGTGCATATGGTCTCGCAAATCCACTGATCAATGGTGATGGAATCGTCGTCTACGCAACCAAAAAATGCGTGCTCTTATACTAACGAAGCCTCTCGATCGAACACTCTTACAGTGCTACGGTATGTGGAGATGGTTGTGCTAGTAGGGCAGATTGAACAGATGATTATAGAAGATGGTAGTGGAGTGATGAATGTTGATCGAAGTTGAAGAATCAAGCCTAGGAATCTAGACTCAATTCAATAAATAGATTGGATGGAATTAGGGTTTTTTTGTCGTAAACTAGGGTTTCTTGAATAGGGAAGTTATTGGAATTCAAACAAGAATATGATAATTAAGAAGATAATGTAATAACAATGATAACTATGTAAAATAATTATGAAAAGACAAATAAAGATATGAAAGAAATAAAATTGAAAATTCCCCCTTGTATGCATAAGCTTGACATAAAGATTGATATGATGATATAGTTTTCGTGGGATGTGATGGTGATGATAAAGGTGATGGATAAATGTCCTACGAACCATCATAATTTTAATTAACTAGGAAAACTCGATAATCGACTCTAACCAGTCCTCCTAATCGCAATGAGATGGCAAACCAAAGTGAGAAGATCTCCCTCATGAAGAACTTGAAGAAATTTATGATGAAGAATGCTTCGAAGGTAAAGGGCAATAAACATTTGCAAAAATGTACTCATGATGTATTATTAATCAAAAAAATCTCATTTACAATTGTGAGTGGAGCCTCTTTTATATAAGAGAGGAGTTCCAAAAGTCCTAAGTAACTAATGAATAAAATAATAATAAACTAAACATGTTTTAATTCCTAATAAAATACTAAATATAATCTTAAAAGATAGTAAAGCATTTTATATCAATTCCTATTAAAATAATAAATAAAATTACTTAAAATTTGTAATATTTATAAAATCTCATATTAATCACATATATGAATTTCTACATGTGATATATTTGCCAAAATGGATGTATCTTGAGTTCCTAACATCATATTGATGTGATACAAATACCTTTGGAAAACTAAGAGATATTCAGTCATATTTACATAAGACATGTAGACCAAATAACACTTGTATCCTATTCAAAAAGTCATCGTATGCCTACTATTTTTTTATCTTCTTTACCAAGGTTTGGATGTGTGAATCAATTGGAAGAATTAGTCCATCTTCCTTTGATGTGAAGATTATGGTGTATATATCATTTTCCCCATCTTTAAAATAATTCGACCTCGAATCTAAAACATCATAAGGAGAACATTAGAACCTTTTAAGAATTTACTCACATTATACTAATTAAATATATATGTTTTGTATCTTTGAGAGTTTATTCTTCTAATAGGTTTAGGTAGAAACATTAGCCTAAAGAAGTATGCATTATCATTATGGACTCTAGAGAATGTATCATTCCCCTCTTCTAAAAAGGATTCTTCCATGAATATGAAAAATCAAAAGAAAGAGAATTTGATGTGTTGAAATGAATGCCTGAGAAACACTTAAATGTATCAATGTGATGTGTCTCTATGCACTTCAGTAGAGGTTTCTTTCTTGTTTGATTTCATTTCTTGTTATCTTGAAATCTTTTTTACAAACAAGTCTTGTAATATGGTGTTTAGGTTGAAATTCAACATGGCATCAGCCATTGTTGGCTTTGTTTGTGATTGATTTATATTTGTTTTCTATGGTTTTATTCATGTGTAGTAAAAAGAAATGTTTAAAAACCATGTCAAGTGGTTTTCTAAAGTAATCCATTACTCTTGAGTGTTACTCATGAGCTAAGAATTCATCGTAAAGAGATTTGTAGAGTGCATAACTTGTTCAATTGAAAAAGGAACTCATCTACAAGATGAAACTCATTAAAAAGCACTTTTAGAAGAATATGTATATATAACCAAAATATCTGAGTCCTTGGGATATAAATCCTTAATGTTCTCAACTCCTACAAAGGTATTATGCTTTTGATAGATAAGTGTGTACCTTTAGGATAATGCATTTACTATGTTGTTCTTACCTTTTCGTTTAACCACTTGAAGAATTCGTGGTTATTATGGATTATAACTTTTATTGAAAGTATGTTGTATTCTAAAACTTTGAGTATTTTAACCTTGTCAAAAGAAATGAAATAGAGAAAAATGTCATTAAAATATATAACAAAAAGCTTACTTATAAAGTAGTTTAAATCATGATTTGTCATTAAGATGGCATAATGACTAGGACTTTCCTGGATGTAGCATTTTTGCCACAAATCTAAATATTTGGTCTCTTCGAGATTGTTTTTCTAATGAAGTATAAAAGAATTTTTTATGAGAATGGTTTGTTGTTCTTTTACTCTTTCATTTGGTAATCCATCATTTGGGCAACGTAACACTCCTCAAAAATCCTGTAAGATATGAATAAACATGCTAGGCAAACTAGTGTTATTATCATAAATTGAAACAAGTGATTTCCTAAGGCGTACAAGAATGCAAGGCTTCTTGTGAAGTAGGTTTGCTATCTGTACTTTTATGCTCACATCTATATTTTGAGTGACTCTTTTTTCTCACAAACAGGATCACTCAACACTCATGGGTCATGATTCTTTTGGCTTTTATGACTAATGACCTCTCTTGCTTTTGTTGTTTTTTAATTTTTTTATTTTTCTTTTTGTTTCCATATCCTCCTTACAAAATCTCATCACTTTAATTTCAAGTGCATCTTTTATTTATAATGGTGTATGGTTATATGACTAAAAGAAGTTTTGTTGAACATTGATATCTTTCATTACCATGCCTTCAGCATCGGAATCATCGTTGTCAGTGTCTGATTTATTATATGTGGTAGAAGGTGGAGTAGACAAAGAAGTGGAAGAGTTTGAATTACTTTAATATTATTATGTGAAATGAAGTTTTCTTTAAAATGACTTTCGATTGTGATTGATTTCTTTAGTGTATCTTCAAGGCTTTCAGGACAATATAGGTCGAGTAAATCAATGATTTTTTATTGAAATCGACTACAAATTTGTTCATTGTATATACGTATTTTTCCTTGACATTTGTATAATTCAATACAGAATGCTTCTCCTTGTAGTAATCTTCCACATAACTTTGACCTTGTTATAGTCTTTGAACCTTCTATTTAGCTTAACTAATGTAGAGTGTTGAAAGTTAACGACTCCTTATGACTCGTTTAAGAACTTCCCATGAACCGATTTATTGTATCTTTCTTTCTTGAATAGCTTTCTTTGATTGCATCCACTAATAGAGTGCATAATATGAAAACTTCATAGCTATTAAATGTATATATACCCCTAAAGGACAATCATGATATGAAAACAAAAGGTTGACTTTACTTTCCTGGTCAGTGTAACCATTTGGATCATAGTCTCCTTTGAATGGTAGAATTGTAAAATTATGTTTAGCAAAGAGTTCCAAAATTAGAATCGTAGGTTGTCCATGTCTTGGTTGCATTAGGTTTTGCGGAGCTTTTGCTGGTTAAATGTTGGCCTTGTGATTTTCTTGTTATCGTCTTCCGAAGTTTAGAATAACCATTTGAGTTGATTGTGCTTATATGGTCTCGATTATGTGTTTCGAGTTATATATGAGTGTGCACGATCGTGATTCTAGTAATAACTTTGAAGTGCTTTTATTGAAGACTGAAAAATGCACAAGCATGTTACAGGAAGGGAAATATGTATATATAAATGTGTATATAAAAGTAATGGAAATGATGGAATGAAGTTTAAGTGGATTATAAATAAAAGAAGTGTGGTGGAGATAATGGTTGAATGGATGTAACAAAAATGGTGAAGGATGTTTGTGGTTGGCATGGAGAATGATAGTAATTCAAAGGATTGATTGTGACCCTCTAACAATATATGAGTTAGGAACCAACAATATAATAAGGTGGAAATGTAGAAGTGGTAGGATATGTAATGTGACCCACTAGCTATAGATGAGCTAGGAACCAACGTTATAACAAAAGAAAATGGATGAAGACAACAAGACTATCTTGAAGCGATAAAGTTCTATAGGAGAACAAGAATGAATCCAACCTCCCAAAGATGGTTTACATATTCAAATGTTTCTTTACAATAAACCTAAATGTAATACCCCAATTGGTATCTGACCCGGATACGAATCTGAGGTGTCACATTGACTTTTCAAATCGTTTACTTTTAAAAGACAGTTGAAAATTTAACCTTTTATTTACATAAAAATGGGGAACCTTTAATAAAAAGTAAATAATAGAAATTCCAACTCAATTTGAAAATAGAACTTAATAATTTACATCAATACAATAAAGTTTGTTTACAAAACTGATCAGAGCATACCCGATTCAAAACTTTAATTACATGCTAACACATTAAGTATAACAAAATACATACGGCTCGATTCATTTCTGATCTGATCTTCGGAAAAGAGATGTTGTCCTTACTTGGTTAACTTTGATCTTATTGATTCTCTATAAACACTCATACGCTAAGTCATTGACTTAGTGAGGCATATAAAATGCATAATAAAACCTTATAAACATAATATGAGCATTTCATACAATCATATAATACAGAGACCATAGAACATATCATAGAACAAAATGCATACATGCATATACCATTATTATCATCATGCACATGTTCATTTATATATTTTCTTTTAGTAGCCCATGGTACATCATTGAGAACTTAAGGTATGTGAGTGCATTGAGGTTGTGCACAAATGTTGTCACCACAACTCGTATAAATTATACTGAAGTGTAGTATAGAAATTTACACCGAAGTGCCACATAGAAATGTCCCGAAGGACCACATAGTATTGTCTCGAAAGACTGCGTATAAATGTCCCAAAAGACCATGTAGAATTGTCCCGAATGACCACGTAAAATCCTCGACTCTTGGCATGCCAATTATACATTTAGCTCTCATATCACATACTTATGGGCTTTACTATTTACACACTTCACATATCTTGTATCACATAGACATATAATCACATATATCATTATCACATAACTTATATCACATGTCCATATAATCATTTAGGTCAGTACCACATAGCTTATATCATATTCTCATGTAATCACATAGGTCAGATAGAACACTGCATATAACACGTAAACATTTACTTGTATTCATGTACACCTTGAAACTATATTAAAGTTTAAGAAATCATGATATGTGTTTTAAAATGATGTTGATTTACTTCAGGAATTATTAGTGGTCACCCCTTGAGTATAATGCGGAGAATAAACCATTAATTCCTTGATAAATGAACAATGCCTTATCATTTTAAAATTAAGATGCAATCAAGCAACCATTTAAAAACCTAATTATACTAGGAAAGTTAATTAAGGATTTCTTAAAAGTGTCAATTATGAAAATTAAAGAACCTAGAGGACTAAATCTAAAATGAAGGCTCTAATATAAATCCTAATTTATTTTAGCCAATTATTGAGTCGAACGTTGACTCTCGGACATTTTAATTCGAAGGCCAAATTGAATTATTCTCTAAATTAAGGGACTAAAGTGAAATTAAGCTAACATGGAGGCTCTAATTATTAACCCTAATTAATTATGTCATTTGGAAAATTAATTTGAATCCTTGGATGTTAATCTGAGGACCAAATTAAAAATTCTCCTAATTTTAAAGTTCAGGGACTAATATGAGAAGTGTAAATCTAAAGGTCTAATTAGGGACTAAATATTATAAGTATGAGATTACAAATTAAAATTCAATGAAATTAAATAAATACAAAATTTTAAGAAAATCATAAATAAATAAATAAATAAACAAACAAACGTTCCAACAAATACTAAAGAATTAATTAAAAATATAAGTAAAATTAAGAAAGTAAATTAAACATATCAATGAAACATTACAAATGAAAAAAAGGAAATAAAATTCAACCAAATTAACATCTTCATCTAAAAAAACAAGACAGTGAAAGGATAACATGACTTAAGTTGATTTGGAAAAAATAAAGTAAAAGAGACAAATAGTAAAAGTTAAACAAAACTAAGGGAAATAAAATAATGAAATACTAATTTTACGTGGACAAGAATAAATTTAGAAAATATTAAAATAATTAATAAATAAAATTAACTAGAGTATAAAAGACATATATATGTCAACACATTTAATATTACAATTTGTTATAATAAACTAATACCAAACTTAAATATATATACAAATCAATATAAGGCGAGCAATATCGAATAATAAAATAAAGCTTTATATTCAAACAATGGAAACATATGTCAACGATTCTAAATACCATAAATCAATAAATTGATATATAATAATGCTAATTAATACAAATACTTAATTATATATGGAAAATAAATCGATCATTATCATTCACATAAATATCAAAATTAAATAAAATTCGTAACTAAGTAAATAAAATATTAATGAAGAAATAAAATTCAAATTTAGTAAAATCATGAGATTGGATGCTGAAAACGTGATTATTGCTTTAAATAAATATAACAAATAAGGACTGACACAAACTAAGAACAAAATAAAAGGGTTAAACTAAAGAGCACAAATTCAGACTTTATATTAATGTTTCAGGAACAAAATGAATACGATTTCCATTCCGGCGGCGACCTACGACTCATCTAAACGTTTAATCTCTCCTTTTCTTTTTTTGTGTATCGGATCAGACACATGCACACACAAACTACCTTTCTAAAATGTTCTTTCGAAAAATATCGGGGCGACTTTACCTGAATGCCTTTTTTTTTTTTGAAAGGAAGAACCCCTTACAATTTTTGCTTTGGGTTTTTTATACCCTTTTCTTTTTACAGATTTCACTAGGGTAAAAAAAAATATCGGCGCGGAAGCTAGTAGGGAACCTTGCTAGGGTTTCTCACAAATTTTGTGATATGGGTTTTTGGGCTCGGTTCGGTTTATTTGTTTGTGCTATGGAAACACATGTAATTGGTGAGGAATCAAATGTAATAATCTAGGTTTCAAAATGGGTTATGTGTTAATAATGTAGATGTGAATGGGTTATGGGTAATGACATGTAATAGATATGGATTAAGGTTTAATTTGTAAAATGGAAATTTGAGGCATTTTGGTTTTTTATTCGTGACTTGAATTAAGTTAGATGAATAATTAGGAATTTGGATTTTAGAGTAAATGTGAATATTAATCGAGCCCAAACAAGTAAATATGTGAAACTTCAAAAAGGTCCCTGAATTACTTTCACCTATGCCACCAAGATTCTTCGACACTCTTGATTATTGTGATTATCGAAATTCCACAAATTATTTTCATTCAAACCATCAATTTTTGATCGTCTTACAATTCATTTTCGGCTACCCAATCAAAATTAGGGTCTAACAAATGCCTCTCTTTGGTTGTTGTTGTGAAACAATAACGAAGCAAAGACAATCAAATATTGTCTCTATGATCTGATTGCTACTCCAACTTTGGCATCAACGTCTTTGATTTTCTATTGATTTGTCCTTTTATCTTTCAATTGAATGACTAGCGCCTCTGCATCGGAGAACTCTCTCGATTTGCCCCAATTTCATATATGTTGGTCTTTTCAGTCGATCGATCTGCTTCTCTGGATATAAAAATCTTCTCCTTTGTTTTGCCCCAATCTAGAACATTGGCCCTGTAAGGACACAATTATCTAGTTAGTACATTTGAATGTGTATTTTATTATTATTATTTTAGAAACAATGTTGTCAAATGTGAGACTGAAAATGATATTTTTATCTCAAGAGAGATGGAATCTGATTTTCAAAGAAAATGATTTTAAGGGAACTCTAAACAATTTCCTTGAGTGAGGAAAATTTATTTCAAGAGAAATATTTTCAAGCGAGTTAAAATTTCTTTTAAGGAAAACAATCTCAAGTGAGATAAAATCTGTTTTAAGAAAAATAATCTTAAGTGAGATAAAATATAATTTAATAAAAACTTATTGATAGCCCGAAGGACTTACTCGTTCTTGGAAAATCAATTTTGGTTTCTTTAAAAATCTTTTGAAAGTATCATAGCAGTCGGGTAACATGCCCCACTTCAAAGTAAGGATTTTTTTATGGATTGAGCTCCTCAATTTTCGAGGTTCAACCACTTTGAGTGTAACTCCCTCCGTTTGAGGTTTGAATTCTAATTTTATCTTCTTTCCATGGAAGATTTGTAAGAATTATGCATCTATGTATGAAAATATGAATGTAGTTAAATTCATCTAAATGTAATGGATGAGGTTCTCGTTTGTAGAAATATTGATTATTAATTTTCTTTTGATTCTTAAATGTGGAGAACTAAATCTTCTTTCATTTGATCACTCTTGAATAGACCCAAACTCGATATCAGTGTGGTAACTTATCAGTTCAGGCTTGCATCTTCTAAAGAACAATCTGATTATCTTGTGTCATCTTGGCTTCTCTATCTCATGTCTTAAAGAAGCATTTTTCTCTTAAATTCTTGTTATGATCAGGTATATGGTCTGATGCCATGTATATCTTTGACTTAATTGCTCTATTGGAGTTATTTTCTTAAGACATCTCTACCCACTGATGTAATACCCCAAAAATTTAGATAATGACCAAAATGCAAATTTTGAAAGTTTGATGGTCAAAGTAGAATATTTGAAAAAGTTTAAGGAATTAAGTGGTGATTTTTACCAAAAAAAATTTTATTTCATAAATGGATTTATTTAATGACCAAATTATAAATTTGGTAAAGTTGGGTGATCAAAGTATAAACTTTGGAAAGTTCAGGGACCAAAATGTAATTTTGGAAAAAATACAAATGGGTCATGAAAATAAGAAATAAAATATTATTTTCACATTTTTAAAATGTTAGAAAATAATATTTAATGGTTTAATTTCATGTGTAATTTGAATTGTTCGATTAAAGTGACTGAATTGCAATTTTTGGAAATTGCAAGGGCAAAACGGTAAAGTAAAAAACATATTTGTTCATCTTTGACTATTAAAAGATGACAAGGCTGATATTTAATTGATTTTGAAGATGATAAGGATATGTATCTTGGTTTTATGGTAATTATGAGGTTATATTAAGGGTATATTGGAATTTTATCAAGTTAATGATTAAATATTATAGTTTCAAACTCCTAAAAATAGGATAGAATTTTGTTAGGATTCAAACTCCTAAAAATAGCTTGGCGACTCCGCTAGGGACACATGTAAGAGAGTCAGGCTAAGGTAATTTCCAGTTGTCTTTTTAACGAAAAGGGTAAGTTTAAATTTTAAGGTAATATTTCGATCCTTTTTACTTACTTTTGATTATATTTTCGAGTAAATAGTTGGACTAATCGTTTTCTCATGATTTCAGCCTTCAAAGTTTTTTTTTATCTAAGGCTCTATACCTGAGCTCTAAACCTTGTTTTAAGTGGGGGTGAAAGCGACGCCTTCGTGTGAATTTATTCACCGTGCGGGCCTAGCAAGTAGCCTTCGGGATTCATATACCTTATGTCTTCATGTGAATTTATTCACCGTGCGGGCATAAGGGAATGTGTCCTCTCGAGTTTAACTTAGTCCACACAAACCTGTGATGGGTTTAGGACTAAGGGTCTGGCAAGCCCAATGGGGCACCGGCAAGGAGAACTCGAGTACCTTTTTTTAGAACCTAAACCTGGAGACTACAAGGAGTTAGGGCCCACCCCAAAGCCTCGTTTTAAACCCTAGGATGCCAAAATTATTTTCTGCTTTACTTTCTGTTCAAAACATGTGAACTAGAAATTTATGCGGTTAGGACTTGTTCAAAATCAACTTTCGGGATAGAGATCATGTTCGGGTATGAATAATAAGCATGTGGGGTAGATATCATGTGGGGTTTATTTTCATGATTGCTTTGATTATTATCTTTACCTTACTAACTCATTTCATTTTTTCCCTCTCTTTTTATTTTATTTTCATCATCTGCATCATTCAAAAGAGGTGTTGATCCACCAAAAAACGTGTTCATTAACCATAAATAATTTGCATTAATGGACAAAGGTGTTGTAATACAGGAGATTAAAAACCCTGAGGTACGACTATGGTCCAAGAAGACTCAGAAAGAAAAGGGAGACAGTCTTCAAGGAAGTTATGTGTCAGAGCTTGTTAGCTATGCCTCTATCAGCCTAAAATAGAACAATGTGCAAGAACTTCGAGACATATGGGACAGTTGGAACAATGATCGAAAATAGAAGTTCATTCAGCGCTATGGTGACATTGCACTTTTGCTTCATGTTAAGACCGGTGAGCCCTTACTCAGAGCCTTGGTTCAATTCTGGAATTCGGGATACAGTTGCTTCATTTTTAACCAAGAGGACATGGTACCTACCATTGAGGAGTATACTACACTATTGCACTGTGAAAGCATTAAACTGGAGAGAGCCTACATCAAACACATCAAGAGTCAGCCTTTCAAGAACATACTGGCCAAGATTGCAGGGGTTGATGAAAAGTGGGTGACTGACCGACTCCGAAACAAAGGTAACGGGCAAGGAATTGAGTGGATCCACATAAAGAAACGAATGAATGACAACCCTAATGAATGGAAGACTATAAACCTTTTTTGTACTAGGTCTGCATGGCTTGATCATCTTTCTGAAGATTTTGGGATGCATTGACGTAGCCGTGGTGGAACTGATTGAGCAACTTCCGAAACGAGTCAACCCAGTACCAACCATCTTAGCCGAGACCTTTCGGTCTCTCAACCATTGCCGAAGAGCTGGCGGAGGTAGATTAATTGGATGTGTTCAGCTCCTTCAAGTCTAGATTCACAGCCACTTCTGGAAGACTAATGGGGTTGCCTACCACCGATTTTACACTACGTATTCACCTTTTCATCACCATGAAATGGCTTGAAGGTGCTTCGAAGGAAAAATGGATGAAGGTCTTCACACATCTTCAGGACCGGGATATTACTTGGAGAGCCCCCTGGTTGTTCCTCAGTGATGTTCTTTTCCGATTTGGGGATTCTGACACTATGACCTTACTTGGACTTTGGGGTGTAGTTGGGTATGCTCCGTTGTAGACACTTAGACAGTATGGGGTACGTCAGTTTGTCCCAGTAATATACAAATTATCTACATCAGAGTTTGTGTATCACGGTGACAGTTATAAGAAGAATATCAAAGAGATAGCCGAGTCATGGAAGAAAGTATTCCAGATGGATGTTGTGGCTGCTAGAGACATGCTCACTCTGGATTATGTGGAATGGCGAAGATTGAGAAAGAATGATAACATCCCGGTGCCAGACTGTAAGGACACACGGATCATGGTTGAGCATCTCAGGCATGTCCCTTCTGAACTTGAGATAGCTAAGGCGGAGTTTGAAGCTGTGAAAAATGAGTTAAAGAATAAGGTCAGAGAACTTGAAGCCGAGCGCTATCAGTGGAATCTAGATGCCGACTCTTAGAAAGATCGACCAGATAAACTAGAAAGAGAACAAAAAAGAGTCCGTTTAGAGCTCGAAGACTTGAGAAAGGGGTATCAAGATAAAGTCAATGATAGCTCTAAGTTGAAAGTGGCTTCTAATTACTGGAATGAGAGAGCTTGGAAGAAACAGATGAAGACTGCCCAGAGGCGATTAGCAGGCAGTCAGCATCAAAACCAATGCTTGAGAATCCGGATGGCTGATCTGGAGAAACAACATGAGAGAGATGGCAAAACAATAGCTGAGTTAGAAGCTATTGTAGATGGGTTCAAGAAGCAAGCAAGCAAGCTTCAGATAGTGCCCTTCGATGAATGTTTACACTGGCATTTTCATTGGGAGCAAGCACAACAAAGGGTGAAGGCCAGAGATGCAGTCATCCGAGACTTCCTGGATCAAGTACAGAAGGCAGCATGCCATCTACACGGCCTGGCATGGGAAACTGGAGTGGTCCAACAAGGCATACAACCAGTGACAGATGAAAACAGAAGACTTGTTAACCTGTTGGAAGCTGTTCGGGGTCTAGAGGATTTACTCCGAATGTACCTTTGATTATTTTTATGTCTCTTACAAGATAAAACATTTTTGTCGAAATAAGGATTATTTATAATAATGGACACTTTTCTGGATCAATACCTCGAACATTTCATGCATTTTTTTCATTTTGCATTGTACATCTACATTTCATTTTTAAGCATTTTCATAAACATGAAATTTCTTCATGGAGGATTCGATGAAGTGGTTTTAACCACATGACACCACATGGAAGCAAGATTGTAACATCAAAAGAAAAAAACTGAAAACAATACAGTGGGAGCCTGATTAGCTGATTGTAGGACAAAGCCTGTCAGGATGATCTAAGAAAAGAATCCCCATATCCTAAGGGCTATGATGTTGAAGCTGTTAGCTGTTACCACATAAGAAGCCCCAAACATTCCTCTAAAAACTATAAGGCGCTTGCCGAAGAAGGGGACATGGCATATACCATGTGCACATAGAGGATTGTTTTGTTTGAACATGTCTTTGATCTTTCATGTTTGCTTAATCTTTTAAATGATTGAATTTATGCTGCTTTCTAATGTGGAGCAATTGAACAAATTTTAATCTTTAGTTCTTCGAATATTAAATGAATTAATGATTCTTTTAATTCTTCAAGAATTATAGATTTTTGACATATGGAAAGATTAGACCTTTCTTACCCTGTCTCAAACCTCAGAATAAAATACCTTGATTCTTTTCCCAAAACAACTCGTGGTCATTACCAAAAGACAAAATTTTGACATTATCTCATTTTGAAATTCATGAACATTGCCTTTATCTTTTTGATACACTCATACCTTTCTTTGAGTCAATAAGATCACACCACTGTCTTTTTTAGACTTAAAAATAACCTTTTTTACCATTAAAATCCAAGGTATTGAATTGTTCATTTTAACATGAGCATTCTTCTAAAGAACCAACTTGGGGCATCTCGCGGGGAGCCTGAACATTGAGACATGTTGGGAGCAAGAAGCAGAAAAAAAAATTCATTTGAAATAATTCTATCATGCATTAAGTACACTGTTTTCATGTGAATGAAGTTAATCCTGAAAATCTATCCCCCTGGGAATGCCTCTTCTATGAAGATTTACATGTATGAGATGATGAACGTCTTTTTTTTCTTTATCCCTTCACAATAGGAGAAAAATATATCCCTTGTGTCCCCTTTTGAGCCTATAGTGTTTTTCTTTTGATACAACCCTAACCAAGGATCACCCTCCACACTGGGGGGCAAGGTGGAAGAAATATGCTCATATGAGCGAAGGCATTGATTCAGATGAGATACCAAAAGGTGAACCAAATGCCAAGTGCGAAGATTCAATCAGAACAAAAAGAGCAAAAACAAAAAAGAAAAGAAGAAAAAAAGAAGAAAACAAAAAAAAAAAGAACAAAAATCAAAAAGAAAAAGGGACAAAAAAGCACATGCAAAGATTCCCGAATCACAATCATTCCCGAATCACTAAATCACTTCACTCGAAGATCATAGAGCATCAAGAGAGAGAAACATTTTGAGCAAGATTGAAGGCATCAGAATGAATTGATCCTTGGTTCAACACCCTGAAACACTTGTTTGGGCCTATTTATCCTTTTCTTTCATGACCATGAACCCTGGCCTACATTACGTGCCTTAAAAGTCCCTTCTAATCATACATGGATTTATAAACAAAAGAGAATATCTTCAGATTTCATCTCGCCCATCAGGATTAATCTTTGTTTGCAAAAAACAATGTAATTAATGCATGGTAGAGAAAAATAAAAAAGGGGGGTTCAAGACGTAATCCTGAATAACGTCTTGAAACTAAAAGAGGATTCGAGTTAAAAACCTGAAAAGGCGGCTCGAATATAAAAATTGTGCAACTAAAACGATCACACAAATTCCTTGATAAGGCATCGCACAATCCAAATGTGACCATGAAAGTTGGAAGTCGGAGAACACTTCCAGTAGATGAGCATGCAAACTACCCCATCAAACCTTTGAGCATCAAATGCCAAACCTCTGACCAAACAAAATAACCTGAGACCTTTTTATCCTTTCCTTACTTAACTATTTCCCAAAGATACCTTTGATCTTGGCACGTGTCAAATAGCTATAATTTATTGAAGGATTAACATTGTAATTAAACATTTGATATCCAATGAACTCTAGTTTTATGATTCGTCTCAATTATAAAACCGTGAAAGAGACAATATTTTCAAAACTTTTGATTAAACATTTTTTGAAACTCTTTATTAATATTTTCATAACTTTGAAAATAAAAGAGAAAGAAAAATATTTTTTTTCAAACAAGACGGTCTCTCTAGAGTGGATCTTGGTAAATGACATGTGACTCTTAGACACAAAACTCATGCTCAGAATCAATGCTGAAGCAAGAAATGAGGAACATTTGGGGCATCTTTGAAGATTCAACATCAAATATTGGGGCATTTTTGGATATTGGGGCATCATTTGGGGAATCAACATCCTAATGCAAATTATCAGACCTTTTTCAGGAGATAAAATATAACCAATTCATGTTACATGCATCTTATGCATACATTTTAGAGCATCATATTTATCATTTTCCACATACATAATTTTTTACAGCTTTTAATCTCAAGTTTCGACTTCGAGACGAAGGATACTCGATTCAAAAGTACCTTTGAATATTCATGTTGGTTGCTTAACTCAGCAGCAAGAAGCTACACTTCGACCAACTCGACAGATTGAAAGTTTCTCTCGAAACAACACAATTTGCTCGAGAGTGGATTTCAACTTCACGACGAAGGATATATAGCTCGAAGCCAAACTTCACAATAAATGGGTCTCTACGGTTTCAACTTCATGGCAAAGGGAATTATGTCTACCCGCAACATACAATACTTGGATTTCAATTTCACGACGAAGAATATTCAAGTCAAGGCTCAACTTCACAACGAAGGGGCCATCCGCTATTTCAACTCCACGACGAAGGATATCGTGCCACTCGAGACAACACAAGTTCAACTTCACGATGAAGGGACGGCTGGTTGTCAACAAACAACTTCCCAATTTCAGAGCCAATTTCAACTTCACAGCGAAGGATATTGGACTCCAGACAACGCAAGTTCAACTTCACGACGAAGGGACCGCTGGTTGTCAATAAACAATTTCCCAATTTCAGAGCCAATTTCAACTTCACAGCGAAGGATATTGGACTCCAGACAACGCAAGTTCAACTTCACGACGAAGGGACTGCGGGTTGTCAATAAACAATTTCTCAATTTCAGAGCCAATTTCAACTTCACAACGAAGGATATTGGACTCCAGACAACGCAAGTTCAACTTCACGACGAAGGGATCGCTGGTTGTCAACAAACAACTTCCCAATTTCAGAGCCCATATCAACTTCACAGCGAATTATATTGGACTCGAGACAACGCAGTTCAACTTCACGACGAAGGGACCGCTGGTTGTCAACAAACAATTTCCCAATTTTGGAGCCAATTTCAACTTCACAGCGAAAGATATTGGACTCCAGACAACGCAAGTTCAACTTCACGATGAAGGGACCGCTAGTTGTCAACAAACAATTTCCCAATTTCGGAGACAATTTCAACTTCACAGCGAAGGATATTGGACTCCAGACAACGCAAGTTCAACTTCACGACGAAGGGACCGCTGGTTGTCAACAAACATCTTCTCAATTTCAGAGCCAATTTCAACTTCACAACGAAGGATATTAGACTCCAGACAACACAAGTTCAACTTCACGATGAAGGGACCGCTGGTTGTCAACAAACAACTTCCCAATTTCAGAGCCAATTTCAACTTCACAGCGAAGGATATTGGACTCGAGACAACGCAAGTTCAACTTCATGACGAACGGACCGCTGGTTGTCAACAAATAATTTCCCAATTTCGGAGCTAATTTCAACTTCACAAGAAAGGATATTGGACTCGAGACAACACAAGTTCAACTTCACAACGAAGGGACGGCTGGTTGTCAACAAATAATTTCCCGATTCCAGAGATAATTTCAACTTCACGACGGAGGATATTGGACTCGGAACAATGCTACTTACTTGGATTTCAACTTCACGACGAAGGATATCCTATTCCAGGCTCAACTTCACGACGAAGGGGCCACCCGCGGTTTCAACTTCACGACGAAGGGAATCGTGCACACATGTATCATCCATCTTTAGATTGGATTTTAACTTCATGACGAGGGATATCCAACTCAAAGAATAATTATCTGTCAACAAAGACCTTCGAGTCCGACTACGCTCAGCTCTAAGGCACATCCTTTACAACATAACTCAAGGCTAGAAGGGTTATCTGCCATCAAAATTGTCGAGTTCGATTCCATTCAGCTCGATGACACATCAATCGCACTACTTTTCGGTTGTAGTCGAGGTTTTCAAGTCGAGAAGAGGACTTGGGTTAGCCGTGCCTGAGTGACAAGCAACCATTTTCAAGCAGCATAAATTATGTCAAGAAAAAGCTATCTGTCAATGAAGATTTTTGAGTTCGATTCCGATCCAAGGTCTTTAAACCGAGAAGAAGACAGAAGGGCAACGGGAAGCCACGTGCTGATTCAAATTTCGAACTACGGCTTCAATTTCATATCATTTCAATATGAACTCGACTTCACGATAGAGGATTCATCCGTAACTCAGTTCGACAGGGAGTTATTGAAACATCAAAGTCAGTTTTTAGCTCCACTAAACGAAAAGTGTGTCTTTTAATCATTGCCCTATCCACGTTACATGACTATGGGCAAAGAGGGGCAGCTGTCAACACATCTTTTCGTCCTATTAGGATTCAAACTTCTAAAAATAGGATAGAGTTCTACTATTATCTAAACTCCTAAAGATAGGATCCACAAGCATTATAAATAGCCATTGTAACTCACTATTGTAACAGAGAAGAGATATACGAAATACCAAGCAAAAAATTACAAGCAACTCGTAGCCATTTTTCGAAGCATTTATATTTTGAAAGGTAAAGTTCATACTTTCGCATGTTATTTTTCCTTACCCTTGCTGTGTTTTGATTCGAAAGAAAACCGAGAGAAGTGTTTTTGGCAAATGAACGGGGGCGTTTTCGAGGTCTATTTTTGTAGATCTAGCCCCCGAGGTTTGTGTTCTTTTGATAAACTATTTGGATTTTTATAAACGGGTCGTGTGGATCCGTCTGTTTTGCCTCTACAGTATGCCCATTTCGGTTTCCCTAATTTTTATAAACGGGTCATGTGGATTCGTGTAGATCATGCTAAATGTTCATCTTCTCCAGCATCTTCACGTGAGAAAGATTGAAGGTAAGAAAATATTGTATTTTCAATTTTTGAGCTAATTCCTTTGGAATTGGAGTTATGTCGTGAGATAGGAAAGTGATCTAAGCGAAAAATGATATCATTTGTTACCACTATTACTTTCTAATCTTGTTGGATTTCAAAGATCCCAAATCTAAGGGTTTGTGTTCATATAAGGAATCATGAAATTGATGATTAATTTTGATGATTTAGAGGTTGTAGATTCATTTTCAAGCTTGATTGATGATTAGAACATGTTAAATCTTTCTAGAGCTTGTTCTATAAATTTCGGCCATGAATGGTTCGAGTGAGAAAAAAATTATGGAAAAATTATATATGGGTTGGAAATGATGAAGGAAATATTCTACAAGCCTTAGAAAAATATTGGACAATTTCATAAGTTTTGAAAAGTTGGGGATCAATTCGTAAATTCTGGAAAATGGATGGGTTATTGTGTAAGTGATATATAATTGATGTACTATGCTGGAAATTGTTGTTTGGAAATTTAAATGATTGTTATATGTGAAAAATGACTATTTTGGAAATTTGAAAAGATTGATGATATAAGTACAACACTTGCATAGTTGGGGTACTTAAATGTAATTATGCCTTTGTAAAGCATTTGAATGATAGTAATTTCAATTCTGGAATTTTTGATATTAAGAATCTAGGTGATAAAATGGTGAAGGACCATTTTGTGTAAATTGGAAATGTTGATTCCAATGTTAAAGGAATTATTAAGTGATAAGTATTTTGATAGATAATGAGTTTCAAATATATTATGGAGTTATTATGGGATATGTTTATTTTAGTACAATAGTAACATATGTATCATTATGAATTGATGATTTATACAGATTGTGATTGATTTGTAATCGAAGCAAATCAAATATAAAAGGGCTTATGGTGGACAATAATGAGGCTCGTATATTTTGAAAGACATAAAGTGTCAAGGTGAGTGCAATACATGCATGAAATTATACATGGATGTTTTATAATCATCAGAAGACTTGCGATAAGTCAACCTTGTTTATATCAGCATGATATTATGTCATTTTTATAAATTGACATGACATTGAGATGTCACTGTATGAGATTATAATGCATTGATTATGGAAAATGTGATATTTTACCATAAATGTTTTCGAGTATGAACTGCATAATGTTAAATTTGATAATATACTTTGCCATGGATGAATTAACTAAAATAGACTATATGCCCAAGTAAGTCATTGAGGGACATGGTATAGTTGGCATGCCATCAGGGTTATATTGGGTTATAGGCTATGGTTTATGGTTTATTGGTTAATAAATTGTAACTATGCAAATAAGCTTACGAGCTTATGGAATAAATGGTAAGTATATTGGTAAAATAAGCTTACGAGCTTATGGAATAAATGGTAAGTATATTGGTAAAATAAGCTTACGAGCTTAAGGTTAATAAATGGTAAAATATTGGATATGCAAATAAAATGATTTTATGGCATTTTGAATTTGACATTGAAAATCATGCATGAATTGTATTGCACTGTTTATTGTTTTAAATTGTCTTACTAAGTATATACTTAGCGTGTTATGATTTTCACGCGTAGGTAAAAAGCTAGTAGTAGAATAAAGAGTTCGGAATGACATCAAGCATCGATGAGTATATTTCAATATCAGTAAGACATCCTAAGATGTAATGTAGACTTAATTAGTGGAATGTAATTATTAATGTTTTATTTGTTTTGTTGAACAAATTTGGAAAAAAAATGTTAATTTTATGAGTTTTGTATAATGCTGAAATTACTGTAGCAGTACTGTAGCTCATCGATGCACTGTAGTAGTGCATCAATACACAATATTAATTCAAAGTTTTGGTGCATCGATGCACTGATCACGTACTGTAGTGCATCGGTACATTGTTCACTGTTCAAAAAAAAATCTTTTGAATTAAATTTGCTATAACAAAATATAAATTATATGATATGATTTTTTTATAATACCAATTACCTTTTTAAGAAAATAAATTTTAAATCGCTTTTAAAAAATTAAATGGTTTTAGAAATTCGGGTGACATCTATAATCTGTATAGGTATAATTATACGGGTAATGGGTTTTACATTTATTGGCATCAGAGCTACAGGTTTAGCCAATTCTAGGACTAAACCGAGTTTGTTTTGAGTTAAAAAGTGTATACATGCCACTGGGATGTCAAAAGTTACTGATAGTTGTATATATACTGTGATGATGCTTATTGAGAGTAAACTTACTCTTTAAATAATGTATGATGATTCTGACTATGTTTAGATCTTGGAATGAAAGATAAAGGTAAGAAAGTCGAAAATGTTGAAAAGAAGGTCGAGATTGAAATGAACAAAAAGGGACCTACATGACTTATGTAAAACACCTTAGAATGGTGGATGTTGTAAGGGATTTTTCTTCATTTTGTGGAAGAAATGCCCAAATATCAATGAAGTTTATGAATTGGAAAAATAAATTAAAAAAAGTTTAAACAACTTACAAGAAAAGTCGAATTTGATGAGGATTCAGAGTAGATTTTTGAATCTAGTGATGATTTTGAGGTTATCCAGGTAAGCTTAAATACGTGAGAAATATTTAAGCTAAGCATTAAATTGTTTAAATCATTGATTATTTGAGTAAGAGAAATTGAGTAAGAAATAAATATGATTTTCCTCTAAAAGTTTACAAAAAAGTTGAGTTATAGGTGAATCAAATGATTATGAGTTGGATTGAGAATAGATATCAAGTCCATAAAAATGGATAGAGTTACCTTGTGAAGGTAAATATGCGAAAATGGATTGTCTAACCTTCCATGCTGCAAAGAATTATGGTACAAATCGAAATTGAATCTCAAGAACTTGAAAAGTTCAAGGTTCGTAGTAAAAGGAAAAATAGTCAATTTTCTTGATAGTGTGATTTTATCATTAACTGTTATGAAGTTATTGCTACAAATTTATCAAGTTTTTTTATTGAACGATGTTAACATTGAGATTTTCATTTGAGATGGAAAATGTTTCAATTGTTCGAAAACATTATTTTGGATCTGAAAAAGTTATACAGATTTCCTTAAGAAGGAAATAAGGAATTTCAAAGTTGAAATATTCAATTCTACTTGGTATCGAGTGATATTATAGCGGAAGACCCATAGGTCACGGTCATGATACAAGTGTTAGACAGACAAATAGTGAATGTTTGATAAAGATTTAGGAGTTTATGTTCCTGATGAATTCGATGGGATTATCATTAACGATTTTAAGATCATTTTGATCATGAGTTGGTTGTCTCTGCATTAAGGTTGGGTTAATGGTCGCAAAAAGCGATTAATTTAGAAAAATGTGGAGAGGTTAAAAAATTAATGATTGATGAAAAAGGTGAAATCATCAATAAGTGATATAAGCAATGGTTGCAATTAATGGTTGCGATTAAGATGATGTAAAAAGGAAGTATAGCTTTTGTAGCTAATGTGATAGATACTCAAGTATATGAACTAAGATCATATGATATTTTCATAACTCAGGAATTTCCATATGTTTTTCTAGATTTATTATTTGGGTTACCTCGAGATTGAGAAGTGGAATACAATATTAATGGTTATCAAGTCATTAATCTTGTATTTATGGGTTCGTATCGAATGGTTGTGATTGATTTAAGAGAATAAATAATCAATTACAAAAGATGCTAAACTGAGGATTCTTTAGACCGAGTATTTCACATTGAGGTGAACCGGTGTTGTAAATATATATATATATATATATATATATATATATATATATATTATTATTTATATTTATTTATTTATATATATGTGATTATGCATAAATTATCGATTGTTAAATAGAGTAACTATCAAGAACAAATATACTATTTTGAGGATTTATGACTTGTTTGATCAGCTTAAAAAGCAGCATCAATTTTCTCTAAAATTGATATTCGAATGGGATATCACTAGTCAACGATTAAAGAGGAAGATGTTCCAAAGATAGTTTTAAAAATATGGTATAGACACTACGAGTTCGTAGTAATGTCGTTTGGTTTGAAAAATGCTCAGGTAGCATTCATAGATTTGATGAATATAGTATTTTAGTTTTTCTTGGATTAATTTAAGGTGGTTTGTATTGATGACATTTGGGTATACTCAAATACAAAGATAGAACATGATGTTCATCATCGTATTATGTTGAGATACTTAAGGATAAAAAGTTATATGCCAAAATGTCAAAGTGTGAGTTTTGGCTATCAGAAGTTTTTGGGACTTATTGGTTATTATCGAAGGTTTGTGAAAACCTTTTCGATGGTTGCTTCTCCTTTGACCAAGCTTTTGCGAAAGGATGTTTCATTTGCATGGACTAAGAAATGTCATGAGAGTTTTGAAGCTCTAAAGAATATTTTAACAGAAGCGCCATTATTGGTACAACCGGAATCGGGCAAAGAATATGTGGTGTATAACGATGCATCTCATAATGGTTTGGGTTTTGTACTTATGCAAGAAGGTAAAGTAGTAACCTATGCTTCTCGACAATTAAAGACGCATGAGAGGAATTGTATTGCACTGTTTATTGTTTTAAATTGCCTCACTAAGTATATACTTAGTGTCGAAACGATTTTTAAACGGGAGGGGAGAGAGATTTTGGAAAACCGCGTCATTTTTAATTATTCTCTTTTCAATTGAATTTTTAATTAAAAACAATGCAATTTTAGAAAATCTCTCGTTTCGAAAAAATTGAATTCCTTTATGATAAAAATATAAGGTTCGAGGAGTCGCCACCAATCTTTGATTAGGGTGTGATTGGGCCACCCAAAAACGTTGTCATTAAATAAAAATTAATTTTAATTAAAACACAAATTAAGGTCTGCGTTATCAAAATCTGAGTTCGGGAGTCGGTTACGCGTGGGGAAGGATTAGCACCCCCACAACGCCCTAATCGGTACCTAGTCAATTATTAATGTCTTGCAACGAATTTCACAAGTTCGAGTTTAATTTGATTAATGATCCCTTTAAACAATAAAAGTGCAAATTGGTAACATTGAAAAGCAACAAAATATGTTAATTTAAAATTACAGAGTCATTAGAAAGATAAAGGATATTCGATTATGTAAAAATATCGAGACAGATCTTTAGGTGAGTTCTAACGATTTTCTCAAATAATTTAAATAGTCGAATATTTCTTTTTCTTTCTTCCCAAATTTTAAATGATTAATCTTCTTTTGGTGACACTGTTGGGATAAACTTTAAATTTAAAATCGTCAAAATGACCCTCTAGTAAGTTAAGAGAATCCATTTCAATAGTTTAAATTAAAAGGGTATTACCCTTAATCAGATTATGTAACGTCGTAGGGTCACGCACATGAGGGTAACATACAATATTAAAAATTATCTAACTAATAAATAATACATGAAAAACACATGCGATTAAAGTAAATGTCAACATGCTTTAAAAAGAAATACGCCTAAGTACGTTCGTACGAAGTACATGCTCAAATAATACCCACTTGCATACACTTAAAAATAATTCTAATTAACCTAACAACATACATGAAATATTAAAGGGACTAAAAATAAAAACAATAAACAACAGGCTATTTTCATAAACATTTCATTTCTTGGTACTCGAAACACAATACAACCAAAGTGCTACATAGGACCACATTGTTTCAAATTACACATCCCAATGCATAACACATCAAAATGGCCCTAACATGGTTCTGGACTAAGATGAAACACACCAAAAGTTACGAGGTAAATTAAAACCCCAAGAAAGCTCGATTTAGGGACCAAAATGAGACAGATCAACCTAATGGACCTTACGCGCGGTTTCCCCTAAACATCCCAAAACACGGATTCCTTCAGCTATCAAGACGCTGCCGTTTAGAACCGTTCAAAACTACGTCGTTTGGACGTATGAATATATGGGATTTTAGGGTAATTTGGAACCCTACTCATTATTTCACTCAGCCTAAACCAGAAAACCCTCGCCCCAGCCGTTTCTCTCCAAACTCTCTCCCTTCCTCAATGTTTCACTCTCAAACCCAAACAGGGCAACCACCGTGGTTGCCCTTCCCAAACGGCCCCGATAAAATGTTCGGGAGGAACCCAAAGCCTAGGATCTAAAAGATTTTCGACCCCCCTAAAACCAAACTCACGGCCACCGCGGTTCTCCCCCGGGCTCCGCGAGGACCACTCCTCCAATACCCCTCACTGCTTCTCTTCCTAGGACCCTAGCCTCACGTCCAACCAAAACCTAAGGAAACCCCCACTTTTAAGACGAACCGAGCCTCACAAACCCAACTCATACAACAACAGTAGTCTAGAGGTGAAATCTTACCCTCGCGACCAACGGTGTTCAAGATTCAGGCAAGGGTGATGGTTCTCCTCTTCAGGAAGGTAAGGACAGTATTGTTTGCTCTTTGAAATTTTGATTGGCGTTGATTGCTCTAATCTTGTTCTGGGTTCCACCGATGGTTGTTGGTGATCAGTTTTGGTTTTCCTTTTTTTTGGTTTGCTCCCGGATTTCTTTGGTTGCGTTTTTGCTAAAAAAAGGTCAACAGTTGCTCTCGGGTTCCCTCGTTATCTTTTTTTTTTCTCCCCTTTTCTTTTGATGATGGCTCCCTCCTTTCTTTCTTTTTGAGGCTCCACGTTCTCTGGTTTTGTGTGTTGCTTTCTGTACTCATCCCCGCTGCCGTGACCCCCTGTTTTGTATCTTTTATGACTGATAACTTTATTGATTCCTCCACTGCCCCAAACCTTGGATTTTTGCTAAAATGTTTATTTGCAGGGCACCGGTGACTGTTATGGAGTTTCACGTTAAGTGCTTGGTTGTGGGTGACAGGCAGTATGGGCACGGGTTGCTCGACTATGGTTCTAGTGGCATTGGGGAACCAAGCTGCTCAGTTCTGGTGAATGGAGTAAGGCGTGGTGTTCCATATCGAGGTTGGGTGATACCGTAGCGGAGCATGGGCAGCAGTTCGGGAGTCGAACCTTGTCTCCACGCGTGAGCAGCATGGGCTTCTGGGGGTTGTTGTTGGAATGATCCACGTGGGAGCCCTGGATGCTGATCAATTACGGTGCATCACGTGGGAGAGATTTGCACAGCTAGCGACTGGGTGTTATGGAGCAGAACAAGGCCTTCACGTGGGGTGCTCGCGTCTTGTAATTGTTGAGTCAATTATTTGAACTTGGGCTTGTAAATGGACTTTAATTTTAGAATTTGGATTTCAATTTGTGCCCCGATTTCCATATACGATTCCAATTCCAATCGAGCACCTAAAGCTTTCAAACGTGAAATTCCACGCTTCATTATTTGAATTAATTCTTCATCGAGCACTAACATCTTCAAATTAACTCTTGATCATCTTCAAAATGAAATTAAAAGGCCCGGACAAAATTAGGGTATTACAGCTGCCCCTCTTTGCTCGTTGTTGTGAACACAAGAACGTGGCAAAGACAAAAATAATGACCTAATTTTGTCTGATTGTAACGTCATTTCCCTTCTTCAGCCTTCTTCTTGACTTTTGCTCATCTCACTTGCACGAACCCTTTTAATGGATTGTTTCACTTCTTCATATTCGAGAATCTTCGATTTCCTCTCACATCCGATGACCTGATGGTTTGCTCCAACTCTATTCTGAAAAAGGCTAAAAATGGATCGGATGTCTTATTATCTTGGTGAAAAAAATATCCTGCCCGAAGGTCTTATGGATGACCCGAAGGATTTATTCATCACGCTCGAAAGACCTACTGATGAATTTGCTTCACTACTCTTCTGTGAAGGCTTAAAAATTACCCGAAGGATTTTAAAATTTGTGAAATTTTGAAACTCGAATTCTTCATTTTCAAAAATTTCATCTTCTTAAAACTTCATTTTCCATTTTCAAATTCATTTGAAAACATCCTACCCGAAGGTTTTATGGATGGCCCGAAGGACTTACAAATCGTGAAATTTTGAAAATCGCATTCTTTGTTTTCAAAATTTCCATCTTCTTAAAACATCATTTTTTCATTTTTAAATTCATTTGAAAACATCCTACCCGAAGGTCTTATGGATGGTTTGCTTCACTGCTATTTTAGGGTGTCATTTTCAAAAATTCATCTTCTTAAAACTTCATTTTCCATTTTCAAATTCATTTGAAAACATCCTACCCGAAGGTTTTATGGATGGCCCGAAGGACTTACAAATCGTGAAATTTTGAAAATCGCATTCTTTGTTTTCAAAATTTCCATCTTCTTAAAACATCATTTTTTCATTTTTAAATTCATTTGAAAACATCCTACCCGAAGGTCTTATGGATGGTTTGCTTCACTGCTATTTTAGGGTGAGTCTTGAAAAGAATCTTCTAAAAACAGGTTCGCTCCCTATTGCTTCCAAGGAGTATGGAACTCGAATAATCTTTAACAATCGTGTCTGCCCCCTATATCTTCAGAGAGTATAAGACCCACAATCTTCATGAATCGCGCCTGCCCCCTATTTCTTCAGAGAGTATAAGACTCGAACAATCTTCAACGATCGTGTCTGCCCCCTATATATTCAGAGAGTATAAGACCCACAATCTTCAACGATCGTGTCTGCTCCCTATTTCTTCAGAGAGTATAAGACCCACAATCTTCATCAATCGCGTCTGCCCCTATTTCTTCAGAGAGTATAAGACTCGAATAATCTTCTTTTGCTTCACTACTTTTTCATAGAGTATAAGACCCACAATCTTCAACGATCGCGTCTGCCCCCTATTTCTTCAGAGAGTATAAGACTTGAACAATCTTCAACGATTGCGTCTGCCCCCTATTTCTTTAGAGAGTATAAGACTCACAATCTTCATCAATCGCGTCTGCCCCCTATTTCTTCAGAGAGTATAAGACTCGAACAATCTTCAACTATCGTGTCTGCCCCCTATATCTTCAGAGAGTATAAGACCCACAATCTTCAACGACCGTGTCTGCTCCCTATTTCTTCAGAGAGTATAAGACCCACAATCTTCATCAATCGCGTCTGCCCCCTATTTCTTCAGAGAGTATAAGACTCGAATAATCTTCTTTTGCTTCACTACTTTTTGTGAAGGCTTTAGTTTGATTCACTTCAAAGGTCGAACCTGAAAATCAAACATTATCAATCATTAAAGTATGCTTGAAAATATCATACTAAAAAAAATTCTGAGTTCGAGAAATTTCTGAAAATTCATCTTCATCGCGAAAAATCGTCTGAGAGCCCTTAGACAAGTGAATCTACTCTGGCTCAAACGTCGAGATTTTAACATCATGCATCTTATCTTTTCACTGGAAGATCTGTCAAAATCATGTGTTTATGTATGAAACACTAATGCAATTAAATGTATCAGTGTAATGCATTTTCTTTTATGAAAATGATGTTGTCATGAATGCATAAATGTTGAATCAATCTTCATTTGGCTCCAGAACGGTGAGTTCGATCTTCTTCTATTTGATCATTCTTTCAAAAGTCTACTTCATATGCTCGTGTAGCAACTCATAGTTTCCAACTGACATTTTTGAGGAGCCCTCTGATCTTCTTATATCTTCTTGTCATCTTTGTTTTCTGTATTCATTTTGGAGAAAGTGTTTTCTCTCTCGACTTCTTGCTATGGTCAGAAGCATGATTGTGTTGCCCCATTTCTGCCATTGGCTCAATTATACTTTCAGAGTTGTTCTTCCAGGACTCTGCCATTGATCGATGCTCAGTTGATTTGCTTCACAAAGTAAGCTCTGCTAAAATTCACAGTCTCCCCCTGACACTTCAAGTTGCGAGACTCATTCTCAATAATTCTTGGTCTAATCTTTTCATCAACATGACGTGGGTTTGGTCGCGCCCCAACATTATCTTACACTGGTACGAGCCTTCAAAATGCCCCATCACCTCAAATTGTAAGGCTCATTCTTCATGCCTCCTTGGTCTGAATCTTTTCATCTCAACATAATGTGGGTTCAGTCATGCCCCAACATTATCTTATACTGGTACGGGCATCAAAATGCCCCAACACCTCAAATTGTAAGGCTCATTCTTAATACCTCCTTGGTCTGAATCTTGTCTTCTCAACATGATGTGGGTTTAGTCGTGCCCCAACATATCACAACTTGAATGTTCTCATTCTGGTGTCACTACACAGTACTGTTGTCAAATAGTTTGAGGGCATTTCTTCGTGCTACTTAAGAAGTGATCAACCCTTCTAACAAATGTCTTGCATTTTCATTCGGACTGAGATATGTGCCCCTTTCAAATATGGCGAGCATCTACTCCTTGATGGGTTATTGACAACGTCATCTGGAATGCTAAAAGCTCTTATTTCATCCATTCTGATCTCTTGGACCTTCTGCTTCAAGGTCGCAGAATGCTTCATGTTATGGCCCCGCTTATTCTCTTTCTTCCAATAGTGGCATAATGAGCCTCTCCAGCTGCAAGGACTTTTCACGTTTGAAACTTGTCCTGTTTGAAAATGTTTTTATCCCTTCTCTTATTTTCTTCAGGCTCGCAATCAAAACAAATTGTAAAACAAGAGTTCAATAAATATCAAATAAGTCAAATTCTCTTTAATCCTTCAAAAATTATATACATTTGAAAAGAGTAAAGATTAATGCTGACAAAAGGCTTAGGCTAACTTGGGAAGGTAATGTGTTTCAGGTTAGCTTCCTGCATCCTTGATCCTGGTGTTTTATTGATGTGATGAGGCAACCATTTTGCTTCCTTCTGGAAATGTCACTGGTTCTCAACCTTCGTGAGCGCCTTTGGACTGTGTAATGCTTTATCAGAGATGTATAAGATCACCCTTCTGTACAGTGGTTGATGATTTGTGTTTGAGCAGCCTTTTCAGGTTTTCAACTCGAGCTCTCCTTTGGTTTTATGACATCATAAAATTTTACGTCTTGAACCCTCCTTTTATTCTTCTTCCTATCATGCATTAAATATTTTTTTTTAAAAAAATTATTTACAATAAATTAACCCTGAGGGGCGGAATGAAGCCTGAAGATAGCCTCTCCATTAGAAATCCATGTATGATTAAAGGGACTTTTCAGGCATGTAACGTAGGCCAGGGCTCATGGTTATGAAAGAAAAGGATAAATAGGCCCAAACAAGTGTTTAAGGGTTATCGAACCAAGGATCAATTTGTTCTGCTGTCTTCAACCTTGCTCTGCCTGATTTGAATCTGCTCGTGCATATTCTCTTCTTCTTCTTTTTTTCTCAATGTTTCACGATCTTCGGTGAATAAAATTGAATGTTTGAACCACTCTTCTTGAGGTGTTTGATCGATTTCTTTCATTCTTTTTTCATTTTTCTCATTTTCAATTTTTCTCTTTCTTTTCCTTTTTATTTTCTTTTTCATTTCATTTTTTTTATCTTTTCTTTTTCTCTTTCTATATTTCTCTTCTTTTTCTTTATGATGTCAACTCAATTTGATCTTAGAGCGCTTTGTATTTGGTCTACCTCCTGGTGTCATGACTTGCTTCTGTAGCAAAATCCGGACTGATAATCTTCACCGTGAGAGCAGAAGTTATTCACCTTTGCCCTCCAGTGCGGAGGGTGATCCTTGGTTTGGGTTGAATCCGAAGAAAATTACTATAGGCTCAAAAGGGGACAAAAATGGGTATATATACATATATTGATACAGTTCAACCTAGCCTCACTTGGATGGATGGTGAAGTTAAGGTTGCACCTTTGATTGTTTCGATCTAGGAAAGCAACAAGGATCCTGCACAAACAAGAAGCTAAAAAAATAGTTAAATGGAAGTAATGAATGGAAAGATAAATATGGCAGCGGAAAATATATATAAGTTGGTGATATGTTTAAAGGAATGATGAAGTATGGTAATGGAAGTAGAATGAAGGTGATGGATGAATATGAAAAGTAGTATCTCAAAGAAGACTCAAAGAAGAACCAATGTTAAAGAACAAAACCCCAGACTTTATATTGCTTCTTTAAGGGATGGTAAACAAGGACTTTGACCCACTATCTATAAAGAGATAGGAACCAGAAGTATCAGGGTGACATAGATAGGGGTGAAAGTCCTTGTTTACCATCCCTTAAAGAAGCAATATAAAGTCTGGGTCTTTGTTCTTTAACATTGGTTCTTCTTTGAGTCTTCTTTGAGATACTACTTTTCATATTCATCTCCATCACCTTCATTCTACTTCCATTACCATACTTCATTTTCCTTAAACATATCACCAACTATATATATTTTCCACTGCCATATTTATCTTTCCATTTCATTACTTCCATTTAACTATTTTTTTAGCTTTCTTGTTTGTGCAGGATCCTTGTTGCTTTCCTAGATCGAAACAATCAAAGGTGCAACCTTGACTTCACCATCCATCCAAGTGAGGCTAGGTTGAACTGTATCATATGGTATCAGAGCTAAGGTGGATTGCAACAAGAACAAGCAAAAACAATATCCTACCATTCAATAAAAAGAAAATCAAAAAGAGAAGTGCCAAAAAAAATCAGTAAGTTAATCCCAACATCAACAAGGGATTCCAAGTGAAGAAAAACTAAAAAAAGGAAACAAAGAAATCAAAATACAAAGAAGTGCCAAAGGTGACAAGCAACATCATTATTTCAACCGATCCTAAGGAAGTCTTCAAAACCTTTTATTCAATTAAAGTGAGATTATTCTCTTCTTAAGTCCTGGTGACTTTTTTATCGACTTATCAAGTATTTTATACATGTGGCGTCAACCCCTTTTCTTTCATCTTGATACTTCTGGTTCCTAGTTCATATAACTAGTGGGTCAAAGTACTTAACACCATCCCTTGAAGAAACAATATAAAGATTGGGTCTCTGCTCTATATAGCATTGGTTCTTCTTTGAGATTTCTTCAAGATACTATCCTCATAACCATCCCTTTATTTCATCTCCATAACCATAGCCTTATCAACTATCTTCCGCTTCCATTACTCATTATTTAAATAGCCTACCATTTCACCCCTACGTCTACCACCCTTAACCATTCTATTTTGAGCCATTCACTTTGCAGGTTGTTTTGCTTCCTTCCTAGATCCACAATAATTTGAAAAGGTACAAGTACCTTACATCATATATTTGAAGGGATAAATGAAACAAAGCCGTTCATCATCTCATACATGGAAGTCCTCATAAAAGAGGTATCCCCAGGGGGACGAATACTCAGGGATAACCTTATCTTCATGAAAACAATATAGTTAATGCATGATAGAATTATTTCAATGATTTTCTTTATTTCTTCCTCTTCTTTGTGGTCCTAGCATGCTTTTGATATGTTGCGCTCCACCTTGTCTTTCTTGCAGGAAAGGTCCTCGTCATACCCCTGGGATTTATTGAGGTTGGGGAATTGATGTCAATGATTAGTCTCTGTGTTATTTTGGGTAAGGAGTCCACCAATGGTTCTTTCGGCTTTGGATGGGACATGAAAGGTCTAATCTTACCTCTTTTCAAAAGGATATAATTAACGAAGTAGTAAAACAATCTTTAACTCAAAAATGATTACAAGATCAAAACTTGATTCATTGCTCATGACCTTTGGAAAATGACGTAAGTTCATTTAAAAATCCTTTTCAAAAAGTTGAGAAAAATGACAAAAACATGTTCAAACAAGATGTTGCAAATGACAAAATGTTTCATGATGAACAAAATGATTTATGCGCAGTCAGGATACCCCCATTATTTTTCTGATACAGTGGTGTTTGATTCGATCAGGTGCTACATATTAGGCTGTGGCGCCCCACTCGAGCTCGTCATCCATTGTTCCACCAATTCATGTGTCAACGTCCCATTTTCAATGAGCCTCTCTATCTCCTTTAACAGTGGCCTGCAATTTCCCGTAGAATGCCCCAATTCCCCCAAGTGAAAATCACAAACACTATCCTAATCACAGTTATGAGCAGAAGGGTCTGGTTGCACTTTCACTAGCCTTGGTGTGAGGTATTGACCTTTAACCAAATGAGGATATAGATCCGAGATAGAAGTTTGGAACAGCTTCAACGTATTTTTCGATCTTGGGACCTTTTTTGGACGACTCGAGTAACTTGCTACCCTTTTTCTTTTGCGGTTGCAGGAGCTCTGGATGTGACATTCTTCACCTCACCGGCCTTTTCCTTTTGGTCAGTTGGACGCTTGGAAGTGACCTTCAAGTTTCCTTTGTTAATTGCATCTTCAATTGATTCTCCAGCCAACATAAGATCCTTAAAGCCATTCGTCGAGTTTACCAGCATTAACTCAAAGAAAGGAGTTGGGAGAGAATCATGAAACATACATGATATTCTTCCTCTAACAAAGGAGGCTAAACTTGTGTCGCCACTCCTCTCCATTTTAGGGCATATTCTTTGAAGCTCTCGATAGCTTTCATCCTTATCTTTTGAAGGTGATTACATTTTGGGGCCAAGCCTGTAACACATTGATATTGCCCTATAAAAGCATCAGTTAGGTTGGCCCATGTCTTGATCTGCTCTTTGTTCATATGATTGTACCATACCACAGCTGGCCCAGCAAGACTATCATGGAAGTAATGAATCAGCAGATTATCATCATCTAAGTACCCTTCCATCTTTCTACAAAACATCCTCAAATGTATTAGGGGGCAACAGGTGCCATCATATTTCTCAAAATTAGGCACGTTAAATTCATGCAGGATGACCAAATCAGGGACCAAACTGAGTTCTCTGGCTTCTAATTCCTTGTGAGAGGCATTAACAACCTTCATATTTTTTAACGGCTTCATTCAACCACTTGAATTCTTTTTCAAATTGCACATAATTGATGAGGCTCTTCCCTTGGTTTGAGTTAGATGCTCCGGGGCAAACTATCACTCTTGATGGATTAGCATGATGACATTGATTTCCTTTATCATCCATCCTTCCTGTACCAACAGCTCGTGGTGCCAACACCTAGATCATTTGATTCGATGTGCCTTGCAGAGAACCCGATGTTTGATTTCTTGTACCGTGTTGTAACTCAACCGACTTCTCTTGCAACTGATCTTACGATTCCTTATTATATTACTCCATTGCTTCCATTTGTTTGTCCATGATGATGAGGAAGTAGTATGAATGAATGATCTTGTTATTACTGTTACATAATCTTCCATAAGTTATTTCCATGTTTTCATAATTAATGTATGTAAAATGCTTAAATAAATACATGCAATGCAAATGCAAAATGCAAATGCACGAGGTGCTAATCCCGAAAGTGACCACTTATAGAAAAACCGTTCACTTAGACAACAAGAATTCAGTAAGTACACCATGTAGTCAAAATACAATTGTGAGTCTTCATCTCTTCATTTCCTTGAGTCGTACTCTTCATGGGTTCTGATATTGCACCTCCAAAATCGTCGGCGTATTCCATCACCGTTGATGACGTCGAATGTCTTGAATCTTGAAATCTTCATTCTTACCTCCCATGTGATGTAGTCTTCATGTCTTTATGAAGGGTCTTCATGTCTCTATGAATGGTCTTCTCATCTTTATGAACGGTCTTCTCGTCTTTATGAACGGTCTTCTCATCTTTGGTACGACTATATCTATCCCTTGAGTCAACATCTTCACCTTTGCACTTTTAAAGGAATTCTTCAATCAGCTTCAGATCTCTTCATTCATTGGGTGTCCTTCTTAATGGATCGTTTGAACATCTCTGGATCTCTTGGTTTTGACTACATGGTGGAGAATTTCTTGCCTCAATATGGTCAGCCTTCTTGTTAGTCAATCACTTGTGAATTAACACCCCTCGATGACATGACGATGCAAAATCAAAATAAAATACAATAAAATGGGCACAACAAAAAATGGGTTAGTACATATAAGATAAACAACAAGATGGTAGATACCGTAAACATCAAATAAAACCTACCCTCACATGCTGACTACCCAATCATGCTTTAGTAGATCCTACCCGACATGATATCTACCCACATGTTTTGTCATTCATAAAAGATCCTAACCGCATGGTATCTAATTCACATGATTCGTACAAAAATATAAAGCCTAACCGCATGCTTTTCTAGTTCTCATACTTATTGCAAAAATGAATTCGAGGAAAAGGTTAGAATGAGTCTCCCCTTTATATCTGAAGACAAAGATTCAACATAAAATGGGCAAAGTTTAGATATCACTAAAAAGGGTCCTCGAATTGTCCTATGCTGGTGCCCACTTGGGCTTGCCAGACCCTCGATCCTCACCCATTATAGGCTAAAAACGGATCAAGTTCAATTCAAGAGGATACATTTCCCTACGTCCATGCGAGGAAACTCAATGTTTCACTCGTAAACATAAGGCATGTACCCCAGAGGTTACTTGCTAAAGCCCATGCGGAGAAAAGTAATTTTTCTCACGTAAGCGTAGCGTTCACCCCTACCTAACGGGACAAAGCACAGTTAGAAGGCTCTAAATATCAAAATGGTTGTTGCGACAGTAAAGGAGAAACCCATAATCCTTTCCCTCGATCCAAGAAACACAACAAACTAAAGTGAAGGTCAAAAAACTGAAACATGTAAATCACACGTTAGTACAACTATTTATTTGTTAATTAAAGCGCAAATTAAAATGCAAAAAACAATTTAAAACAAATCAGGGATCAAAAATCAAATTAAAGTGAACTTACAACTTTCGTTTGCAAAGATAATTAATTAATCGACTATAGGCCTGACTCTCTAAAAGTCCCCAGCGGAGTCGCCAAGCTGTCGAAACGATTTTTAAACGGGAGGGGAGAGAGATTTTGGAAAACCGCGTCATTTTTAATTATTCTCTTTTCAATTGAATTTTTAATTAAAAACAATGTAATTTTAGAAAATCTCTCGTTTCGAAAAAATTGGAAATTCCTTTATGATAAAAATATAAGTTCGAGGAGTCGCCACCAATCTTTGATTAGGGTGTGATTGGGCACCCAAAAACGTTGTCATTTTAAATAAAAATTAATTTTAATTAAAACAACAAATTAAGGTATGCATTATCAAAATCTGAGTTCGGGAGTCGGTTACGCGTGGGGAAGGATTAGCACCCCCACAACGCCCTAAATCGGTACCTAGTCAATTAATTAATGTCTTTGCAACGAATTTCACAAGTTCGAGTTTAATTTGATTAATGATCCCTTTAAACAATAAAAGTGCAAATTGGTAACATTGAAAAGCAACAAAATATGTTAATTTAAAATTACCAAGTCATTAGAAAGATAAAGGATATTCGATTATGTAAAAATATCGAGACCAGATCTTTAGGTGAGTTCTAACGATCTTTTCTCAAATAATTTAAATAGCCGAATATTTCTTTTTCTTTCATTCCCAAATTTTAAAATGATTAATCAATTCTTTTGGTGACACTGTTGGGATAAACTTTTAATTTAAAATCGTCAAAACGACCCTCTAGTAAGTTAAGAGAATCCATTTCAATAGTTTTAAATTAAAAGGGTATTACCCTTAATCAGATTATGTAACGACGTAGGGTCACGCACATGAGGGTAACATACAATATTAAAAATTATCTAACTAATAAATAATACATGAAAAAACAACATGCGATTAAAGTAAATGAGGTCAACATGCTTTAAAAAGAAATACGCCTAAGTACGTTCGTACGAAGTACATGCTCAAAATAATACCCACTTGCATACACTTAAAAATAATTCTAAATTAACCTAACAAACATACATGAAATATTAAAGGGACTAAAATATAAAAACAATAAGCAACAGGCTATTTTCATAAACATTTCATTTATTGGTACTCGAAACACAATACAACCAAAGTGCTACATAGGACCACATTGAAAGTTTTCAAAATTACACATCCAATGCATAAACAACATCAAAATGGCCCTAACATGGTTCTGGACTAAGATGAAACACACCAAAAGTTAGGAGGTAAAATTGAAACCCCAAGAAAGCTCGATTTAGGGACCAAAATGAGACAGATCAAACCTAATGGACCTTACGCGCGGTTTCCCCCAAACATCCCAAAACACGGATTCCCCTCAGCTATCAAGACGCTGCCGTTTTAGAACCGTTCAAAACTACGTCGTTTGGACGTATGGATATATGGGATTTTAGGGTAAACTTTGGAACCCTAACTCATTATTTCACTCAGCCTAAACCAGAAAACCCTCGCCCCAGCTGTTTTCTCTCCAAATTCTCTCCCTTCCTCAATGTTTCACTCTCAAACCCAAACAGGGCAACCACCGTGGTTGCCCTTCCCCAAAAGGCCCCGATAAAACGTTCAGGTGAGGAAACCCAAAGCCTAGGATCTAAAAGATTTTCGACCCCCCACTAAAACCAAACTCACGGCCACCGCGGGTTCTCCCCCCGGGCTCCGACGAGGAACCAACTCCTCCAATACCCCTCACTGCTTCCCTTCCTAGGACCCTAGCCTCACGGTCCAACCAAAACCTAAGGAAACCCCCACTTTTAAGACGAACCGAGCCTCACAAACCCCAACTCATGCAACAACAGTAGTCTAAAGGTGAAATCTTACCCTCGACGACCCAACGGTGTTCGGGATTCGGGCAAGGGTGATGGTTCTCCTCTTCAACTCAGGAAGGTAAGGACTGTATTGTTATGCTCTCTGAAATTTTGATTGGCGTTGATTGCTCTAATCTGTGTTTCTGGGTTCCACCGATGGTTGTTGGTGATCAGTTCTTTGGTTTTCCTTTTTTTTGGTTCTGCTCCCGGATTTCTTTGGTTGCGTTTTTGCTAAAAAAAAAGGTCAACAGTTGCTCTCGGGTTCCCTCGTTATCTTTGTTTTTCTCCCCCTTTTTCTCTTGATGATGGCTCCCTCCTTTCTTTTTTTTTATGGCTCCACGTTCTCTGGTTTTTGTGTGTTGCTTTCTGTACTCATCCCCGCTGCCCGTGACCCCCTGTTTTGTATCTTTTATGACTGATAACTTTATTGATTCGTCCCACTGCTCCAAACCTTGGATTTTGCTAAAAAAATGTTTATTTGCAGGGCACCGGTGACTGTTATGGAGTTTCACGTTAAGTGCTTGGTTGTGGGTGACAGGCAGTATGGGCACGGGTTGCTCGACTATGGTGCTAGTGGCATTGGGGAACCGAGCTGCTCAGTTCTGGTGAATGGAGTAAGGCATGGTGTTCCATATCGAGGTTGGGTGATGCCGTAGCGGAGCATGGGCAGCAGTTCGGGAGTCGAACCTTGTCTCCACGCGTGAGCAGCATGGGCTTCTGGGGGTTGTTGTTGGAATGATCCACGTGGGAGCCCTGGATGCTGATCAATTGCGGTGCATCACGTGGGAGAGATTTGCACAGCTAGCGACCGGGTGTTATGGAGCAGAACAAGGCCTTCACGTGGGGTGCTCGGGTCTTGTAATTGTTGAGTCAATTATTTGAACTTGGGCTTGTAAATGGACTTTAATTTTAGAATTTGGATTTCAATTTGTGCCCCGATTTCCATATACGATTCCAATTCCAATCGAGAACCTAAAGCTTTCAAACGTGAAATTCCACGCTCATTATTTGAATTAATTCTTCATCGAGCACTAACATCTTCAAATTAACTCTTGATCATCTTCAAAATGAAATTAAAAGGCCCGGACAAAATTAGGGTATTACACTTAGCATGTGATGATTTTCACGCATAGGTAAAAGGCCAGTAGTAGAATAAAGAGTTCGGAATGACATCAAGCATCGAGGAGTATATTTCAATATCAGTAAGACATCCTAAGATGTAATGTAGACTTAATCAGTGGCATGTAATTATTAATGTTTTATTTGTTTTGTTGAACAAATTTGGAAACAAAATGTTAATTTTATGAGTTTTGTATAATGTTGAAATTACTGTAGCGCATCGATGCACTATAGTAGTGCATCAATACACAATATTAATTTGAAGTTTTGGTGCATCGATGCACTATTCACGTACTGTAGTGCATCGATACACAATATTAATTCGAAGTTTTGGTGCATCGATGCACTGTTCACGTTAATGTAGCGCATCAGTACACTGTTCACGGGTATTATACATCACTGTTCACGGTACTGTTCATCACTATTCACGGTACTGTTCATCACTATTAATAAAAAAAAAATTGAATTAAATTTGCTATAATAAAATATAAATTATATGATATGATATTTTTATAATATCAATTACCATTTTAAGAAAATAAATTTTATATCGCTTTTAAAAAATTAAATGGTTTTAGAAATTCGGGTGACATCTATAATCTGTATAGGTATAATTATACAACACCGGTTCAACTCAATGTGAAATACTCGGTCTAAAGAATCCTTTCTTGATCTAACCCATCTCTAACGGTGAATCTCATCTTCAATGTCTTCTTGATCTGAATCTTGCTATCTCGACATGATTTGGGATTTTGGAAATGCCATAATGTGGGTATTTAAGGTTATTTTTCTTTCTTTGGCTTTAATTTGTTGTATCACTTTTTCATTTGAGACAGAATAAACCTCATCGGCTTTAAGGACCTCATTTCATCTTGAGATTGTATTGTTTGGAAATGTTTTTTCTTTTTTCTTCATTTTTTAGAATTCATAATAATGAAAGAATTTTATAAAACAAAATGATGCCCTTTCTTCAGGCTCAGAATTGAAACAAAATAACAGTTTAATGAATATCGAGTAAATAAAAAAATTTATTTTTAGAAATTATAGCCTTTGACAAGTGTCAAGATCAATGGGATAGTTTTCTGGTTGGCTTCTTATTTTATATGGTTTTAATCATAAGACGTCATTATTTTCTCGATCTTTTTTAAACATAATGACGTGCTCCTCTATCTCGACTCAACATTCCAATCGGATGATACAAAATGAAGCAACTAGCATATTCAATTGCTAGACCTTTTAGAACACTTCCATTTCGATTCTCTGAAATATTCCATTTGTTCAAGCTTTATAGACTCCTTTAGCAAGGGTTGTGCAGAAATATCAGTGTAAAAACTAAACTCTTGAGTGCTTGTGTAAAGTTAACTATAACAAGTGTTTCTCAACTCCCTTAGTCCATCTTTCACCTAAACACATCACAAGTGTAACACCCTTAACTCGTATACGTATTCAAATATGAGTTAAATATGTCACACTAACCTTTTATACATTTCATATTTGAAAACCCGTAAAATTTTGTTTCATTTTAAAATTTCAATTTATCAATTAAAACCAATTTCATTAATCACATAAACATAAAATAATATTTTATAGACCGACTTAAATCTGATTTTAGGCAGCAACTAGGTAGTTCGACACTGTTTCATAACATATTTAAAACTACCATAACACTGTCTAATTTAAAACTTTACAAATTCTACCTTTTAAACGTAATATTATGAAATATTATTCATTTATCCTACTACTTATATCTACTACCAACCATATTAAGCTAGCCTATCAAAGCTACCAAAACATTTATAATATACATGCCACTAATAAACAAATTAACATCAAGGATGTCTTATTGATAAGGTAGTCGGTATGATCTTCCAGAAGATGCTTGTGATGCTCCTCACTTCATGTCTTTATCATTTTCTTTACCTACACGTGAAATTCATCACACACTAAGTAAAACTTAGTGAGGCAATAACATAGCTAAGTTGAGATAAAACATAAAATATCATGATACTTCAAAAACAATAAATGTAACTCAAATAAAAGCATGAAACTTTCAAACCGATTTATTCAAGCCATTTTCCTCAAGAACCTGAAAGATCATCAACTCATGATTTTATCAAAACCATGATAATCAATATCAGATATAATAAGTATTGCGTATTATTTTTCCCTTCAGACCATATTTCAAAACTTTCATATTTCATTCTTCTTTTGAATACCTTTAAGAACTTTCTCATTTATATTCATAGCCCAATGTATATGTAAGAGAAAATATAAGGTATTTTGATCAGACATATATGCGCACTAAGCAATTCACGGTGCTATAATCATATTCAATTTATGCACACCAAGTGCAATCATATTATTTGAACTAACAGTGCCATTCAAAATGTACACAAATGTACCATATCAGAATCCGAATTACTCAATTTCATGCCATGCCAAGTGTACCTATGACTCTCCATGAAACATACAATGGGCTTTATGATAATTTCATGTCCATTTATTAATCAAGCATCGTAAATCAAATTTCCATATCACCAATATAAAATTCATAACTTGGGCAATTCATACTCGAAATCATCCATAATTTTAAAATATAATATCAGATAAAATACTCTGGGTCATTCATGCTCTAAATTTTTTCATAAAACCTTTATATAAACATTATGGAAATATTCCATAATCAGAATTAAATCATACTTTAAAAAAATAAATCATATGAGGTTGACTTATCGCAATTGTTCCTCAATTAGGATAATTAAATAAATAAATTACACTCATTTTTGCCTCACTAAAACCTTTTATAACGATATCCTTTATTCTCGTGCTTTTTCCATCGCTTTCGAATCACTTGAATAAAAAAAATTTGTTGTGATCTTCAATGGTGTTCACAGTTTGGAGGAGATGAAGAGAACAATTTTTCTTTAATTTTCCACAGTTAATTATCTTGGCACACATGGTTTTATAAGAATTAAATAAATTTAAAATTAATTTAAAGCTACTTTACCATTCTTCCATTGATGAAACTTGATAATTACCATTTGCAATTAAAATATTTTTCTATCAAAATATCCCATGGTCAAAGAGTAGACAAATTAAAGTTGACTTTCTACTTTAACCATGCAAAATTTTTGAAAATTGTAATTTAGTCACTAAAATTCCCAATTTCTGCCAAATAAAGAAAATCAACTTCAATTCCACTAATCTATGCTAAATTTCACTATTCTAAAATATGGAAATGATACTTCCAACTTTTATTTTACCATCCTTCAAAACTTCGTGAAATTCCGATTCGATTATCCAATTTCTTACTAGACTTTACTGCTTTATAGCTTTTAATACAAATCATGAATAAAAATTATGATTCCCATGGAAACGTTAATTTTGGAGTAAACTATTCATTTACAGGATAAAAATTCTTTTGGGGAAAATTACAAATTCAATCCCTAAACTTTTCCCAAATTTTTTCTTTGGCCAGTAAACTTTAAAACTTATGTTTTGGTTAGTATACAAAATTTTGGGGTATTACAATTCTCCCCTTAAAGAAAATTCGTCCTTGAATTTTCGACACTTACGTGATTCGACCAATAAGATTATCACCTTTAATTTATTTTCACATCCTTGTCTAACTTTCTTAACCTTATGTTTACTTCAAAGAACTTTAATAGATAACATCATTTGTTTTCTCAATACTTTAACTTCTTACTTTAACATACTTATCAATTCTTCTTCATAGTCAAATCCATTTGAAGCTCAAAATTTTTAATATGACAACACGTGAAGAATCCAAGCCGTACCTTTGAAATGTCAATACTTAAATACTTCATAAATTCTTGTTCCTTTCCAAAATAAAGCTAATAAATAAGCTATTAAACATATTCTTTTAATAACCTCATACCAACTAATACTCTCTCATCTTGCTTTGTTCTCTAAAGCATAATATCTTTCCCTTCAACAAAACTTTGAAAAATACTTTATCCCTAACTTGATATTTAATATATTTTCCTTTTCAAGTCCATTTAAAATTTTTATTTATCGATAACCATATTACGATTCTTTCAAATAATATCTACCTTATTTTCAACTTTCTTTATATCTCAGAACTCTTGCATCTTAATCCTTGAATATATATATATAATTTCCATAACATTCGTCATTTCTATCCATATGAACTTCATAGATAATGACTATTATTATAAACAAACTTCCTTACCTTCCACTTGTTATTTTGAATCCAACATCATTTACATTGATACATCCCGTGAAATCTGACTAGTTCCTTGAAATAATCCATTCGTTTAACAATGGAATACAAAACTGACTTTAAAATCCTTAAGACATAATACAAAGACTTCCAAAATTTTTCTAAGTAAACCTTGTATTTATCAGATACTATCAAGGTAACAATTCATAATAAAATAACTTATTATACCATTTATTATACTTATTCATAGAATAGTCAACTAGAATTGGGATAAAGTGCTTAGACTTACCTACTCTAACCACCATCACTTAGATCGAATCCTTTTTATTTAGTGCCCAATCATGTAATAATGTTCATACTAATTCTCTTCCATTTTCGCAAAGGTATGAAAATCAATTGTCAAAATCCTGAGGACATTTTATACCTTGTTTCAACTTGTTGTCTTATCATGCTTATAAAACCAATCCTAATTATAACTTTTATTGTGCTTAACCATCTATACCAACTCTTTTATTTTGTAAACATCTTAATTCCTTTAGCATATATAGTCAAAATATTTTCATACACCTTGGAGAGAAATTCTTTCTCCAATTCATTCTTATCTCGTATATACTTTACCTTTATGACATAAACATCTCTTCGACTTAACTACAAAATCTTTAATTCCATCTTAATTTCCCTGGTCCATTCCTACTATGCACTTCTCATCTTTCTTTGAAAATCCTTTATTTGATCTAACAAAGTGGCCTTTAACATTTATTTAGTATTCCACCTTCTTTCATTAAACATCTAGCATTTCTAAGACTTTCAATGTAGGAAAGTCTTTCGGCATAATGTATCAGCTTCCACACTAGTCTTTCCCGGATGATAATTGATTACTATCTTATAATCTTTAAGAAATCCAATTCGTATCCCTTATCTCAAATTCAACTTCTTTTGATTTAATCAATACTTTAAACTTTCGTTCCGTTATGATTATTATTATAGTATCATCACTCACTACGCTTTAGCAGCGCCACTAAATCTTCAAGTATGCACATTAACAATTGATCATAATTCAAAAACAAATCTTCATAAAATTTAATGACGTAAGGAGATCTACACGCTTTGATGGAAGAGAGTAGATATCCTTATTGTGTCCCGATCTAGGATTGACAAGTACTGATGTCCTTGAATTTATAAGCTTGGGCTGCACAAAATAAGAAAGGAAATATGATTAATGATGGACTTAATAAAGGGAATAAGAATATAAATAATGAAATGAAAGAATAAGAATGAAATGAAATGAAATAAAGAAAGCATAGAGATGATTGCGGAATTGATGGAAGAGATGGATGATGTTGTTGATGAAATGGCAATGGTGGTGATGTTGTATCTCAAACACGCCAAAGATGAAATAGTGCTAAGGAGTACAATCCCAGTCTTCACAAACTTGCTTGAGGGGTGGTGTAAGTGTCTTCAACCCACTTGATATTAATCTAGGAATTTAGGAATCAAGATGGAAGGAATGATGCCACAAGTATAGGAACTATACTTGTTTAATCGATAAAGTTCACTAAGAACTTTGAAGAGAAATTAACTCACAAGAGTAATTTTAATATATGAGATGAGATCATTACAAATGATGGCAAGCCACTCTAATTATAGGAAATGAGAGGGCTTGGCCGAATGGTTACATGGTTGTTCGGTTGATACATGGCTTTTGATGAAAGTACATAATGCTTAAAATGAATTATTAAGTCATTTAGGCTTGTGATGGTTTGGCTAACCCTTCATAAAGGGACTTGATGATTTAGCTAAGGATGGGAAGGCATCTCCCTTGGCCGAATGGTGATGCTTGTACAACTTGGCGCCATATTCTTTTCTTTGGCAAAATGGGTTTGTATCTCCTCATGTTGGCACCAAATGCTCTCATATGCATAGCATGTGATGTGGCCGAATATATATGAAGCTTTATATCATGTCCCATGGTGATTTATGCCTCCAAAAATTACAATATCTTCATCAACATGCTCTTGGATGTAAAGGCATCTTCATGGGCAGCATCATTCATGAAAGGTCACAATGTTTGAGCTACTTATTGTATGATTGAGCTAAAGGTGAGTTGGCCATAGGTGACTTGTAGCATGGTGAACATTATGGCAGCTCTTTGTGAAAATGTACCTCTTGAGTTGGCAACTATTTACGACAAGGTACGATTCCACAAATTTTGACTTAGTACATATTTGAAGTGTCCTAAGTGGTGATGATGATGGTATAACTCCCCAACTGAAATGACGTCATCTTGTAGCTTAAATCGTTAGCTCAATCCAGCTATGAGCTCACGGCCTCAAAATAACTTTTCACCAATTTGCTCCTTATGCTCTCCTAATCGTTCCCATGTAAGTATCATTGCTTTTGCATGCTCCATTTAGCTCTAATGTAGCTCCCAATTACTGGTCGAATGTGCCTACATGCATAACATAAAGAAATAAACTAAGTAAATGAACGTATATAATGTATTATATAAGAATATGAACTATAGTATATTATGATTACTTATATCTCACATATTAATGGATAAGTTATCATCATAATAACTATAGATATAGTATATGTAGATGAAAATAACTATATTAAAATATTTTAAATAAGCATATATATGTGTAAAGTTAGAAAGTCTCTTCCCTTGTAAGGGTGGAATATCCATGATGCTGAATTGGATCACATCATCCTCCCCCTCTTTTAATCGATTTTTCCTAAAATCGAAAGATCTTATTTTCCTTGAGTCCTTCCATTCGTTAAGTACCTTTATAAAAAGGTTCATATCTTTTGAAAGAATGTCTTGTAAGTTCTTGATCTGAAAAGGAAGAAAACTTTCATTAGTATGAATGTGATCAAACAAAATTAAAATTAAGAAATACTTCCTGAAAAATGTATGTTCAAAGTTCATGTCTATTGAAGATATTTGGCTTTGAATATTGGTTCCCTTTTGTATTCCAAAAATCATGCCCATTTCCATAGATAGATGCATTGATTCATGAAAGGTGATGACTCTTGGAATGGTGATGTCCTTATAAGTCACACCCTTTGGATGAAAAATCATTTCCCTTTGGTTTTCAATAGGCATGACTCTTGATTCTTGATGGATCACGTCCTTTGGATGAAGAGTTACCATTCTTTGCTCTTCAATTGTCGTACCTCTTGGCTCTTGAAAAGTCATATCCTTTAGTTCACCTTGATGGATTGTGTTTCTTGGTTCACCCTGCAAATCAATGGAAACTTTTGTTTTGTTAAGGTTGGAAAAATCAGAATCAACTTTGCATCTTGTCAATAGACATCTTTGTGACAAGCACTTAGATGTAAAAACACTTGTTTTTGGGATGGTTTCCTCCTCTATTAACTTTGATTTTCCTTTCCTCATGTCTTCAACACTTTGTTTCATATTGATTTGATTAAGTTTAGGTGTCAAGGGTGTTAGGATGATCTTCTTCCCTCCATGGTTGAATGAATATTGATTTGTAAAACAATCATGAATGATCCTCCTATCATATTGCCATGGTCTTCCAAGGAGTAAATGGCTAGCATGCATAGGAACAACATCGCACATAATCTCATCCTTGTACTTACCAATGGAGAAATGAACCATCACCTATTTGTTGACATTAAGTTCTCCTCGTTCATTTAACCATTATAATTTGTAGGGACTTGGATGCTTCAACATTTTTAATCCCTATTTCTCCACCATAATAGTACTTGCCACGTTGGTACAACTTCCACCGTCTATGATCATGAAACACACCTTTTCATTCACATGGCAGTGTGTATGAAATATGTTTTCCCATTGAGCATTGTCTTCTACCACTTGAGCACTTAGACTTGTTTTGACCACTAGGGCTTCACCTTCCACCGGAGCACCAATTTCAGTTTCTTCCTCAACTTCTGTTGGTGGTGGTGGTGCTTCTTCTTCTTCTTAATGGTTAGATTCAATCTCTCCATTTCCATGTAGTAGCATGGTGTTTCGGTTGGGACATTGTGTGGATACATGCCCCCTCCCAAGACATTTAAAGTAACAGATGTCTTTTGATCGTTCAAGGATCTCTTTTCCTCGATTATCCTTGTTGAGTTGGGAAAGATTTGAGGATTCGGCCTTTTCCTTGATAGGAGTAGGAGTAGACTTCTTCAAATTGTTAGGACTCTATCTAGAAGGCATGGTAGTGCGAGATCTTCTCCGTAGTTGCCTCTCTATTTTCAAAGCCATTTGCACCATTTCATCAAGTTCTATGTAATGGTACAACTCTAATGTGTTGGCAATCTTGTGATTAAGTCCAGTAAGAAATCGAGCCATGGTTGCTTCACGATCCTCCTCAATATTGATTCGGATCATTGCCACTTCCATTTTCTTATAGTAATCCTCTACACTCCTTTGGCCTTGCTTTAGGTTCTGTAATTTTTAAACATGTCCCGATGATAATGAGTAGGAATGAAACGTTTATGCATGGTACCTTTCATTTCGAGCCATGTTGAAATTGGTCTCTCTCCATTCCTCTTCCGAGTAATAGTAAGTTGATCCCACCATATCAAAGCATAATCAACAAACTCCATGGCCACCAATCTTACTTTCTTGAGTTTGGAATAGTTATGGCAACTGAAAACATGTTCCACTTTGCTTTCCCATTCAAGATATGCTTCTGGATCATTTTTTCCTTGAAATTGAGGAATCTTGATTTTTATGTTGCTAATGTTATCATCAACATTGGCATGCCTGGGTCCTTGTATCAATGCTGGTTCTTCTTCATCATAAGGATTTGGGACATCATCTTCTGGAAGAGGTTGTTGCCTCCGAGGAGTATTATTGTTTCTGGTTTATGGTTGATCTTATCTTTGGTCTAGTTTCTAATGGAGAGTATCAAATTATGTTTGAAACATTCTCATAATTTTTCCAATCAGTGCTTGCATTTGCAAATTGGGTTGACCTGCATTTCCTTTAGGACTTTGAGACATGGTTAGTAAATAAAAAATAAATAAACCTTACCAGCACACTCACAAAGTCTCACAAGTTCACTCCAAAGAAAAGATAAGATCACTCCACTCAACACTCGTGTTTTCTCTCGGGAATATAATTATGGCTTTTAACAATTCCCCTTTTGATCTCACTCTCTCAATAGCCTTTTCCACTCAAATTTCTCTTGCTAAGTCCTTTGAGGAACTTATCAAGATTATAACAAGTTAATATCTTCCTTGTGTGCGTCGGCTACAAATAGGTTAGGCTAGAAAGAATAGAAGAAATGGAAAGGTAGAAGAAAGGATTCAAAGGTATTAAAAGAAGGAAATGGTTGAAGACAAGAAAATGAAAGGATAGAAAATGAAGAGGTGACTTACAATTCAAGAAACAACACTTATTGCAACCTTTCTCAAGAACAATAAGGTTATATTTTCTTAGTGTAGATGGCCTCTTTTATGTACTTTGCAATGGTAGAGCACTTTCCTTGGCTTGCTTTCTTTTTGAATTTTTCTTTTTCTTTTCTGATTTTTCTCTTCTTTTGCCTTTTTCTTTCTTTTTGCACTCCAATTTTGTTGAAGGAGTCTTTTCTACTGTTTTTCTTTTGCTTTGCACGCCAATGACACTTTTGTTGTCAATCCAACTATGCTCTGATTACCGCTTGACGTAAGGTGATCTACACGCTTTGATGGAAGAGAGTAGATATCCTTATTGTGTCCTGATCTATGATTGGCAAGTAATGGTGTCCTTGAATTTATAAGCTTGGGCTGCACAAAATAAGAAAGGAAATATGATTAATGATGGACTTAATAAAGGGAATCATAATATAAGTAATGAAATGAAAGAATAAGAATGAAATGAAATAAAGAAAGGATAGAGACGCTGCGAAATTGATGGAAGAGATGGATGATGTTGTTGATAAAATGGCAATGGTGGTGATGTTGTATCTAAAACACGCTAAAGATGAAATAGTGTATTCAACACACTAGATATTAATCTAGGAATTTAGGAATCAAGATGGAAAGAATGACGCCACAAGTATAGGAACTATACTTGTTTAATCGATAAAGTTCACAAAGAAATTTAAAGAGAAATTAACTCACAAGAGTAATTTTAATATATTAGATGAGATCAGTACAAATGATGGCAATCCACTCTATTTACAGGAAATGATAGGGCTTGGCTGAATGGTTACATTGTTGTTCGGTTGATACATGGCTTTTGATGAAAGTACATAATGCTTAAAATGAATGATTAAGTCATTTGGGCTTGTGATGGTTCGGCTAACCCTTCATAAAGGGACTTGATGATTCGGCTAAGGATGGGAAGGCATCTCCCTTAGCCGAATGGTGATGCTTGTTCAACTTGGTGCCATTTTCTTCTCTTTCGCCGAATGGGTTTGTATCTCCTCATGTTGGTGCCAAATGCTCTCATGTGCATAGCATGTGATGTGGACGAATATATATGAAGCTTTATATCATATCCCATGGTGATTTAAGCCTCCAACGATTATAATATCTTCATCAGCATGCTCTTGGATATAAAGGCATCTTCATGGGCCGCATCATTCATAAAAGGTCAAAATGTTTGAGAGAGGTGTCCCTTCATGTTTGAGCTACTTATGGTGTGAATGAGCTAAAGGTGAGCTAGCCATAGGTGACTTGTAGCATGGTGAACATTATGGCAGCTCCTTGTGAAAAGGTACCTCTTGAGTTGGCAACTATTCACGAAAAGGTACGATTCCACAAATTTTAACTTAGGACATATTTGAAGTGTCCTAAGTGGTTATGATGATGGTGTAGCTCCCCAGCTGAAATGAGGTCATCTTGTAGCTTAAATCTTCAGCTCAATCCAGCTATGAGCTCATGTCCTCAAAATAACTTTTCACCAATTTTCTCCTTATGCTCTCCTAATCGTTCCCATGTAAGTATTATTGCTTTTGCATGCTCCATTTAGCTTCAATGTAGCTCCTAAGTACTGGTCGAATGTGCCTACATGCATAACATAAAGAAATAAACTAAGTAAATGAACTTATATAATGTATTATATAAGAATATGAACTATATTATATTATGATAACTTATATCTCACATATTAATGGATAAGTTATCATCATAATAACTATAGATATAGTATATGTATATGAAAATAACTATATTAAAATATTTGAAATAAGCATATATATGTGTAAAGTTAGAAAGTCTCTCCCCTTGTAAGGGTGGAATATCCATGATGCTGAATTGGATTACATCATTTAAGCTCCCTCAAAACTTAAGCTACAACTTTTACTTCTTGCCATAATACGCATATCATACCATTTTGAATGCATCACTATTATATATATAATCCTTGTATGATTTACCACAATTTCCCTACTCTGATTGCTTGTGTTATTGGCAAAGAAATAATATTCTGTATTAATCTATGCACTCAAAAGTCATTATGTTTGTTCCATTAAAATTTGGACTCGAATACGAGTTCAACCATGTAAAACAATCTTTCTCATTCAACATGTACAATTTATGACAAATTTTCTAATCCATCTTACAAAATTTGCTTTAACCAGAATCTTCTATTCCAATTTCTGACCTATCTTCGTTTAAAAATTCATATCTTCTGATATATACTTCAAAATTAACTTCTGCTTGTTTTGCAATAAACTAAACTGATAGATGAATCCTACAATGTAAGAATAACTTTCTAAGGCTTTCTATAGAATTTATAGTAATTTTCCAAATTTACCCTTGAATCATAAAATCTTGGTAGACTTTACTATTATACATCTTGTTCTTTCTTGATACTCATCAATCCAAATAAACGTCATATCTTTTCTCCATAACTTGAATAATAGGAAGGGAATCAATAAGATATTCTTCACAGCTTTTGATAACCAGAGAATTCTAAGAAACTTTAAACTTCAGAAAAATTCTTTGAAGTTCCTACTTAACTATAACTTGTACTTTCCAATGAACTACAGTTATTTCCCCTATAAAATTATAAAATATTATAAAAAGATGTGTATTGTATCCTTACTTTATATTTAATAAATCAAGTATCATTTAAGAATATTTCCTGAACAGATCTAAATACAGTCAAAACTCAATTTATCCATTACAAAAATGCTACAAAAGCATTGTCACATCCGAAAAACATTTCTTAAACTCATCTAGTCGCATCAGATCCTAATAACCATTTTTGAAATATCCATTTCTTTGATCGCTTCTAATGATATTCTAATCGAACATCACTCTTAGAGAGTTTCAATGTACTTTTTAGCTAATCTAGAAGTTCATCCATCCTTTGGAAGGATATTCATCTTTTACTATCATCTCACTTAACTGATGATAATCTATATATGTCGACGTAAAATCATCTTTCCTCTTCAAAATCGCTATTTACAAGCTCCAAGGCAACAAATTCAATCTTATTCCAATTCAATAAATCTTATCATTACACTTTTTAATTTTTTCTTGAATCCTTATTGGACAATCTTTATTAATACAACTTACCCACGCGTTCAAATCTTGAAGGTTAATCACTACTTTATCACTTGTGATTATTTCCAATACAATTTTCCATCTCTGTATTATTGCTCCAATTGCTATGATCTTAACACCCTTTGAGTCTTTCTAATTAATAACTTTATTGAACAATCTAATGTTATTTTATAAGGAAATAATTTCTCTACCTTCAAACTTAGTCTGAATTCTCTGAATCAGTTTTATCCATAAATCATAATACCTGGATTGTGATCTAGTAATATGTCATATCCATGATTATGAAATAAATCGTATATCAAATTTCCATTTGTACACCATAAGTAGTCAAATGATTAACCCAAGGGAGTTCCTTGGGCCTGAAAGCCTACCCAAAATCCCCTTAGGTCCGTAAGAAATTTCCAGCTTGATCATAGCTGTACCTCCAGTCTACCCATATAATATCCCAGTAAAACAGTTCGAGTATAACCAGTGAAACATAAAACCATAATTCATAAACCAATAGTTTATGTGATTCCATTAATCATAAATAATTTATATTTTCAATAAAACCATATTCATAAATCACTAACCATGTTGCCATGGTTCATAAACCAGTAAATCAATACTTGTACTAAACTCATTTCAAAACATATAAAACTGTCATGTAATTCGTTTATAATACTCTAGAGTATCCACATATATTTTTCAGAAGCATTTATCGTTATCAATAAGGACAACATAAAACTTGAGCCATTTGATCAGATTCCAGGAACAAGGTTCTATTGAGGAGAATCAATTACTAACCGATCTAGCCAGACATTTAAGGTTGATACTTTAGAATCCCACTATATTTTCAGGTGCATCAAGAAAGTGTTCCAGAATGCCCAGAGTGATTTGAGCTAATAAAGGAGAAACGAAGCTTCAAGACATTTACAATCCATGTTAATCGATCGGTTTATTGAACAATTCAAACTGAACAAATAGTTTCATGAGATTCACTAAGAACTTAACTCTCTTTGAACTTTTAGCAGACAACTATATATCGTTTACATTTGCGCTATGATCTTAAGGGCTTAATCTTTACTCTATCACTAAATATCTCTAATCAAACAACTTTTTAATCCACTTAATATTTAACTCAAGATCAATTCAATGATCTCTATATCATATTCAGTGTCAAATTCTCTTCCATATCCCTCAAACATATCAATAGATCTCTATAATTCGATAGCCTCATTCTTTAAACTATCAATTGTGACCACATCTCAGTTTCTTCCTCATCAAGAAGTGGGACATTTCCTCCACAAAATGGAGGAATATCTATTACAACTCTAACCTTTCTAGGGCAAAATTCTGAAGTCTTCTCTGGTCTATTTGGGTTAATTACAATATCACTTTTTTAAGCAATATCATGTTTCTTATCCTTATTCTTAACTTCATCATAAGGATTAAAATTGATCGTTCGAGATGATCCTTCTACTTTCGACATCTAACACAACCACATTTCAAATTTACGTTAGTAAAGAGAAGCATCAATAATTAAATAATCAAATCATACCGGATCATTAATATAGACATCCTAGTGGCATGTACACCTATTTAACAAAAATATCTTCAGTTTAGACCAAGAATCAGCTAAATCTATAGCTTTGATGCCAATAAATGTAATACCTTTAACCCTTATGCATACTTAAATACTAGTTAATGATCCCACACTGACCTTTTATAACGTTTCATACTTGAAAACCGGCAAAATTTTGTTTTATTTTTAAAATTCCAATTTATCAATTAAAACTAATTTAATTAATCGCATAAACATAAACTAATATTTTATTAAACGACTTAAATCCAATTTTATGCAGCAACTAAGGAGTTCGATACTGTTTCAAAACATATTTAAAACTACCATAATACTGCCTAATTTAAAAGTTAAAAAAAATTTACCTTTTAAATACTATTCACTTATACTACTACTTATATCTTCTACCAAACATATTAAGGTAACCTATCAGAGCTACCAAAACATTAATAATATAAATGCCACTAATAAACCAAATTAACATCAAGGATATCTTACTGATAAGGTAGTCAGTATGATCTTCCAGAAGATGCTTGCAATGTTCTTCACTTCACGTCTTTATCTTTTGCTTTACCTACACGTGAAATTCATCACAAGCTAAGTAGAACTTAGTTAGATAATAACATTGCTAAGGTGAGATAAAACATAAAATATCATGATACTGCAAAAACAATAAAGGTAACTCAAATAAAATCATTGAACTTTCAAATTGATTTATTCAAGCCATTTTCCTCCTCATAAACCTGAAAAATTATTATCTCATGATTTTATCAAAACCATTACAATCAATATTATATATAATAATCATTTCTTTTTCCATTCAGAACATATTTCAGAACTTTCATATTTCATTTTTCTTTTGAATACCGTTAAGAAGTTTCTCATTTATTTTTATAGCCCAATGTATATGTAAGAGAAAATATAAGGTATATGAGTCAGACGTATGTGCGCACTAAGCACTTCACAGTGCTATCATCAGAATCATAATATGTACTCTAAGTGTAATCATATCATTTGAACTAACAGTGCCATTCAGAATGTACACTAATGTCCCAAATCAGAATCAAAATCAGAATTACTCAATTTCATTGCATGCCAAGTGTACCTATGACTCTCCATGCAACATACAATGAGCTTTCAGATAATATCATGTCCATTTATTAATCAAGCATCTTAAATCAGAATCAATTCCATCTCACCAATATAAAATTTATAACTTGAGCTATTCATACCTGAAATCATCCATAATTTAAAATATAACATCAGATAAAAAACTTTGCGCCATCCATGCCCTAAATATTTTCATAAAACCTTTATATAAACATTATGGAAATATTCCATAATCAGAATTAAAGCATACTTTTAAAAATAAATCACATGAGGTTGACTTATCGCAAATCTTTCTCAATCAGAATAATTAAATAAATAAATTGCACTCACATTTGCCTCTCTAAAACCTTTTATAACGATATCTTTTATTCCTGTGTTTTTTTCTTTGCTTTCGAATCACTTGAATCACAAAGTTTGTCATGATCTTCAATGGTTTCCATGGTTTGGATAAGATTAAGAGAACATTTTTTTTGAATTTTCCACACTTAATTATCATGACACACATTGCTTTATAAGAATTAAATGAATTTAAAATTCATTTAAAGTTACTTTACCATTTTGCCATAAATAAAACTTGAAAATTACCATTTTCCATTAAAATATTTTCCATCAAAATATCTGAAACAAATTGAAGTTGACTTTCTACTTTAGCCATGCAATTTTGTTTTTTGAAAATTGCAATTTAGTCAATAAAATTCCCAATTTCGGCCAAATAAAGAAAATCAACTTTAATTCCACTGATCCAATATATTCTAAAATATGGAAATAATATTTTCAACCTTTATTTACCATCCTTCAAAATTTCGTGAAAGTCTGATTCAATCCGATTATCCGATTTCTTACTAAACTTTACTACTTTGTAGATTTTAATACAAATCCTGAATCAAAATTCTGATTCCCATGAAAATGTTAATTTTGGATTAAACTATTCATTTAAAGGGTGAAAATTCTTCTAGTAAAAATTACAACATTAGTCCTTAAACTTTTCTTAAATTTCTACTTTAGCCATTAAACTTTTAAAATTTTCATTTTGGTCACTAGACAGAATTTCGGGGTATTACAATAAGCATTAGGCATTACTGCCTTTATTGGATATCAAAAACTTATTTACCTAAACCTTGGGAATTGCCGCCCTTATTGAACTCATCAACCTCACCTTAGGCGTTATCGCCTTTACTGCACTCGATATCCTAACCTTAGGCATTATCGCCTTTATTGCACTCAACATTCCCACCTTAGGCATTATCGTCTTAATTACACTTACCTAATAACGACTTTCTAAGTACTTAGTTTCAAGATTTCTTAAGCTCGTTAAGAAAAACATGTTATAGTATGGGTGTCATTGAATATCACAAAATTTCATCTTTAGAGTTTAATTACCAAACATTTAACTTGAACTAAATCCATCTACTCCATTATTCCATTTGTGAAGATTATGATCATCATTGAACTTCCTCAATAGAAGTTTGTTCTAATCAGTTTCAGAACTCTATACACGAGTTATTTTATTATGTTAATTCCTATACATACATGAATACATTGCCTTTGTATCTCTTGTCGTGTGAGGAGAAGGTTTAATCCTACAAGAAGATGGGTGTACCATTCGGGTGTAATCTTTCAGCATGATTAGGTTTATTTTTTTACAAGGGTTCAATCTTGCCACTTGTTAACATATGTAAGAATCGCTTATTATATTCATTGAACTTCAAAAAGAAATTTGTTTCATTTCTTTTAGTCTGAAAACGAGTAGTATTTATTCAATTAAATAAATTTACAAACATCTAAAAAAAAGAAATGATGAAAAATAAATTCAAACTAAACAAAACGCTTTCAATGCAAAGTGAAACTATGCTTGATTATTAGTGGACAACGACCCTTTTGTGCATCTTGAACATCCCATTATTCATTGGATATATGGGTGCTCAATTGAATTGGATATAGGTCTTTACCCTCTAATACCTCATTTGCTCCCCATTTTTTAATTAGCTTTCTTCTTAGAACTCCATTGCCAACAAGTCTTTCTATCTCTTCCATCAACAATATGCATTTGTCAGTAGGATGTCCTGATGCCCTATATGAAAATCACAAGTACCACTTGGGTTGTAACACCCTAGTCCTGTATATATACCCTAATACGAGATAGAGATGTTACATTAACAATATAAAATATTTCCTATTTGAAAATTGGTAAAATTTTATTTCTTTAAAAATCTTCAAATTTAGTTTTTAATTAAAAAACTAATTAATCATGTAAAACTAAAATAAAATAATTATAAATCAAATCAGAATCAGTTTTAGGCAACAACTAGGCAATTCAATACTATTTCATATAAAGAGTGAAACTGCTTAAAAACTGCCAAATTAAAAATTCATTTTTATATAAATAAAAATAAAAATTTATCAAACATTAAGATTAAAAACAATATTCATAACTATATATTACTCATTAGAATCCATATATGTAATTCACTACAGATCGTTTAAACCTGATAAATATATCAGAGCCTTTCTAATTCAATTTAAAAAATAACCATATTAATAATCTACAAACACTTCTTATTCGTATATATGCCAGCTAGAAAATTTAAATTTCAATAGGATGTAATTACTGATACATGTGAATATTCCTGGATGATTGATGTCAAGACCAACTCCCTATTCTTTTCGTTTTCTTTTACCTACGTGTGAAACAATCACACGCTAAGTTTTCACTTAGTGAGACATTTAGAGTAACTAATAAAACATTTGTATGACAATGTATAAAACATGTATCTTGGTATAAAAATCGTATACAATCATTTATAAAATAAATAATATTTATATAAATCATTTTCATATACGAGTAACTTGTAATTTAACATTTCATCTATAAATCATTCAATGTTAAACCAAGGTTTGAAAAAAAACTTTACTGTAAAACATAATAATCAAACCTATATTGTTTCTTTTTCCTATATTGTTCTTTTTTAGTTCATATTGTAGCCCAATGTATTTTAACAGAGAATATCATATACATGAGTCTCGTCGAGTGCTAAACAAGAGCATATGTACTATAATTACTATACTAGGTACTGGGATAGTAGTTCTTGACGTCAAAACACCATGAACCCCATAATTACACACATAGTGCCAGGAGTACATGAATGTACTAAATACATGAGTACCTAATAGTACTAACACAGGAGTGCACGAATGCACTAATATATGAGTACCAAATGGTACTAATACAGGAGTACACGGATGTACTAGAATTAGTATTGCACGAATTCACTAATTCAGGAGTGCAAAATTGCACCAATACATGAGTGCATGAATGCATTGATCAAGATCGATCTATAAACACTCCACCTCACGGCAAGTCAATTATACCCTTAACTCTCAATACACATACAATGTATTTTCATGTTAAAATTATATATAAATCGTTTCACAAGAGTATCCAAAGATACTAACATATATTCAAATTATATAAAAGTGCAGTGGGCAGTTCATCCACGAAACATTTTATTTTCACATAACATACGTATATCATGGAAACATCATTTATCATTTCCTTTTTAACATATACACATCATTTCATCAATTAATAAATATCATAGCTATCATGGCATTGTATTGACGTTGGCTCATTTCAAACATTTAAGGTAACATATAACATAATAGTATCTTAAAACGCATGATTTACCACAATTTCATATTCTGGCAGTTTGCCCTACCCTCAAAGAAATATTATTCTATATTAATCTATGAACTTAAAATATATTAAATTTTTACCATTAGAAACAAGACTAAAATAAAAATATAACCATATAAGGAACTTTTTCAAATTAAACTTGTACAATTTATAGTGAATTTTCTAATTCAACTTACAAAATTTGTTTTGGACAGAATTTGCTGCCCCATTTTCTGACCTATCTTTGGTTAAAAATTCATATCTTTTAGTATACACTTCGAAATCAATATACGCTAATTTTACACAAAATTAGATGTCAATACAAGTCCCAAGGTATAAAAATAACCTTCTAATCGTTTTTATGGAATTTAAAGTAAATTTCTAAATCTATTGTCCATATCATAATTCTAGTCAGATTTCATTATTTTGGATCTTTACTTTATTTACTAATTCTACTAGATTACCAAACGAAAATCATTTACAAAACATATACATTTTAGACCAAATGTTAAAATCTTACTAACATAGGCACGAATTAGAAATAAATTCCTAAAAATCTTTTGATGCTCATTCAATACTAATTTAATGTCACAACATCAATGTTGACCTTTAACACTTCATATTAACCATTCCAGTCCCTTTAATATTCATATTCATATTCATCACTAATTTACATAAAATTTTCAACTTCTCATTTTAATAATTAATTATGATTTCTTTTAGAATTTATCTCAACTTTTCCATTTTTTTCAAAATGGTACCTTGCCATTAACTTTAAATTCACATATCAAATAAAAAAATCAAGTATCTAAATAATTCATTTAATCTTAATATATCAACCTTAACACAATTCTCATTTGAAAACAAAACTTTCCATCATTTAAGGTTTGGTCCACAAACTTTCTCAAATTCCCAAAATGATCCAATTCAACATTATAGTATCAAAATCAACAGACTAATGTTTAATATCAGCCTAGTATATCAACTTTCAAATAATTGTATCTCAATCCCTAAAGTTTCTATCATATGGAAATGGTTCTTATACTTTTATAAAGTTCCAAATTGATCCAAACAACCTTTTAAAGCTTGTAGAATTATTCTAACATCATTTCTAAGCTTAGGGAAATTATTCTATATTTTCCTTATTTCCTTTCCTTTGGCTCAACCTATATTGTATTCTTAAACATGATACACACTTTGATTCAAGCATGAAATCAATCTTCTAACATCAATTCCATGCAATCCTAATCATTTCCATGTTAAATTCAATCCAATTTCAATAATTTTTCTTGAAAACCGAAGGTGGTTGAATCTAACATAGCCATTTCTAATGGTTTTTATTCATCACATATACTATCTTAAACCAACAAGTTTTTACCTACTATAATACCCTAATTTTTCCTCAGTTAACAACCCTATCAGCAGCGTTGGTCTCGTGACCCCTGCGCCATGGCACTCTCACCAACGAATCACCAAATCGTACTTGGTTCCCTTTTGCATCTCTAGCTAGCACACAACAATCCACATCAGCAGCAATAGTGGTCCCAGAGGCCACTGGTCCCCCTCCATGGGGTACACCACTTACAGTGTCCCCCTTTAACACAACAGCAGGAGAAATCAAGAGGCCACACCGCAATAATGGTCATCCAAAAAACACCCCATCAAGGCCACACATTCAAAGAAAGAGACAAAAATGATGAGAGATGTTCTATTTTCTTTTGGATTTTTTTAATGTGATGGGTAAATATAAAAGCCCACAAAGGATTACTGTAGGGGAGGATTTTAAGGAATAAAAAAATACAGTGTAAGGGCTCCCATATCTTTCTTTTCCTATTCAAAAAATAGAGGAGAGCTCCCATTTTCCTTTTCCTAGAAGAAAATTGTAACATAAAGTTATTTTTTGATTCAAAAATATAAAAACCATAGAGAAAAACATTGTACGGTCTTTTTACCTTCACTTTCATTTTTTAAGAGACTTGTTGCCTTTTTGTGTGCTCGTAAAAACAAAGTAAAATTAAAAATGGGTTAGATTTTTTTGTTACCTTGTTCAACGGTTCTCGCCGGGGTGAGGGAATGTCGTTATCGTCGAATTGAGGAATCTAAGAGGTTAGACTCCTATTTAACCATTTGAGTATTTGTATGTGGTTCTAGGTTTTATCTTTTAGGGTTTAGATGAGGTGAAAGGGAGAAGTATTTGAGGTATTTGTGTTAGGTCTAAGCTTTCTTTTAGTGGTCGAAGTGAAGTAAGGTCGAGTTACGACCAATGGTCATTGGTCAGAAGGGAGAACGACCACCAAAGAGGTGGCTGATGGTAAAGGCTCACAACTTTGGGTTTTGTGTCTCGATTGAGAGAAAAATGGTTAGAGGAGGAAGAAGAGTCATTGGGTCCTTCGGGGTTACCATTCAGCATTCCTCGGTCATTTTGGGCATTGATTGGAGAAATGAATGTCCACCAGAACGCAGTGGCTGGTGTGGGTGTTAGCCTTTTAGGAAGTCGACCGCAAGAGAGTTTGAGAGGATAAGATGTGAGATGTGACTGAGGGTTTAATTTGAGATTAGGTTAGGTTTACCCTAAAATAATTTTTTTATATTAAATGATTAGGGTTAACTTCTTTAAGGGAACTATAAGTTTGCCGTATATTTGTACTTTAGTCACTGATCTTATGCTTTTTATTTTATTTTAGTTTTTTGTTTTGATTGTGTAGATTTCCCTTTTTTTATTTGTTCTTAGAATATTAGGCAAAAGTACATTTTAGACCCATACATTTCAGCGCTTTTTTGCATTTTAGTAACCTGTAGTGTTCTTTTTGTGTTTTATTTAATTGTCATGTCTTGATTCTGTAATATTACTTATTGCATGTGCTAGTAAATGTTAGGTTTATTATGGTTGAAAATCATTTTTAAGTCCCACTAGTTCCAGTGTGAATCTATACTTAGGTCACTATCACAATTTCGATCTTACATGTTTAATTTCCATTTATTTCAATGTAGTCACTATACTAGAATTTGTTAGATTCATTAAAATTTGGTCCTAGAGCATTGTTTTTAAATTGAATCTTTAGATTTAGGTTTCAAATATTTTAATCCCATTTTAGATTACTTATCTTTTATATTTAGTCCTTACATTTTTATTTCTTTAAATTTAGTTGCATATATTTGTTTTGCACATTGATATGTTTATATATGTATGAGTATCCGAACGACCTATTTGTGAATCACATGACATTCATTTTTTATGATATGTATGATACCCCCATGAGCATCACTCCATTTGATTCAAATAATTGGACTAAGGGTAATACCCTTTCATTTTAAGGTCGTCGTAAAATGACTGTCTTAACATATGAGAAAGTCGTTTCTGACAATTTTAAAATGAAAGTGTGTCCCACCAAGTGGAACCCTATAATTTGACCACCTAAAATTTGGGAAGGAAACAAAAAGAAATGTTTGTTTATTTAAATTCCTCGAAAAAAGATCGTTAGAACTTATAAAAGGTCCGATCTCGATGTCTTTAAATAATCAAATATCTTTATACTTTCTAAAAGGGTTTGGTATTTTTTTAATTTAATTTGTTTTAGTCTATTTCATGTATTTAAACATTACAATGAAACTATAATATTTATTTATTTGGATTGGAGTAGGAATTTATTGCCTCAAGGTATGAGAGGTCGATCATTCTCGATGAGAAATAATCAAATAATATTATGTTTCATTCTAAAATTCAAAAATTATTATTTGAATGGATATTGAATTAAATTGAATTGAAAATTGTATATTTCATTGCAGAGACAATTAATTAATCGACTAGGTTTCGATTTAGGGTGCTAATCCTTCCCCATGCATAACCAACTCCTGGAATCAATTTTTTGGTGTACATACCTTAAAACTTTGTTTTAATAATTTTTAAAAAAAATTAAATCTTATTAAAATGAAAAAACATTTTGGGTGCCCAATCACACCCTAATCAAAGATTGGTGGTGACTCCTCGAACCGTTTTTTAATAGACTTTTAAAAGGGAACCCAAAATTATTTAAGACGAGGTTTTTTTTAAATCACATCTTTAATTAAAAATTGAAAATTAAACATGTGATTTTTTAAAAATCAAAAATCATTTTGATATCTTGGAAACTTTTCTAGGGACGTTTTTTAGAGAGTTAGGCCAATATCAATTAATTTGTTGTCTTTGCTATGAAAATTATAAATTCATCTTAATTTAACTTTTGATCCCTTGTGTGGTTTAAATAAATTTTTGTTTGCAATTTGATTAACCATTAAATAATCATACTGATTTGTTTGCTAACGTTTTCAAATTAATTGTATGTTTTTTAGAATTGAGGGATGAGTTTTGTGTGTTGTGTGGTTGTGTGTTTTTTTCTCTTTTCCTTACACACTGGACACTTGCATTATCATAACATGAGCTAAAACCCTACTCCGTCCTATTTAAGTAGGAGTGAGAAACTACTCCCTCTTGTGGTTTTCACCTCCGTATGGGATAGTGAATCGCTCACGGGGCTCACTCCTTATGGTCCTCATGATGGTTTTCACCTCCGTATGGACATAAGAAGGTGTGTTACCTTTAATTGAACTCAACCATAAACCCTATGATGGCCAGGATTGAGGGTTTGGCAGGACAAGGGGGAACCAACAAGTACAATTTGAGAACTTTTACTTTAGAGCTGAACCCAACATATAGTGAACATAAAACCCGAACGTAGGAAGAGCCTAGCCCAAACCTTAAGAATCCCATAAGGAGAGCACACAAGGAAAAGCTTTTATTTTTTGTAGTATAATTTTACTTTTAGAATAAATGTATGAGAAATAGAAATCATCCGGTTATGTTTATTTTTCTAAATAAGCATGCTAACTAGATGAAATGAGGTTAGGATTTATATGTTGAACAAAGCATAGGGGTAGAAAGCATGTATGTGTAGGATTTATCATACCATGTATGTGTAGTCAACCTGTGAGGGTAGGTTTTATTTTATGCTTATAGTACTTACTATCTTGTTGTTTATCTTATGTGTACTAACCCATTTTTTTGTCTATTTTATTATGATTTTATTTTCTTGCATTTGTATCGTCATTTCATCCAAAGGTGTTGATTCACAAGTGATTGACTAAATAAGAAGACTATTCATAATGAGACAAGAAATTCTTAGACATGTAGTCAAAATCAGAAGATCCAAAGATGTTCTAATGATCCATTAAGAAAGACATCCGATGAATGAAGAAATTTGAAGTTGATTGAAGGTTTTCTTTAAAGGCACAAAGGCCAAGATGTTTCCTCAAGAGATAGATGCAGTAATACTAAGGATGAAAATACCCTTCATGAAGAAATGAAGACCACTTCTTATTGGAAATAGATGGGGATATCAAGATTCAACCATAAATAATTTAAGGACATCAGGTGTCATCAAATGTGATAAAGTGCACTGACAACTTTGGGTACAATGTTAGATTCCATGAAGAGTACGACTCAATGAAATGAAGAAATGAAGGATCATAATTTTATTTTGACTACATGGTGTAATGAAACCTTGTTGTCTAAATGAAGGTTATTCTATGGTGGTCACTTTTAGAATTAACACCTTGTGCATTTGCATTTGCATTCTTTTTTTCACGTTATGTTGTTATTTTTCTATTATTGATTTTATAATAATTCTTGTCATTTTTTATCTTATTTGTACTAACTTGTTTTTATGTTGTTTTTCTTTTTGCTTGCATCGTATGATCATGACATAATCAAAAGGTGTTGATTTATGAGTGATCATCAGAGTAAAAGGTTTTCATGATGGACAAAGGGTTTCATGGACAAGTAGACTATAACAAAACTAAGGAGCGACAGTTTGAGGAAGCTCCGAGAATAGTGGAGAGCTATGCACCTAAAGATCGTATGTCCGACGGAAAGAAAAAGGAGATAAGAGATAAAAAAAGACCAAATGTATAAGATGATGGATAGAATAACTGCCTTAGCCAAAGGAAAAGAGACTTCTGCAAAACAAAAGAAATAGCTCAATAAAAACAATATCGCGGTGTCAAATACACAAGGGACTACTTTAGAACAAACTGGTCCTAGCCAATATGAGAAATCACACACAATTATTATTCATATCAACAAGTTGTCTGGAGACACCAAGGAAATGGTGACAACTATAAAAGTTTATAAATATGAAAAGAAGTCATGCAATCAGAACTCGTTGGTATTTGAGAGTCTACTCCCAACGTCAGGGGAAATAAACCTGAAGACTCCAATTTAATCCAAGCCGAGAGGTGGCTCTCATTTTGATTTTATCCTTATATCATATAAGGAGTTGTATGATAAGCTTTTAGAAGATTGAAAGGCGGCCCCACATTATGTGAAACCTTGACAACCTCCATATCCGAATTGGTATGATGTCAATGTTTGTTGTGAATATCATACCGGAGCTCAAGGACATTCTATTGAGAATTGCACCGCATTCAAGCATCAAGTGTAACATCTTTTAGATCATGGAATATTGGGGTTCGAGATGAAAGGTCGACCAGGTTTGGTAACTGATTATCCTGATAAGATGAAGCCAAAAGTGTTCAAAGGTAAAGGTAGTAATGGGGGTGCCCAGGAGGAAGATTGTTTACTAAAGTATGAAGCTCAAGTGCATCATTTGAGAATTGAAAATGATAAAATAAATAGAGAGATGGAAGCCATGCATGATGGTTTTCAAAGAATCAGTCGATTCTTTAAAAATGCTAGTATAGGAAATGCCCCAGAAGATTAGGCAAAAGGGGTCACTAAATTGAAAAGCAGTGCTGAAAAATGGTGAAAGAATTGCAAGGTGAATGAATATTGAGCCAAGAAGTTCTCTTATAATTTATAGATTGTAGAAAAAAGATGCAATAAGGTCATTAATGGTATGGGAGGATGTCAAGCCGAAAATCCAATGTTGAATATGTCGATCCATAACCAATATGGAAGCATCATATTAGCACAATAAACGTGAGAATGATGCTGAGCTAGAAGCCACTAGAGCCAAGAACAAGACATTGATGAAGCTTATAGATGATTATAAAGATCATGTACAAAAACTTTATAACCACAAAGAATTCCTTACAATGAAGAATGAACAACATTTTCTTCAACTCTGAGAATTGACAAATAAGATGGAGGAAAGAGACACACAAATTGGATGATTTAGTTGGCTTTGCAAGAGAATTGAAGCAAATTAACAACTCAACATACGAGTATGAGTGGAAGTTAACTTGGCTTTTAAGAGAGATAACGAATTTAGGAGTTAAAGTTCTTTCTTATATGTAAAGTTTGTTTAATGTACCAAAACCTTTGTGTTCAACGAAAGTTTTTTAAGATGGTCACTCTAGAATGACACATTTTGTATACATGCATTTGCATCACATTTGTTTATTTAAGCATTTTACATGTATTAGTTATGAAAACATTGAAATAATTTATGGAGGGTTATGTGACAATAATGCCAAAATCATTCATTCATACTGCTTCATCATCATCATAAACAAACAAATGGGAACAATAGAGTAATCTCATGAGGAATCACAAGATCGATTACACGAGCAGCAAGAGCAGTTGACCGAGTTACACCAAGATATGAGGAATCAAGCATCGAGTTCTTTATAAGATGTATGAATCAAATTATCTAGGTGATGGAAACGAAGGCTGCTGATAGAGAGAAAATAGCTAATAAATGATATCAGTGTTATTAGACTAATGCATCGAGAATGATAACATACCCTGGGGCATCCCACTCGAACCAAGGGAAGAGCCTCATTAATTCAAGCTGTTAAAAGAAACAATTGGAGCTATAAAAAGTATTAATGCCTCCCACAAAGAACTAGAAGTGAGAGAACAAAGCACAATTCATCTGAAAATGTTTTGTAGAAATATAGAAGGGTATTTAAATGATGAAAATCTTCTGATTCATTACTTCTATGATAGTCTTGCTGGGCCAGCTGAAGTGTGGTATAACTGTTTGAACAGAGAGAAGATCAAGATGTGGATCGATCTAGTTGATGCCTTTATAGGGAAATATTGATATATTAAAGGCTTAGCCCTAAAATGACAAGATTTTCATAGAATAAGGATGAAAGTTATTAAAATCTTTAAAGAATATGACATATGTGGAGAGGGGAAATTGCACAAGTTCAACCTCTCATGTTAGAACAAGAAATATCATAAAGAATAAAGGACTTCGAGGATCTTATGTCAGACGGGGAGTTAATTGAAAATACAATCAACAAAGGAAACTTGAAAGTCACTTCCAAAAGTCCAATTGATCAAACAGTGAAAGCTGATGAGATGAATGAATGTCGTATCTAGAACCCCCACAACCATAAAAGAATATGAGTAGTTGGTCGTTCGAATCGACCAAAGAAAGTATCACGATCAAGAAGTACTTTGAAAATGTTTCAAACTTCTATCTCAGATATGTACCCCTATTTGATTAATGGTCAATACCTCACACCGAGGCCAATGAAAGTGCCACCAAACCCTTCTACCCACAGCTACGATCAAGATAGTGTCTATGATTTCCACTTGGGGACATCTGGACATTCTACGGGAAATTATAGGATGTTGTTAAAGGAGATAGAAATGCTTACTGAAAATGGAATGTTGACATAAGAATTGGTGGAATAGTGGATGAAGAACTCGAGTGGGCATTAAAGCACAATATATAGCATCCAATTGAGTCAAGTGCCACTATATTAGATAAACAATAGGAGGCATTCTTGAATCAACATATGAGGATGTTATTCACCCGCTAGGGAGCTAAATTACACCCTTCTCTTTCAGGGACCAATATAGCCTTTCCCTCCCACGAAGAGACGATCAAGAGGTTTGGCATTCAATATGTATAGGAGCATGCAACTTGTTGTATCTCCTACATATGACAATGTATAACTGATTAGACTGCACTTCAGTTGAAGATGTTCAGTGATGTTGTGATCCAATTTAGCATCATATTTACATTGACTATTCCAACCTTTCAAGGGAAGAAACTTTCTAACTTTATACATAAAGATGCTTATTTCATATGTTATAATATATTTATTTTCATATATATATATATATATATATATATATATTATATCTATAGTTATTATGATAGTAACTTATTCATTAATATGTGAGACATAAGTTATTATTATATACTATAGTACACATTTTTATCTTATACACATTATATAAGTTTATATACTTAGTTTATTTCCTTATGTTATGTATATAGGTACATTTGGCCAACACTTAGGAGCTACATTGGAGCTAAATGGAGCATGGAACAGCAAGGAAACTTACATGTGGACGTTTAGGAGAGCATAAGAAACCATTGGTGAAAAGTTGTTTGGAGACCCGTGAGCTCATAACTGGATTAAGCTGAAGATTTGAGCTGCAAGATAACTTCAATTCAGCTGGGGAGCTACACCATCATCATCACCAATCAAGACAATTCAAATATGCCCTAAGTAAAAATTTGTGAAATCGTACCTTTTCACGAATAGTTGCCACCTAAATAGGTACATTTTCATAAGGAGCTGCCATAATGTTCACCATGCTACAACTAACGTATGGCCAGCTCACCTCAAACTCATTCACACCTAACTAGCTCAAACATGAAGCGTTACATTTCCCAAACATTGTGCCCTTTCATGAAAGAGGTTGCCCATGTGGATGCCCTTTCACCAAGGAGCACGTTGGTGAAGATATCACACTTATTGGAGGCCTAAATCACCAAGAGACATGAGATAGAGCTCCATACCTATTCGACCACACCACATACCTTGCACTTGAGAGATATGGCACCAAACATGAGTAGGCACATCATCATTCGGCCAAGGGAGGTGTCTTTGGTGCCAAGATAAACAACCATGCACATTCGGCCAAGGGAGATGTCTCCCCATCCTTTGCCGAAACATCAAGACCCTTCATGAAGGGTTAGTCAAACCATCACCAAGCCAAGGGACTTCTCCTTTCACTTTGAATTGTTATGTATTTCCATAGAGACATATACCTAGTCGAAACACTATGTAATCATTCGGCCAAGCCCTCTCATTTCCTATAAATTAAGAGGCTTGCCATCATTTGTAGGCATTTCATCTCATATATTAAGCAAACTCTTGTGAGTTAATTTCTCTTCAAAGTTCTTTGTGAACTTTATCTATTAAGCAAGTATAATTCATATACTTGTGGCATCATACCTTTCATCTTGATTCCTAAATTCCTAGATTTATATCTACCTGGTTGAAGACACTATCACCACCCCACAAGCAAGTTTGTGAAGATTGGGATTGTGCTTCCTAGCATTGTTTCCTCTTTGGCGTGCTTGAGATACAACGTCACCACCATTACCATTTCATCATCAACCATCATCAACATCCTTCATCAAGACCATCACCAACTTCATACTTGCGCAACCATCTCCTTTCTATCTTTATTTCATTTTTTTCTATTTTCATTACTTTTATTATTATATGTTTCTTAAGTCCATCATTCATATTATTTCTTTCTTATTTTTATTGCAGTCCAAACTTATAAATTTAAGGACATCAGTACTTTTCAATCCTAGATCGGGACACAATAAGGCTATCTACTCACTTCTATCAAAGCGTGTAGATTCACCATACATCAAGCGGTAATCATAGCATAGTTGGATTGACAAAAAAAGTGTCATTGGCATGCAAAGCAAAAAGAAAAGAATAGAAAGACTCCTACAACAATCAAAGGAGATCAAAGACTAAAAGAAGAAAAAAATTCAGAAAAGAAGAATTTCAAAAAGAAAGCAAAGCCAAAGAAAGTGCTCTACCATTGCAAGTACATCAAAGAGGCCTATCTACACTAAGAGAAGATAACCTTATTGTTTCTTGAGAAAGGTTGCAGTAAGTGTTGTTTCTTGAATTGTAAGTCTCCTCTTCATTTTCTATCCTTTCATTTTCCTTGTCTTCAACTATTTCCTTCTTTTAAATATCTTGAATACTTTCTTCTACCTTTTCATTTCTATTTTCTTTTCGACCATAACCTATTTACAACTGACACACACAAGGAAAGAATTAACTTGTTCTAATATTGAGTAAGTTCTTCAAAGGACTTAGCAAGAGAAATTGGGTGGAAAAAGGTTAATTGAGAGAGTGAGATCGGAAGGGAATTGTTAAAAGCAAAAATTATATTCCCGAGAGTAAACACGAGTGTTGAGTGGAGTGATCTTATCATTTCTTTAGAGTGAACTTGAGAGGTTTTGAGAGTGTGTTGGAAAGGTTTAATTTTTTATTTTGTTTACTAACCATGTCTCAAAGTCCTAAAGGTAATACAGGTCAACCAAACTTGCAAATGCAAGCATTGATTGGAGAAATGATGAGAATGTTTCGTATGGAGTTTGATGCTCTTCATGATAAACTAGACCAACGATAAGATCCACCACAAGATCGGAACAATGATACTCCTCGGAGGTAACAACCTCTTCCAGAAGATGATGTCCTAAACAATTATGATGAAGGACTAGCAATGTTATAAGGACCTAGGCGTGCCAATGTTGATGTAATATGAGCAACATCAAAATCAAGATTCCTCAATTTCAAGGGAAAACTGATCCTGAAGCCTATCTTGAATGGGAAAGCAAGGTGGAACATGTTTTTAGTTGTCACAACTATTTTGAACTCAAGAAAGTAAGATTGATAGCCATGGAGTTCATCGATTATGCTTTTATATGGTGGGATCAACTTACTCTTACCAGGAGGAGGAATGGAGAAAGACCAATCTCAACATGGCTTGAAATGAAAGGTATCATGCATAAACATTTAATTCCTACTCATTATCACCGGGACTTGTTTCAGAAACAGCAGAACCTTAAAAAAGGCCAACGAAGTGTAGAGGATTACTATAAAGAGATGGAAGTGGCAATGATCCGAGTCAATATTGAAGAGGATCATGAAGCAACCATGGCTATATTTCTTTCCATACTCAATCCAGTAATTACCAACACTTTGGAATTGTATCATTACATAGAGATCGATGAAATGGTGCAAATGGCTATGAAGATGGAAAGGCAACTACAGAGAAGATCTATATCTCGCACTACCATGCCTATACCTTTAAGATGGCGTCCCAACAATTTGAAGAAGCCTACTCCTACTCCTACCCATGAAAAGGCCGAATCATCACGTCTCCCCAACTCAACAAGGACAGTTGAGGAAAAGAGACCCCTGAACAATCAAGAGACATCCGGTGCTTTAAATGTCTTGGGAGGCGGCATGTATCTACACAATGTCCCAACCAAAACACCATGTTACTACTTGGAAATGGTGAAATAGAATCTTACCATGAAGAAGAAGAAGCAATACCAACAGAAGTTGAGGAAGAAGCAAAAATTTGTGCTCTAGTGAAAGGCGAAGGTTTATTGGTTAAAAGAAGTTTGAGTACTCAAGTGGTAGAAGACAATGCACAACGGGAAAACATCTTTCATACCCGATACCATGTGAATGAAAAGGTGTGTTTAATGATCATATAAGGTGGGAGTTGTGCTAATGTTGTCAGTACCATCATGGTGGAGAAATTAGGTTTGAAAATGTTGAAGCATCCAAATCCCTACAAACTACAGTGGCTCAATGAACGAGGAGAACTTAACGTCAATAAACAGGTGATGGTTCTTTTTTTAATTGGGAAATACAAGGACGAGGTTATGTGCGATGTTGTTCCTATGCATGCTAGCCATTTATTCCTTCAAAGTCCATGGAAATATGATAAGATGACTATCCATGATTATTTTACCAATCAATATTCGTTTAACCATGGAGGGAAGATGATTATCCTAACACCTTTGACACCTAAACAAGTGCAAGTTGATCAAATCAAGATGAAACAAATTGTTGAGGCCATGAGGAAAGGAAAATCAAAGTCAAACAAGGAGGAAACTAGTGCAAAAAAAGAGCTTATACATCTAAGTGCTTGTTACAAAAATGTTTATTAACGAGACACAAGGTTGATGAAGATTTTTCTAACCTTGAAAATACAAAAATTTCCTTTGACTTGCAGGATGTTCCAAGCGACACAATTCATCAATTTGGGAGACTAAAGGACATGACCTTTCAAGAGCCAAGAGGTGCGACTAATGAAAGATAAAGGGAGGTGATTCTTCATCCAAAGGGCATGACTTATCAGGATTATAAGAACATCACCATTCCAAGAGTCATCACCTTTCATGATTCGATGCATACATCTATTTGAGGAACCAATGTACATGACTTTTGGAAAGATAAAGGACATAAACGTTCAAGGCAAAATGTCTTCAATAGACATGAACTTTGAGCATTCATCTAACAGGAAGTATTTCTTAACTTTAATTATGTTTGATCACATTTTTATTTATGAAAGTTTTCTTTCTTTTCAGATCAAGAACTTCCAAAGCATTCTTTCAAAAGATATGAACCTTTTTCATAAAGGTACTTATTGAATGTAAGGACACTGTGAAAAGAAGACATTTTGATTTGAGGACAAATCGATTAAAAGAAGGGGAGGATGATGTGATCCAATTCAGCATCATGTTTACATTGACTATTCCAACCTTTCAAGGGAAGAAACTTTCTAATTTTATACATAAAGATGCTTATTTCATATATTATAATATATTTATTTTCATATATATATATATATATATCATATCTATAGTTTTTATGATAGTAACTTATTCATTAATATGTGAGACATAAGTTATTATTATATACTATAGTACACATTTTTATCTTATACACATTATATAAGTTTATATACTTAGTTTATTTCCTTATGTTATGTATGTAGGTACATTCGGCCAACACTTGGGAGCTACATTGGATCTAAATAAAGCATGCAACAACAAGGAAACTTACATGGGGACGTTTAGGAGAGTATAAGGAACCATTGGTGAAAAGTTGTCTAGAGACCCGTGAGCTCATAGTTGGAGTAAGATGAAGATTTGAGCTGCAAGATGACTTCAATTCAGTTGGGGAGCTGCACCATCATCATCACCACTCAGGAAAATGCAAATATGTCCTAAGTCAAAAATTTTGAAATCTTACCTTTTCGCGAATAGTTGCCACCTCAAGAGGTACCTTTTCACAAGGGGCTGCCATAATGTTCGCCATACTACAACTCACCTATGGCCAGCTCACCTCCAACTCATTCACACCATAACTAGCTCAAACATGTAGGGTTACCTTTCCCAAACATTGTGACCTTTCATGAATGATGTTGCCCATGAGGATGCCCTTTCACCAATGAGCACGTTGGTTAATAGATCACACCCATTGGAGGCCTAAATCACCAAGGGACATGAGATAGAGCTCCATACCTCTTTTGCCACACCACATGCCTTTCACCTGAGAGATATGGCACCAAACATGAGGAGGCACATCATCATTCAGCCAAGGGAGTTATCTTTGGCGCCAAGATGAACAAGCATGCACATTCGATCAAGGGAGATGTCTCCCCAAACTTTGCCGAAACATCAAGACCCTTAATGAAGGGTTAGCCGAACCATCACCTAGCTAAGGGGCTTCTCCTTTCACTTTGAATCATTATGTACTTTCATAGACACATATACTTAGCTGAAACACTATGTAATCATTCAGCCAAGCCCTCTAATTTCCTATAAATTGAGAGGCTTGCCATCATTTGTAGGCATCTCATATCATATATTAAACAAACTATTGTGAGTTAATTTCTCTTCAAATTTCTTTGTGAACTTTATCAATTAAGAAAGTATAATTCATATACTTGTGGCGTCATACCTTTCATCTTGATTCCTTAATTCCTAGATTTATATCTAGCGGGTTGAAGACACTATCACCACCCCTTAAGCAAGTTTGTGAAGATCGGGATTGTGCTTCCTAGTGTTGTTTCCTCTTTGGCGTACTTGATATACAACCTCACCACCATTTTCATTTCATCATCAACCATCCTCAACATTCTTCATCAAGACCATCACCAACTTCATACTTCCACATCCACCTTCTTTCTATCTTTAGTTCATTTCTTTTTATCTCCATTACTTTTATTATTATCCATTTCTTAAGTCCATCATTAATATTATTTCTTTCTTATTTTTATTGCAGCCCAAACTTATAAATTCAAGGACATCTGATATGGTCACACCTACCCCAGATCCGGAAGTCATGCCACAAGGTCCCATTACTAGGTCAAGGGCCAAACAATTCAGGGAAGTTCTCTTAACTAAGTGTCTTAAAGCTTTTGATTCATTTAATAACTTAACACCCTCCTATGTTATGTTATATAATGTTTTAATAGTTAAAGAATAACATAGTATGAACACAACATACACATTGATATTTAAGCATATTAGGATAGTTTTATCATATTAAGCATGATTACATTATATACATCAAGGCAGCATCATTATAATTCGTTTTAGTAGACCATATGCATTCATATTAGCTCTTAAACTTCATGCATTATCTTACACATATTATGAGATGATATATTTAGCTCATGACCTTCAATCATAGCTCACATTACCATATTCTTACATGGCAGCAAAGTATTTAGCTCGTCTTAGCTCAATAGCATGAACTTACTTTATTTCCTTGCACATATAGGTACAATGTAGTGTGATGAACGTTGAGGTAGCTTGGTGGATGATTTGGACGTCCTATGCAGCTCACAAAGGATAAGGCAGCTCATGGAACATTAAGGAAAGCTCAATTCAGCTGGAGGAGCTCAAGGCTAGCTAAACTAAGCTAGTTGAACTATTTGGAGCTGAGTTGTCAAAAATGATGTCAATGATAGCTGAATATAGCTGAACGTGCTGTTATGAAGCTCATAAGGATTCGGCTAGGAAGCTTGTTCACAAAACAACCCATGCTTGCTAGCTAGCTCCACACTCAAGCTAGCTTGGAGGAGACACATGCACGCCTAAGAAGGGAACACATGACCAGCAATCATCCCATGCAAAGGGATGCACCACAAGGCTCCCTAGAACACCCATTTGCTTTACATATGATCAATCCCCATGTGCCTTACATGTGGTTAGTTTAGGCGCCAAGATGAAGAGCCATTTAACCATTTGGCCAAGCATCATCTTCTCTCCCATTTGGCGCCAAAGTGAATGGATACAAGTGTTATTCGGCCAAGGATCATTTCCCTCTATCAAGGGTCGAACCATCATCTCTTTTAGCATTTAAATCATGTCATTTTTAGGAAGGTACAAGGGATGCCCGAACCAACATGTACCTATTCGGCCAATTCCCTTCAAAAACTATAAATAAGCTTTCTTATTTCATTTGTAAGCAGACCTTTCGATTAATATAAGTGAGATTATTCTCTTCCTTAAGTCCTGGTGGCTTTTATCGACTTATGAAGTATTTTATACTTGTGGCATCAACCCCTTTCATTTCATCTTGATACTTTTGGTTCCTAGTTCATGTAACTAGTGGGTCAAAGTACTTAACAGCACCCCTTGAAGAAGCAATATAAAGTCTAGGTCTTTGCTCTCTATAGCATTGGTTCTTCTTTGAGACTTCTTCGAGATATTATCCTCACTTCCATCCCCTTTGTTTCATCGCCATAACCATAGCCATATCAACCATCTTCCGCTTTCATCTCTCATTTTAAACAGCCTACCTATTGACCATACGCCTACCACCCTTAACCCTTTATTTTTAAGCCATTCACTTGTGCAAGTTGTTTTACTTCCTTCCTAGATCCACAATCAGTTTGTTAAGGCATCATAAGAGCCTTACATCAAGCGGTATCAGAGCTTTGGTAGAAGAAAGCAACGTGCAACAACAACAGAAAGAAAAATACAAAAAGAAGTGAAAAGTGAAGTGCAAAGTCAAAGAAATCAAGAAAAATCAGAAAACAAAGTGAAGCACTCAAAAGAAAAAAAATCAGCACATAAAAAGAAGAAAAGCAAATAAAAGAAAAGAATGAAGTTGAAGCACTCATCAATAATTCTCATCACCAAGCAAGTTAAGTAAGATGTTTAAATTGATTGTGGTGATAGAAGGTTGTAAAGTGACTTGTGTAAGTAACCCCTTTTGTTCTTTTCTTTCTATTTCAAAGCCAACCTTTCATTATATTTGTTTTTCCATTCCTACTAACCCATTTGCAGCCGACGCCAAACAAGTAAATTTACTTGATACAGTCTTGAGTAAAGTTCTCTAGATCTTGAGACAAGAGAATCGAGAGGAAAAAGGCTAGAGAGTGTGTGAGATCAGAAGAGGACAAGTAAAAAGCCATTAACGTCCTAGAGTGCAAACACGAGCAGATTAAGTGACATCAAGTTTCTTGGAGTGACTCGTGAGGCTTTGTGAGAGTATATTCTGGTAAGGTCCTACACACATTTCAATTTTTCCTTATTTGCTAACATGTCTCTTTCATCCAACATCTTTGTAGTCAAAAGGACTTTGAACATTCAAAGTCAAGAAGATGAACAAAGAGAGAACATCTTCCATACCAAATGTCACGTGGGAGATAAAATTTGTGTAGTGATCATTGATGGAGGAAGTTGTACCAATGTAGCAAGTACTCACATGGTGGAAAAGTTGGGTATCAAGACTTCCAAGCATCCTCATCCGTACAAACTTCAGTGGCTCAACGATGTGGGTGAAGCCAAGGTAACCAAACAAGTTGTTGAACCTTTTTCAATTGGAAGATACCAAGATGAAGTCCTTTGTGATGTGGTGCCCATGAGTGCAAGCCATCTTATACTCGGGCGTCCTTGGCAATATGATAAGAAGGCTACCCATGACGGATTCTCTAACAAGTACTCTTTCCAGCATCAAGGGAGGAAAATCATATTAGCACCAATGCTTCCAAGCCAAGTTCATGAATGTCATGTGACCCTCAAGTCACGCATCAAAAAATGGGAGAAATAAAATAAGGCCAAAGAAATTCATACTCTGAAGATGAATATCTATGCCAGCAGAGGAGATATCCGGAAACATTTATCAACTAAGAGGGCTCTACTTATACTTATGTATAAGGAAAGTTTTCTACTTACTAACCCTCCTCAAGACTTGCCAACTTCTATTTATAATCATTTGCAGGAATTTGAAGATATGTTTCCTAAAGAAATTCCCGATGGATTACCACCAATTAGAGGAATTGAACATCAAATTGATTTCATTCCTGGAGCCACCATTCCTAATAGACCAGCATATAGGAGCAATCCTGAGGAAACAAAGGAATTACAAAGACAAGTCAAAGAACTCCTAGACAAAGGTTACTTTTGGGAAAGTTTAAGTCCTTGTGTTGTACCCATTTTGTTGGTACCAAAGAAAGATGGAACTTGGAGAATGTACATGGATTGTAGGGCAGTGAATCAAATCACTATCAAATATAGGCACCCTATACCTCGGCTGGATGATATGCTTGATGAACTTAGCGGAGCCAACATTCTCTCTAAAATTGATTTGAAAAGTGGTTACCATCAAATAAGAATGAAGGAAGGTGACGAGTGGAAAACTGCATTCAATACTAAACAAGGTTTGTATGAATGGTTAGTCATGCCTTTTGGCTTGACTAATACCCCTAGTACCTTTATGCGTCTAATGTATCATGTCCTTTGGCCTTACATTGGTAAGTTTTGTGTTGTTTACTTTGATGATATCTTGATATACAGTAAATCACTAAAAGATCATGTTGAACATTTACGTTCCATTCTTAGCACTTTGAGAGAAGAGCACCTATATGCTAATCTCAAGAAGTGTTCTTTTTGTACTAATCAAGTTACTTTCTTAGGCTTCATTGTAAGTTCACAGGGATTGTCAGTGGATCCAGAAAAGATAAAGGCAATACAAGAATGGCCAAATCCGGTCAATGTCAGCCAAGTCCGGAGTTTCCATGGATTAGCCAGTTTTTATAGAAGGTTTGTACCAAATTTTAGTTATATTGCCGCCCCCTTAACAGAGATTATTAAGAAGAATTCGAACTTCTCTTGGGGCAAAGAACAAGATGAAGCATTCAACAAACTCAAGGGTTGTTTAACAAAGGCTCCACTATTATCATTGTCGAACTTTGAGAAAACATTTGAAGTTGAATGTGATGCCTCTGGAATTGGGATTGGTGCTGTTTTAAGTCAAGAAGGAAAGCCCGTCGCCTACTTTAGTAAAAAACTAAATGGTGCAACTTTGAACTATCCAATATATGACAAATAAATGTACGCACTCATTCGAACCTTGGAGACTTAGCAGCACTACTTATTGCCAAAAGAATTCGTGATACACACTGACCATGAAGCATTAAAGCATATCAAAAGACAACACAAACTCAACAAGAGACATGCCAAATAGGTTGAATTTCTTGAGTCTTTTCCCTATGTCATCCACTATAAGAGAGGAAAGGATAATATCGTGGTAGATGCTTTTTCACGCAGGTATGTCTTACTTAACACTTTGGATTCCAAACTTCTTCGTTTTTCATTCATTAAGGAACATTATGCTACTGATTTGGACTTTGGAGAAAGGTATAAGTTATATGAAATAGGTGCTCATGACAAATATTATCAGCATGATGGATATATTTTCAAAGAAGGACGATTATGTATTCCACAAGGTTCCATACGATAAGTGTTAACCAAAGAAGCACATAAAGGAGGACTCATGGGACACTTTGGAGTTGAAAAGACTCTTAGCATTTTGAAGGAACACCTCTTTTGGCCAAAG